>NC_042615.1:210467438-211213900 GCF_901001135.1 Rhinatrema bivittatum
CCAGTAGACAATGGACATATAAATTGATAGCTGATCTGCGATGACATTGGCAGAGAAATCAACTCTTCATCAGTGAAGAAAATACAATGGGGGTCCTATTCTGTAGGCCAGTTAGTAGACAAGTTATCCGGCTAAAGTTAAACCAAAACGAATGAAACAAGTTTTGTTTTATTTGTGTGCACTCTCCATTTGTTATGGTCTCATTCTTTGCATTTACCCATTAATTTACACAAATGTGCATCCCTAGTAACCCACCACCCCAAGGAATGTTCTCCCTTGTTTTTTCTTTAGGGCTATGCCAATTTTGGATCACTTATACCATATTAATAGGTCTTTTTACTAAAGGTTGCCTTTTCTGTGTATTTATTTATTTATTTTAAATATTATATCATGTACTAGACACAGTATTTCAAGATAGGCAATAAAATTACTAGCATAAAAATCAAGAAAACATACAAGAATAAAACAAAACAATGATGCATGCATCTACATGATGATTCACATTCCATGCCTGTTTTTAATACCTAACTGAAGAGGTTCTTATCTTGTTAATTGATTATGACATAAATATGCTGCATTTCTGTTACTTTGGTTGCAAAGGCTAATTAAAATAAATATATTTTCAGGAGTTTCCTGCAAGTTTTGGTTTAATATGTTAACCAAAATTGCTCTGGCAAGCTATTCCAATAAATCAATCCAGCAACAGAAAAGACCTTCTCCCTGGTCTTTGCCAAATGTGCTGCTTTTAGACAGGGAATATTAAGTGAACCAGACTGTGATGACCTTAAGGTGCATGGAGGATTGTAGATCCGGAGAATGGTGCTAATCCAGGGGGAATCAAAACTCCCCAATAATTTGTGTATTAGCATGCAGACTTTATATTAAATCCTGCAGACTTACCGGAAGCAATGAAGATTCCTGAGTATTGGGGTAATATGCTTTCTCATGCCTACACCTGTCAAAATGTGAGCTGCTGTGTTTTGGCTAACCTGGAATGCTCTGAGATTAGATACCTAAACCCCAAGATACAGGGAATTACAATAGTCAAGTCCTGAGAATAACAGCGTTTGAAGCACTGTATGGAACTCTTGAAACTCTAGTAATGGTCTAAGCTGGCGTTACAGCCGCAATTTAAAGAAAGTAGCTTTTACAAAAATGTTAATCTGTGACTGCATTGTCAAACCTGCCTCTAAATTAACTCCATGGCTTTTTACTTGTGTTCTTATATAAATCTGATGGCCTTCAAAAGTAGATGAACTGGGTCTGTCTTCTGTAGGAACTCTTTCCAATACCATCACCTCTCTCTTCTCCACATTTAATGCTAGCTTATTAAAATAAAGCCATTGTTTGACAGCTGAGAGGCATATCGACACAAACTGGAAGATAGCTGACCAAGATGACATGACAGGAACAAAATCACTGAACACCATCTGCATAAAGTCTAAAGTTAGTGCCTAATGCAGAAAGCAGCCTGCAGACTGGAGCCAAAATACAGCTGAGAATACTGATCCTTGAGCAATCCTGGTATTGGTAGCAAACCAGGACAATGCTGATGACTGAATGCAAATTTGTTGACTGCGACCAAATATGAAAAAAAACATTTCCATACTTGGCATGAAATTTATTTATTTATTTATTTAGAATTTTTATATACCGACATTCTCGATACACATATCAAATCAGGTCGGTTTCCATTGAACAAAACAGTCGCTGTTAAGGCGTTACATTGAACAGAGTTTTTTAGAACATAAGAACATAAATATTAAACAGAGTTTCTGAACATAAGAATGTGACTATTAAATAGATATCAATAACATGTCAAACAATGTTCAAAAGCCGTAAAAAAAATATCTACAATAAATAGTAAAATAAATTGAGTGTAGCAGGTAACAGTGTACAAAGTTGAATGGTAAGACCTGAGCATAACGAGAGCTAATGAACTAGAGCATCTACAGTGGTGAAATCCCACATTCCCTCAAACGACAAAGCAGAATATTGAGATTGAGGGTATCAAAGGCCCTAAATTAGAATTGACTCTTTCCCCATCCCATTACATATCGTAGGTATCTAGCTTTAATGGGCTCTATGGGGTTTGCTGTATCTAGCTTTAATCAGGAATTGTGTGGCTGGCTGTCCTAGTTACCTAGCTCTAATTTGACTTTTTGTATGTGCATACTGACTATGGATGACTATATCACAAAAATAAGTCACAGCATATTCCCTACGAGATCTTAAAAGCCTAGCCATTAGGTATTGGTATGTGGCAGGAATACCATGAGGTCCAATAGAAATCATACTGGGATAGCCCTGTCTTGGATACAGAACTTTGTCTTTTCCTTTGACAACTCTTCTAATGGAATTTCTTTGCCTCTTAATGAGGTCTAGCATAGGGGCCTGCTTACTAAGTGGCAGTAATGTAGAAATGCACATTAAACACTAAGTGGTCCATATTCAAAAGCCATTTTATTTATTTATTTGTTTGTTTGTTTATTTAACACTTTTCTATACCGACATTCATGAAAAAGGTTCATATCAAATAAGTTTACATGGAACATAGGGACTAACTAGATAACCATATAACAAGAAAGCAAGGAGCAAACAGTTACATATAACAGGGAGATAGAAATTGGGGGGGCTAGTGTAGCCGGGAAGAAAAAGGACAGCATAACTAGAAGGAAAATATATGCTGAGACTAGGCAGAGCGTCTAGTTAGGTGGGCGAAGTCTGGTTGAGTGGTATATTTAGAAAGATAACTGGTTGAGTGGTACATTTAGATAGATAACTCAATACATGCAATACAGCTCAATAATATTAAAAAGCCTTAACATGGATTGCGATCAACTTCACAATAAATCTTCAAAAGTTAACTATATATATATAAACTAGTTATAAGATATAATATACTTTTTCCAAGTACATTAGTAGGGCAATTCTCTCCTTTGTGCTGTGGTCATACACCTACAAGAAAGTGAATGACAGCAATCCATACTCTTTATGAGGTTCAGTTGACTTGCTTTTATTACATAGACACTACATTCCATAGGGTAAGCAGAATCACTTTTGATTATCTGTTTAACAGATGTCACATCTGAACTGTTTTAACCTCGCTATACAGATGATGCTTAACATCCAGGCAACTTGGCTCTCTTGGTCAACTCCAAGTTGTCCATCATCCATTAATGCACTAAAAGACCTGGAGTATTCACATTTTATGGCACATAGAGACATCCCATTTAATTGATCCATGATGGGTGCCTTTTGACAATGTTTCATCTAATGAGATATCTCATATTATAGCTAAAATGAATTCATCCTTTTTGCCGATAAATGCATGTAATGTTTGTTTTAAAATCATCAAGGGACATATGTGCTCCATCACTTGCCACACTAATTAATAATATATAATTCTCTGAAGGCATTGCTCCCACCTCTTTGAAGCAAATCTCTATCAAGCCTTCATTGGGCTTCCATATGATCCGGCAAATTATAGGCCAATATCCTTATTTCCATTTACAACCAAAATTCTGTAATCAGTTGTATTACAGAAACTGACTGTGTTGAAGAACATCACATTTTAGATCTCTACCAGTTCAGATTCAGAAAATCCTTGCACACAGAAATTCTTACGATACCTCTCCTTGTCATGCTGAGGCGAGATCTTGATGATGTGGTTCAAGTTATTTGCTGGTGTTAGACATTTCATCAGCATTTGACACTCTAGATCATAAGGTGGCACCCCTATGGGTTGCCCACTAGATGTCTCTAGGTCCCTGTAAAGAACTCTAATATCATGAGCCTTCCATCCCCCTCAGCCCATCTCACCTGGAAGGCTGTGGTTGGATGCCATTTTAGAACTCAGTGTGATTAGTTTTAGAGAGCATCTGAACAATGAGGATGTTTTAGTTTTGCTCTCTGGTGAGGCCTCCCAGCCTCACTCTGCACTTTCAGTTTGAAGTGATACCTCATTGGGCACTCCTTGCCAGAGGGTCTTTCTCAGATTAATTACAGAGAGATAGATTTTTATGCTGGATTCCCTTATGGGATGAAAAGGACTGAAGCCCTGTAAGCCCAGTCTACACCCTAGGTGAGGCAAGCACCAGTGTCAGATCCTGCTGAGAGAGTCAGTGATGAATGAAGATGTATCCACCTTTACCTTTAGAAGTATTTTTTAGACATATGCTGTGTGGGGAGGTTTTTTCTGATTCACCCTTCCCCACTGGGATGCAGAGCTGAGGAAGCCTGATCCCTTTTTTACTTTTCCTCCAGAGACGTCCTCAGTAGCAACAATTAAGGAGAAATCAAGATTGAGAGACATCAATCGTATCTCCACCCATGGGACCAGGTTGGGCAGAATGTCCAGGAAGGATGTGGAGTCAGGCAGGACTGTTTTGCTATGAATTTAGGGATCTCTCCAACAGGATTCCCTGTTAGCCACTGGGTGAGCCTTGTGCAATAAAAACTACAATGGGGGCTCTACCCAGATGTCTGAAATTAAGGATACCTCCCTACAGAGAAATACACATGTACCAGCAATCAGATGTGACTTCAGCAATAAGAACAAATTGACTTGTATTTAATTGTGACTGACAGACAAAATTTCAGTCATCAGTAAGCCCTGGGTGAGTCCTGTTCTCCAGCTTGCGCACTGTACGTTTGTAAAAGGGAGGATACCATTCAAATGGAGCCCTTCCCACTGAAGAATCTGGAGTGGCCATCTCCCTGAGAGGTTTTTTAAGCTGCTCCCTAGGGGGAGTCTGTGGGCAGTCCTTTATGGGTTTTGTGAAGTTGGAGGTAGTTCAGAAGCTTAGTCTTTACTGTTTCTTCAGGCCCAGTCATAAAAAGCAGGCTAACCCAGCCTGTGGAAGGTGACCAGGGTATCCCAACCATCCAGTCTACTAACTAGATGGTTGGGATATGCCTCTGGGTATAGTTTGGCTTTTTTCATTTTCTTGGAAGGAGGCCTTTGCACCACATGGACTCAGATATTGGGAAACCTTGTTTTGGGGGATGTCTAGGTTAGAGAAGACCTGTCCTTCTATACCTCAGCAAGGATGGAGGAGGTGGTGACCCAAAGCCAGGACCCTCTGGTGTTAAATTGGTTTACAAGGGAAGAAACTTTGTGCTTGAGACTCAGGAGGAAGTGTTTGACTGCCCCTTCCCACCTGAAGGGAATATCAGAAGCTGCTGTTCCATCTGGATTCCTCCCATAAGGGATGCAAGCACCAAGAGTACAACGAATTGTGAGTCACAAATGAATTGAGAACACTTAAGGACACCACACAGGAGTCTTCGCCCTGGGCAGAAGGAGAAAATTTTGTAACTCTCTGTGCCAAGACTGTTTTGTATATTTTTATCCAGGGTTGGAGGGGAATCACTGCCACATCATCAAAAGCACCTCCACTCCTTTTACTCCTTGGAAGTGGGGACACTCTGGGTCCCTGTGAGGGATACTTCTGCACAGATTGAGAGGAAGAACTGAAAGTGCCCAGATTAATTGTGGAGCTCAGACTTTCATACCTAGAGGGCAAGGCGTTAACTTGGGCATCTCCCTTGTGGGAGCGTGCGGACTCTCTTCTCCAGGAACTATCACGCTTTGTGACTACCTTTCATCGGACCTTTGATGATCCAGGGAGGCAGGCTATGGATAGTTCAAATCTTTTGCATTTGAGGCAAGGTCACCGAACACTCAATGAGAACACCATTGAATTCCAGACTATCGCTACGGAGTTGGGCTGGCATTTACCTCCGAGCCATTTACCTAGATGGCCTTTTACCTTAACTCAAAGATGAACTTGCAGCCCGCGAACTACCCTCTTCTCTCAAGGACCTCATCGACCTTGCAGGTCACATAGACCATCACCTCCAGGAGTGCCACCGGGAATCCAGGTATCCTGGCGCCTTGCTGCTGAACCTTCCCGCTCTCTACCTGCGGCAAGTCCCACATCCAGCGGAATCCCGCTGTCCACCAAGGCAGAAGAACCCATGCAGCCGGGGCGCAGACGCTAACCCCCGAGGAGCGCCTTAGGCGAGACATTTGGGTCTCTGCCTGTACTGCGGAGCTGCAGGACACTGCCTGTCTTCTTGTCTCGTCCATTCAGGAAACTCTCTGATCTAAGTTCAGTAGGGGTCCTGAACTTGGGCGATACTACTCTGGCCCCCTAGTTAACTTTACCAGTTATCTTGACCTGGAATTCCTGTTCCTTCCCCACCTTGGCTTTGGTCAATTCAGGAGCCAGTGGGAACTTTCTTCTGAAGGATTTGGTCCAACTCCTAGGCATCTCTACCCATCCTGTCCAGAAACCACTACTCATTGCCTCCATCCATGGTGACCCGCTACTGGAAAGAATTTCCCAAGTCACCGTGCCTGCCCAACTCCTCACTGGAACTTTGCATGAAGAGGAGGTAGAATTCTTCATCCTGGATAAATCCATCCAGTGGTGCTAGGGTTACCATGGCTTCAAAGCCACTTAGCCCACTTTGATTGGGAGACCCTACAACTCACTGAATGGAGCCCTGCCTGTTATCACACTTGCCTCAGGAGAATAGAACCGCCTTCAGTGAGCCCAGTAGCAGTTACTGTCTCAGGCCTTCCTGCGCCATATGCTGATTTTGGGGATGTGTTTTTGAAACAGAAGGCTGATATCCTTCCGCATCATCATGAGTATGACTGCCCCATCGATCTTCTGCCAGGTACTACGCCCCCTAAGGGCAGAACTTACTCTCTGTCTGTACCAGAGACCTGAGCTATGTCGGGCTATATCCGTGAGAACTTGGCTAAAGGTTTTATCCATCCCTCCACCTTGCCTGCTGGTGCAGGTTTCTTCTTTGTTGCCAAGAAGGATGGGTCATTAAGACATTGCATAGACTATCACGGTTTGAATGCCATCATCTGCATGGATAAGTATGCTTTGCCTTTGATCAATGAATTGTTTGATTGCATCCAAGGGGCCACCATCTTTACCAAGCTGGACTTAAGAACATAAGAACATGCCATACTGGGTCAGACCAAGGGTTCATCAAGCCCAGCATCCTGTTTCCAACAGAGGCCAATCCAGGCCATAAGAACCTGGCAAGTACCCAAAACTAAGGGGCGGATTTTAAGAGCCTTGCTCGCGTAAATCCGCCCGGATTTACGCGAGCAGGGCCCTGCGCGCCGGTGCGCCTATTTTACATAGGCCTACCAGCGCGCGCAGAGCCCCGGGACTCGCGTAAGTCCCGGGGTTCTCCGAGGGGGGCGTGTCGGGGGGGCGGTCCGGGTCGTCGCGGCGTTTTCGGGCGTGTCGGCAGCGTTTTGGGGGCGGGTATGGGGGCGTGGCTACGGCCTGGGGTGGACCGGGGGCGTGGCCGCGCCCTCCGTACCCGCCCCCAGGTCGCGGCCCGCGCGCAAGAGGCCCGCTGGCGCGGGGATTTACGCCTCCCTCGGGAGGCGTAAATCCCCCGACAAAAGTAAGGTGGGGGCTTAGACAGGGCCGGGTGGGTGGGTTAGGTAGGGGAAGGGAGGGGAAGGTGAGGGGAGGGCAAAAGGAAGTTCCCTCCGAGGCCGCTCCAATTTCGGAGCGGCCTCGGAGGGAACGGGGGTAGGCTGCGCGGCTCGGCGCGCACCGGCTGTACAAAATCGATAGCCTTGCGCGCGCTGATCCAGGTTTTTAGCAGATACGCGCGGCTCCGCGCGTATCTACTAAAATCCAGCGTACTTTTGTTTGCGCCTGGAGCGCAAACAAAAGTAGGCCTATTCGCGGAGTATGAAAATCCGCCCCTAAGTGTATTCCATGTTACTGTTGCTAGTAATAGTAGTGGCTATTTTCTAAGTCAACTTAATTAATAGCAGGTAATGGACTTCTCCTCCAAAACTTATCCAATCCTTTTTTAAACACAGCTATACTAACTGCACTGACCACATCCTCTGGCAACACATTCCAGAGTTTAATTGTGCGTTGAGTAAAAAAGAACTTTCTCCAATTAGTTTTAAATGTGCCACATGCTAACTTCATGGAGTGCCTACAACTTAGTTCGTATCCGTCCCAAGGATGTCTGGAAGATAGCATTTAATACCAGGGATTGACATTCCGAATAACTTGTTATGCCATTTGGCCTTTGTAATGCCCCTGCGGTGTTCCAACGCATGATCAACGAAATCTTCCACGACCTCCTTTATGTGAAGGTCGTCACCTAGCTAGATGACATCCTTATCTTTTCGAAGGATCTTGCCACCCATCGTTCAGATGTCTGTACGGTGCTGCAGCGCCTGCGGGAGAGCCACCTGTTTGCCAAGCTCGACAAGTGCTTGTTTGAGAAGCAGAGCCTACCCTTCCTGGGCTATATCGTTTCCCAACATGGCTTCTCCATGGATCCCAGTAAGCTATGAAGCATTCAAGACTGGCCCCGACCCACGGGCCTCTAAGCACTTCAGTGGTTCCTTGGTTTTACCAACTACTACCGCCACTTTATAGTTAACTATTCCCCTCTCCAGAATCGGTATCTCCCTTACATCCTCATTAGTAAACACAGAAGCAAAGAATTCATTTAGTCTTTCTGCAATGGACTTATCTTCCCTAAGTGCACCTTTAACCCCTCAGTCATCTAAAGGTCCAATCGTCTCCCTCACAGGTTTCTTGCTTTGGATATATATTTAAACATTTTTATTTTGAGTTTTTGCCTCTACGGCCAACTTAATTTCATATTCTTTCTTAGCCTGCCTTATCACTGTTTTACACTTAATTTGGCAATACTTATGCTTTTTCCTATTTTCTTCAGATGGATCCTTCTTCCAATTTTTGAAGGATGTTTTTTTGGCTAAAATAGCCTCTTTCACCTCACCTTTTAACTATGTTGGTAATAGTTTTGCCTTCCTCCCACCTTTTTTAATGGATGGAATACATCTGGACTGTGCTTCTAAGATTGTATTTTTAAACAATGTCCATACCTGTTGTACACTTTTAACCTTTTCAGTTGCACCTTTCAGTTTTTTTCTAATTATTTTCCTGATTTTTTTCAGTTTCCCTTATGAAAATTTAGAGTTAGAGGTGTAGATTTATATATTTCCCCCTTCCATTTATTAGTTCAAATTTGATCATGTTATGATCACTATTGCCAAGTTGCCCCACTACCGTTTCCTCTCTCACCAAATCCTGTATTCCACTAAGAATTAAATCTAAAATAGCTCCCTCTCTCATTGGTTCCTAAATCAATTGCTCCATGAAGCAGTCATTTATTCCATCCAGGAATTTTACATCTCTAGCATGTCCTGATGTCACATTTATCTAGTCAATATTGGGATAATTGAAATCTCCACATATACAACGTGGAAGGAATTGGTAAATCAAGTCCACCTTCAAATTATAATAGTTTTTTATTTGAATTTTCTCAATTTTCTCAGTATTGTTAATGGCAACTCCATATATCTTCAACAACAGTCATTTAAAGTCCCCCGACACGGTCCGTGTTTCGCGGTAGCTGCATCGGGAGGGACCCACAATCAATATCATCTAAAATATAAAGACAATAAACTGATGGACTTGACAGATATGGCTATACAATTTCAAGTTTCTTACAAACATACCTTGTATGTGCATCATGGAGCGCATCGGCTCACACGACTAAAGGCCATTTTAAAAGGTCGTTTGGCGCCAAAAGACAGAGGCTATCGCGATAGATTCATTAGCGTAAACCCCGCCCACCCTGTACACGGTTCAACCAAAAAGGTGCCATTCTACGTCTTTGTTCAAACCCTTGGGATGGACAGAAGAAAGCGTATAAATCCATTTCTGTTCCCGTTTTCCCAAAATCTCAGAGTAATTCCCTCCCCTATACGGGGGAACGACCACCTCTAAAACTGAGAACTGCAATTCAGCAATAGTGTGTTGATGTTGAACCCTGTGCGTAACCAGGGGTTCATCCATCCTCAGGAGACGGATATTCGAACAATGTTCTATAATGCGGGTCTTGACCATCCTAGAGGTCTTACCCACATACAACATGGAACACGGGCATTGTATTACATAAACAACGCCCTTGGTAACTGTCTGATGAATTGCGAAAGTTAAACTGAACCCCAGTGTCCGGATGGGTAAATGAATCTGATTGACTAGTGTGATTACACATTGTGCAATGCCCACAGGGGCCGTGTTGACCACCCCTGATGTTCCTCGCTTGTTTATTAAAGCTCGCGTGTACTAATTGATCCCGGAGGTTGCTAGCTCTCCGGAATGTAAAACGTAACGGTGTCTGGAGCAGCTGTGATAAAGAGAGATTATCCAGTGGTCTTCTTATCATTGTTGCTATAGCCTTACTTACTATCGAGAACGGTAAAATACAATTACAACTTGGACTGTCATCGTTTACTGACGGGAGGAGCAGCCAGTCTCGGTTGGCATATAATGCCCTTTTAAAAGCCTTTTTTACGACTCGTAGAGGGTAACCCCTATCCAAAACCGCTGGGACATCAATCGTGCTTGCTGTAAAAAGTCACTCCGGGATGAACATACACGTTTCAATCTTAAAAATTGTCCCGTGGGGATGTTGTCTCTAAGGGGCTTGGGATGACAGCTCGAATAGGCTAATAAAGTGTTTCTGTCTGTCTCCTTCCTAAATAAAGTGGTAACAAATTGATCCTGTTCAACTGAAATGGTAATGTCAAGAAAGAAATCTTTGAGGCATGAATACAAAAATTAAACTGTATGTGAGGATTCAGTGAGTTAAGCCAATCAAAAAAACAGAAAGTAAGTCAAACGGGTCACATCTAGCAGTTGGTATAGCACAGGATACGTATACAAATGGATGGCCAAGAAGCCACAAAGAAAGTCACCTTTGCTCAGGGTTCATCATCATCTTCGGAGGAATCGTGAGCGAAGACGTGCCTCGAGGCCGCGGGCAAAGACGCAAGGCCCGCGGAGCCTCTACCAACGCTCCTGCTCCATCAAATATAGGACAATCTTTTACCTCCTCGCGATATTCCTCAATAGCGGCCTCTTTTTTAGATTCGGCCAAGCTCCCAGAGAGACCCCCAGAGAGACTCGCAGTACACGGTCTCGCCCCGGCACCACCACATCTCAGGCGGACAGAAGTTTCCTCGAACACCACATCCTCCTTCGCGTCTTCCGGACGCATGGCAGTGACCACAGAGACTGTTTTCAATTTATCCTCCCGTATTCTGTCTGATGTTGAAAAAAGACTCTACAGCGGGGGTTATCGTTTGTACCAACTGCTAGATGTGACCCGTTTGACTTACAGGTGCACTTATACAGGTTTTTCCGTGCATTGAAACTAAAATTGTTTTTCGCAGATACTCCACCCACATTGGACATGTCAGTGATTTCGAAGAGGTCTAGATGGACCCCCCCGGGTCCAGTAAACCCTTTGTTGGGGGCCTTTGAAAATTTAGTAACTACAAAGGCCCAATTCCTTGCTACCAGAATCAGTATGCTCGGTACAATTTATCCCAACAAGAGGCTAAAGCAGTCAGGGAGCTTTCTAATGATTCTTCAATAGTCATAAAACCGGCCGATAAGGGTGGTGGCATTGTAGTGTGGGGTAAAACTGACTATGAAATGGAGGTATTGCGTCAGTTAGGCGATACCTCATGTTACAGACTACTTCCAGGAGATCCCACACAAGACCTCCTAAAAATGATTAAGGACCTTGTCCAGGAAGCCCTTGACTGCAATATGCTCACAAACAGGGAGGCTAAATTTTTGGTTAACTCTACTCCGACTATGCCCTTATTTTATCTTCTACAACTCCGACTATGCCCTTATTTTATCTTCTACCAAAAATCCATAAGACCCTGGTGCATCCTCCAGGACGCCCCATAGTTTCCGGTATAAACTCTTTGCTTGAGCCATTGTCCAAATTCGTTGATATTTTTTTGAAACCGTTTGTTGCCCAGATTCGCTCATATGTTAAGGATACTACACATCTTATTACATTTTGTCCAATTCCACTACTGTACCATCGGTGGGTTCTTTTTGTGACCCTGATGTCATCTCGTATATCAAACATTCCCCAAATGGAAGCATTACAACTTATTGAAAATATTTTGGACCAGCGATCAGCCCCACATCGGCTGTCTACAGCCTTTTTGGTACAACTTGCCACTTGGCTTTAACAAAAAAATTTTTATGTTTGACCAGAGCCATTATCAACAGATAAAAGGGACGGCAATGGGGGCCACTATGGCCCCCTCACTGCCTGTTTACATGGATCACTATGAATCATCTTTAGTATATCCTTCAGAAGGTTTTCCCATGTAGCTTGTGGTTACGATATATCGATGACATCCTGATCATTTGGACTGGATCAGACATCCAATTTTTTGTTTTTTTGATTGGCTTAACTCACTGAACCCACATACAGTTTAATTTTGTATTCATGCCTCAAAGATTTCTTTTCTTGACATTACCATTTCAGTTGAACAGGATCAATTTGTTACCTTTATTTAGGAAGGAGACAGACAGAAACACTTTATTAGCCTATTCGAGCTGTCATCCCAAGCCCCTTAGAGACAACATCCCCACACAATTTTTAAGATTGAAACGTATGTTCATCAGTGACTTTTTACAGCAAGCACGATTGATGTCCCAGCGGTTTTTGGATAGGGGTTACCCTCTACGAGTTGTAAAAAAGGCTTTTAAAAGGGCATTATATGCCAACCGAGACTGGCTGCTCCTCCCGTCAGTAAACGATGACAGTCAAAGTTGTAATTGTATTTTACCGTTCTCGATAGTAAGTAAGGCCATAGCAACAATGATAAGAAGACACTGGGATAATCTCTCTTTATCACAGCTGCTCCAGACATCTACGTTTACATTCCGGAGAGCTAGCAACCTCCGGATCAATTAGTACACGCGAGCTTTAATAAACAAGCGAGGAACATCAGGGGTGGTCAACACGGCCCCTGTGGGCACTGCACAATGTGTAATCACACTTCAATCAGATCATTTACATCCGGACACTGGGGTTCAGTTTAACCTTTGTAATTCATCAGACTGTACTACCAAGGGCGTTGTTTATGTAATACAATGCCCGTGTTCCATGTGTGTGGGTAAGACCTCTAGGATGGTCAAGACCCGCATTATAGAACATGTTCAATATCCGTCTCCTGAGGATGGATGAACCCCTGGTTACGCACTGGGTTCAACATCAACACACTATTGCTGAATTGCAGTTCTCAGTTTTAGAGGTGGTCGTGCCCCCGTATAGGGGAGGGAATTACTCTGAGATTCTGGGAAGACGGGAACAGAAATGGATTTACACGCTTTCTTCTGTCCATCCCAAGGGTTGAATAAGGACGTAGAATGGTACCTTTTGGTGAACCGTGTACAGGGTGGGCGTGGTTTACGCTAATGAATCTATCGCGATAGCCTCTGTCTTTTTGGCGCCAAACGACCTTTTAAAATGGCCTTTAGTCGTGTGAGCCGATGCGCTCCATGATGCACATACAAGGTATGTTTGTAAGAAACTTGAAATTGTATAGCCATATCTGTCAAGTCCATCAGCTTTTATTGTCTTTATATTTTAGATGATATTGATTGTGGGTCCCTCCCGATGCAGCTACCGCGAAACACGGACCGTGTCGGGGGACTTTAAATGACTGTTGTTGAAGATATATGGAGTTGCCATTAACAATACTGAGAAAATTGAGAAAATTCAAATAAAAAACTATTATAATTTGAAGGTGGACTTGATTTACCAATCCTTGCACGTTGTATATGTGGATATTTACTGATGTGCAAGGCACTTTGCTTCATGTCTTTGCTTGGATAATTGAAATCTCCCATTATTACTGCACTGCCAAAATGGTTTGCTTCCCTGATCTCTCTTAGCATTTCATCATCTGTCTGATCATTTTGGCCAGATCTGGTTCCATCTACACTCTGCTGAAGCTGCCAACAATGGTTCCCAATTAGTACTAGGATGTGATAGCATTTCACAGTGATTTTAGAGGAACTGTGCACAGTTTTACAAATTAAGCAGCATTACAGGCCATGCCAAAGGGCCTGCGCCCACATATGTTCATCGCTGATCTAAGTTGGAATGATTGGACATGAATGAAGATGATTGAGGTGGACACCTGTACATAGGAAATCACACTTGAGACTATTACCATTTTACATAGAGCTACAAAAAGAAGTCCAGATGGTAATGATATATTAATTCATTATTAACCTGAGTAGGTTGGTATCTGCAGACTAACATAAAACAAGTGGAACGAGGAACTGCAGGCTTTCTGTGTTAGCTACCCTATCTATTCTTTTATTACTTTTTTTTTTTTTTTAGTACTGCAGTAAAACTACCTCATGTCTCCAAGCAGAGCATGTGACTGTGAGCTATAGGAACATCAAGCTTTTACTGCATGCAACAAAGGAGAACAGTTACTGGATGGCATATAATAAGGGAAGAATTATCATGCTGAACCAGTAATAATTAATCTGTCAAAGCTGAAAAAGAGTAATTTTGATGTTCCTTTCTTTGCCATAAATGAAAGAGCAGGCAGTCATTATCTAATTATTGTATGGGACTTGATCTTTGGTAGAAAAGAACTCAGCTATAGTGCTGTGCCTATGCATATAATTACCAGCATTCTTATTGTTCTTATTGCACCTTAGCCCATGGGAACATTTTATCTGGCCCTAGTTATCATAAAAAAAAAAAAAAAAAAAGATTCACCGACTCATCAATGTAACAGCTCCACTTATCCCTATGGATGTCATCAGAAAAAAACTGATGAAGTCTCGTCATAAAAAGCAGGCAGATTGGGCATTTCCTGATGGTATCAACAGAGACAAATGCGACGCTACTACTGCTGCTGCCGGAAAATAAAGGTGGCAGGCAAACAATGCTGCTGCTGCCTGTTCCCCTGCTCTCTCCCTGCTGCTGTTCCACGCATGAGACTCTGAAGTCATAAGGGGTAACCGGGGACTTAGGCGCCGATTTAATCCTACACGTGCGGGGTACATTTGTGCGCGCTACCCGGCGTGCACAAATGTACCCGATTTTATAACATGCGCGCGCTATTTGTGCGCATATTATAAGATCCAGGGTCAACACGCGCAAGGGGGTGCATACTTGTGCTCCTTGCTACAGGATCACTTCCTGCTACACCAAGATTATGATCTCCAACAGGGCAGCACCCGGGGCTGCCCAGACTGGATTTGGGACTTGGCTGCTATGTCCCTGAAGGTCTTATCAATGTATCTGTCTGTCTGCCTCAGCTCCTCCAGGTCTGCCACCTAACCTTCAGAGATTGGACTCATTTTCTAAGAGCCAGGAGCTCTTTGTACTGGGAGCAAACATACAACCTCTCACCAGCGGGTAAAACATCATACATGTGACACTCAATGCAAAGACTGGAAAGCCCCCCTCTTGCTGCTGGACTGCTGCCTTCATCTTAAATTTGTTGAGTTTCTAGTTAAGTTTTGATTGCTATATGAATTGGAATTAGAGTCCTTTAAGTTTATAGGTGTATTCACTAATTAATCTGGTAGTGACCTACAAGGGGATGATAAACTCTCAATAAAGGGCTGGTGCAATAGTATGATTTAGATAAGAGCCTGATTGACTTTTAATGAGAAAGTGTCTCTTACCTAGAGATGTGCAGACAAAAAGTTTATGTTCATAAGTCCATAAGTCGAAAGGGGGGGTCAATTTTCGGTCAATATGGACATATGTAGAATTCCATAAGTTGAGTCTATGTCCATACGTGCACCGATTCCCTAAATAAAAATTTAAACCCCTCACCCTCCTTAATCCCCCCCCAAGACTTACCAAAACTCCCTGGTGGTCCCCGGGGAGTCAGGACGCCATTCCTGCTATTCCTTTGCGAGGGAGCACGTGACGTCGGCATCACGTCGGAAGTGACATGGAGGCCCCCCAAGCTGGCCAAAAGTTCCATTTGGGTACAACGAGGGTCCCGGAGCGGACGCGCGGTGAATCACGTGATATCCGCGTCACTCCGCGTGACGCCCGACGTCACGTGCTCCTCGCAAAGGAATACAGGAATGGCGTCCTGACTCCCCGGGAGTTTTGGTAAGTCTGGGGGGGGGGGGATTAAGGAGGGTGAGGGGTTTAAATTTTTATTTAGGATCAACGATCGCGATTTCCAACTTATTCAACATAGCTATGTTGAATAAGTTGGAAATCGCGATCGTTTCCGCCTCATCACTTTTTTAAGTTAAAAAAAATAATAAGTTGCGTTTTACATATGCGGTCAAAACGAATGCACACCCCTACTCTTACCTATAAATCTAGGGATGAGCTAAGGGTGGGTAGGAGGGAAAGCAAACACTAGAATTAACTCCCTCTGGCTTGCTTATTCTTAGACACACAAACTCTAACAAATATTTCCCACTATTTCACCTCTCTCCAAACTTTTTTAAGTCCTAAGATTTCCCAAAGCTATACTTACCAATCCTCTTCAACCATCAGTAAGTTGACCTTCTCTCAATGGATTGAGAGGTTTAAGATTTACATGTCGTTAGGCACGTTCTTCCAGTCCTCTTCTACTGCAAAAGATGTGGGGCCTCTGGAATCTGGGGCTGTGGAGTTCGAAGCATGGATCGCTTGCTGTGACCTTTGGAGTCCTCTCTCGAGGGATGCTGGGAACTGTATGCAGATGAGCCTTCTGGTCCTCTTCTACTGTTTTGAAAGAGTAAACAACCGATTACTTTTTACTTGTTCCACTCCGCTCTTTATTTTATAGACTTCTATCATATCTCCCCTCAGCCAGCTCTTCTCCAAGCTGAAGAATCCTAACCTCCTTTAGCCTTTCCTCATAGGGGAATCGTTTCCATCCCCTTTATCATTTTGGTTGCCATATTTCATGTTTAACTTGATTCATCAGTAAGCTGTGCTGGATCACCAGTTTGACTCCAGTTTTATTATGACATCCACCTTAGAGACAATTTATTGATGCCCAAGACCCAGGATGTTATCTTCCCCCCTCTACAAGATTCCTGTATGTCTGGCACTATACCAACTGTGTAGTGAGTGGAGAACTATTAGCTCCATGGACTTTTCAGCCAGAGGTTACATTCCCAGAAATATAACACCCCTTCCACATGGTAAAACTATCCTTGTTGCCCTCACTCTCCACAAAGGATCATAAATATGGCGAATGCACTTTTGATTATAAAAAAAAGCAAGAATAGCACAACTCTATGTCATTATTAGCTTAGAAAAGCCCTCATTTTGGAGAGAATACCCCTAACTTCACCCCATAACACATTCCAGGAACTAACTCTCAATTGACTACAACTTGTCACTATTACCTTAAGTATCTGAGTCATCCCTTTGCACGAAGAGATGCTCAGTACAGCATCACCCTTTTCAACAAGGGCAACTGCAGCTGACCAGTTTCCTGCAATATAGACAGGAAATTTGCCACATGACTCCACTCTCAAAGATGAAAGCAGGACCTCTCTCCCCCATGCTGATTGGATACGAGTGTCCTATTCAGTAAGTTTGTGACTTCAGACAATTCTCTGCCTCTGATGGTACCCAGACCCCATCTTCAGAGGATACACTCTGTGGATAAAGCAAAAGTTCCAACATAGACATGAGAGAAAATCCAGAAAAATCACATTTACTCTCTACTGGGGAGCAGTTTGGAAGCTTTTTTTTTTTTTTAGTTTCTTCTGAAGTATAGCTATAGTATTTGATTATAATGTTTGCCTCTGGCAGCAATATGGATATTTTTCTGGTACAATATGAGGTCATTGATGCAAGAGCAGTTCCTGAGAAATCTTTAATTGGAAATAGTGACAGCTTACAACACATTAGTGAAGCAGAGAGATTCATAGAAGGATAAGATTGTTTAGTTTGGTTTTACTTTGCTTTTCATGAAATAGAATTAGCAGAGTAGCAGGGAAGGAAATGACTTCTGTCTAAGCCACTTCCTTCTTAAAAAAATAATAAGTGTTGTTTATACTTTTTTAACAGTTTTCTCCAGCCACAGAGCATGCTACAGGTGCTCTAGTGGTATTTGATTTTACTAGTTTCAGTTATTTTACAGAAAGATGTGTTCAGTTGATTTGAACTGATAACAAAAATATCAGAAAATGTAGATCTAGATATCCTCAGTTTAATTTCAAACCCCTCCACCCAATGCATTTCTTTTAGGAGGGTGCTCCACCCTCCCTGAATCACCAAATTTGAAAAGTGGGAACGTCTGATGTCCCCCCCCCCATATGCAATATCAGGGTACAAATTATATTGCAGTGATGGTGTGAATCAAATTTGTGGGGGGAGGGGGGGTGCTATATGTTAAAGATAGCATAGAGTCAAGCAGGAGACAGATGAGGAAATACTAGTAGAACGTGGGATGCTAAACAATTTGGCAACACAATAATAATGACAAATTTCCCCAATATCAACTAGGTAAATGTCACATCAGGACATGCTAGGGAGGTAAAGTTTCTAGCTTTCTTTCTTTCTTTCTTTTTCTTTAAGACATTTCTGTACCGTCTTTAACAATATCATATTGAGCAAAACGGTTTACAATGATATTAAAATAAAATAAATCATATCATAAAATACTAAAATATAGACTTAAAATACATTAACTTAGAAAATAAAATATAAATAAATGACAACTTCATAGAGCTGCTGGTCCGGGAAATGACGAGAGGGGGAGCTATTTTAGACCTAATTCTTAGTGGCATGCAAGATTTGGTACAAGATGTAACAGTAGTGGGGCCCCTTAGCAAAAACAATGTAACAAAATCAAGTTTGACTTAATAAAAAGAGGAAGGTCATTACAGAAAATTGCTGCTCTAGCATTTAACTTTCAAAAGGGAGGACTATGATAAAATGAGGAAAATAGAAAAAAATAAAAAATGCAGCCATAAAGGCTAATGTTGCCCTCATGGACCCTTAGGCCGAGGTTGGGTTGCTGCAACCTTCAGGAAGGAGCCCTGCAGGACCCCTCCATTGGCACATGGACCCAAATAAGGCAGAGGCCTAACTGGAGCTTCAGCTTCACCAGCCCGTGTTCACCTCGGGCTTAGCCTTTGGGTGCCAGGGCCGGCCAGACCTTAGGTGGGGGCCTCTACTGCTGCTGATAGGGTCTGTTGGGACAGCTGGGTCAGAGTAGGCCTAGAGAGGTTTGTCCGAGGGAAGAGAGAGGTCCATGACAGGCAAGCAGTCAAGGAGATCCAGGAGTCAGTGTTCAGTGGCAGGCAGTGGTTAAGGAAATCCAGAAGTCAGGAAATGGTCTGTACCAAGAATCCATCCAAAGAAAAAAGCAGGATGGGTAGGCAGGGCAGGAAGGCATGGAGAAGAACAGGTGGGCATCGAGGGAGATGAAGACTAAGGCTAAAGAACTGAAGCTGAAGTATTGCAGGAACTGGAGAATGAAGACAAGAAATACAGGAACTGGAAACAAGGAATGCAGAAGCAACACGAACTATTGGAACTGTTGCTGAGGCAGTATGGAAGGGAAAGTGAAGGCCTTTTATAGGTCTGAACCTGTAATGTTATCAATGGCATCGTGGGGGATTTCCTGCCATGAGCCCTTTAAGAGGCATGATGTTAGGCGCGTGCGTGCCTAGGGGAAGGCTGGCTGGGAGGTGGTGGCATCCCACCGCAGAGTGCATCGGTGGCATCCTGTTTCGATGAAGTTCAGTGTCCTGCCATGTAGGAAGCGAGATAGCTTGGCAGTGGTGGGAGCTGGAGGAGATGGCCTGGACCAGGGGGTGAGTGCGGCGTTTTCATGGGAGGGACCCACAGACCGCCAAACATTACAGTACACTCCACTCTTAAGCCCCTCTGAGGCTCAAAGTTTCTTGGGGTAGCGTAGATGGAAGTCCTTCAAAAGGTTACAGTCTAGGATGTTGGAGGTTGGCTCCTAAGAGTTCTCTTCTGGGCCATAATCCTTCCAAAAGATGAGATATTCAATCTTCTTGCCACTGTGGTAGGAGTCAAAGATTTCCTTGACTTCAGATACTGTTTCTATATCAATGGTTACATCCTCAGGTTCAAGTAATGTCCTAGAGGGCTATGAGAGTACCAGTGGCTTGAGTAGCAAGACATGAAATACATTATGTATCTTGAGTGTTGATGGCAACTTCTATTTATTTATTTATTTATTTATTTATTTATTTATTTATTTATTTTAATTTATTAATTTTGATATTTTATATAACATCATTCCATGTAAAGATCACAACGGTTTATAAAAGTAACATTCATAGCTATGTATCACATAAAGACGGGTTACTGAGGTTGTATTCATCAACAGACGTCATCTGAAATGTTCCATTATATATTAACTAAAGATCTAGGACATAAGTCGAGGGGTACAGAACATATTAGGATGTGATTTGGCCGAACCTTAACCTTCGTTATCAGCCCGCCGTGGGAAATTTCGTTTCCTGCGGTTCGGGCCAATTTTTTTTTCGGCTGTCCCGAGCCAAAAAAAACCCCCACCCCCAACCCCTCAGATTTAATTAATTACAACTCCCCCCCCCCCCAACCCCCCCCCCCCCCAACTTACTGAAAGTCCCTGGTGGTCCAGCGAGAGTCCCGGGAGCGATCTCCCGCTCTCGGGCCATCAGCTGCCAGTATACAAGATGGAGCCGGTGGCCCTTTGCCCTTACCATGCGACAGGGGCTATCGGTGCCATTGGCCGGCCTCTGTCATATGGTAGGAGCAATGGAAGGCTGGCGCCATCTTAAAAAATGGTGCGGGCCATCCATTGCTCCTACCATATGACAGGGGCTGACCAATGGCACCGATAGCCCCTGTCACTTGGTAAGGGCAAAGGGACCATCGGCGCCATTTTGATTAGTGGCAGCTGACAGCCCGAGAGGGGAGATCGCTCCCGGGCCCCTCGCTGGACCACCAGGGACTTTTGGTAAGGGGGGGGGGGGGGTCGGGAGAGTAGGGAGTTGCAATTAATTAAATTTGAAGGGTTGGGGTGGGTTTGGGTTGTTTTCTTTAATATGCCCTTTCTCACCACCCAAAAAACGATAAGAATCCACACAAAATTTTGTGAGTTTTCCTATTTGTTTCGGCGACCCTCCCGAACCGCGACGAAATAGGAAATATAGACGATATTTCTTATTTTGTCGCAAACAAATGCACATCCCTAGAACATATAATAATGCCAGCAGATTTCACATAATAGCCAGGTGATGCTAGGAGTTCTTATATTCACTTGTTAAATTTATACCTCATGTTTCAATTAAATTCTTTTGTCTTTCTTATTATTGTTGTTCTTCACATTCTGATTCTTTTGTTAGGCTGTATGCATTTTAGAATACCCATGTTTTTAGCTCACTTTTAAATCTTTTTCTATCTGGTATCAAATGTAGCATTTCAGGTAGAGAGTTCCAAAGCTTTGGGCCCACAATGGAGAAACACACAATCTCTTACTTGCGACAGATATGTGCTCCATATTGTGGGAACAGTTAGTAGTCTTTATTTTGAGATCTAGGGTTCGCTGAGGTGTATATGTTTGAAATATCACACCGATCATACCGGTGTCACTGGAGTGAATGATTTTAAATATTAATGTCAATATTTTAAAGTAGATTCGTGATTGTCCTGGCAGTCAGTGTAGAGAAATCAGTGAGGGTATTATGTGATCAAATTTTCTAGTTCCTAGCAAAGTCTTGCAGCTGCATTTTGTAATAATTGTAATGGTTTTAGGGTATTTGCGAGAAGACTGAGTAGTAAGAGTTACAGTAGTCCAGGTTTGAGAAGATTGGGGTTTGCCAAATGATGTGGCATTGCCTGTGTTTATTAATTTATTGATGTGCTTTTTCATAGTAAGGTTCTCATCTAGCTGGATACCTAAATCCTGTACTTGATTTAAGGCTTTAATTTGGAAATTACCCAAGTCTAGAGCCAGTGGTTTAACTATCATAGCATTTCTACTAAACCAATGACTTCAGTCTTTTAGGGTTTATGATTAAATCTGTTTATTGGATTTTCAAAAACAGAAACAGAACAACATTAATTTGAATACAACTTGGGAGCTCTGAAACAGTGCCCCAATAGTGCAAGGAAATCCCCCAACACCCCAATAAAGTCCCCCCCTCCCCCCCAGAAGGCCATAAAGTTATAAATCCTCAATAGGGTTCCGAAAAGGTCCCAGAAAAATAATTCAAAAGCGTACTTTGCGCATTGTGGAGGAGTGACTGGATGTAAGGGTTCCATATCCAAAGAAAGGTTTTGGTCTTCCTTGTAGTGTCAACTTAAGAACATAAGAAATTGCCATGCTGGGACAGACCAAGGGTCCAGCAAGCCCAGCATCCTGTTTCCAACAGAGGCCAAAACCAGGCCACAAGAACCTGGCAATTACCCAAACACTAAGAAGAACCCATGCTACTGATGCAATTAATAGCAGTGGCTATTCCCTAAGTATAATTGATTAATAGCCATTAATGGACTTCTCCTCCAAGAACTTATCCAAACCTTTTTTGAACCCAGCTACACTACTGCACTAACTACCTTCTCTGGCAACAAATTCCAGAGCGTTATTGTGCGTTGAGTGAAAAAGAATTTTATCCGATTAGTCTTAAATGTGTTACTTGCTAACTTCATGGAATGCCCCCTAGTCCCTTCTATTATTCGAAAGTGTAAATAACCGAGTCACATCTACTCGTTCAAGACCTCTCATGATCTTAAAGACCTCTATCATATCCCCCCTCAGCCGTCTCTTTTCCAAGCTGAACAGCCCTAACCTCTTCAGCCTTTCCTCATAGGGAAGCTGTTCCATCCCCTTTATCATATTGGTTGCCCTTCTCTGTACCTTCTCCATCGCAACTATATCTTTTTTGAGATGCGGCGACCAGAATTGTACACAGTATTCAAGGTGCGGTCCTCACCATGGAGCGATACAGAGGCATTATGACATTTTCCGATTCTATTAACCATTCCCTTCCTATAATTCCTAACATTCTATTTGCTTTTTTGACTGCTGCAGCACACTGAGCCGACGATTTTAAAGTATTATCCACTATGATGCCTAGATCTTTTTCCTGGGTGGTAGCTCCTAACACGGAACCTAACATCGTGTAACTACAGCAAGGGTTATTTTTCCCTATGTGCATCACCTTGCACATGTCTTCATTAAATTTCATCTGCCATTGGATGCCCAATCTTCCAGTCTTGCAAGGTCCTCCTGTAATGTATCACAGTCTGCCTATGATTTAACTACTCTGAATAATTTTGTATCATCCGCAAATTTGATAACCTCACTCGTCGTATTCCTTTCCAGATCATTTATATATATATTGAAAGCACCGGTCCCAATACAGATCCCTGAGGTACTCCACTGTTTACCCTTTTCCACTGAGAATATTGACCATTTAATCCTACTCTCTGTTTCCTGTCTTTTAACCAGTTTGTAATCCACGAAAGGACATCGCCTCCTATCCCATGACTTTTGTTTTTGTAGAAGTCTCTCATGAGGGACTTTGTCAAACGCCTTCTGAAAATCCAAATACACTACATCTACCTACCGGTTCACCTTTATCCACATGTTTATTAACCCCTTCAAAAAATGAAGCAGATTTGTTAGGCAAGACTTCCCTTGGGTAAATGCATGTTGACTGTGTCCCATTAAATCATGTCTTTCTATGTGCTCTACAATTTTGATCTTGAGATAGTTTCCACTATTTTTCCTGGCACTGAAGTCAGGCTCACTGGTCTATAATTACCTGGATCGCCCCTGGAGCCTTTTTTTAAATATTGTGGGTTACATTGGCCACCCTCCAGTCTTCAGGTACAATGATGATTTTAATGATAGGTTACAAATTTTAACTAATAGATCAGAAATCTCATTTTTAGTTCCTTCAGAACCCTAGGATTGCATACCATCTGGTCCAGGTGATTTGCTACTCTTTAGTTTGTCAATCTGGCCTACTACATCTTCCAGGTTCACAGTGATTTCGTTCAGTTTCATCTGAGTCATCACCCCTGAAAACCATCTCTGGAACTGGTATCCTCCCCAACATCCTCATTAGTAAACACGGAGGCAAAGAATTCATTTAGTCTTTCTGCAATGACCTTATCTTTCCCTAAGAGCCCCTTTAACCCCTCTGTCATCTAATGGTCCAATCGGACTCCCTCACAGGTTTCTTGCTTGGATATATTTAAAAAAGTTTTTATTATGAGTTTTTGCCTCTATGGCCAACTTCATTTCAAATTCTCTCTTCGCCTGTCTTATCAATGTTTTACACTTACCTTGACAATGCTTATGTTTTATCCAATTTCTTCAGATGGATCCTTCTTCCAATTTTGAAGGATGTTTTTTTGGCTAAAATAGCCTCTTTCACCTCACCTTTTAACTATGACGGTAATCATTTTGCCTTCCTTCCACCTTTCTTATTGTGCGGAATACATATGGACTGCGCCTCTAGGATTGTATTTTTAAACAATGTCCAAGCCTGTTGAACACTTTTAAACCTTTGTTCGATGTATTTCTCAAAAAGGCACATAACATGCACAAAATTTCGCCACTGGGTAAAAGTAGGAGGTTCCACATTTACCCAATTTTGCAAGATAGCTCTTTTACCCAACAAGAGCATTTTATGGGTAATCAGACAGAAGCACTTTCAGACAAGAAGGCAACTTAAGTTTCGTCACTCTATAAATGTAGTGTAATATGTTGCCCCAAAATGTAGCGATACAGGAACAACGCCAAAAGTGATGATCTAATGTGCACTCACTCTTGTTACATTTAATGCACATAGCAGTATCAGTAAGATGGATTTTGAGTGCCAGACATTATGAAAGATAATACTACATTAGAAATTGTGTTTCTCGAAGGTCCATCCTATTAGTAACAGAGCAAATTCTGCAGAAACATTGCATATATTGATCTTCTGTAAAAGATACATTTAGCTCCCTCTCTCAGCCCCAAATCAACCACCAAAGAGGGGTACAAGGCTTATGTCCTCTCAGCTGTCTGTATAAAAATGAAATTGTGAGATGAACTTGGTCTTCAAAGTCAAATAAATCAGATAGAAATTCTCGGTGGCTCATGGGACAAATCAGTAATCCCTAGGGAATGTATGTAATGACGGGCCTGCAAATAGTGAAAATGATGTTTGTGGTCCAATGGAAACTCCTTTTGCAAGTCAGAAAATGATTTCATCCATCCCATATCATCCAGAAAATGGGCTATCAGCTTTACACCTTGAGAGGCCCAGGAAAGAAACACCCAGGTTAATGTTAGTTTGAGTTTTGATAACTCCTGCCCTATTGTTTACATGTAAGATTGAAAGTGTAGATCTTGTATTCTCCAATGATTTGGAGAATGGAATATAGAACTGTATGTCATCAGCATTCAAGAAGAAAGTAATTCCTAAGGTCATTGGTAATTTGCACAGTGGGAGCATATAAATATTGAATAGTGTTGCCGAGAGGGCTCAGCCTTGAGATACTTCTGTATCAATATGGAAAGTATCAGAAGTGTGATTGCCCAGTTTGACTTGGAATGTTCTTTTAGATAGAAAGGAGGAGAACCATTTGTGAAATCTGCCGTCAATCCCAATGTTGCACAGGGTATGGTCCACTGTGTCAAAGATGGCTGTTAAATCGAATAGCACAAGAAAATAGGAATCATTACCATCAAACGCTTGTAAAACTGAGTCCATTAAGGAGAGGAGTAAGGTCTCAGTTGAGTGATTATTATTGTTTGTAAGATTTTGGGTGGACCCTTGGACACTGGCTGCTGACCACGCCCACTGGGGGAAGTCCCATGAGGGGCCACAGGTCAGGCTCAGCTTTAGAACACACAACACAGATAGATCTTTCATTAACAGTATTGAGGAGCCACCAGAGGTGGCAATAGTGAGCAGAGATGAAGTCCAGCTGGGCTTGTAGTCCCTCAGGGCTCTGGAACAGCGATCCCACAATGGCTGTGCTGTAGGGAAGTGAAACTGAGATAGTGAGTACAATGAAGTATATGCAGGGTTCTGGAATAGAGCCTCGTTAGTTGAGTACTGACACAGCAGTTTCTCTCGGTAGGGAACACAGGAGCTGAAGTAAAGGCAGGCCCTCGAGGAGCAAGTACCTGGTTCCAGAGAACAGCTCTGAGAGAAGTAGATGGTAACTCACTGATGGTGTAGACAGCGGTATCTTCCAGGCAGAAGTGAAGTCCAGGCAGCGAGTCCAGGAACATGGGCCCTCGAGAAGCAAGTACCGGTTCCAGACAGCCATCTGAAAGAGAAGAGAGAGGCCCCCGAGGAGCAGGTACCCCAAGTAGAGTAAGTCCAATAATGGAGAGGCAGAGTAGCTAGGTACGGAGAGCAAATCCCATCCGTAAGGAGTTCACCAGTACGAATACCTGTTGCTAACTCTTTTGTATCCGGGATGCGTGACGTCATCACAGGGGAACGCCCCTGAGGTTCGCGACAAAGAAAGTATTTGAAGCAGAGCCGCGTGGCGCATGCGCCCTAAGGCAGCTGGACAGCATGGCGGGAGACAGCACCCAAGCCGGACCGGGAACGCCGGAGAGGACAGACGCCGCGGCAGCCCAAACATCCATCAACCGAGGGAGAAGTCGCCAGAGAGGTAAGGAGAGCGGAGTGGAGACGTCGGGCAGCGACAGTCGTAACAGCGATGTTTCCCAAATCCAAATTGATTAGGTAAAAGTTAGGGATGTGCAGAGGGACGCCATACGTTACATTTGGGATTCGTATTCGTAGGGGGGGGCAGATACATTGCATTGCATTGCATTCGGCAAGGGGGGCCCCCGATACGTTTATATGTTAATTCTTATTTGTCCCGGCTAAATTAAATTAACTACAAACCCCCCCCCCACCCTCCTGACCCCCCCCCAAGACTTACCAAAACTCCCTGGTGGTCCAGCGGGGGGGGGGGGGGGGTCTGGGAGCCATCTCCTGCACTCACACCCTTGGCTGCCAGTTTCAAAATGGCGCTGATAGCCTTTGACCTACTATGTCCCAGGGGCTACCGGTGCCATTGGTCAGCCCCTGTCACATGGTAGGAGCAATGGATGGCTGGCAAGTCTTGTGGGGGTGTTCAGTGTCTTGTCCCTGGTCTTGTCCTCCATTGGAGCTCCTTCATTGCTTCCTGACGTTCCATGTCCTGTTGTTCTGAGGTCCTGTTCTTCATTGTTTGCGTCAAGTCCAGATGTCCTGATGTCGTACACCCTGATGTTCCAGTTCCTGATGTTTCAAGGTCCCACTCCTCTGTCGCCTGTTCCAAGTCCTCGTCTGAGTCTTCCTAGCGCTCAGAGTTGCTTCAAGCCTCTTGACCTTCCAGCTCCTCGAGGTATCCAGATGGCCATCCTGAAGGTAGTTCCGTTCTGTCTGGACCCTGTTTCCGGTCATTGGAGCCTCGTTGGCTGGGTTCCCGTCCTGCGCTTGTCCTGCTCTTTCCCATGGTCCACGACCAGCCTCCTAGGTTGTGTAGGGTGCGCAGTGGGACAGGGTGGTCTGTGACCAGCCCATGGGGTCTGCCCGTGTCGGTGGGCTGTGTAGGGCGCCCTGAGAGACAGTGCCATTGTCTGAACCTTCAATGAAACAAACCGGAAGGTGGTCCCACGTAGCCAAGGCAAAAAAACAGAAGGGACTACCTTACACCGTGGAAAGACTTTTATTAGAATTGCCCGACTCAAAATACAAGCTGAGTTTCGCCAAAAGGCTGCATCAGGGGCTTTATGCTGTAACCGTATACTCACAGCTATATATATCAGTATATCAATCTGACCATTAGTTGTTGCAGTAAAGCTTTGTCAGTCAATGAAACATCTCACAAAGACTTGCACTGCAACTAAGTAGGTCAGATTGATATACTGATATATATAGCTGTGAGTATACGGTTACAGCATAAAGCCCCTGATGCAGCCTTTTGGCGAAACTCAGCTTGTATTTTGAGTCGGGCAATTCTAATAAAAGTCTTTCCACGGTGTAAGGTAGTCCCTTCTGTTTTTTTGCATTGTCTGAACCTTTCCAGCTCATCGTCTACGTCTTCTATGTTCTATGTCTGCGTCCAGAGTCTTCCATGTTCCAAGGACTCCGTCTGCCCTCATCCTCTGTCCGGCCTGCCTCCTCTTGCCGTAACCAGCAGCAGGTCTGAAAGGGCTTGGAACGGTTGGAGGTCTGTTCAGTTATCAACATTGCGTTGTTGGCCATCCTGGGGCATGCAGGCCCGGTCGAGGTTCAGTCTGGCATAGTTCTACCTGTGCTCATACCAGCTCACCTCCTGCGCAGCATTTTAGGGCTCCTCCCTGAGCCACAACGCGGTCCAAGGGCTCACAACACCTGTTCCAGAAGTGATCGCTCCTCCGTGCTCAAAACAGCTAATATGGTTTAAAAATGAGGTGAAAGAGGTTATTATAGCCAAAAAAATATCTTTCAAAAATGGTAAGATAATCCAAATGAAGAAAATAGGACAAAGCATAAGCACTGTCAAGTTAGATGCAAAACTTTGATAAGGAAGGCAAAAAGAGAATTTGAAAGGAAGCTTGCCAAAGAAGCAAAAACTTATAACAAAACCTTTTTCAGATTCGAAGCAGGAAGCCTGAAGAAGTTGGTTAGACCATTAGATCATCAAGTGGTAAAAGGGGCACTTAGGGAAGATAAGACCATAGCAGAATAATTAAATGAATTCTTTATTTTTGTGTTTACTGAGGAGGATGTTGGGGAGACACCCATGCCAGAAATGGTACTTAATGGTGATGATTAAAAGACACTGAAACAAATCATGGTGAACCTCGAAGTTGTAATAGGGCAAATTAACAAACTAAAGAGTAGCAAATCTTCTGGATAAGATGGTTTACACCCCAGAGTTCTGAAAGAACACAGAAATAAAATTTCAGACCTATTATTGGTAATTTGTAACCTATCTGTTGCGGAGGTGGACCCTTGGCCCGAGGTGGAGTTGACGCTACCCATGGGGAGGGCCTGCCATGGCTGGGACACGCAACAGTACCCTCCCTCTTTACGCCCCCTCTTGGAGGTCTGGGTTTGCCAGATGGGCTTGGTGGAACTGCTGAAGAAGCCCTTTATCCAAGATGTTATACGCTGGTTCCCAGGAATTTTCTTTGGGACCGTACCCCTCCCAAGAAAGGAGGTATTCCCAATGGCATCCTCTCCTCCGGACATCTAGAACTCGGAAGATTGTGTCAGTCTCTGAGATGATTTGAGAAGGTTCGGGAGCCTTACGCAAAGGCCAAGAGAGCACTAGAGGCTTGAGTAGCGAGACATGAAAGGAATTGTGTATTCCCAGTATAGGTGGTAGGCAGAGCTGGTAGGTCACTGAGCCAATGTGTCGAATGACTGGGAAAGGCCCGATATACCTGGAAGCAAACCGCTGGGAGAGAAGCTTCAACCGAATATGGCAGGTGCTCAGCCATACTTTGTCTCCAGGTTGAAATTCTGGGGCAGGTCTGCAAAGGGCATCTGAGGATTTTTTGGCATGTGCGGCTGCTTGGTGCAAATGCTGGTTAGTGAGTGTCCAGAGGGCCTGAAGGATGTCCGCAGTTGCCTGAGCTGCTGGAGAAGACACCGAAAGAGGAATCGGAAAAGGAGGCCGTGGCTGACTGCCGTACACCAGAGAGAAAGGGGAGACTCCTGTGGCTGCTGCGATGTGCAAATTATGGGAAAATTCGGCCCATGAGAGTAGTTGAGCCCAGTTGTCTTGTTAACGTAAGCATGGAGAAAGCATTTAAGGGATTGGTTCATCTGCTCGGCTTGGCCGTTGGCCTGAGGATGGTAGGCAGTGGTTAGGCTGATAGAGATCCTGAATTTTCGGCACAGAGAGCGCCAGTAGCGGGCGACAAACTGAGGCCCCCTACCGGAGGCAATATCTACGGGTAACCCATGGAGGCAGAAGACATGGAGGAAGAACAGACGTGCAAGTTCAGGCACTGAAGGTAAAGTGGGAAATGGCACAAAATGAGCCATCTTGGAGAACCTGTCCATGATCACCCAGATGACAGTGTTCCCCTTAGATACCGGAAGGTCCACCACAAAATCGGTGGACAAGTGAGTCCAGGGCTCTTCAGGAGCAGATAGAGGTTGTAGCAGGCCTCATGGTCAACCCACCAGATGCTTTTGTTGGGCGCACGTAGGACAGAAGTCTACATACACACGTGTATCAGAGGCCATGGTGGGCCACCAATAGTAGCACTGTAGGAGGGACAAGATCCGAGCACATCCAGGATAGCCAGATACTTTGGAATCATATGCCCACTGTAGCATCTTTTCATAAAGCTTGCAGGATACCACCATCTTCCCTGCTGGTACAGTCACGGTGGCAGACAGAGAAATATGAGCAGGATCAATTATGTGATGGGGCTCTTCTTGGGAGTCTTCGGGTTCGAAGGACCGAGACAGGGCATCAGCCCGGAGGTTCTTCTCGGCAGGACGGTATCAAAGGTCAAAGTCGAATCGAGTGAAGAATAGCACCCAGCAAGCCTGGCAAGCATTTAAATGCTGGGCATGCCGGAGATGCTCAAAGTTCTTGTGGTCAGTGAAGATTGTAAATCGATGTTGGGCATCCTCCAGCCAAGGGCGCCATTCTTCAACAGCAAGCTTAATAGCAAGGAGTTCTCAATCCCCGATGCTATAATTTCGCTCCGCGGGGGAGAACTTGTGGGAGAAAAAGGAGCAAGGATGCGGAACCCTTTTAGGGGATGCTGACTCTGCACCACCCCAGCTCCAATAGCAGAGGCGTCCAATTCATCAATGAAGGGGCGGTTCGGATCTGGGTGACGTAAACAGGGCCCCAACAGGAAGGAATCTTTCAGGGCTTGGAAGGTGGTAATTGCCTCTGGAGTCCAATTCTTCATATCGCTACCCTTACGGATAAGAGCCGTAAGAGGTGGGGCAACCAGGGAATAATTGGCTATGAGTGGCAGTAATAGTTGGTAAAACCAAGGAACCGCTGGAGTGCTCAGAGGCCCGTGGGTCAGGGCCAGTCTTGGATGCTTCATAGATTACTAGGATCCTTGGAGAAGCCATGTTGGGAAACGATGTAGCCCAGGAAGGGTAGGATCTGCTTCTCAAACACGCACTTGTCGAGTTTGGCAAATAGGCGGTTCTCCCGCAGGCGCTGCAGCGCCGTGCAGACATCCGAAGGATGGGTGGCAAGATCCTTGTAAAAAATAAGGATGTCATCTAGGTAGGCGATGACCTTCACAAGGGGAGATCATGGAAGATTTCGTTGATCATGCGTTGGAACACCACAGGGACGTTACAAAGGCCAAATAGCATCACAAGGTATTCGTAATGTCCGTCCCTGGTATTAAACGCTGTCTTCCAGACATTCTCGGGATGGATACAAACCAGATTGTAGGCACCTTGCAAGTCCAGCTTGGTAAAGATGGTTGCCCCTTTGAGGCAGAGGGTATTTATCCTTGCAGGTGATGGCATTCAAGCCGCGATAGTCTATGCATGTTCGTAATGACCCATCCGTCTTGGTGACAAAGAAGAAGCCTGCACCAGCAGGTGAGATAGAGGGACGGATAAAACCTTTAGCAAAGTTTTCACGGATATAATCTGACATAGCTCGGGTCTCTGGTACAGACAGAGGATAGGTTCTGCCCCAGGGGGTGTTGTACCCGGCAGAAGATCAATAGGGCAGTCATACTCATGATGAGGCAGAAGGATATCAGCCTTCTGTTTCGAAAACACATCCCCAAAGTCAGCATATGGCACAGGAAAGCCTGAGACAGTAACCGCTAGCGAGATCACTGAAGGCGGTTCTACTCTCCTGAGGCAAGTGCGATGTCAGGCAGGGCTCCATTTGGTGAGTTGTAGGGTCTCCCAATCAAAGTGGGGTAAGTGGCACTGAAGCCTTGGTAACCCTAACACCACTGGATGGATTTATCCAGGATGAAAAATTCTACCTCCTCCTCATGCAAAGTTCCAATGAGGAGGTGGACAGGAACAGTGACTTGGGAAATTCTTCCTGGTAGAGGATCGCTGTGGATGGAGGCAATAAGTAGTGGTTTCTCGATTGGACGGGTAGAAATGCCTAGGAGTTGGACCAAATCCTTCACAAGAAAGTTCCCGCCGGCTCCTGAATCGACCAAAGCCAAAGTGGGAAAGGAACAGGAATTCCAGGTCAAGGTAACTGGTAACATTAACTGGGGGGCTGGAGTAGTAGTGCCCAAGTTCAGGACCCCTACTGAACTTAGGCCAGAGAGTTTCCCGGATGGATGGGACAAGACGACAGGCGGTGTCCTGCAGCTCCGCAATACAAGCACAGACCCAAGTGCCTCCACCTAAGGTGCTCCTCGGGGGTTAGGCATCCACACCCAAGCTGCTTGGGTTCTTCTGACTTAGTGGACGGCGGAACTCTGCTGGATGCGGGGCTCGTCGCAGGTAGAGAGCAGGAAGGTTCGGCAGCAAGGTGCCAGGGTACCCGGACTTCCCGGTGGTGCTCTTGGAGGCAGTGGGCTACGCGACCTGCAAGGTCGATGAGGTCCTCGAGAGAGGAGGGTAGTTCGCGGGCTGCAACTTCTTCTTTGAGTTGAGGCAACAGACCATCTAGGTAAATGGATTGGAAGCAATCCTCCTGCCAGTCTAACTCCGTAGCGAGAGTCTGGAATTCTATGGTGTATTCACTGAGTGCTCGGTGAGCTTGCCGCAAATGTAGAAGATTCGAACTAGCCGAAGCCTGCCTCCCTGGATCATCAAAGGTCCAATGAAAGGTAGTCACAAAGCGTGATAGCTCTTGGAGAAGAGAGTCCACACACTCCCACAAGGGAGATTCCCATGCTAATACCTTGCCCTCCTTCTTATAATTTACAGAGAGATAGACTTTTAAGCCAGATATCCTTTAGGGGCAAAAGAGCTACCCATTAACAGTTATTAACCAGGTGGTCTTGGGGAAAGCCATTGCTTATCCCTGGGCATAAGCAGCATGGAAGCTACCTACTATTTGGGATCCTGCCTGGTACTTGTTACCTGAATTGACCACTGTTAGAAATAGGACACTGGGTTTGGTGACCCCTTGGACTGACCCAGTATGGCAGTTCTTATTTTCTATATCACCCAAAAATTAGTGGAACTAGGTCCAGCCATTCCAAAGTTATAAGGAGAAGAGCGAGGGGTGAAGATGGGGACACATACATAAAACTGCAACACAGATATTTTACCATCTGATAACCTCTGTCTGTCCTATTGAACCAAAGCTAAATAGCATCAGATTTACTATTAGAAAAATTCCCCCACCCATCCCATCTACATACGTAGGGACTGAAATGCCACAATATGTGTTTTGTTGACAAATTCTCTCCCACAGGTGTTGGTTTGGCACAGCACCAGATTCTGTTGGCAGTAACATTGTACAAAAGAATGAAAGCACTGTGGCAATAACTGAGGCATCCTGGCCTGCTGGGGACCCGTTCAAAAGAGCCACCACAAAAGCAAATCACTCTAAATCCAAAATGTTTCTCTACAATTTTCTAAATGAATGCTAGTGTAAATGAAGATGCCTTTCATTTTTAGATGATAGTATCCTGACAATTCTGATAGTTAGGGACCTTTATTTTCAGTTTATATTTTATTTTCCATGGGAATTTACCAGGGTTTATCACAAACAAAATGTTGCGAACGCACCCTGCGGTCCCTGAGGAGGGACACAGAGGCGCGATCATCTGCTCCTGGGATAGAGTGAGCCCTTGGCCCATGAGGCAACTCAGGGAGGAGCCCCAAGGCACGCCCCAAGGGAGGTGAGCGAGTGCAGGCAAGTGCGGTGCATGTACACTGGAGCTAAGATGAACAGGATCAGCCCCCTGCTGAGCTACACGCCCCAGTGAAGTCAGAGGCAGAGGGCTGGAAATGAAAAGGCCAGGAACGGAAACAGGAGACTCCGAATCCTGGAATGAGGAAAGAGCCAGAGTACATATAAGGAACGAGACTCTTGGAGATGTGGAAGAGACGAGACTCTTGGAGAAGTGGAAGCACTGTCCCTCAGGGTGCCTTACACAGCCCGATGTGTACTGGTCACGGACTACCCTGTCCCGCTGCGCGCCCTACACAACCTGAAAGGCTGGTCATGGACCACGCGGAGAGCAGAACTCGCACAGGATAGAGAAGAGAGTCCGGATAGTGCTTGGGAGAAGTCCAGCTGGAAGAAGACTCCAGTCACCCGAAGACCACCAAATGAGACGGATTTACTTCCACGACGGATGGCTGGAGACGGAGTCTGGCGGATGGCAAGGCTCATGTGGATTCTTCAGTATCGAGATAAGGAATGAAGGAAAATGGTACACAACAGAGTGGTACCTCTGGACGCATGGATATCGGAATATCTGGACATCTGGATGCCTGGACATCTGGATCTCTGAGCAAGTGGACATCTGGACAAGAGGTCAAGAGACATCAGGACGAGTGGACATCTGAACATCTGGATGAGAGGTCAAGAGACATGAGGACGAGTGGACATCCGGACATCTAGTGAGGCAGACGAGAAGACATCTGGATGAAAGGACATCTGGAAGGGAAGCCACTGGAACATACCATGAAGGAGATCCGATGAGGGACAAGACCCACGACATCGGACAGGGAACACAAAGTCATTTGGATAGAAGCAGTAGATGGACTCCTTGGAAACTGGAGAATCCCCAAGGGAGATGTGAACCGGAGATGTAAATTGATCCGAAGGCCCTGAGGAACTGAAGCAGGGCCTTTTTATAGGGCAGGTCCAGGAAGTGCCCTAGGGACATCAGCAGGAGGGCCGAAGGGTGCTTCTTGCTCTTTAAAAGATGAAGAGAGGCACATGCCTGCTCCTAGAGGGACCCCGGAGGCTGGAGGGTGGAGCTGAGGCCTGTGGCGGCGACCAGCCACATGGAGGAAGAGAAGGCAGGCCTGAGGTGTCTCCTGCCGCAAAGAGGAGCTACACTGGGGCTGGACTGCAGCCCCGAAGAGGAGGAGGCAGCGGCGGCTCCCAGCCACTGAGGAGAAGTTCGACAGTGGCACTCGGGCTGTGAAGAAGGAATCGGCGGCGCAACTCCAGCCGCACAGGAAGAGACTGCAGCAGCGGCGGCAGCCAGGCTGCGATGGAGAGCGGCCATGTCGGGCTGGCCGGGAGGTAGGTGGAGGGCCTGTTCACGGGATGGGGTCCGCAAACAGGATCGTAACAGTACCCCCCCTGAAGGGCCTCCCAAAAGCCTGTTCAATGGCTAAGGGTGGTTGGCATAACTCCAATGCCAGGTGTGGAACTGGGGATCCCGAAAACAAGTCTTCAATGCTTGCAAGGAGTTGAAGAGAAGATGAAGCAACATGTTGACAACTTGACGTAGACAAAGGGATTTATGAGAAGAACATATTCCAAGTAAAACATAGACACTGCCCCGAGGAGCGGGGAAGTATAGGTAGTCTCTGGTATAGTGTAGGCATTGCCCTGAGGAGCAGGGAAGGCCAGGAGACCAGATCTCCGGAGAGAGCTCACGCAGGCTCCTGAGGAGTGGGTGCCTAAGCCAGAGGCTAGAGCGCTAGAAACAAGAAAGTCCACAGAACTTTGTATCAAAGAAGGAAGGCTTGTTGTGGAGGTATGAATTACCCTTGATGAAGGATGGCACAAATGCAGTAAAGAGAGAAGCTCGAAGTCACTAATTCCAAATCTCATGGTAGAAGAGATCATTTATTCGATGAAAGGAGAGAATTGTCTCTCAGGGATACGTATAATATTGCAGACTCCCATGTGGAAAGAAGGTGTTCAAAGGGAGCTTGGAAAAGAACAGACATCACTGCGATACTTCAAGTAGCAAATAGTTTCGCCATATGGGAATATCCAGGATGAAAGTATGGATGAGTCTTTCAGGATTGCGTCAGAGGAGCCGTTGTAGGTAGACAGTAAGGCTCAAGGAAGCAAGGATTCCAGCAAGCTATAGGCAAGCTTTAAGGTGGCAATTATAGTCCTTAGCTAAACAGCGGATGGGCACCAGAGGAGTGGATGTAGTGAATTCATGACTTCAGTTCAGGTTCTATCAGTTCACAACGCTGCAGACAGAATGCTGGAAGAGAATAACAGCGAACTGAAGATACAACAGCTTGCCATAGCACAAAAAGGAATCATCAATACAGACTTAGTAGCTGGCAATGGAAAGAGCGGTGGAAAACTCCACTTGTATAAAGCAACACAATATCATAGCTGAGGATCCAAGGCAACAAGCCATCTTGAAATCTAGGAGATAAGGCTCAAAGATGAAATTCAAGGTCTGATAAGAAGTCCGGAGCTAGGAACTACATCAGCAAGGAGTGAGGTAAACAAGATGAAACGGAACCAGGTCTAGGGTGCAAGCGCCTCCTGCAGGTCATTTAACCCCATGAACCTGGAATCGCTGAGGGTAGCTCCTTGAAGCTTGGAGGTACTCACAGAGAGGGTCAAGCTTGATACTGGATGTGGAAACCTGGGTGCAGGTGCCTCCTGCAGGTCGTATGAGACCCAGGAATCTGAGTTTTTGGAGAATACTCTGGTTGGTATATCCTCTAGGAGACATTTGGATGAAAGGGTCAAGCTTGATACTCAATGTGGAAACCTGGGTGCAAGCATTTCCTGCAGGTCGTATGAAACCCAGGGAGAAGAGTAACATTGCAGTGAAAGGAATGGAAATGGTCCCAGGAACTGTGGCAGGTGCCTCCCTGCAGGTCGAAAAGGTTCAGGACTGGACTGAGCTTGAAGAAGTCTGGATGCAGGAGCCTTTTGCAAGTCATGGAATCCAGATATACTGAAATGAGACAAACGAGTTAGTAAACAATTCTGAGTGAAAACAGAAAAACATGAGTCCAGGAATTTGGAGAAAAAAACCTGCTTAAGAACAGGAAACATGAGTCCAAGAAGTAGAGAAAAAATTGTTTAATAATATGAAGGCGAGTTCAAAGCTTAGAGAAAAAATTCTGGTGAAAAACAGGAAACACAAGTCCAGCAAACTCGAGAAAAATCTCTGGGGGAGAGTTAGGAAACAAGAGTCCAGAAATTTTGAAAAAATTCTGCTAAAAAACAGGAAACACAAGTCCAGCAATTTTAAGAAAAATTTCTGGTGAAAGTTAAGGCAGGCAAAACGTTTTTAAAATGTATACAGGAAATTTGTAGAAAAAATCTCTGGTAAAAGTTAGGCCAGACAATGTTGCACCAGGAGGTGGACCCTTGGCCTAGTGCAGGATTAGTAGGCTCCCTGGTCGGACCCAGAGAGCACCTGTCACCAGGAGGCAGAGCACAAGAGGAGACAGAGGCTAGCAGGATCTTCGCCACTAGCAACCCAGGGTTCCTTTGGGTTGAGCCCTCGGGTATCTGGGCTGCCTGGTCTTAGGTGGGCCTTGCAGGGTCTCCTTGAGAGAAAGTTCAGAGGTGTGCCCACCACGATCAAGGGTGCGTGGTCGATATTCAGGCCAGAAGTATGGGATGCCTTAGATGGCCAAAAGAGAGTCTCTGAATGTATGGCAAGGATCAAAGCCAGAGTCAAGGAAGCGTGGTCAGCCAATGCAAGGATCAGAGCCTGTAATCAGTCCATAGATAGTCAGGCAAAGCAGGGGTCAAATACCAGTAGTCAGTTCATGGGTAGTCAGCCAAAGCAGAGATCAGGTTCCAGGAGAAAATCAGATGTGGTCGTGTTCAGGCAGAGGTCAGTTCCAGACAGCTTGCAGACATGGTCATTAAACAGGCAGAGGTCAGTTCCAGGCAGCGTGCAGACATGGTCGGTGAAACAGGCAGAAGGTCAGAGGCAGGCAGTGATCAACATAGTCAAGAGCAGGCCGAGGTCAGTACTGAGAAGACAATCCGAGAGGTACCACCTGGGAAGACGAGGAGACAGAAGGACACTGGAACAGGAGGACGCTGGAACAGGACTGGAATGAGACTGGAACATAGACTGGAATGCATAGGCAAACTAGAAATCACTAGGTGATCGACCCGATTGACAAGGCAAGGAAGTGACGGTGGGAACTTCCGTTTATGCTGAGACTAATCAGGGCGCGCTGCGGAGCTGGGATCCGCTCCTGGCCCTTTAAAAGGCCGGGCGGTCTGCATGCATGCGCCTAGGGGCGGGCCCGATGCCATGGAGGATGCCGAGCCCTGCCGTGAAGCTTGGCTGGACGAGGAAGGCCAGGCGACTGCCGCTGCGGGATGCCGAGGCCTAGCTGGGTTCACGGCTGCTGCTGGGGAGGCCAATCCAGGACCCGCGGAGGTCTTAGAGAGGTGAGCAGGGCCGTGCATGGACAAGACGTGCAACAGACAACACTTGTAAAAAATTTGGCCAGGAAATTTTGCCTACCACAGGCACAGACTCATGGTCTTCGGATACTGTTGTGAATGCGCCCTGCGAGCCCTGAGGAGGGACACTGAGGCGCGATCATCTGCTCCTGGGAGAGAGTGAGCCCTTGGCCCATGAGGCAACTCAGGGAGGAGCCCCAAGGCATGCCTCAAGGGAGGTGAGCGAGTGCAGGCAAGAGCAGAGCACGTACACTGGAGCTGAGACAAAGAGGATCAGCCCCCTGCTGAGCTACATGCCCCCTGCTGAGCTACATGCCCCAGTGAAGTCAGACAGAGGCAGAGGGCTGGCCAAAAGTTCTTTTTGGGCCGAACGAGCCGTCCGGCGCGAACGAGCCGGGAATCACGTGACGCCGCGTCACTCGACGTGCCACCGACGTCACATGCTTCTCGCCAAGGATTGCAGAAATGACGTCCTCACTCCTCGCTCGATCACCAGGGAGTTGTGGTAAGTCTGGGGGGGGGATTAAGGAGGGCGAGGGGGTTTAAATTTTTTTTTTGCACATATGTACATATACCCAACTCATTGGATTTTTTTTATGTCCATATTGGCCGCAAGTGGGACCCCCTTTCGGACATAAAAAATATGAACATAAAATTTTGCTCTGCACATCCCTAGTGAAGGGCCTGTCCGCGGGATGGGTCCGCGGACAGAATCGTAACACAAAAAGAATGGGAGAAAACTCAATGGGGGCGGGGGGGGGGGGGAAGGGCTCTTTTTTTCCACTGATTTTTCTCCCATTTTTTTTGTTATTGTCATAAAGCTGATACATTTCTGGGAAAAATAAAATAAAAACTGAAATCGAATATCCCTTCTGGTAGTTTACAAAACACTAATACTTTGCTGTCCTGCTTTCGAATCCTAATAGGGCTGCTTCATCTTGTGACCCACCTGCAAGCCTTCCGTAATCTACTATTGGCCACCGGTCTCCAGCTGAGAACAAGTTATCTGAAAGGCAAAACACAGTGTCCACTTAACAACTTTGAAACAACATGCAATGTGGTCCAGATGGCTGATGTTACAAAAGAACAGTGGGTGAATTTTAAAGGGCATGGGATAAACACTGCAGATCCCTAAAGGCTCGAGGTTGGTAATGAAGAAAAGAGGTAACCTATATTAACTTTAGGTGTAATATTTCTGCATGGAGCGTAACCTGCAAAGCACAGTAGCTACTACTCTTAACAGAATAAATATCATTAACAGAACGCATGGGAGTAACTTGCGCAATGAGGGAGTTACTACTATAAGCCACTTGCTGGACAGACTGGATAGACTATCTGACCTTTATTTGCCATTATTGTTATATTATGTTAGGTTATCGTCTTCAAACTCTTCACAGCTTGAAGGGGATGAAATTAATAATCAAAAATCTATGCTCTAGACCAGGGGTCCCCAAAACTTTTAAGCAAAGAGCCACAAGTGACATTTCAAATCACTGTGAGGGAGGGTGGAGGGGGGGGGTTTCCCAGTGGAGTTTTGATGAGTTGGGGAGAGGATTTCCCCTTGGAATCAAGCCCTTTTGATGATTTGAAATGCTGTGGAAGGGGGAATACAGGGGTGGGGCAGTTTTCCCATAAAGATATGGCAGATAAGGTATCAGTAAAAATATTTCTAGGAACTTGACACCCCTACCACAACCTGGGAAACCGTACCAACTGCTTCCTGCCTTCCTCAGATCTGCATCTGCCCCCTGAGAGAGAATGGTGGGAGCGAATGGCAAGGTGGTATGTTTGTGGCCCACTATCTCTACTTCTCTCCCCTTTCTCACCTCTTTCTTTCACCCCTCTCTTTTTTCCTTCTAATCCTCTGACCCCTTCCTCTCTTCTCACTCATACTCCCCTTTCCTCTTCTCCCCCTCCCCTCACATTCAGTCCTTCCTCTTCTACCTCTCCTCTTCTTCTCCATTCATCTCATTCTGGCCTCCCTCACACTCCCTTCCCTTCCTCTTATCCTCCCCTTCTCACAAACACCGCCTTCCTTTTCTCCTCCTTTCCTCACCCACACTATCTTCCTTTCCACTCTCTCTCTCCTTGATAGCAGGGAGTGCTGGGCTGCTTCTGACCCCCTCTCACTTTCTCAGGATCACTCTCCAGGTTTTCTCATGGTTTTGTGCTCTTTTTCTCCTTTTCCTCCTTCAGGGGGTCCTTCGCTTCAGCCTTTCTCCTCTCCCATTGGTTTCAGGGTCATTCCCCTTTTCCTAATTTGCCCCCCTGTCTTAAACTTCCCAGCTGATGAATATGCATAATCTCATTCATAACCTCATGTGGGTGGAAGGTCTTCTGTCACACTGCAGGTCTTCTTCCCCCTCCCCTTTACTTCAGGGGGAGAACTGCCACGTCTGTATGTTAAGCTTTCTGCCAGTATCAGTGTTTCCTCCCTCTCCGACTGCCTGCCACCCAAGGGTGAGGTTCTTTCTAACCTTTGCTTTCCTTGGCTCATCCATAGGCTTAAGCTGTTGTCTCTCTGTCTGCTTTTTTTTGTTTAGAGAAACGTTTACAAAAGGGCAGATTTGTTAAGGTATTCTTCAGTGTATCAGGGGCCTGTCAGTTTCTTGGCTATTATGATTCATATTTGATTCAGTGGTAAACATGAGATATCTCCCTATAGTGGGATTGCAACGTGGTGGCCCAATATGGGAATTTAATGCCTTCCATCCCAATGAACCCCCTGTGAAAATTAGCAGCCTCCTTGGTCTTCATGCCTTGTCCTGTGGCCTTTTTGGCCTCCTTGCCATGCTTAGTTGCTTTCAGGCCTAATAGTCTCGTTCTGCCTTCCCTTGTGACCTGCTTAGGCCTCCTCATCTGGTTCTCACTTGTCTAGACTTATATGTACCATGCTTTGCTTTAGTTCCCTGATAGTCTGTGTTTGTATATTCCTTGTTCTAGTCTCATCCTGCCCTGTCTGTCCTTGTCTTCTTCTGATTGGTCCTCCCTGTGGCCCCTGCTCCTGGGGACCTTTGATTCCAGCTATTGTCTCCAGTCCCATGCCTTGCTTCCAGGTGCCAGCCCTTGTTTCCTATTCACATTTTTGCTCCCACCTCATTTCCCTGTGCTGCCTCGCCTTGCCTTCCCTATCAGCATCCCTTGTACTCATCTCGTTGCTGACTTGAACTATTTTTGGCCTTGACTTCATCTGTTTACTGCCTACCCAGAAATCCTGCTTGCACACTGACTTTGTCTGAACTCTGCCTGCCCAGATACCAGCCTGCTATGTACATCTCCCGTAAAGCCCTGCTGACCAGCAGAACCTGTGGGTTCAACCCAAGGGGGGGGGGGGTGGCAGAAGACACTGTCTGGCTTTGCTCCTGCTGGGGAAATCCCCCTTCCAGCTGATTCCCCACTCCGTGATAGAATGAAGAGGCTATACCAACTCCACAGGAGTAGGCCCAGGACTTCCTGCAAGCCTGGTGAACAAAGAAAAAATGTTGTTACCTTTACTGCTTACTTCTGTAATCTATGCCTGTGTTGGAACCCACCACCACTTTTTGAGTGGACCAGGTGTGGTTCCCCTAATCCTGCCCTGTGGAAATGTGTGGAGTGCCAGATTGTAAACCCTGTCTCTATAAAGGTTTGTCTTAATTGTGATGAACCCAAACGGGTTCCCAAGCTTCAAATCCTAGTTCCTGACAAGAGGGAGCCTGCTGTTACCTACTGGGACTGTAGCAAATGTCAGAGCAGTAACTCACCATTGTCTCCGTATTGTCACAAGTATGATTCCTTCCATCCTGACTGGTGGAAATGTAAAAAATTCAGTTTTGGAAATATCCTTCCAGAACAAACCTGTCTGCTGTGTCTGGACCCTAAACTAATCTCAGCCCAGCAGGCCTCTCCAATAATAGAGTCAAGAGTGCAGCCCATGGCAAAAATACTTTGCTGCTTCTGTTACCGCTGGAATTAATTTACAAGCCATACCAGTTTGCCCAAACTCCACATCAATTCCTATTGAAACCTACTTTACAGCAGTCTCTCTCTAATCCATCCAAAGAATATTCCCATCACAGTCATAGCTAAGCAAAGAAATGTAAAATTAGTACCCACACAATTGAACCCCATTGAAGAATCCAGTCTTGCAGAGTCTCCTGGTTTCCAGAGCCCAGCACAGCTTTGGAGACCCTTAAACAGTCAGCTCTTCCTAGCCTGGTTCCTAAGCATTCAGAGACTTTCAGTTCAGAGCCGGAGAATGTTCCTCAGTCAGCTGATCTGACCCCTTCTAAGCCAGCTGTTGTTAATCAAGCCTTGAAAAAAAACTGTTCTAATAACCAAGAACCTGTGCCTTTCTAGGTAAATTAACTTTGACTAAACCGATCCTCATCCCTGGCTTTTTTCAGAATGCTACAGCCAAACAGAACCCAGCAGCAGCTTCCAGGGCAGGTTTTGTGTCTCTTTTTCTCTCACAGGGAGATCTGCACCTGGTAAAATCCAAGACCTGCCTCTGCCAGCAGATAGGAAGTGAATGGTGATCCTGAGTGTACTACGCTAAATACAGAGGCTACTCCATAGAATCCAGTACAAGGCTGCTTTCCCAACCCATCCAAAGACTCCTGCACTGCTTCCCCATGGTCCAGTAGTTCTGCTCCAGATGGACTCCAGTCCATCAGTTCTGCTCCAGAGGGACTCCAGTCCAATGATTCTGCTCCAGATGGACTTCATCCTTCAATTCCACTCCAGATGGAATCCAGTTTAACAGATCTGCTTCAGAGGATATCCGGCCCAATAACTCCGCTTAAGAGGGACTCTGGTCCAATGACTCCACTCCAGATGGACTCTGGTCCTGCAATTCTGCTTCAAATGGAATCCGGTCCAGCGGATCCATGCCAGGCAGACTTCAGTCCAGCAACTCCATGCCAGGTGGACCCTGTTCCAGCATTTCCACACAAGGTGGACCCTGTTCTAGGCAGATCTGTTGCAATACCTCCATAGCCGATGGACTCCATTCTAGTGGCTCTTGTTTTAGCTGTGCTTGCTGCACATTCTAAGACCTCAGTCCAAGCTGCCTTTTCAGCCTCCAGGACCTGGACAATTCTGCCTGTGACTTTAAGGAGCCCAGAACTTGCTACTCCAGTCTCTGTCCTTCCCAGAATGAATCCTAATTCTGTTACACTGGGTGGTACTCTGCTCCAGATGGTATCCATAGCTTTCCAGCTGCTGTTTGGACTTGCAGCCTTCAAGCCATGGACAATGCACACTATGACCTCTCTGAAACCAGTGACTGTTGCACTGCAGCAAAAGTCCCTGCCTTCGCTTTGAGGAACACCCAGCCAACTGTCTACAGCTCCTATGCAAATGAGACCCAGGAAGAGGGGGCCTTAGAAGGGGTGGAGGCCAGATGTGGACCAGAAGGACAAAGAGTTCATGAAGAATAAAGAATGCCTACGCATTTCAGCATCGCCAGCAAAGACTGCAGAACTGTAAGCTATATGTTCCACACCTGATACAGAAACACACAGAACCTGGTGCAGAGAGTGAGATCCAGAAGAAAAGACTGATAGATATTTAGTGTTCTCACTTATTGAGGGTTGGAATCTTTTATACTTACCTGGAAGACTTTCTGAGTAAAAACTTTTACCTGCAAGACACAAAAATTGAGAATATTTTGAGGAAAGAATCATATTCTTGGTTTATGAAATTTTGTGTGTAGAGTTCATGTTTATTGAACTGATCTTATCTGATATTTATCAATTGGTAAATCCTTGTACCTGGAAGACAATAGAAAAGAAAGGTTAATATTTGATGTTCTTTGAAAAAGCTGAAAGAAGGAAAGAAGTTGGTTAACAGAAAAGTTAAAGGAAATATTCTTACCTGTTGAATATCACTTGAAGTTGTTAAAGGTGTTCCTAGAAAGTACTCAAATAAATGTTATTTGTTAACAAAAGACATTTCTTCAGTTTGTGTTCTTTTAAAACAAATTCTATTGAATTTGAGTCCAAGTAATAATTATTGTGATTTAGCATACATTGTTTCAGAATTTTATCACTGATTATTTTCCAAAACCAATTCTATGGCACTTACTACTTTCCCCTACCTCCAGGGAAACCACTTGTATTAATAGCCACAATAGAGAGAACTGTTCTTTAATGTGTGACTGCCATTGGAGGAAAGGTGAAGAGAGAGATTATCCACTTTGACCCCCATGACAGTTCAAAAGCTCTTCTGCCCTTGGGAGTTGCATTAGGAGTCAGCACCCAGGAGAACAACCTTGGGATCCTTATGAACAATACAGTGAACTCCCTGGCTCAGTGTGCGGCATCAGTCAAAAAGGTAAATAAAATATTAGGAATGATCTGAAAAGGAATGGAGATTATAATGGAAAATATCATATTGCCTATTTATCTTGCATACTGTGTACAGTTCTGGTTATCCCATCTCAAAAAAACCACAGTGGAACTAGAAAAGGTGCAGAGAACGGCCCAAAAATTATTTACTGCATTTATCAATCATTTTACAAATAAAAATCACCCAAAGCAATATACAAAATAAAATTCATATATTACAATGAAATACATTTTCTAATACATACCACTCAGAACAGTTCTCCCTCTCAAGGTTTACCTACTCAATAAAGGGAAAGGAATGGCTCCATTATGAGAGAGGTGGAATATAAATCAGATAAATAGATATATAAATAAATGAGAGCCTATGCAGGCCAGGGCTCCTCAGCTTGGAAAGGAGACGGCTGAGAGAGAACATGATAGAAGTTTATAAAATCGTAATGGGTAGAACAGTTAAATAGGAGATGGCTATTTACTCTTTCAAATAATACTAAAACAAGGGGACACGCCAGGAACCTAAAAACCAGCAGATTTAAAGCAAATCATAGAAAATACTTTTCCACTCAGTACTTAATCAAGCTTTGGAATCTGTTGCCAGAAGATGTGATCAAGGCAAATAGTATAGTGGGATTTAAAAGAGGTATGGACAAGTTCCTGGAGGAAAGGTCCATAAAACACTATTAGCCAGGTAGACCAGGGAACGGCATTGCTATCCTTAGGAGTAACAAAAAATAGATCTACTTTTGGGGATCTATCAGGTACTTGTGACATGGACTGGCCACTAGCGGAGACAGGAAGCTGGGCTTGACAGACCTTGGGCTGACCTAGCATGGCACTTCCTATGTTCTTTATGCCAGTGGGATCAATCAGAGGGAATGGGAGGGGGAGGATGCTAAAGAGGCTAGTGCACCAGCCTAAGGATACGGTGCATGAACAAAGCAGCTCATTATCCCCTTTGTTTAAATATTTTGCATGTGAGACAATGGTCATTTTTAGCACAGTTGTGCTGTATCGCTTTAGCATCAGTTTTGATCTCTGATAAAAAAAAAAAAAAAAAATCCATAAACAATAGAGCAGTTTACTGAATTTGGCCTGACACAGACCAGGTGTACTAAGTGTTTTCCCCACAGACACAGGGATGGTAACTTTGAAACAGTTGCACAGGTGCACATGTACATGTGTATGCTGGCTCGTGCCAAACGATGCGGCCATATTATAACATTTGTGCATATGTCTATGCATGGTATAAAATAGGCTATATGCTAGGGTGGCCCTTAGTTGTATATGATTTTGTGAACTGAAATATTTATCTCCCAACCTCCAAAATTGTTCCAATCTGTGTAAAAGTACTCTCTGTAAAATTTCAGCTCAATCAGATAATATTTAAAATGGCCCCCAAAGGCCCTGAAAATTCAGACTTTAACAAAATCAGTATTTTTTCTATTAAACTGTTTTTATCTTCTTTATCATACTTTTTTTGAGAGAAGTTTAGAATATGATTGAAAGAGAATTTAAATTACAATTAAAAAATGCTTCTGGAAGCTTATAGAAGGTTGTGGAAGGTTGTGGAAGGTTTTCTACAACCATTAAGAACGTTCTGAGGCTTATATATAGATGGCGTCACTCAACAACTCTGTCAGTTAAATTCAAGTCTTACAGCCAGTAAGGCAGTTTTCTAAGTTTAGACTCAGATTTCAAGTTACAGTTCTATCTGTTAAGATTTTAGTAAGTTCTCGTATTAGTGAGTTTCTGCTTTGCGTTCCTGGAGCTGTGAGCCATGCTCAATGGATGGCAAAGGCTATTTATGCCTTTAAAATATATTTATTCCAAGATCAATTTAAACTGACCAAAAAAGGGAACGATTTAATCAGAAGAACATGCATTTTTCTTATCAGACTCTATTTACGAGCCTGGTCCCTAGCACAACTGGCTCTGAAAGCTCCGTATCTAGATTACAATTTTTTTACTGAAATTAATCGAGTATAAGGACGTAGATCCAGAAATTAGTAGTGCTGCTGTGAAAAAATTTGCAAACCATTTATGGTATCTATCACCAGAAACTGCGGCATTCACATTCTTTAATGATGAAGTTTCAGTAGAATTTAAGCAAAAATTGGCTACTATAATGATGACTAGAGATGTGAATCGGAACCGGAATCGGTTCCGGTTTCGGGGACTATCGGGAAATTTTTTTTCCCGCGGTCCGATCGGTTTTATTTTTTATCGGCTGCACCCGAGCAGACAAACAAAAAACCCACCCCGACCCTTTAAATCTGATTCTTTAGCATCCCCCACCATCCTGACCCCCCCCCCAAACTTTCTTAAAGTACCTGGTGGTCCAGAGGGGGTCCCAGGAGCGATCTCCCACACTCGGGCCGTCGGCTGCTACTAATCAAAATGGCGCCAATGGCCCTTTGCTCTTACCATGTGACCATGTGCCACTAATCAAAATGGCGTGGAAACATCCATTGCTCCTACCATGTGACAGGGGCCGGCCAATGGCACAAATAGCCCCTATCACATGGTAAGGGCAAAGGGCCATCGGCGCCATTTTGATTAGTGGCAGCCGACGGCCCGAGTGTGGGAGATCACTCCCGGGAGCCCTGCTGGACCACCAGGTACCTTAAAAAAACTTGGGGGGGGTCGGGAGGGTGGGGGATTCGAACTAATTAAATTTAAAGGGTCAGGGTGGATTTGGGAGTTGTTTGTGTGCCCTTTCTTCCCCCCCCCCCCCCAAAATGATAAGAGAACCCCACGAAAAATTTTGTGGAGTTTTCCTATCAGGTTCGGGGGCCCCCCAGATTCTGACGAGTTTGAAAATATCTTTAAAAGAAAAACACTTCTATGATATTATATCCGCAGAATCGAAGATGTGCTGCTTAAGATTTTCAATAAACACAAAGGGGCAGATTTTAAAAGACTTGTGCACGTAAGCTGTTATGCACAGTATACTGCCAGGAAACAGGTTTCTTTGCTTTTACTAAATCCTTTAATGTGGCAGTGATGATCTCACAGTCCCAGCAGTTGGCTCGGCTGCGCGTGCATGTTATAAAATCGGGTGCATATTTGTGTGTGCTGAGTAGCACGCACAAATGTAGGCTGTGCGCGTAGGTTTTAAAATCTGCCCCAAATTTTCTAAAAAACTGCCCATCTACTTGGAAAGATTTCAGCTTCCAATGTGGGTTGGAAACATTGAAAAGCATTGTAGTCATTAACGACATGGCTGAGAGAGGAGTGAAGCTAATCTAAGAATATCAGAACATTCTGACCAAGATTGAAAAAGAAAAGCAATACACTGTGCAGATTGTTAGTAAACACAGAAAAAGTACCCAGATGCTACCAAAACTGGCCTAATGAAGCAATAAAATCTGGTATCTTATTACAGTTTTATTGCTATTATTTCCATTTTACACGTTATTTTGTGAAGTATGTATTTTTCTTTTGGTTTCAATGTTTGCTCATTATCTTGGCTAATTTTTATTTCATGTAAATAACTGTATGAAGAAAATAGTTATAAATAAAATTCTTTTGACTACGCTTGACTATTATTTTCCCAAACAACATTTGAAAATGAAATACAAAAGTTTTAAGTAAGAAATACTAATTTTCGGTGAAATTTGAAACATTAAGGCCTTTAGGGTCATCTTAAAATAGTTCAATTGAGCTGAAATGTGGCAAGGAGCACTTTTTCATATATTGGAGCAAGATTAGGTATTGGGAGTGAAGAATTTCAAAAGCTGAAAAATAAGAGCCACCCTACTGCACACACATGTGTGCACAATTTTATATGAATTTGTGATGTGCGCGTAAATGATGCTGCTACCGTGCAAGTGGGGGGAGGAGGGGAGGATCTTAGTAGACGTGCACCAACACATTTACCAGTTTCCCCAGTTCATTCCCACTTAACCCAGGTAAAAGGACAGGACTTCTTAACTCTCCTAATTAATTAGCCTCCCTTTTACCCTGTTAGTCCCTTCTCTTGAAACCTCACTGATTAGGCAATTTTTTTTTTGTTCCTGGACTTATATGCCATTCATAGCAGAAATAAAGTTACACAGTATGGGACCCCAGTGCACACTTATGCATGTAAATACTTACATGCAGATTTCATTAAGAAATCTAGGAACATCCATGCCCCTTTTTTGCAAAAAAAATATTTATGCATGTACCAATAGCATAAGAAAATAAGAAATTACTAGAGATGTGAATCGGAACTGAAATCAGATCCGATTCTGGTTCCGATTCACATCTATAGAGATGTGAATCGGATCCGATTCTGGTTCCGATTCACATCTCTAGAAATTACCATGCTGGGTCAGACCAAGGGTCCATCAAGCCCAGCATCCTGTTTCCAACAGAGGCCAAAGCAGGCCACAAGAACCTGGCAAGTACACAAACACTAAGAAGATCCCATGCTACTGATGCAATTAATAGCAGTGGCTATTCCCTAAGTAAACTTGATTAATAGCAGTTAATGGACTTCTCGTCCAAGAACTTATTCAAACCTTTTTTGAACCTAACTACACTAACTGCACTAACCACATCCTCTGGCATCAAATTCCAGAGCTTAATTGTGCATTGAGTACAAAAGAGATACACATGTACTTGTATACTTTTTAAAATCTGTGCAGCATGCATCGGCCTGATATTTGCACATATCTCCTGGCTTCAACGTGCACACAGCTTTTAAAATTCACCTATAAAGGCTTGATTAAGTAAGACTTTTCTCTCATTCTATTTCTCTGATCAATCAGGCCCAAAATGGGAACAATCCTTTAATGCATCCAGTCCTTAATTCCTGCAGAAGAGTACCATCTAGTGTGAATGGTATGAACTGCATAGTTTATATCACTAAGCTTTTGTAAATTTCTCTGTATATATATGTATGTATGTGTGTGTATATATATAATATAATATTGCAGTAAAAAGCTAATTAAAGTGTTCTAAATACAATATAGCAATCACAGAAGAAAAAAGAACACTGTTAAAAAATGCTGTAAATAACAAAATATCAAATAGTATTAACCATATATTTTATTAGTAATGTTCTCAAAGAATAAAATCTGAAAACAGTTAAATTTCCATTAAAACCACTTTTAGAAAAATTGCATATAAATGTCCTTAAAAAATTCTTATTTAGAATATCCCAGAAGAACAAATATGAAGTTTCCATTTCCATATCCTACTTGCTCTGATAGTAAATAAGCACCTTTCAGTTAATGGTCCAGTCCTCTAATATTGATCAATTTCCTACCATCAGGCTTGACAATGACTCGACAACGACTTCGCTATAGTTGCAAAACTTCTCTCCTTGATTGTGAATCTGTTCCGTTTTCCACTGGATCTTTTCTTAGTCTCCCCTCAACAAGAGACCATTTGTTTCACCTTATATACAGGCGTCCTCAGGAGGCTGAGACATTAGCTATCTAAGTAAAGGTCCTAATTTCTAAAAATAAATGAATAAATGAAAAACATGAAATGTAATTATTATATTATTCACTAGTCATTTAAACAAAAACTTCTTAAGAAAAAAGATATAGTTTCTTCCTGTTGATGAAGTTTATCATTGTATCCTGGACAAACGATACTTTGTATAAAGAGGCATTCAAACTTTTATATATACATCGTTACCTTCTGACATGAAGTTTAATATTGTAAGAGAGAAACCATCAGCTTTTATTTTATTTATTTATTTATTTAACATGTTTTGTATACCGTCATTCGGTTTCACCATCATAACGGTTCACAATAGTTACATTAGTTAAACAAACGTCGATTCGACATCATAACGGTTCAGAATAATTACATTAGGTAAACAAAATTGAGTTGTATTAGAGAACAATGTTACATCATATTTTTAAAGATAGAATTTACATCATGATTATTATATAGTTTAGGTAGTTATGCTAGCCCATTGGATGTGGCTATGTGGAGTGTCTTGTGAATTCTGGGGTTGTCTTAGATGATTTATGTTTCTCTGATGCTGTGTACTTTTCTTGGTGTTTTCTTAGAAGTTTTTTATGTTTCTTTGAGGGTGTGGACTTTTCTTGGTGGAGGTTTGTGTGGAGTTCTTGTTGTGTTGATGGATGAGATCATTTGCATAGGTTCTTGTGAACATCCAGGTTTTCAAATCTTTTTTAAAAGTTTTGATATCAGGTTGCGTTCTTATTTCGCTTGTTAATGCGTTCCAAAGGGCGGGGCTGGCCAGGGAAATAGCTCTCTCACGAGTTGTCTTCAGATGAGTGGATCTTACATGAGGTATTTTGAGGAGGCCTTTGTTCGTTGATTGAAGGTTACTTTTTGGTGCATGGTGTATGATGTGTTTGTTCAGCCATAGATGTTCTTGTCCTGTGATTATTTTGTGAAGGATTGTTAGAATCATGTATTCTATTCTATATTTTATTGGGAGCCAGTGTAGAGAGATAAGGGTTGGTTTGATATGCTCGTGTTTCTTTGTTCCTGTAAGAATTCTGGCTGCTGTGTTCTGTATTATTTGGAGTGGATGGATGGTAGTAAGAGGTAGGCCTAGAAGTAAGGCATTGCAGTAGTCGAGGTTGGAGAATATAAGTAGTTGTAGTACTGTTCTGAAGTCTTCTTGTGTGAGAAAAGGTTTAAGGTGTCTAAGGGCCTCATTTTCCAATATCGCATTGGTATCGCATGCGATACCAAAAAGGGGTGCACCTTATGCTAATAAGCATGTGTATTGTACAATTTGTACAATGTTCTCTCCACCTAGCTTGATGGACTCTCTACCTGGGTAACAACAAGCTAGGTGGAGAGAACATTGCACAAATCTCATCTTGGAGTAAGTTTCCTCACTCCGTAGGTCATCAAATCTTCACAAGAGACCGCTGATCTGTTCGTACATCTCACGTTGAATGTGAAAGTGGCCCCTAACCCCCTACACTAATACTTAAACCTCACCTTGAGTTACTAGGTGGGCCTCCCATAGGGATACAAATACCTGTCTAGGGAGAAGGCACTATGGCAAGGTGTGCTCTCTCTCTCTCTCTCTCTCTCTCTCTCTCTCTCTCTCTCTCTCTCTCTCTCTCTCCTGAAACAGGCCTGTCAGAGACATCATGAACTGTGATAAACCTGTAACACAAATGAAAAAGGTGTAGTTATTGGCTGTGCTAACAGTGCAACATACAATAAATCCTCCCTACTTTACATTAACTCCACTCCTGAATACAAAATTAAATCTTTTGCAATCACATTAACTGCTGTTACTGTGGTTTGCAGAATTATCACACATGGTAACTCCTTGGAAAATGAGGCCCTAAGTGTGAGCAATTTGTGGTATCCTTCTTTGATTTTATTTGTTATGTGGGTTTTGTAAGATAGATCTTTGTCTACGGTTATTCCTAGGTTTCAAGCGTAGCTGACAGGAGAGATCAGTGTTTTATGGTCATCCATTTTGAGCAGCTGCATTGGAGCTTCACTGACTTTTTTGTCTAGGAATATTAATTCGGTTTTTTCAATGTTCATTATGAGTTTTGTGGAGGATAGTCACTGTTTGATTTCTGCGAGATAGCTGGTTATTCTCTTATAAGTTTCTTCATTTGTATTCTGAATTGGGATCAAAATTTGGATGTCATCAGCATAAAGGAAATGGGTTAGGCCTAGGTGATCCAGTGTGTGGCAGATCAGTAGCAGATAGAGGTTGAAAAGTGTTGTAGACAGGGCAGATCCTTGTGGGACTCCTGTACTTAGCTTTACCTTGTTTGATAGGTTATTGTTGAAGATTACTTGTAAACGTCTGTTTGACAAATAAGAGGTGAGCCATTTTAGTGTGATTCTTGTTGCTCCTATTTCAGATAGTCTATTGAGTAAGATAGAGTGGTTAACTGTGTCAAATGCAGCAGATAGATCCAGGAGGATTAATATGTAACTTTTTCCTTTATCGAATCCTCTAAGTACTGTGTCATTTAATGACAATAGTAGTGATTCGGTGCTTAAATTTTTTCTAAATCCAAATTGCAAGGGGTGAAATATGTTATTCATTTCTATGTGGTCAGATAGCTGTGAGTGAACAATTTTTTCAATGATTTTTGCTAAGAAGGGTAGGTTTGATATGGGTCTATAGTTTTGAATATGCTCTGGGTTTAGGTTGTTCTTTTTTTAGTAAAGGTTTGATGATTGCTGATTTTAGGCAATCAGGGTATATCCCTTCTGTGAGTGATAGGTTAACTATTTCGGTTATTGTTTTATTTATTTTCAATCAATTTGATGGTTTGTGTGGGGATGTTGTCAATGGGATGGCTTGCTGGATTCATTTTTTTTTTATAATGTTTTGGATTTCCAGTGTGGATGCGTAGTCGAAGTTATGCCAAGTTGCAGTTCTTTTCAGAGAAAAAGATGGGGTTTGAGTGTTAGTGATGGAGTTGTTTATTAGTTTTTTTATTTTGTCAGTGAAATATTCTGCAAACTCGTTGCTTTTGTTTGCACTTGAAGGTGAAAGTGTTCTCATTTCGTTTGGGGATTTGGTGAGGTTTTGTACGATGGTAAACAGCATTCTGGGATTCTATTGGTATTTATTTATTTTTGTAGTGAAGAAGTTTTTCTTTGCATTGTGGATGAGTTTTTTATAATTTGCTAATTGGGCTTGGAAAGAATTGAGAAGAGTGTCTGTTTTATTCTTGCACCAGAGTCTCTCTGTTTTTCTGAGTTCTCTTTTGGCTGCTCTCATATTTTCATTATACCATTGATTGCAGTGTTTAGGATTTTTAATGGATTTTAAAATGGTTGGGTTTATTTTGTCAGCTATGGCTTTGGTGATGTTAAGCCAAGAGGTTGCGGCTGTTTCTGTGTTTGTTAATTCAATGTTCTTGAGTTCTTCTTGGAGATTTTATTGTAGTGTTTCACTGTCAAAGGGAGGGCGGAATGAGATGGCTTTTATTTTGTCATCTCTTCTTGTTGGTGTATTGTTGTAGGACAGGGTGGTATGTATGAGAGAGTGGTCTGACTAGGGAATTTCTGTTATTTCTGTTTGGTGTGAATTCCATGTGTCCGTGTTGATAAAGACTAGATCGAGTGTGTATCCTGCTTTGTGAGTTGGTCCGTTGATTATTTGTTTTAGACCCATTGTTGCTAGTGCATCTGAGATTGTTTTGCAGGTGGAGGAGTGGGATCGAGTGTCCATGAGTAAATTGAAATCGCCCAGGATGATGATTGGTGTATTGAGTGATAGATTGGTGATTATGAATTCTATGACTGGGGAGCAATTTCGTTCTAGGGTTCCTGGTGGACAGTATACTAGCAAGATTTGTAGCTTTGATGAGTCAAAAAGTGCAATTTCAAGAGGAGAGGATATCTTAGTTGTGATGAGTTTCATTTGCATGGTTTTTTTTTTATAATTAGCATGAGACCTCCTCCTTTCTTCTTTGGTCTGGGGACTGAGAAGGTTTGGTAAGTTGGGTCTTTTATTTGGTTAATTAATACGTTATCAGAGTTTTTTATCCATGTTTCAGTGATTGCTATGAAGTCTGGTTTGTTGTCCGTTAGTAAGTCTGTGAGAATGGGCATTTTTTTTACTATGGATTGTGAATTAAGGAGGATGAAAGAAAGGATCATACATTTGGTGTACATCTTAAGATTCCTGTATGTTAAGTTTTACATTTAAATATATGTAGAAAATTGTTGTATTCTGTAATGTTGTATTAGTAGCCTGTAGAAAGTGGAATGTTTTTAATTATGTACAGTATATGATTGATTGTAAACTGCTTTTATTGTTTGGACAAGTTATGTGGTATATTAATTTTATAAATAACATAAATAGATTGTGAGCCTTGTACCTGAATTGTAACTCACATGCAGACCGATCCAATAAATGTGTGCAGAAAATGGGCACTCAGTGTTGAGCGCCTGGTTTCCTAACGCGTGCCCAGCCACCTTTCCTGGGCACGCGATCGAATATTTAAATGAGGTGTCACGCTAAAATGGAGGCACTAGGGACAAATGTGCATCCCTAGTGCCTCCTCGGCATTGGGCAAACATCGGGTGGCTGTCAAGCGGGTTAGAAAATGGATGCTCAAACTATGAGTGTTTGTTTTCTACCGCTACAGACACACACACACACAAGATACACGGCCTGGGTCGTGTATCTTGGGTGTGTATTGGATGTCCAAAAAAAATTTTTTTTCAAAGACTTTTTTCAAATAAATCACTGCTTTATTTGGTTCTTTCTACTTAGTATTGCTAGGACATTATTTGGAGGAATCACAGAAAGCAGGATTTTTCTTTTTTTTCCAACGCATCCTTTGGCATGGCATACCTTATATACCTCTTATATATATATATATATATATATATATATATATATATATACCTTAACGCCACCTCTGAGCTGGTGAAAAAATTTGCCACATTGCAAGTACGCATTGGCCATGGGGAAAATGTATTGGATCACAGGTTTTCTCTAATAGCCTCATCTACATGAATTTCCATATAACAAACGCTATTAGCTGTAGGGTGGTTTGAACGCATTAATCCCCATATTGGATCGGGGGTTATAGATGCGCGTCGATTTGCATGTTAAGGTGTGCGCAGTGGTTAGCGCATGGTATTGGATCAGCCTTTCTGAGCACGAGTTTGGAAACGTAAATATTAACTAAATCTACAATCTAAAAGTTTAATAATGCTACTTATCAATTGCATATAATTTAAATTATTTTTTTTTAAAGTTGTACACCTCATATATGAATTACAACTTTCAAAATTCATATAAATTTATATTTAAATAGTTTGTTTTCCTTATTATATTGTTCTTGATCTCTCCTCTACTTTCATTTTAGATGTCTTCTATCTCTTTTTTATTTTATCTTACCCTATATATGGCTACTCTTTCTCCATTTCTCCCTCCATATTTTCTCTTCTCTCCTTACGTTCATCTCATCCCTCCATCATTCACCCCTCCACATCCTCCTCTGTCCCTCACACCTTCCCTCTCACACTTTACCTCTCTGTTCTCTCTTAACTTTCCTTCGCTAGCTCTTCCATTTCCCAATAAATCACTTTTTCTCCCCTCCAGCACTTCCTCTTCCTCTTCCATTTCTATCATTCATTTCCCTTCAAACGTCTCCACCCATCCATCTGTTCTCCCTCTCCCTTTCACTTCTTTCTTCTCTCCTTTATCCCTCTATCACCTAAAATCCCTCTCCCCTCTCCAATATCTTTACCTCCTTTTACCTTCTGCAGCACTTTCATCTGTCCCCTCCCTTCTCCAGTACCCCAATTGCTCCTTCCCCTCCCCCCTTCAACATCTTCAATCAACTCCCCTTCCCTCCTCTGTCCCCTCTCTTGTCCAGTACCTTAATCACCGCCTCCCCTATTCAGTGTCTTCATTTTCCACTACCCCCTTACTCCTCTACAGCACTTTTATTTCACCTTCCTCTCTCATTCAGCTTCATTATCCTTCTACCTCAAGTGCCTTCATTTTCCCTTCTTCATCTCTTATCTTTTGTCAGCTTCTTCATTGCCTCCAACCTCCCCAAAATTCAACAGTAGAAGTGGTGGTGACTGATGAAGCATGACAGCACCGTGGCTGAAGGCACCATCATAGTCCCCAAAGCCACCTCTCTTCCTCTTTTGAATACAATTCCTGTTCAGAATGGAGGCGGGACAGCCATAAGGACTCTTTCATTCTGGTCTCTTGCCTGCATAGCTGGTATAGATATCTGCTATGGACCCAGACTACTCTCATGCCTGCTGCCTGCCACTAACCTCTGCTTCAGACTTTGACTATGCCTTGCTCACTGCCTGCCCTGACCTTGGCCCGGCTCTCGACTCTCTCTTCTGACCACCCTGTGGGACTTTTGCCTAAGTCCTGCCAGGCCCTGGAATCCAAGGGCTCAACCTGCAGGGAATAGAGCTGGTATAGCTGAAGGTCCAGCCTCATTCCAGCCTAGGGCGTATTCATCAGCTGTCAGCATGGGCCTAGGAGGTTCACCTCCTAGGCTTCATCAACCACACCATAGCACAAGGGTTCACTTCTATTACAGAACCATTGGTTTCTCAACATTATTCTCAAAGGGGTGGATTTTAAGAGCCCTGCTCGCCTAAATCCGCCCAAATCCGGGCGGATTTAGGCGTGCAGGGCCCTGCGCGCCGGTGAGCCTATTTTACATAGGCTCACTGGCGCGCGCAGACCCCGGGACTCGCGTAAGTCCCGGGATTCTCCGAGGGGGGCGTGTCGGGGGCGGGCCCGGTCGTCGCAGCGTTTAGGGGGCGTGTCGGCAGCGTTTTGGGGGCGGGTCCGGGGGCGTGGTTACGGCTCGGGGCGGTCCGGGGGCATGGCCGCGCCCTCCGTACCTGCCCCCAGGTCGCGTCCCAGCGCGCTAGTGGCCCGCTGGCACGCGGGGATTTACGTCTCGTAAATCCCCCGACAAAGGTAAGGGGGGGTTTAGACAGGGCCGGGGGGGTGGGTTAGGTAGAGGAAGGGAGGGGAAGGTGAGGGGAGGGTGTTAGAGGATTCCCTCCAAGGCCGCTCCGATTTCGGCCTTGGAGGGAACGGGGGTAGGCTGCGCGGCTCGGCGCGCGCCGGCTATACGTAATTGATAGCCTTGCGCGCGCCGATCCAGGATTTTAGCGGATACGCGCGGCTCCGCGCGTATCTACTAAAATCCCGTGTACTTTTGTTTGCGCCTGGAGCGCCAACAAAAGTATGCCAACGCGCCTTGTTTGAAAATCTACCCCAAAGAGTACAGGCTAAACTTCCAGCCCCTTCCATCTATGTTCCCCCACTAATCATATTGGGGCGGATTTTCAGAGCCCTGCTCACCTAAATCCGCCCAAAACCGGGCGGATTTAGGCGAGCAGGGCCCTGCGCGCCGGTGAGCCTATTTTACATAGGCCTACCGGCGCGCGCAGAGCCCCGGGACTCGCGTAAGTCCCGGGGTTCTCCGAGGGGGGCGTGTCGGGGGCGGGCCCGGCCGTCGCGGCGTTTCGGGGGCGTGTCGGCAGCGTTTTGGGGGCGGGTACGGGGGCGTGGCTACGGCCCAGGGCAGTCCGGGGGCGTGGCCGCGCCCTCCGTACCCGCCCCCAGGTCGCGGCCCGGCGCGCAGGAGGCCCGCTCGCGTGCGGGAATTTACTTCTCCCTCCGGGAGGCGTAAATCCCCGGAGAAAGGTAAGGGGGGGTGTAGACAGGGCCGGGCGGGTGGGTTAGGTAGTGGAAGGGAGGAAAAGGTGAGGGGAGGGCGTTAGAGGATTCCCTCCAAGGCCGCTCCGATTTCGGAGCAGCCTTGTAGGGAACGGGGGTAGGCTGCGCGGCTCGGCGCGCGCCGGCTATACAAAATCGATAGCCTTGCGCGCGCCGATCCAGGTTTTTAGCAGATACGCGCGGCTCCGCGCGTATCTACTAAAATCCAGCGTACTTTTGTTTGCGCCTGGAGCGCAAACAAAAGTAGGCCTATTTGCGGAGTCTGAAAATCCGCCCCATTAGTTTGCTAGGAAACAGTTACCCATTCTACAACAAGAACTAAACTCTCTTTTGTTGGCAAATGCAATAGAACTAGTTCCAGTCTCAGAGAGAGACGAAGAGTTTTACTCAAAAATACTTTCTAATTCCCAAACAATATCAGGCAGACTTCATCCAATCCTGGATTTAAGGAAGTTAAAAAATACTGGAAAAGTGAGATGTTCAAAATGAATTTCCTCCCTACCATTGTTCCCCATTTGGAGTCGAACGATTGGCTAACTCAATAGGATGAAAAAAATGCTTATGCACATATTCCTATACAACTAGACCACAGGAAATCTCAGGTTTATATGTAACACCCCACCTCCCTCCCCCCCCCCCATCATGGGATGCATTGGATTAAGGGGATCACAAAGTTCCCAAGGCAGCTCCTTAATATCCTGAACCTCTCTTCCTCTCACACATTGTCCATACCAGTCTCAGGGAATGCCGAGGTTCAGCTGGCAGCGGGAGATTCAATCTCCTGAGCCTCTGGTACAGTAGTGGGTAATATTTATTTTATTTATTTATTTATTTATTTATTTATTTTTAAGTTTTATATACCGAAGTTCTTGTAGGGACTACAAATCACTCCGGTTTACATAAAACAACGAACTGCTCAACAGAGAGTGGAGCTTTACATGGAACCGTAGAACATATGGAACAGTATAAATGGATGACAATTTAACATAGTGATAAATAAAAATAATAGTTTAACTGGTAATAAATAAAGAATTATATTATTTAATATAAGCAGTATAACTGTCTTAATCATGTACCACACCCCCAACTCTCTCTCTCAACTGGTTTGTGGATACTCACAACAGAAGGGTCATCTTGGAGGAAAGATACTATTGAATAAAGCATGGAGTCCAAGGTTGGTGTTCAACTGAAATTTACTTTAACTTAAAATTGAATGATCTAAGCTAGGATCGCAAAAATCATAAATAACAAAATAAAAATCATAACAAAAGCAGTGGTCTCCTTGTCCATAGCACCTCCTCTACTCACTTCTTCTTTCTCTAACCAAACCAGTTTACAAAATCCTTTTCCTGTGTAGGGTGGAAGAGGTTTCTTCAGCAACCAGCATAAAGCAAAGGGTTAGGGTGGAAAAAAATCCTCTTGTTCCAAAAATTAGATGTCTGAAAAATGTTCTCCAAGAAGTCCTTACCAAAAAAATCAGCAGCCTTGCCCACTATGTACTGGTCGTGGGATAAAACAGCCAGCTTCCAATTACTACAGCAAGGAAATTCTGGTCTTACTGCAAAATTGATTCCAAAAGTCACTTCTAGAGTCTATGCTTTGCTGTTTACTGGCCATAGGGGAAAAAACTCAGATCACATCCAGTTCTTCTAGAGACAATAAGTCCTCCTAGCAGAACCTGGGCAAAAATATCTCTAAATATCTTTTAAAAAAAAACTCCTTCCAAACTCACAAACACTTCTGGTTCAATCCACCGAGGAACAGAAAGACCTCCTGATCATCTTCTGAAGCTGAAGAGAAGAAAAACCCTTTGCACATGCTCAAAGGGCAATTTATTCCCCTAATACCCATCCCAAAAAAGGGAAGGACAAAAGCAGGGGGAAGACCCCCCAAAATGAAAAAATCCCATACTAGCTGATAAAATAGGGATGACAATAGTAGTAGCAATACCCTGCTACATATACAGGGGCAAACATTATAAATACAAAATTCTCCCATTTGGTCTCTTAGCAACTCCAAGAGGTTTATTTTTTTTTTTTTTACAAAATGTATGGCAGTAGTTGTAACCTACCAAAGAAAGAACAGTGTCTTAGCTTTTCCATATTTAGAAATTTGGTTAAAATCAAGGAGATCCTGAGAAGAGGCCAATTGTATAACACTGACAATTCATTCTCTTCTCTCAGTGGGATTTGTCCTTAAGTATGAGAAATCCCATATAATGCCTTCTCATCATCTAGATTTCATAAGAGTGAGTTTGGACAGCCAATTGGGAAAGTTTTCTTTTCTCTTCAAAGAATGACCGTCCTAATATAATTAGATTGAACATTTCACAACCAAACATCAGTATCAAGAAACTCGTGGAAATACTGGGTCACCTGGCAGCCATGTGACACCTTTTGCATGGTTACACATTGGAAATTTTCATGCTTACACATTAGAAAAACATCATTGGAATCAACAACATCTGCTTATCAAGCAAGATCTCACTCTCCCTTTGTTGCGCTGGAGGTGGACCCTTGGCCTGGCACAGGATTGGTCTGGCCCTCTGAGAGAACCTAGAGGGCGCCTTCTGCCAGGAGGCAGAGCACACTAGGAGACAAAGGATAGACGGAGCTTCACCAATAATGGCCTGGGGGCTCCACGGGCTGAGCCCTTGGATTCCCAGGCTGCCTGGACTTAGGTCGGCCTCTGAAGGTCTCCCAGAGAGATGGTGGAGAGGTGTGCCCATGAATAGCAGTGGTGCTTGGGTAGCGGTGAACAGGTGAGCTAGAACGGAACAGAGAGTACCAGATACCATGGGTATGAAGCAGGAACTGAAGGTCCTCCAGACAGGATAGGCAGCACTTAGTGGTCTAGCTCAATGGGAACTGCCAACAGCGTCAAAGCAGGTGGACCTGGTGGTCACAGGAGGAGTGAAGAGAGTGTCCAAATGGAGTGCAAGGGTAAAAGCCAGGGTATCCGTCCAAGAATGGTCAGCCAAAGCAGGGGTCAGTTCCAGGTATCAGTCCAAGCATGGTCAAAGGCATGCAAAGGTCAGTTCCAGGTATCAGTCCATGCGTAGTCAAAGGCAAGCCGAGGTCAGTAACGGGTATCAGTCCAAGAGTACAACCTGGGTTGCAGAATGCAGAGAGGCACTTGGGAACGAAGGAACACAGGATCAGGTACTGGAACATAGGAAGGACCATGGGAACGCAGGAACAGACTCAGAAACACTGGAACAAGCACAGGAACACAGGAACAAATGCAGGAACACTGGAACAAGCACAGGAACACAGGAACAGATGCAGGAACACTGGAACAGGCACTGGAATGCAGGAACGAGGACAGCAACTAGCTCACACTAGGTGTGATGACCCATTTGCCAAGGCAGGGAACTGAGGGCTGAGCCCTGCCTTTTAAGTCGGGCTCCGGTGACATCATTGGCCGGCGCCGCAGCCCAGCTTCCAACCACAGCCCCTACAAAGGGCCGAGAGGAGCGTGCGTGCACACCTAGGGGCGGGGCCGAGGCCACGGAGCCCCGACGTGAACCATGCCACGAGGCCTGGGAGCAGGAAGGAGCTGGAGATGTGGGTGCCGGGCATCTGGGACGCAGGTGACTCACCGCGGCAGCCAGAGGGAGGGACCGGGACCCCCAGAGGAAAGCGAGAAATGAGCAGGCCCGGCAATGGCCTTAGAGCGGCTGGGATACGCCACACCCTTCTTCTATTACCCTCTTTGAGATGGTTGAAACTGCCCCTAAATCTTCAAATCGACCATGCCATAGCAGCAAATGCATTTGTAATATCCTGGTCAGAGGGTGTGATGTATGCATTTCTCCCATGTCCTCTAATTGCCAAAACAATTTTCAAATTAAGAAAGGACTAGGGGAAAACGATACTAATAACTCATTTTGGCCATGCCAAGTCAGTTTTCAAAGACTAGCCATTGATCAACCAAGTCACCTAAAATTTGTGTATTTCTTGTGAGGCAATACAACAGAACTCTTCTTCATCCCAACCTTCATTCCTTAGCACTGACAGCATTGATATTATTGAATGTGAACATGCCTTTTTCTAAAGATATAAAGGCAATATTACTAGCAGCAATAAACTGTCAAGCAGATGTTTCATATAACTTCAAATGGAAAAGATTCTCTATCTGGTGTAGTTCAGAAACCCAATACCCTTTTCAATGTGAAACTTTCACATTACAGGCATATGTAGCAGCAGGTAGATGACCCAGCAATCTGGACCTTAACCTGCAATAGACAATAATGTAGAGTGTCACTGTCACCATGATTAAGTTTTCTCAGCAGTAAAAATGACAAGAGGTGAGTGGCAACTTAGAAACTAACCAATTTATTGAGGCATGAGCTTTTAAGGACAGACTCCTCTTGCCATTTTTGCTACACCAAACTAACACAGACAGAGATCTGATTGAAGACATCCAAAAGATGAGTAAGAAGGGCGAAGTAGTGATTGCTGGAGATTTTAATCTACCGGATGTAAACTGGAGAATCCCTTCTGCGGAATCTAACAGTAGTAGAGAGATAGTGGATGCCCTGCAAGTGGCTCTGTTCAAACAAATGGTAATGGAGCCTACAAGGGAAGGAGCTATACTCGATTTAGTGCTCACTGATGGAGATAATGTCTCTAATGTCTGGGTGGGTGCCCACCTCAGCACCAGTGATCATCAAACGGTATGGTTTCATATCACTAATGCATTACGGAGAAGTCGCACAAAGTCCAGGATTTTGTGTTTCAAAAACACAGACTATGTTGAAATGGGGAAGTACCTGGAGGAAGAACTAGAAGGATGGGAGAAAATGAGAGATGTGAACAACAGTGGGCCAGACTAAAAGGAGCAATTACTGAAGCGACTAATATACATGTAAGAAAAGTAAAGAAAAGCAAGAAAAGAATGAAACCTATCTGGTTCACAAAGGAGGTGGCTGATAAAATAAAAGATAAAAGAACAGCATTTAAGAAATATAAAAGATCCCAAAGGGAGGATCACAAGGAAGAATATCTGATAAAACTGAGGGAGACGAAGAAAGTAATCAAGAAAGCGAAAAGTCAAGCAGAAGAAAGGATTACCAAAGAGGTAAAGCGAGGTGACAAAACATTTTTCAGATACATCAGTGAAAGGAGAAAAGTCCAAAGTGGTATAGTGAAATTGAAAGGTGAAAAGGATCAATGGGTGGAGACAGATAAAGAAATGGCAGAAATATTAAACGAATACTTCAGTTCGGTGTTCACTAAAGAAGACCCTGGAGAAGGACAGTCGCTAGATAACAAGAAACTGGAGGTGAGTGGAATGGATGAAACTCCGTTTACAGAAGAGAATGTATGGGAAGAGCTAGAAAAACTGAAAGTGGACAAAGTCATGGCACCTGATGAGGTTCATCCCAGGATACTGAGGGAGCTCAGAGATGTGCTGGCATCTCCGCTGCATGACCTGTTCAATAGATCCCTGGAAACGGGAGTGGTGTAAGGGATTGGAGAAGAGCGACGGTGGTTCCTCTTCACAAGAGTGGGAGCAGAGAGGAGGCTGGTAACTACAGGCTGGTTAGCCTCACCTCGGTGGTGGGAAAAGTATTAGAGTCGCTGCTGAAGGAAAGAATAGTGAACTATCTACAAGCAGCAGAATTGCTGGACCAGAGGCAGCATGATTTCACCAAGGGAAGGTCTTGTCAGACGAATCTGATAGCATTTTTGATTGGGCGATTAAGAAATTGGATCAAGGAAGAGCGTTGATGTCATCTACTTGGATTTTAGCAAAGCTTTTGATACAGACCCACACAGAGTGTGGGATAAACACTGTGGATCCATAAAGTCTTGAGGATGTGAATGAAATGAAATGAAGAGAAGTGGCATGGGGGTGGCTTGCGGGAATGATGGCTACTTCCCTTATTCAATAAACATACACATGGTTAATGCGACTCCAACATTGCTCTATGCTTCAACGGCAAGAGGAAATATGGGAAAAAGGATCTATATTCACAAATAAGCATGGGAGTAGCTTGCTTGTTGCTGCAGTTACTACCCCAAACCAAATGATTTCAAAAGGGTGTGGGATAAACACTGTGGATCCATAATGTCTTGAGGATGTGAATGAAATGAAGAGACGTGGCATGGGGGTGGCTTGTGGGAATGACGGCTACTACCCTTATTCAATAAATATACACATAGTTAATGCGCCTCCAACATTGTTCTATGCTTCAACGGCAAGAGGAAATATGGGAAAAAGGATCTGCATTCACAAATAAGCGTGGGAGTAGCTTGCTTGTTACGGCAGTTACTACCCCAAACCAAATTAGCCTGATACTTCACTTTCAATGCATATCCAAGCAGCTCTCTGCTTCTATGCCAGGGGGGGATGAAGAAAAGAGGATTTATATTTTAACAACCAACAAGGACTAAATTGTACGGGCTGGGCAAACAAATAAGTGTGGGAAGAGCTGGCTTATTATGGTGGTTACTACTCCTAACCAATTAGGCTTGATACTTCACTTTGATGCAGCTCCAGCACTGCCCTCTACTGGGGGTGGAAGGAAATTAGAATCAAAAAGTTACCAATAAGTGCCCTGACCTCAGCGGTCAGAGTAACAGATAAGTATGAGAAAAATAAGTATGAAAGCTTGCTGGGCAGACTGGATGGGCATTTGGTCTTCTTCTGCCGTTATTTCTATGTTTCTATATGTTTCTATAACACAGCTATCTCTCTGAAGATCTCAGCAGCAAAGGGGAACAAGCTTAAGTAAAGGCTGTAGTGGCTTAGATAATTACAGATATGCAATGTCTCCTCCATTGGCTATAGGGGGTGACCAGCCTAGAACCATACGGTCCTTGTGGTACTCACTGAAAATAAATTCTTCTTTGTTGCTGTTTCAGCTTCTCACTTATCTTAACATACAAAGCCTCCCAAAATTTGAACCAGCAATCTTTTGCCTTTCAGGCAGAAATTCTATCATGGAGCTACAGGGACTGACGCCTTTGCTGTTGTCCTATCTTATTATTAAAGAAAGAAATGAGTTGGGACCACAGTAAATAATATATATAGATAGAGTTCGGGGGGATGGAGGCGTTCAGACCACTGATTCCTGTATCAATGTCTGCAATTGTATGTTGTGGGAAGGAAGTCGTTGCTCATGGATATTGGTTGATTAAACAGCTATGAACCAGCAACGGCAACAGGATGAAGCTGTTGCCAGCAATGACCCAAGTGGTTTTCCTGCATGCTGGTTACTGTGACAAAAAGGAAACTGCTACAAGCCAGTGCTTAGTGTTCTTCCCCTCACCCCCATCCCCACACAAGCTAGCTTCTGCCATACACAGGGGAAATCCAACGCCAGCCTGAGTGTTGATGGTCTCTGTGTATATTAAGAATTTTATTTCTCCGATACCAGTCTGGATTAGTAACAGTTGATGTAGGTTTTCTTGCTTAATACCAGCCAAAGACTGAAGAACATAGATGAGAGAGAAACCTGAGCAGGAGGCAGGGATCAGCTTCAAAGACTAAAGGCTCCTGATTGTCTTTTCTGGAATGAGGACACCATGATGCACACCTGTTCAGCCATGCACAATAATATCGAGGTCACGTCACTTCCTTTCTACATCTACTGCCACATCTCATTTCCTGCAGAGGCTTGCTGATATTGGTTTCTGATTGCCTGCAAACCAGGGTAGTTATACCCAACCGACAGAGGAGACCCCCCCAAGAGGCTAAAGACTGACAGAGAATGGGGCTAGTGTCTTGAGATAGATGAGAGGGTAGACTTTGTGGGAGGAAAATTTAAGCGAGAGAGAACCTACAATCAAAATAACAACGTAATGAATTTTCCCTCTATTTTTAACTAAACTGCAGAATGGACTTGAAAAACAGCCTATTAGTTAGGGCACAAGAATATGAACCTGAAAATTCCAGTTTACTGTCTTCGTTTGCTACTCATCATCAGACCTTGAGTAAGTTACTTAATCTACCTGGCTCAATTTTAGACTGTAAGCTCTTTTAGGTTGGGACACTACCAAGTAAATTATTTTGTATGGCAGTGCATATAGTGACTGTGCTAAATACATAATAAGTTAAATTATTACATTATTAGCTTCCCAAAGACTTGGTACCACCCAGTCTTCTCCCAGGAAATTCCTTTCATCTTTCCATGAGTTGAGGGGAAACAAAACAATATTCCACTAGCAATGACATATTCTCTACGATTATTAATGAAAAATCAGGGTTGAATACTGTAAAGTCTAAATACAAGAGATGAAAAAAGATTTTCTAAAACTGTTGCATTGTTGTTTTCTGAAAAAAATGATCACATGGTGGCAGCAGAGTCTCGGGAAAAAGAAGTGTGTATCTCTCATCCATTCTATTTTGAGCCTGAAGAAGGGAGTATCACCAATTAGCTAGTCACGAAATGTACCAAGTTTGTCTAATAAAAAGGAATTGCCTAATATTTTTTTGTTTAACCTTTCTGTGCATTCAGGTGAATTAACATGGCAACCACACTATTTTATCAGCTCCATTCATAAATCAAGACATTGTTACTCATTAATAACAGGGAGGTTTAAAACCACTCCTCATATACCAATTTCTACCTTTTCACCAGGAACACTTACAGGTGAATTTTAAATGGGCCACGCACGTAAAATTGGAGTGGACTGGGAGGGAACTGGGGAAGCCCGGGATGCATCGCCGTGTGGAAATTGCATAAGTTCCCTCCCCTTACGCACACCGCCCGCACATGCGTGCGCGGGTTATAAAATCTAGCACTCATGGGTGCCTAAGTGAGAGCTGGTATTCGTAGGTGTGAATGGGTGCCTGGATGAGAGCTGGTGTCTGTGGGTGTGAATGTGTGCCTAAGTGAAAACTTGTGTCTGTGGGTGTGAATGGGTGCCTGGGTGAGAGCTGGTGTGAATGGGTACGAGAGCATTTGTGTGTGATTGAGAGAGAGACTGGTAAGGGAGTTGATATGTTTGTGTGTGAGAGAGACCAAGACTGGTCATGGGGACTAATTGGGGGTGGGTGGGGGGTGTGTGAGTGACTGATTGTGGGCGCTAAGGAAGATGACTGTGAGTGATGCAGGGAATGCTGGTGAGGTAGTGTACCCTTTGGCCATGACATGCCCACAGAGGGACTCCGGGAAACTTTGAGGCAGGCGAGGAGTGCCCAAGCATGGGTGGACAGGCGATGGAAGACCCTGGAAGGCCCTGGCCTCTGCCAAACCTGACGCATCGGAGAGACCCAGCAATGTAATGCTGGTCTCTGGAGTAGCTCTCCGGCCACTTGACAGCCCTTTCGGATCTGCCTTAGGGAACAGCAGATGCGACAGGATGGACAGAGGTTGAGGGCGGAACACATGGGCTCAGATGAAGACTCAGATGTGGTTTCAGACGAAGACTCAAATGAAGATTCAGATGACATTTCAGATGGGGTTCAGGATGACGAAGGATATGGAAGGAGTGCTGCCACGTCATGCACCCTACACAGCCAATCAAGGCAGGTCGCGGACCACATTGAAGGTGAAGCAGACTCCAAACTCTGACATCGACTCAAATACATTAGCATTCAAGATGGCGGTCAGTACTGATGGAGTACCGCCTCACCGCATGCCCTACACAGCCACTCCTGGCTGGTCGCGGACCACGCAGAATAATGAAGCGGGCTCCAGGCGAAGATTCAGATGAGGCCTGCCCCGAGGCACAATCTCCACAGCCAATCAAGGCAAGGCACGGCCACGCAGGAACGGAGCAGGTTCAGGCAGGATTTCCAGCGTAGACTGAAGCAGGTACAAGGGACTCCGGAGACCCAGTCAGGATACAGATTCAGAACTGAACCTCAGGATCCAAGCTCGGAGAAAAGAACTCAGAGCGGATTTCTCGGAGAAAGGAATGCTCAGAGAGGGAACTCGGAGCAAAAAGGAACTTGGAGCTGGAACCTAAGGCTTGAAGATAAAAATGAAGGTCCTGGAGGCTTGTACTGCCGATGAGAAACGGCATCTGGATGTGAAGGTCAACATCATGAAGAACATCACAATGAAGACACCGGATCAGAGAGTCCAGGACGACACACGGGATCCCATGAAGAAACGGCGTGCCTAGGAGAAGCTGGGGTTTGAAGAGTCCTAGGAGGACTAGCTCCTTGTAAAGGCAAAACTGGACTGAAGACAGGGCCCTTTTATAGGGCTGAAGAGGAACTCCCTCAGTGATGTCATCAGGAGGAGCCTGAGGGGCTGGCCCTTTAAGATCTGGAGAGAGACATGGCCTCGCGCCTAGGGGCAGGACCCTGGAGAGCAGCATCCATGCCGCAAGGAGGAGCAGGAGCAGGACCAGGCCATGACCAGGACCAACGACATTGGCGGCTCCCTGCCACCACAGAGGAAGGAAGATGGCGGCCTCTTGCCGCAGGATGGACAGATGATGGTGGCGGGCCCGCCGTGGACCATGGCGGCGGACCATGCCACATGCGAACAATGTCGGCGGCCTCCGGGCCGCTTGGAAGTACGGCAGCCCGACCCACCGTGCAGAGTGGTGGCATTAGGCAGGCAGGCAGGCTGGCGGAGAAGAGAAAAAAGGTGGGCTTTTTCCCTCTCAACAGTGAGGACAGAGCTTCAGCAGCCACAGCTGCTTCTGGTGTGTGCTATTGGTCTGGAAGGGAAAGGAGTAGGAGAGTTGCTGGAGAGAGTAGGTAAAGGTGGCTTTTTAAGTTCATTTTTCTTGATTGCCTGCCATTTTAATTATTGGGTATTATGTGATGTCTGCTGTTTTGAAATATTTTATTGATATTTGGACACGTTTTAATAATTTTTATGAGTTTTTAACTGTTGGATGTTATTCTGTTCAGCAGCTGTTTTGTAATATTTTTAGTATAGCTTTACAATTATTTCTGCGTGTGGCTCTATTGCAGCTTGGCTTATTCTGTTTTCCTAATAGGAGGTGTATTAGTGTTTAGGGCCTGGTTTAATAGTTGTATTTCATAGATAGGGTTGTTACTGTTTGAGTATGTTCCATAATTTAGGTGTAACTTTATGCGGGTTACTTTGTGTGCATTATTGCCGGTCCTGGGACTATCAGGCCGATTCAGTAAAGTCCGCAGGAGAGCGGACGAACGCCCGCTCTCCCGGCGCGCGCACAGGCCACTCGCCTGTGCGCGCGATTCTGTATTTAAATTAGGTGGTGCGGTAGAAACAGTCCTCCTTTGGACCCGGAGCAGCGGCTGTCAGTGGGTTTGACAGCCAACTCTCAATTTTGCTGGCGTCGGTTCTCGAGCCCGCTGACAGCCACGGGCTCGGAAACCGGACGCCAGCAAAATTGAGTGTCCGGTTTTCGGCCCGACAGCCGCTGACCTATTTTAAATTTTTTTTCTTTTTTTTACTTTTTTTACTCTTCAGGACCTCCGACTTAATATCGGCTTGGCTGCACATTTTACTTTCTGTATCCCGCGCACATACCTAATAGGGCCATCAACATGCATCATGTTGAGGGCGCTATTAGGTGCCACAGGTTGGACGCGTGTTTTCCACCCCTTACTGAATAAGGGATAAGGGAAAACATACATCCAAGGGCTTGTATGTTAGGTGCTATATTTCTCTTTCCATTTCTCCAGGTTCGCATTGCATGCAGAGTGGCTTTTTTTGTTTTCCTTTCCAGTTTCTGTCTCCATATTTATAATTTGTGGTCTTTCTGTACTTGGTGAAGGTCAGTTCTGGGTGTGTGACCAAGGTGAGGTATTTTACTAGCATGTACGCATTGTTTCAGTCTTATTTGTTGCGTTTTCTCAATAGGACATGCATTAGTGGTAAATTACTGTGTTTTCATAAGGAAGGCTATTGTGCCTGGTAGTAAAGGGAGTTTGTTTTGCTTTAACTGAGATGTCACCAGAACCAGAATATCTTTTTTGTATGGCGAGTTGTACAGGGTAATGCCCTAGTTCTGCTCTGCACTCATTGCTGGGGGTCGAGGGGATTCCTGTGGATGCAGAGTGTATGTTTACATATAGCCCGTGACGGTCACATGTTCAGTGTGTCATGCATGTGAGAACCATCTGTCAGGTGTGTCCGGGCCGAAAAAAGGTTGAGAACCACTGGACTAGAAGATCATCTGGATGAAGAGGAGGAGGAGGAGGATACACACGAGCTGAGTCTGGAGGAATTGCAGTAGATATATCACCTGAGTCAACAACAGACTATACAGGAAAGGAACACTCTGATACAAAGATATTTTAGAATGTGAAGGTGCATTTATTTACATGAGTGATAGATGTATAGAAAAGAAAAATATATATAGTTAATGCTTTCTTGGCTGCCCTCCTTTTCTGGGGGTACGCTCTGCTGCCTTTGCCTGTCCCAACTATGTGTTCCTCCATAGCAGTGTCCAATCACTGCTGTGCCCTTGGAGCACATGTAAATTGGGGGCAATGGCAGGGGTTGATAGCTGCTGGAGAGGAGTGGGGGGCTGCATTGCTCCAGCAAGGGGATGTTAGGCTGTAGAGGAGATAGCCTGGGAGCAGTGGTGGGCCTCTCCTTTTCAGCTACCATACTAGGTGAGGCCATCCCCATCACGGTAGAAAGTGAGGATCCCACCTGAGTCCTCAGAGAAGGGGGAGCCCCTTTCTGTGGTGGTGGTGGTAGTATTGCTGGAGGCAGCATTGGTGCGGATGGAATTGGCACTCAAGGAGGTGGTACAATCATGGGTGGTGGTGGAGCTACCAACAGGGCAGGCAGAACTCCCGCATGGGGTGGCATCAACCAAGGTGGTGGTGCAGCAAAGGCTGGTGGAGGCTGCATCCAGGGAGGCCAAGAGCTCTTCATCTTCTTCTTCCTCTTCCTCAGAGCTGGTGTTTTCTGTGAACAGAGTAAAAAGTGTGTGTGAGACCATCAGCTGGTATACTCCAGGGTATGATGTGTAGCATCATAGAGACCAATGCAATTCAGGGAGAGGTGGAGGCGATGAGATGTGCTCCTAGCAGTGGAATATCCATTTCATTTAGGGGATGGTAAGGCAATAGGTATGTTCCCTGAGATATGGAATCTTTTGTGCAGCTGTGTTTTACAGCTTGATGCTTAGCTATTGATAGGGGCTTGCAGGTAGGCACAGTGTCTGGGTGGTTTGTGTTGGGGTGGTGCCCATGATTGCAAGCCATCAAAGGCCAGAATACAACCACAAGTCTGAGTCTTTCTTGGATGTGAGGCATAGGCATTCCCTGGTAAAAGTTTTAGGGGTAGGTTCTAACACTCTCTTTAGTACAATACCAGGTCTGTGAGAGCATCACAAGTATTGCTTCGTGACAGTTCTGCCTGTGACCCAGGGAACAGGCAAGGAAGAAGTCACAGGAAGCTGTAGGCAGAGACATGGTCATATAAAGTGGGAGGGCATTAGAGGGGGCAGTGATTGAAGCAGGAAATAGACAGACCTTGTTGACCTCTCCCTAATGGGTACTGAATGTACTTACTGCCAGTTTCCTCTAGCCAGGCATTCAGCTGATCGAGCCACTCCCCTTCTTTGCGCCTCAGCTCCTGGGCCTTCTTCCTGAGGTCCTCAATCTATAAAGAGAAATAAGAATAGAAAGCTGTTAATACAATGCAAATGCTCATGTGACCTCCAGAATGGCATATTTCCATTATTTCTACTAATCCCTTGAGTCTGTTTCCTGGCTGCTCTTCCTTCATGCAGATGTGTGGTGTCCATCCACCAGGCCAAATTATAGACCAAAGCAAAGACAATCTCAAAACAGCCAAGCTACCCAGAGTCGGAAGGGGATAGCAGATCAGTGCAGGCTCTCGAATAACCCCATTTTGATGCATATTGATTTCAAAGGGAAGATTCTGGGTCTACAGATACCACACAGCTTTCAGCTGTAATTAACAAATAAGACTGGCCCAATTTTATTCATTCTGGAACAAGACACAAGTCAGCTCTGCTATAGGGTCCATCCAAAAAATCAGAAACATGCCTCGGAGGATGCCATTTCCCTCACTTGAACCTTTACTATATTTATGACCTGATTCTAAAGTTGTCTCTATTTTTCCTATTCTTTTATTTAACTATCAGTGTATAACATTAGCAACACATGTACATAGGTCATGCCATTAATGTATTACAAATCAATTTTGGCATGTATATATGTCTATTGCCTCATGCCCTATCACAAGTTCACAATGGCCCCTCTTGCCCTCCAAACCCATAACCTTTCCCCATTCCTAAGGTCCCATGCCCCCAAAAGCCCTCTAATGCCCCAACCCCCAAACCCTCCCTTAACCCACTATTGCCCCACCCACTGCCCCGAACACCTCTAACACCCCCTAACTCCACACCCTACCTCAACCCATCACTTGCCCCCAGCTGTCCACTAGCACTTCCTACCCCCAGTCCAACTTCCTCCCATTTCCCATTAATACCCCTACCTCCCCTCCCACCCAATTGCCCCAGTTGCCCAACACCCTCTACCCCAACCTACCTTTGCTCCACCAATTACCCCCTAACACTCCCTAACCTCACCCACCTTCCTAGTTCCCCCCCAATTTACTTCTCTCTCAGGTTAGGAAGCCAATAGATTAAACCTGTCCTGCAGCTCTCTCCAGGTCTGCCTCCTAGGTCTATTATGACATCGAACCCCTCCAGATGGGAAGAAATGCAGTTCATCACTCACCACCAGGGAGTCACTGGTAGAAAAAAATTGGCTGCCTTGCCGTGAGAGCCATCTTGGAATGAGCCTGCCCCAGAAGAACTGGAAGTTCACATGTGCATGGAAATTTAATGGGGGCTATTCTTGGAAAAGGTAGGTTCTATAGCTAAGTGATTTCAATGTGCTAGATGTTGATTGGGACATCCCAGCTGTGGTGTCTTCTGCAAACAGTGAGATCCTGGATTCAATGTTCTGTCAACTGGTAACAGAAACTGCAAGAAAGATAGTGTTTCTGATGTCATAGTACAGGGGTAGGCAAATGTTTTAAAACTGGGGCCATATTGCCAGCATTCATTTGTGACAGGGGAGAGTAGTTCCCCTCTAGGAGCTCCTTTGGTCGGGGGGGGGGGGGGGGGACGGACGGACTTCATCTAGAGCTCCCTGAGCAGGGGGTGGGGGGCTGGGTCTGCATTTCAACAGCTGACAGTAGCTCTATCTGCTACAGAATTTGCCAATTCTTACTGCAGAATTTTGAAAAAGCTGCTGCAGTAAACTGGGGGCTCTGCATATAGGACAGCAACCACTTCCTAATTTACAGAGTCAAATGTATAGTATACATTTACCAGCATGCATGCCATCTAGTGGTCATTCTGAAAATTAGAGGCCACTAAACTATTTTTCCTTCAGGTAAAGGAACACCCATGCAGAAGTCAATAGTCTCCCCCACCCAGAATTCCTCCAGGAAGGAGAAGGCTGCCAGATGGGATGCATGTAAATCCCACCTCCGTCCTCTGGAACACCTATATTGTGTGTGCACAAAAGTGTGCATGAAATTGGACATACTTTTATGCACCCAGTTTCTGTGCAATTTGATAATGAGTCAAATAATGTGCAGAAACCCATGTTTTAGGCACATGTTTGGTTTTGAAAATTACCCCTCAATAAGTCCGCTGGTAAACTTCCATGCATAGGCCATGTATGCGTGCAAGTTTACTCGGAGTGAGCAGGGGCATTTCCAGGGATGGGGAAGGGTTTGCACTTACGAACGTCTTCCATTTTCAAAACTATTTGCATAAAATTTCATGAAAAATTTCTGTACACATAATAGCAAGTACAATTGTGTGCAAGTAGTTTGTTGGTATAATTTTCAAAATAAATTTGCATGTGAAAGTTTGCTTTGAAAATTGGTGCAACCTATCCACAAAGTTGCCACTTAAATTAAATGAGCTGTTACAATAATACCTCCTTTATATATCTGTGGCAAAATAAGGATCTTTGTGCCTGTTGTGGTTCCTTGTTTTGCCCTGAGTCTTGTGTTTTTCCTCAGTGAGATCTCCCTCCCCTTGCAAAACCTTATCATACAAATGATCTCCTGTGTGTGTGTGTGGGGGGGGGGGGGGGCCAGACTCGAGCAGTCCTAGTCCATTGAAACTGCTGGGGTCCTTCCTTTCTCTGGAGCCGCTGCTGGTGGCAGCAGAATGCTGCGTTTGAACTGCTCATCTAACACCTAGGCCTGTGGCGCATAGCCGCCAGCAGACATTGCCGAAGACGCGTGCCCCTTATGAAAAACTTTCTTTGTCTGCGTTGAAATCCTCTACAGTGAGTAAGTTCCTCACTTTGGGGCCGATACAAAAAAAGTTGCACTGAAAACGGGCGCTGTGTGTTCAGCGCCCACTTTCCTAACGCACCCCCAGGCACCTCTCTTGGTGGCATAATGCAATATTTAAATTAGGGCTCTCACTGTCGAGGAGGCGCTAGGGGCGATTGCGCGCCCCCGAGCGCCTCCTTGACAGGGTGCGCCGGAGAGAGGTCCGCTGTCTGTGGCTGACTGTCAGTTAAGAAAACCGACGCTGAATTTATCAGTGTTCGGTTTCCCTAACCTGTGCACATGCAGGGGTTAGGAAAATGGACGCTGATAAATTCAGCGTCCATTCTCCCAACCTGACTATTAGCACCAGAAGGAGTGTATAAATCAATATTAAAGTGTCCAGCACTTAATATTAATTTATTCACTTCTTCACTTAATGCCGATTGGTCCCTTTACTGTCACATGTCAGTGAAAGGACCAATCACCTTTCAGAAGGCTGTCCTTTCCCAAGGATATTAAGTAGGAGGCAGTACAGAAAAGCAGTTGTTTCTGCTTTTCTGTACTAGTTTTAGTAGCGCTCAGCAACTCAGCGGGCAGGCGTTAATTTCTGATCGATATAATGTACGTCCTAAACGCACATTTTTTTTTTTCCATTGGGAGTGAATAGCTAACAGCCTCATTCACATGCACTGTATTGCATTGGCCCCTTTCTGATTTTCTTGTTGGCTGTTTATGGCCCCTCCCACCTAGGGCTAGTGTTCCTCCCTCACTATCTCAGCCAGCCATATCTACCTCCCTCAGTATCTCAGCCAGCCATATCTAAATTTATGATTCTCAAGATTGTACAACAATCCCAGGACTCTCAGCTTGGCATGTCTGATGCCATTGCTAGTGGGGATTCCATCTTCCTTAGCCTGACTGCTAGAACACCTCCTGGGCCTCAAGAATTAGTCCAGGTTGGGAGGGAGAATTTGGTATCTGAAGAGGTATCCATCTCCACTCCCAATGGTGGGACAATCCTGGGGTTTGGTCAAATTGGGCCAGGTAATTATGGTAGCATTTCCACCTCTACTCCTGTACCTATGGTCATGTCTTTTAACTTTACGTTTAAGAAGCCCAAAATAATCATCATTATGGATTCATTGTGGTCTGCTATCATGGGAATGGATAGTTCACAATCAGGGAAAATTGTTACGTTTGTGCCTGCTCTTGCCCTCACTCCACCCTCTCTACCTCTGAGGCGATTCCCTCGGGTCTCATGGACAGTTGCTGCTGCGGCTTCTCCTCGCCGTTGCTTCCCGGAGTCCCCGGGCTGGCCTGACGCTGCGGATCCGCCATGTTCCTGATGACATAGGGCACGCGCGCGCGTGTGCGCCGAAGTTTGTACCAGCAAAGGCGTGAACCTCGGGGGCGTCCCCCCGTAGGGACGTCATCCACTTCCAACATAAAAGGTCTTTGCTTACGCTTACGAATCAGGTTAGCAAGGGATTGATTGCGGAGATCATCTCGACACGCTTCATTCTCTGCTCCTCTGCCTCTTCGAACTTACCAGGGGTACCCGCTCCTCGGGGGCCCCGCTCTCTCCTGTTTTTTTCAGATTGCTAAGACGGGATCCGGTACTCGCTCCTCGAGGGCCTATGTCCCTGAACGCTCAGAAGACTCCCTATTGCATGGAAGCGATCGCAGACGTGAACATTGTGAGTTTCTATTCCAGTTGCATATAGGAACCGGTACTCGCTCCTCGAGGGCCCATGTTCCTAGAACTCTGAAGATTCTCTTCTGTCTAAGACGCTATCGCAGGTACGGAGATCGTGAGTTATTACAGATTGCAGATAGGAACCGGTACTCGCTCCTCGAGGGCCAATGGTCCTAAAACCCTCCAAAGACTCTCTTCTATTTCAGAAGTTATTTCATATACAGATATTGTGAGTTCTTATTTCAGTTTGCATATAGGAACCAGTACTCGCCTAGAGGCTCCTGTTCCTGAATATACTAACTATTCTCTATTGCCTAGAAACTATTACAGAGATAGATAACTGTGAGTTACCATTGCTCTCTCAGAGCTGTTCCTGGAACCAGGTACTTGCTCCTCGAGGGCCTAACTCTCTCCAGCTACTGAGCCTTCTTATTAATCTATGTGAGTGTATCATCTACTTCTGGTTATGTATCCAGCATATCCTGTCTACTCACTATCTATGAGTCTCTCTCTACAGCTCAGCAAACCTGGAGATAGCAGTTCCAGGATCTGAGGGACTTCAGCCCTGCCGGGCACATCAGCTCACCAGTGCCACCTCTGGTGGTTCTACTACCTGTCTAATAAAGAACTACCTGTGTCTGTCTCCATACACCAGCCTAGTTGGTGGTCCCTCTCATGATATCCTCCTGAGGGCGCTGTCATCTGCCATCGGCCCAAGGATTCACCATTCTACATTAGAGTGCTCATCTCTCACACTTTAAGAGCTGAGTACAACAAACTGCTACTTTGCAGTCTACCCTTAACTGTTGCTAACATCTCCTTCCTCAAGAACTGTGTCATAACCAATTGCTACTTCCTAGCAGGAACCATACAGATGGCCAATACCTCCCTTCAGGGGAACTCTCGTATATCAGGTTGCCACTCTGTGCGGAGATCCATAACGGATACTAACTCCTCCTCTCTGGAAGAACAGATCTTATATAGTTGCTGACGTCTCCCCTCTGGGGAGCAACTCTATAACAGTTTGCCAACAGACTGCTAACCCTAGCAGAGTCGCTAACAGATTGCTAGCTCCTCCCCTCTGGGGGAGCAAAGCTCAACAGGATTGCTAACTCCTCCCCTTGGGAGGAGCAAACCTTAACAGACTGTTAATTCCTAGCAGTTCCTACAACAGATTGCTACTCCACAGTCCTAACCCATAACAGATTGCTAACTCTTAGCAAAAGCGACAACAAAAATTTACTCTTTATTATCCAAGCATGAGCTCCTACATAATTAAGTTGTTCAGGAACAAAACTTTAAGCACCATGATGAAAAATTTAAGCTCCTGACTGACCAATATGAGGAGTGGTCTTGTCATCAATTTGAAAATTTGGATAACCATTCAAGAAGATTCAATTTAAGATTCCTTAATTTTCCTAAAGTGGATTTGTTGTCTCCTCTTAAAATGTTAACTAGATTTTAGCTGGATATTCTCAAAATACCTGATGAATTGTTTCCCACCTGTTTTTAGAGTATTATACCTTCCAGATAAAATTAAAAGGAGCCAATAGTGTTAATAATTGTGTTTCTGAAAATACAGTGGATAGTATAGATTTAAATGCCCTTCTACAAAATTCTCAGAAGTTAAAATGTGTGCAACTCTCTTAGTAGCTTTTGTTTTGGAAACTTACAAAGATTAGACTTTAAAGATGCATTTTCATGCTAAGTCTTGCCTCTTTTTAGGTTCCAAAATTTACATTTTTCCTGATGTTGCCAGAGCCACTCAACTTAGACGCAAAATGTTGAGATCTGGAATTCATTGCCAGAGGATGTGGTTACAGCAATTAATATAGCTGGGTTTTAAAAAGTTCCTAGAGGAGAAGTCCATAAACTGCTATTAATCAATAAGGAATAATATCTTGGGATCTATTTAATGTTTGGTACTTGCCAGGTACTTGCCAGGTACTTGTGACTTGGATTGGCCACTGTTGGAAACAGGATATTGGTCTTGATGGTCCCTTGTCTGACCCAGTATGGCATATCTTATGTTCTTATGTTTATTAATTTGAGATAGAATGTGCTAGTTTCGGGCGCTACTTTCACTTTACAAGCATCAAGTAAAGTGCAACGACTAAAGTTTTTTTTATCCTACTCTGCTAGAAATTTTCCTCTCAAACAGAGAACTGCCACCAGCTGTTAGTTAAGATCTTGACTGGTATATATTATATTGAGAAATATAATTCTTGGATTCATTTTCCATTAAAAAAAATTTTTCTGAGAGTCTTCCCTCCTCTCTTAGAATGGAAAAATAAACAATACATTTTGAAAAAGTATGTAGCACAGGCAAACAGATGGTAAAATGAAAGGCTTGTAGTTGCTGCTAAAGTGACTTCTATAAATAGACACATATTATGAATTGAAGAAAGATGAATTTGAAAGAAGAACAGAAATAATATGATGGCTGGAACAAAGCAGATACATTAAGGAGCTGGAAAAAAAAAGATGTTCAAAAAAACTTCTCATGGAGAAAAAAGGGGAACTGGCCCTTGAAAAGTGACTTATCAACACTTCTCAACTGTTCCATTGGTAAAAAACCGAAATCCTGGGTTGTGACACCCTTCTCAGCAGGCAAAGACAGCAAGAGCTATCAGAAGAACCCTCATCATGTGACCTGAGTAAATCTACCTCCTCTGTCTCCATCCGCACAGGAAGTCTCTCTCTCTCTCAAACCTTTAGACTCCTTACCATTCAAGCACAAAAAAAAATTGCAATGTTAGACACAGAGTAAATTTCCAAAAGCTTGATTGGGGCTTAGATCCATAACAATTAAAGGCACCAGGACTTTCTTTTCCACTTTAATCCAGATTGTTCTCTCTTAACAGCCTAATTTACTAAAGGCCGGCCATTGCCCCTACCATATGACGGGGCTGGCCAATGGCATCGGTAGCTCCTGTCACATGGTAGGGGGCTAAAGGCCACCGGCACTATTTTGGTTAGTGGCAGCTGACAGCCCGGGAGCGGCAAATTGCTCCCGGGCCCCCCACTGGTCCACTAGGGGTTTTTGTGAGTCTGGGGGGGGGGGGGCTCAGGAGGTGGCGTGATGGGGGGGGGGGGGGGAGGCAGGGTGGGGCGGGGACTGGGCAGAACTTTGAAGGGGCACTTTTTGCTCCTTCAAAATTCTACGGCCTGAAATGGCTGCCTCACCCTACCTCATTGGCTCGTGAGCAGTGGCAGTGGTGCCCCCTAATGGTCGACGCCCTAGGCCCAGGCCTAGCTCGCCTAGTGCTTCTGCCAGTCCTGGGTATAAATAGTAAACTTATATGTGACCCTCTATAGAGATGTTCTTTCTCTCTCTCTCCCCCTCCCCAGGTACTATAATTATAGCATTTTGATGAATCCAGGGATTAGATTGTAAGTCCTCTGGGGATAGGGAAATACCTGAATGTTATCCACTCTGAGGTGCTGAAAAGCGGAACATAAAAATCTAAAATAAATAATCTCTGGATCTTGAATGGCAAAGTCCCAAACTTGTAGCAAAGCAAAATTGTCTCTCAAAAAAATTTTTTTTCTCCAGGCAATGCAAAAGCCACTCCACTAGAGCAAGCAATGCACCCAGATTCTCATTCCCTCAGGCAGGGAGGGTTCCCTCCTGAAATTGGAATCATGTCAAAAAAACAGCATCAAGAAAAGTCTCTTTTTTTCAACAAGTTTACCTCCTTTCTCTCTTCTTGTCTAGGCCAGGGGGGCCTAGCACGGGACCACTGTCAACGCACCCCTTCCAATTCCTGCTCAGCTCCAACGTCCTCTGCTTTTACAGGTGCTCAGCCCAATTTATAGGACCAAGCTGACCAATCCCAGGCTTGGGAGAAGGACACTTCAAGGTATTGTCTAAAAAAATTGCATGTCCCTTAGTTTTGGTCAAAAAGTGTAAATAAAACACTGAAAGGGACGGGAGTATCCCTTACACTTAAAACATACCGTAAGCACTTCACAAGGCACAATTTATAAAAGACTGTTTTTTACAACTGTTTTAATTTGCGGTTTGAACGTCAGATTTCAATAGAGGTGTGCATTCATTTTTAATGAAATTAAAACAGACAACAAAATTCTTTCGTCTTTTTTCGAGAATTCTGAAAAATGAAAAAAATATTTCATGATAATTGGTATTTTGTGATACTGTGTACTAACGGGACTTACTGTGCAGTAACAGCGGTTAGGGGTAGATTTTCAAAAGGTTACACGCGCGCATGTTATAAAATCGGGTGTACATTTGTGCGTGCCAGGTAACGTGCACAAATGTACCCCACACACGCTTTTCTTAAAATCTACCCCTTAGTGCGCAGTAACAGAGAATGTTACATAATTGACACTTTTTGTCATTCAAGGAAGCAGTTCATTGGCAACAGGTATGAATCTGTATTCCCATTGGCTGTCTCCTTGTTAGTTATTATTTCTATTAGAACATAAGAACATAAGAAAATGCCATACTGGGTCAGACCAAGGGTCCATCAAGCCCAGCATCCTGTTTCCAACAGTGGCCAATCCAGGCCATAAGAACCTGGCAAGTACCCAAAAACTAAGTCTATTCCATGTTACCATTGCTAATGGCAGTGGCTATTCTCTAAGTGAACTTAATAGCAGGTAATGGACTTCTCGTCCAAGAATTTATCCAATCCTTTTTTAAAACCGCTATACTAACTGCACTAACTACATCCTCTGGCAACAAATTCCAGAGTTTAATTGTGTGTTGAGTAAAAAAGAACTTTCTCCGATTAGTTTTAAATGTGCCCAATGCTAACTTCATGGAGTGCCCCCTAGTCTTTCTACTATCCGAAAGGGTAAATAACCAATTCACATCTACCCGTTCTAGACCTCTGAAGAATATGTCTGATTAAGAATACCCAGACGCCTCTGCTGTACTAGCCTGTCAGAGGTGAATGAACTTTGAGAGACTTTCTGACTATCACAGATTCAAAGGATGCAGAAGATTTGGGAAACTTGTAAGCTCTGCAAAGCCTATAATTACAGGCCAGGAAGGCATCAATGACAACATTTGCTTTACAATGCAGAGAAACTGGGTCTTGGATGCAAGCTTTTATCTTGTAGATGCTGGTTTCAATGACCTGAAACCAATGTGAAAAGGAGATCTTGTGAGGTGATAGTTTTGAATGAATCCTGGTGCCAAGAAGTGGAATCCAAGTCTAGCTCTATTCAAAACTCAGACTGCGAGTTGTTTACATAAACAAAGAAGAAAAGAAGACAAGAAGAATACAGTGCATCAAAGCCAGTATGATACAGGAACTTGGATGATGGGAGGAGGGGTCAGGAAAGATTAAGTAAATGCATTATTTTTACAATTGAATGGTGGGTGTTATCACAAGCATTTCCTATACATAATACATTGTCAGAACTACTGCATAAGGTATTTTTTGTAAGGAAGTCTTTGGCCAGTTACGTCATTCATTCTGGAAGCTTCGAGAATGTTGTATTTTGATTATATAAGTCAGAGCATGGCAGAGATTCACTGAGATGCTAGTTGGTATAGATAGAGGGCATAGTGCATCTCCCAGAACACTTGTCTTGGAATTTCTTATAAACAGCTGAATAAATTATATTTTAAAATCTTTTTCTGAATCGAAGTGTTCTGATTTGCCCTGTCCGGTGTACACAAAATTATGTACATTTTGGCGACCGTGAAGGGACATTAATAGCTGTTGTTATTATAATTATTAGCTGTAGTGCTACGTGTGGTGGACACATTTGGCACTAGGTTCTTGGGTTTTTTTATCCAAAGATATTGAGTTTCCCAGGTGACGCCTGGAGGTCATCCCGGAGCATTTTTGAGTTCAAGACGAAGCTGGCTGGTTCCAGGTAAACATCAAAAGTAATTACTTTTCAAACAAGACGTCTGTAAGTATTTCCATTTTATTATCTGTATTTTTTGCGTGTTTGTGTGCACATGTATAGTGATTGTATGTTTTATTTTATTCAGGTATTTTGTTTCAGTTAGGTATTTTGTTCTCTCTCCTTTCTGATTTTTTTTCCCCTTAAGTCCTTGTGCCTGCCTTAAACTAGAAAAAAAAAAAAAAAAAAAGAAAAGGGAAATAAATCTTTATATTTTCTGATTGATTTCTGACAAATGGTCTAATGCTAACTCAAGCTTTCTGAGTTTAACATTATCGGAAGTTCAATTCTTTCCTATCTTCTGAAAATTGTATATTAAAATTTGTAGACTTTGGAACAGGAAAAGAAAAGGGGTATAAGCTATATATTTTTTGCACTGGTGTGGGTTAAGTAGATTGTGGTATAGGGTTGCCATCTAGTGGACAATATGAAAACTCCGTTAGAATCAGTTATTCAGGCTAATCCTCTTAATCGTAAGGACATTACAGACTTTCACTGTAAGTGGATGAAGCCATCTAAAGCATCATCAGATTTCATGTGGCCATCAACAGGCTCATTACAATCTTCTGTGCTGTTACAATTGCTTAAATATATAAGAGATTCCAAGAAAGGGAAATCGTTAGATAAGCATTTGCAGGTATTTGATTTATGGTATAGGCAGAGAGAGTCAGTTATTACAGACACTGAGGGGACTCAGAAACCTCCAGCGTATGCACCTGAGAATCCCATGCTTCATGCCTCTAGTTATTCAGGATTATACCCAGCATTACCACAGTTTAATTTAGGGCATTTTCCAGTATATACTATGCCTAAAGACTTAGAACCTGTCAATCCACAAGATGTAGCCCCAGGATATAAACCATTGCAGTTAGATCCTCTCCCAGTGACTCCATTATCAGTTATTGATAATTCAGGAGAGGGTATGTCTGGGCAATCTAAGTTCCCCAGTGCTGGTGCTTCTGTTTTGCCAGAGGTGGTAGCTAAGCCAAAAATGGTTTCCCCAGCTTCTGCATTAGAGAAAGCACCGGTGGTAGTACAGCCAGTAGAGGGATATGTTCTTCCTCAGGTAGAATTACAGGACGGATGGCAGGAGATAACTTGCATTTTGAAGGGGTTAATGCATCCATCTAACACAGTGCAACCAGGTTTAACTGTAGATGAGTTACGAAAAAGGTTTGGAGAAGTGCTTACTCTTCCAACATCTGAGAGCATAGAATCAACAGGGGACAGTGCTATAAGTATGGCAGGAGTGGATAAAAGCGTAAGGGAAAAGGGTAAGATAAAATCAATTAAGATAGGAAATTATTTTCCTAAACAACAGCCACCCCGAAAATGTAAGACGCAGGGCTGTATAATTATACATGAAGGGAAAGATGACATCTAATGGTTTGGTAGAGAGAATGAATGGAATTCTTAAAACAAAGTTAAGACAACTGATGTTGGCTTATGAGCAAAATTGGCTCACAGCTTTACCTGCTGCACTGATGGCAATCAGAATGAGCCCAGTGAGATCTATAGGACTCACTCCTTTTGAGCTGTGTATGGGTAGAGCTATGAATTTACCTCAACAAGTTGAGTATCAGAAACATGCTAAGGTACCAGATAACCTGTTTGTTTTTCTTAAAAATTTGCAGGTTGCAAGTCAACAAATACAGGCTGCCAGAGCTAAGCAATCCAAAGTGTTAGAACCTTCGAGGGTGTATGCAGTAGGAGATCTAGTCTATCGCCGCAACTTTACCCACAGAACTTGGAAAGATCCGGTGTATACTGGACCATACAGAATAACAACATTAACTCCTACAGCGGCTTGTTTAGATGCTGACACTACTTTTACTCATTTAATTGATTTGAGATTGTGCCCCAGCACAGAAGCTACTTGATGAGACTATATTTTTAAATCTGCTTTTGCAGCTTCATGGGCTTGAACTGACTTTATTTTATTTTAAAGGATTCTTAGGAGTATTTTAAGGACTGTTTTGTTCTTTAAAGGACTAATCTATGACCAACGGAAGTATTATTTAGTAGCTGTATATTTCAATTAGATAGGTTACTAAGTTAGTTAATTATTAGTTTTGTTTTCTTTATTAGTGATAAATTTTAGAAATCATGTATCTATTTGTTTTTTATTTACTCTGTTCTCTTCCTCACTCTTTTACTATTCTTTCCCCTGACCTTTTGCTTAATTTCTCTTTACCTACACATATACCTTTTTCTACCAATATGTGGTATCAATTGATGTATAAACATGCTATTACATCATACCCCAACACTCCTTGTATTGCGTGTTCTCAACATTTTCATACCACTAAAATGGCTGGTTTTGTTCTGACAATACCACTATCTCTTTCAAATGTTTCTTGCTACTATCATGCTCTTGCCTGTCCAGTTGTTGGAATGCAAGCACAAGTTTCTTCCCTTATTTCTTCTGTTACTTCTTGTTTTTATGGTAATCAGACTTTTGGACCTCCTTATTCTATTCCTCCTGCTGCTAATGCTAATCAATATACTAAATTTGGTTTTTCCCCTTCTACAATGCTTTCCTTGTGGAATGCATCTGTTATTAATGAGACTTCCCCTTTGTGTCCTCAGCATTTACTTCGTCAGCTTAGTTACCTTACTTATTCTTGTAGAGAGAAAGAAAAATGGACTATATGTGGAACTTCGGATACTCCTACATTATGTGTTTCTGCTATTCCTATACGACTTTCAATAACTTGTACTTTTACTCATTTTGCTTCTGTTATTAATACATGGCCACCTCCTTTTTCAGGCCCTTTGTTTCATACTGCGCTTACCCACTTTCCTTTTTGTTTTTCACAAAATGGTACTGGACCTTTTCTAGGTATTTCTTCTTGTGATACTGTCTATTATGCTATATATTTAGAATTTGGTTCACAGCCTCTCATGGATGTTTTCTGGCAGTGTGGTATTTCTGTCTATCAGTTTCTTCCCTTTCGATGGCGTGGTACTTGTGCTATGGTGACTTTAGCTGCCCCTGTATTTATTACACCTCTTTCTATATTTTCACCCTCTGCATTTTCTAAACGGGTACGTCGTTCTGCTTATTTTACTTCAACTGATGTCCCTGATGAATTTAAACTGTTTAGTAGAACTGAATTGTTTTTTGCTTCATGGCTGACACCTGGTGTTCAAGCTGCAGCAAATGCTAAGTGGATTCAGACTATTCGTTATCAGTTTATGCAGTTTGTTAATTTGACTACTGCAGGTCTTAATGCTATCAATACTGAGCTCAGAGCAACTGCAATTACTGCTCAGCAAAATAGGTTAGCTTTGGATTCTGTCCTTGCATCGAAAGGAGGGGTTTGTGTTATCATTGGTACTGCGTGTTGTACCTATATTCCTACAGCAACTTATGAACATAATATGTCCTATGTTTTCCAACACCTTCGAAATCTATCGCATGTTATGTATACACAAGGTGGTATAAATCCTGATACGGATTCATGGTTAGATTCTATATTTTCTTGGCTTCCTTCCATTGCTTGGTTACGTAAATTATTATTTTCTGTATTTGCTATTTTCTGTATACTGATTTTTGGCTGTTGTTGCTTCCAATGTTCTTTTTCACTGTTATCACTTGTTCGTTCTCGTTCTTCCCTATTACACATACCTACTTCTATCCCTGGTTCTCAATATGAGACAGTTCTTCTTGCAGAGACGCATCTTTTATAAACAATGTAACATGATAGGTATTTTCTTTTTGAATAATTTTTAGGTCTTGCTTTGATTATATTAGTATATGATGCATTATTATATGATTTGTAGTATGCAGATTAATTTCTAATAGGAACAACTCACTCTCGTCATACTATTAGTTTAAGTATAGTATTTTCTTCTTATGCAATGCAAATTTTAAGTGTAAGACTATAATTATGACAGTATGATATGTGTATTTTAACTATAGAACTGGAGAATTATTCTTGTAATTCACTTTGAATGATGATGTTTAATTAACTAGTGAATGCTTGTGGGAGCATCCTTCATATTAATTGGTAATCTAGAGGGACATACACTTATGCACTACACCTGATAAATACCAAGGTTAGGGGTTAGGCTACACTTTTAAGTTCCTCTGTCATGGCTTAGCATCAAAGACTGATTGATGTGACACCTGTCCATTAAAGGTGTCCCATAGAGGGAAATGAAGAATATGTCTGATTAAGAATACCCAGACGCCTCTGCTGTACTAGCCTGTCAGAGGTGAATGAACTTTGAGAGACTTTCTGACTATCACAGATTCAAAGGATGCAGAAGATTTGGGAAACTTGTAAGCTCTGCAAAGCCTATAATTACAGGCCAGGAAGGCATCAATGACAACATTTGCTTTACAATGCAGAGAAACTGGGTCTTGGATGCAAGCTTTTATCTTGTAGATGCTGGTTTCAATGACCTGAAACCAATGTGAAAAGGAGATCTTGTGAGGTGATAGTTTTGAATGAATCCTGGTGCCAAGAAGTGGAATCCAAGTCTAGCTCTATTCAAAACTCAGACTGCGAGTTGTTTACATAAACAAAGAAGAAAAGAAGACAAGAAGAATACAGTGCATCAAAGCCAGTATGATACAGGAACTTGGATGATGGGAGGAGGGGTCAGGAAAGATTAAGTAAATGCATTATTTTTACAATTGAATGGTGGGTGTTATCACAAGCATTTCCTATACATAATACATTGTCAGAACTACTGCATAAGGTATTTTTTGTAAGGAAGTCTTTGGCCAGTTACGTCATTCATTCTGGAAGCTTCGAGAATGTTGTATTTTGATTATATAAGTCAGAGCATGGCAGAGATTCACTGAGATGCTAGTTGGTATAGATAGAGGGCATAGTGCATCTCCCAGAACACTTGTCTTGGAATTTCTTATAAACAGCTGAATAAATTATATTTTAAAATCTTTTTCTGAATCGAAGTGTTCTGATTTGCCCTGTCCGGTGTACACAAAATTATGTACACCTCTCATAATTTTAAACATCTCTATCATATCCCCCCTCAGCCGTCTCTTCTCCAAGCTGAAAAGTCCTAACCTCTTTAGTCTTTCCTCATAGGGGAGCTGTTCCATTCCCCTTATCATTTTGTTAGCCCTTCTCTGTATCTTCTCCATCGCAATTATATCTTTTTTGAGATGCGGTGACCAGAATTGTACACAGTATTCAAGGTGCGGTCTCACCATGGAGCGATACAGAGGCATTATGACATTTTCCGTTTGATTCACCATTCCCTTTTTGACTGCTGCAGCACCCTGAACCAACGATTTCAATGTGTTATCCACTATGACGCTTAGATCTCTTTCTTGGGTTGTAGCACCTAATATGGAACCCAACATTGTGTAATTATAGCATGGGTTATTTTTCCCTATATGCATCACCTTGCACTTATCCACATTAAATTTCATCTGGCATTGGGATGCCCAATTTTCCAGTCTCACAAGGTCTTCTTGCAATTTATCACAATCTGCTTGTGATTTAACCACTCTGAACAACCCTGCGTCATCCGTAAATCCAACCATCCCACTCGTCGTATTCCCCTCCAGATCATCCACAAACACACCGAAAAGTAAGGGTCCCAATACAGATCCCTGAGGCACTCCACCGTCCACCCTCTTCCACTGAGAAAATTGTCCATTCAATCCCACTCTCCGTCTCCCGTCCTCCAGCCAGCCTGCAATCCACGAAAGGATATCGCCTCCCATCCCATGACCCCTCACCCCTCCCAGAAGTCTCCCATGAGGAACTCCGCCAAACACCCTCTGAAAATCCAAGTACACCACATCTACCGGTCCACCCCCATCCACGTGTCCATCAACTCCTTCAAAAACGTGAAGCAGATCCGTGAGGCAAGACCTGCCCCGGGCAAAGCCTGCCAAGATTGCCACTGAGGTAGTGTTTGTTGGGGAATGGGGTGGCATGACCTGCCAGTGCCTGGTAACAAGAGTAAACATAAACAACCAAGTTCTATTCTTGATTATGTTTACTCTTGTTACCAGGCACTGGCATGTCATATGCTAGTGCATACTTTGAATTTGCCATTGTGCATTTTACAAAAGGGGGTCCTGAATTTTGGGATATGTATGCAAACACATACTTTTAATTCTCCAATCCTGCTTCATTTTTTTATGAGAGGTACATGGTAATTGGTTAAAGTGTATTTTTAAATTATTTCCCCTCCTACTTTTACTCAATAGCTATATAATAAGGGATTCTCTGCTTGTGTTCTGCTTTGTTTTGTGGGGTTTGAGGAGAAAACAACAGCTCTTTATTCATTTGATTTTCTAGAGCAGAAAAATTATAATTAAATCAATCAATCAGTTAGCTGCAGCTGGTGATTGATTTAGTATAGCAATCTTGAGGGGTAGCTAGCTACTAGGCTAGATGGTGCTGCTGCTAGTACCTACTACCTACTAGCCAGCCACTAAGAAGCAGTAGCCTACTAGCCTAGCCACCAGTGCCTCACCACCAGGGCTTGTAAGGTAGGTCTTTCTGTGCAGTGCAGTGGAACACTGATCTGTGATCTCAGTGATTGAGTGCTGCAGCAACTCGGTGCAGAGTTAATATCTTTCAGGCATTAGTGCACTGGACTAGAGGTGTTAGTAACAGCCTACTAGTCACTAGCTACACACTAAAGCCACTTGATTTATTGCTATAAATTAAAGTGAAAAGCAGAACTCCTGCATTTTTTTCTGCAGAGCTGCCTGTGAGGCACATTTGTGGTAGGCTAGCAGTAGCAGGTAGCCACTTTACTCTCTCTCTGGGGCTGATGCAATACAGTGCGCTCAGCCGAGTGCACTGTATAATCCGCACTTGGATTCGGGTTAAATAGGCGCTAATCCACCCCTAATGCAATAGGGGGATTAGCGCCTATTTAACGCGCGTCCGACATGGAGTGAATGCGATAGTGCTCATCACATGTAAATGCAAGTGAATGAGGCTATTACTCATTCACACCGCATTAAAAAAAAAAGTGTGCGTCTCAGTTGCACATTTAACTCTCAGATATTAATGCCTGCCTGGAGCAGGCATTAATAGCTTAGCGCATGTAAAAGAAGTACAGAAAAGCAGAAAAAAATGCTTTTCTGTACTTCTTTTCTTAAGTAAAAAAAATACCTCGGCAGAGTGCCGAGTTATGAAGACCAACGATGGTAAACTCATAACCGGCAGCCATGGCAGGGTTGGGTTAGCAAAGAGGCACTAAGGACGCGCAAGCGACCCTAGTGTCTCCTTGCTAGTGCAACCCCCCTAATTTGTTTATAGCATGGCGGCCCCTCTGTGTGAATCAGCTGCCTGTATAATATAGTCCCAGTGTTTCTCTACTTCCAATGTGCCCATAGCCAGTCTGCCCAGTCCACACAGTGCAAGTAAATAGTATACTAAATAATATTCTGATTTGTTTTCTAATTATTTGTTGATCTGCTGATGGGAGTGACACACACCCATTGTGTCTTTTGGTAGCTAACTAAACGAGTAGTACATTTAAATAAATAACTACTAGTAGTCACTGACTACTACTACTATAGCACTGCACCAGCTATCTAAGTGTGTGCTTGCTTGTTGTTATTCTATCCTCTGACCTGTGGCCTGGGCTCTGCAATCTGTCCAATTGCCGCTGGTCTGAGGCAATTGGACCAATAACATCAGTGACTAATTTTCAAATTTAATAAAACATTTTAAGAGCAGTGAGAGGACTAGAGCACCAACTCAACTGCTCTTGTACAGTATAAAGAAGACACACACACGTCACATCAGCAAGTGACCTCACATTTTGACGATATTAGTGTTGCATTAGCGGCTTTGGCTGTATCTGACTGGCAGGCAAGCCAAGCAGACAGTACAATATTTATTTATTTATTTAGATTTTTATATTCCACTTGTTGGTACTTCAAAGTTTACATCAAAGTGGATTACATTCAGATAATATAAGTATTTCCCTATCCCCACTAGTGGTCACAGTGAGTGCCATCTGACCACTTTCACTAACTGTGTACATGTGTGTGTGTGTGTGTAGCCAACTTGAGCTTTAGAGATGGTTTCTGTAGTGCACTGTGTACACTCACTGTGCAGCCAACTTAAGCACTGACCTTAGAGTTTCTGTGCAAAGTGTGCATGCTGATTTCTAAGTAAAATCATTCAATCAATCATTATGCCATTTCCCTCTGGAAGAGTCTGCTTCTTCAGCATATGTTTCTCTACCTGCTGAGAAGGAAGTCACAACCCATGGTCTGGGCTATTTTGGTCCATCAGGGGAACTCAGAGAATCCCAATTATCAGGGAAGAGAATAAAAATAAGTGTTTAAATCAGGTTGGCTTTCCAATTTTTCCCAAGCTGAATAAAATGTTTAAAGCATATCAAAATTGTTCCCATACCAAGTAACAGATCCTGCACAGTGGCCTCAGCATCAAGGCCAGACTTATTGTAGATTAGCCTTTTGCAGATGTAAATCTGTATAAGATAAAGAGGAAAGCTGCCTCAGGCCTGCATTGATGGTATGCAAATCTGAACTCCACCCTTCTCATTGAGCTCCAGCCCCTTTCTCTCACTGTATTCTCGGGCTTGACCCCTCTCTCTGCATTGCCAAATCCACTCTCTACTACCACACAGCACACCCAAGCTCAGCGTTCATAATTCAAAGCACATTCAGCGTCCTGACCAAAACAAGGCATTACATAGGCTGTCCATGAAACGGCAGCTTACCCTACAGGAAGGAGAAAAACATGCTCAGGCCAAAGGCTGTAAAGCTGAGAATGCCAAAGCCCATAGTGCAAATATGATGGAATCCCAAAGAAAAGCAGGAAGAGATCAGCTGAGACATGCAAACATGACAGAAGAAGAGAAGCAGAATGCAGAATGTCAGCTGGACTGACTGTGATGGGAAAATATGAGATGCTGAACGAGAACGTTGTTTTTACTCACCTCCTATACGTCACAGTATTTCCTTGTCCTTGGATAGGCTTTACTACTGGTATATTCATATATAGTCTGGCAGCAGGCAAATAAATGATGCCATATAGAAACATAGAAATGACGGCAGAAAAAGACCAATCGGCCCATCCAGTCTGCCCAGCAATCTCCCACACTTATTTTCCCATATGTATCTGTTTCACCAACCACCAATTTCAGGGCCCTTGTTAGTAACTGTTTGATTCAAATTTCCTGCCATCCCCTGCCATTGATGCAGAGAGTAATGTTGGAGTTGCATCAAAGGTGAGCATAAGGCTTAATGGTTAAGGGTAGTAACCACTAGGGATGTGAATCGTTTTTGAACGATTAAAATTATCGTCCGATAATTTTAAAATCGTTCTAAACCGTTAGAGTACACGATACAATACAAATGCCCACGATTTATCGTCAGGAGCATTTATATTGTATCGTTAAATAGGGCACGGGAATTATTTGGGGGAGGGTGGGAAAACCGGCACACCAACACAACCTCTAAACCCACCCCGACCTTTTAAAACAAATTCCTTACACTCCCCCATCCTCCCGAACCCCCCCCAAAATGTTAAATTACCTGGTGGTCCAGTGGGGGGGGGGGGTCCCCGGGGCGATCTCCCGCTCTCGGGCCATCGGCGCCATTTTGGCTACCACTGATAAAAAGGCGCTGATGGCCCGAAAAAAAAACCCACCCGACACTTTTCAAATTACCCCTTTGCTTCTCCCACCCTCCCGACCCCCCCAAAAACCTTTTACTTGTACCTGGTGGTCTAGCGGGGGGTCCAGGAGCCATCCCTTCAATCGTGCCGGTGCTGGAGGTTTCAAAATGGCGCCGATCGCCTTTGCCCTTACCTTGTCACAGGGAGCGACGGTCGCTCCCTGTGACAAGGTAAGGGCAAAGGCGATCGACTGCCAGAATGGCGCCGATCGCCTTTGCCCTTACCTTGTCACAGAGAGCGACTGTCGCTCCCTGTGACAAGGTAAGGGCAAAGGCGATCGGCGCCATTTTGAAACCTCCAGCACCGGCACGATTGAAGGGATGGCTCCTGGACCCCCCGCTAGACCACCAGGTACATCTAAAAGGTTTTTTGGGGGGTCGGGAGGGTGGGAGAAGCAAAGGGGTAATTTGAAAAGGGTCGGGGTGGGTTTTTTTTTTCGGGCCATCGGCGCCTTTTTATCAGTGGTAGCCAAAATGGCGCCGATGGCCCGAGAGCGGGAGATCGCGCCGGGGACCCCCCCCCCGGACCACCAGGTAATTTAACATTTTTTTTGGGGGGGGGGTCGGTGGGGTTTTGTTTATCTGCTCAGGCCTCACTAAAAATTTAACAATGTGAATTGGAATCAGAACGATTCCAATTCACAATCTCTAACGATCCAATTTTTCCCTCCCACCATCCGAACCTGATCGTTAAGACGATCGGGCACACGATTCACATCTCTAGTAACCAACGCAGCAAGCAAGTTACCCCGATGCTTGTTTACCCAGACTGCACAGATCATTGCCTTGTTGGATGTTGTCTGAATGTAAATCCTGTTTTCAACATTTCCTCCTTTTCCCCCTGCCGTTGAAGCAGAGAGCAACCCTATATATGCATTCAAAGTGATGTATCAGGCTTAATTGGTTTAGGGTAGTAAACGCCGTATTAAGCAAGCTACCCCCACGCTTATTTGTTTACCCCAGTTGTGAAGTTCAGTCCTTGTTGGTTGTTGTCTGAATGCAAATCCTCTTTTCCACATTTCCCCTTGCCATAGAAGCAGAGAGCAATGTTGGAGTTGCATTAACCTTGCGAAGGCTTATTGAGTAAGGGTAGTAATCACCATGTAGTAGCCTCCACTCCAGTAATCTACCCCCATGGCTCTTCACTTCATTCCCATCCTCTAGCCTTTATGGATACACATAGCCCTTTGAAATCCTTCACAGTTTGTATGCAGTTTGTATGTATGAAATATGCATTTCCATGTCGGATCTGTGGTGGAGTGGATGATGTAAATGGAGTGCCAAAGGAAGAAATGCACAATGAGCCATGCCAAATATTTTCTTTTATATTCAAATATATATTATTTTTATACATCAGCTGCTATTTGGCAAAACTTGAATATTTCCCGCTATTTGATCTCCAGACACATTTAATAATGAAAACTGGTCCCATGATCATTTTATTTTAGACTACTACTTTGCTCCCGGATTAAAGCAACATAGAAAACAGCAACAAAAACTAAGGCTGTGTCTTTGAAAAGTTTTCTTAAGATTTTTAAATGGTCTATTGTTTAAATAAAGTAATCAAAAATATTTTTTTGCCATCGTTCCACTAGAATTTTCAAACTTTTTTGGTTTAATTTCTAAATTGTTAGATTTGCCTTCCTGTTTCTTATATTTTACAAAGCTGCTGTTAACCCCAATATATATTCTAAGATTGGTAAAAGATCAGCTCACCTTTAGAATTGTCTCATAATTTCTCTATCATGATAACTAATTGCTCTTATCCACAAACAGCAGCTCTGCTAAATGAATTCCAGCTAAAGCTGCCTAGAACTTTAAGCCATCAGGCACCTGACATGTCATAAAAGTACAGCATCAGAATTATTGTGACATCATCAGGATTGTAATATCACTGTTACTGCACTAGATATGCATTGACCTGTGCCTTTCTTTGCCTCTTCAACATCATCTTCCATGTGTGCATGGGCTTGATTTGGCTTTTGTTTTACTTTCTCTCCTCTTGTTACTTTCTCAGTCTTCTCATCTCCTCTTCTCTCTCTTCCTTTCTCTTTACACTCAGTTTTCCTTTTCTCCTTCATTTGACCCATGTCTCCTTCACTTTCTCCTTTTAATCTTGTTCTTCCACCCCCTGCTGTCTGTCTTTCTTGAAGACCTTCATTAACAGGGTTGTCAGCTGGCTCTGCTTCTACTGGTCAGGCTAATTCAGTCCTGGTTTTACCTCACTGTGTACATGGACTTATAATACTGTTTTTCTTAAGGAAATCAGAAATATAAGTTCATGCATGAAATGAGGTTTTAAAAGCAGAACAGGAGCACCCTAAGCAGTAGAAACAGAGCCAGTTGACAACCCTACTCAAACAGTAGGTCTAAATAAATTTTGAATGGGCTTAACCCACCTCTGTCCTTGTTATAGAACCATCTAACCTCACATATTTTAAAATACAGTTGCAGGCAGGCACTGAGCCTTGGCTATAGTGCACTGTGGCATGGGTTTTGGGTTTGGATACCTGGTTTGTCAGGGCCAGTCAGGTATAGGCACACGATATTAGAAAAAACTGGCATAGGCATAGATATTAGAAAAAACAGGTATAGGCACACTACAGAGGTAGTGTGCTAGGCCTAGAGAAGGAGGAACAGAAGGTGCCTTTCGCTACTGTGGTGGCCCCTAATGGCCGGAAAGCAGCTCTATGGCTGCACTTCATTGAAAGCAACCTTCCAGCACTTGAGCCAGTGAGGATCCACTGAGTAACCTGGACATACTACAGCATTTAGAGAGGGAAAGGAAAAAGAGCAAAAGGTGAAAAACAAAACAAAACAAAAAAAACCCCCACAATTATAATCACACGCCCCACTATATTATACTAGCAACTGTACCCTTTCTACGCCCGAGCGGCAAGCCTTTTTATTGGCAGATATACTCTTATATGGAAGCGTTAGCTGAAAAGGAAAAACGAAATTGTTTTCACCCAGGGCAAGGGATGTGGAGGCACATTTGCTAAAGCCAGGGCTGGCAAAGTTTATTTAGCAAGCTGTCTCTCACACCCCCCCCCCCCAACACACCCCCCCCCCCTCTCTCACACACATATTCTCTCTCACCAGCATCCCCCTCCCCTCATATAGGCTCGCTCTCTCTGAAACCCACACTCAAGCATCCCCCCACCCACCCTCTCTTACCTCCCATGCTCTCTCTCACACCCTCCCCACCCCCCTCTTACCAACCATGCTCTCTGTCACCCCCCCCCCACACACACACACACACACACACACACATTCTCTCTCACTGGCATCACCCTCCCCTCATATAGGCTCCCTCTCTCTGAAACCCACACTCAAGAATCCCCCCACCCACCCTCTCTTACCTCCCATGCTCTCTCTCACACCCTCCCCACCCCCCTCTTACCAACCATGCTCTCTGTCACCCCCCCCCCCCCCCACACACACACACACACACATTCTCTCTCACTGGCATCACCCTCCCCTCATATAGGCTCCCTCTCTCTGAAACCCACACTCAAGAATCCCCCCACCCACCCTCTCTTACCTCCCATGCTGTCTCTGACACACTCCCCACCCCCTCTTACCAACCATGCTTTCTGTCACCCCCCCCTCTCTCACACATACACATTCTCTCTCACTGGCACCCCCCTCCCATGATCTCTCACACCCTCCTGCTGTCTCTCACCCTCCTTGACACACATTCTCTGTCACCGGCATGGTGCGGGTCCACCCACCCTCTCTTATCTCACATGCTGTCTCTCACACCCTCCCCACCCCCCTCTTAACAACCATGCTTTCTGTCACCCCCCTCTCTCTCACACACACATTCTCTGTCACCGGCATCCCCCCATGCTCTCTCTCATACCTTCCTGCTGACTCTCACCCTCCCCGACACACATTCTCTGTCAGCAGCATGGAGCGGGTCCACCCACCCTCTCTTACCTCCCATGCTCTCTCTCACACCCCTCCCCACCCCCCTCTTACCAACCATGCTCTCTGTCACCCCCCCCCCCCCCCACACACACACACACACACACACATTCTCTCTCACTGGCATCACCCTCCCCTCATATAGGCTCCCTCTCTCTGAAACCCACACTCAAGAATCCCCCCACCCACCCTCTCTTACCTCCCATGCTGTCTCTGACACACTCCCCACCCCCTCTTACCAACCATGCTTTCTGTCACCCCCCCTCTCTCACACATACACATTCTCTCTCACTGGCACCCCCCTCCCATGATCTCTCACACCCTCCTGCTGTCTCTCACCCTCCTTGACACACATTCTCTGTCACCGGCATGGTGCGGGTCCACCCACCCTCTCTTATCTCACATGCTGTCTCTCACACCCTCCCCACCCCCCTCTTAACAACCATGCTTTCTGTCACCCCCCCTCTCTCTCACACACACATTCTCTGTCACCCGGCATCCCCCCATGCTCTCTCTCTTACCTTCCTGCTGACTCTCACCCTCCCCGACACACATTCTCTGTCAGCAGCATGGAGCGGGTCCACCCACCCTCTCTTACCTCCCATGCTCTCTCTCACACCCTACCCAACCCCCTCTTACCAACCATGTTCTCTGTCACCCCCCTCTCTCACACACACATTCTCTCTCACCTGCATCCTCCCCCCCCCCCATGCTCTCTCTCACACCCTCCTGCTGTCTCTCACCCTCCCCGACACACATTCTCTCTCACCGGCATGCTGTGGGACCCACGCTGTTCATGGTGAAGATGAAGGCCCAGCGCGCCGTTCGCGGTGAAGATGAAGGCCTGGCGTGCCGTTCGCGGCACACGGGGGCCTTCCATTTGTGCCTTGAGCAGATAATAGCAGCGGAAACCCCAGAATGCCGCGAACAGAGTGCATCCCGTGGCATACGCTCCAAACGTGGCGAAGATGAAGGTCTGGGCGCGCCGATCGCAGCACAAGGGCGTCTTCCCTTTTTGCTGCGAACGGCGAGCTGGGCCTTCATCTTCGCCACAAACGGTGAGTGTGCCGCGGGACACACTCCATTCGCGGCATGCCAGGGTCTCCTTTGCTATTTTCTGCCGGTCCCGCGATGGCCACGTCCTTCCAGTTTTGAATAGTCTTCCGGCAAGGGATGAAATCGGTGAGGTGAGGGAGGAAATCTGCGGGAAGGAGGATCTATAGCACCATCTATCTGCGGGCTGGGGAACATGCACGAGCACTGACGGACACACTCAAGCCCGATATATTACGGTATGGATACAACTATAGAGCTCTACTATTAGAATTTACTAGTAACTCTTTAAACAAAGGACCAATTCCTGATGGTCTAACAGTTCTTTAGAAAGCAGTCAGTCAGGTTGTGTAGTGGATTTTTAAATTTTATTTCTAGACTCTTATATACCATACAACCAGAAATCTGACCAGTACGATGTACAACAAAATACATAATCATAAACAATATTAAAAAAATAAAATTACAATAAAAACATAAAATAATATAAAACAATAGTGGATTGCAGGTGAAAGCATTCAAACTAAAGAGTGACCAAATCCTCTCTGTGTGGCAGTGCTGAAAGCTGGAGCCAGAGCCAGAGATAATTTTCGACAACTGCCAAGATGTGGTTTCACTGGTCTGATTTGTATTTGCATAGGAAAATATTTAGTTCTGATTCATAGGCACAATCTGAGTACACACAATGATCAATGTCACAGTTCCATTTTAGAGATCAAACATTTTATATGATTCTCTTTCTAGATTTGGTTCTTGTGGAAAGAATATCAAGCATGCTGCTTCTCCCAGCTTCCTGAGAAAATAAATCTTACATTTTACTCCCATGTATAACATTTTCTCCTACTAATGATTTGACTTGGAGCTTCAGGATCATGATTTAGGGTTCAATAGTAAACTCACTGCTGTATCTTACTCCAACTTCAGTTATGCTACTCTGATAAAAGCTCCTGGAGTTTAGAGCATGGGGCTTCTCCCTAACTTACCAAAGATGATTCAGTCACTACTGAAAACTTCTCTTTTAAGTAGGTACTAGCCTGTAAAGTTTTCCAGCACTACCATAAGGTAAGGTAATCTTAGTGTGTGCACATGTGTGTGCATGTTCCCTTTTACTCTTGGATCATTACTGATCAGACACTTACAGTTAGAACCACCTACTCTTCCCAGAAAGTTGTGCTTCACTGGGAGATTGGCTTTCATGCTACTGCCATCTCTTCTGGAAGTCTCTTTCTCAGCTCCAAGCAGATAGTCAATCTCTCACACTGCTTAATGCACACCAAACTCCAGCTCCAGACTCACTAAACATTAGAGACGGCTGAGGGGGGATATGATAGAGGTCTTTAAGATCATGAGAGGTCTTGAACGAGTAGATGTGACTCGGTTATTTTCACTTTCGAATAATAGGACTAGGGGGCATTCCATGAAGTTAGCAAGTAGGACATTTAAGACTAATCGGAGAAAATTATTTTTCACTCAATGCACAATAAAGCTCTGGAATTTGTTGCCAGAGGATGTGGTTAGTGCAGTTAGTGTAGCTGGGTTCAATAAAGGTTTGGATAAGTTCTTGGAGGAGAAGTCCATTAATGGCTATTAATCAATTTTACTTAGGGAATAGCCACTGCTATTAATTGCATCAGTAGCATGGGATCTTCTTAGTGTTTGGGTAATTGCCAGGTTCTTGAGGCCTGGTTTTGGCCTCTGTTGGAAACAGGATGCTGGGCTTGATGGACCCTTGGTCTGACCCAGCATGGCAATTTCTTATGTTCTTATGTTCTTAAAATCATCCCACAACCAGACAGACACACACATATCACACCCTGACACACCACACCAGTCAAACAAGAGGAAAGACATAGTCAGATATGCCCAAAGAGACACAGACACACCATCTCACCTTACACACACAGATACACTCAATAAAGAGAGAGACCACAAGTCACACCATGCACAGACTGCAAGACTCATACACCTCACACCCAGAAACACATGCACACCACCTCGATCAAAAACACACAGACACAGTACACCACAAACAGAGAATACAAACACTCCTTGACTAGACAAGGTTGCTCTCTCCATATCCAGAGACATCACATTCAGAGATGGGCAAACAGATCACACCATACACAGACACAGACAGACCACACCAGACAAACAGAGACTGACATTCCAGACAGACCTAAAGTGACACACACTTCGCTACCATATATAGGGGCCGATGTAATAGGATGTGTATTAAGACTGAGAGCTGAAATTCAGCGCACAGTTTGTTAATACACATGTAAAAAAAATATTTAACCTCAAAGCAGTAAGCAAACAAATGGTATGCTAATGCATCAGGAATTTAAAAATGTGCACAAACACAAAAATATCACAGAATCCCGAGTTAAAATGTGTGCTCAGCAGAAGTACAGTACACATTTTAACACAGGAGAGGGGGAGCCTCTCAGACATGATTTATGCCCACAGAACATGATTTTAATTGTTTAGTGTGTACAAAATAAGATATGCACACAAAAAAATGCTTTCAACACAGAGAACCTTTTTTTGTGGACCTAAATTATATTTTATATGCAGAAAACATGCTGTATGTGTACAAAGCATGTTTTCTGTACATAAATCCTGACTGTGGTCCCATTACTAGAATTCCTGCTTCTGTCCATAAACTGACACTAGCACTGGAAGCTTTGCTCCACCTCTGATCAGGAGTAAAAATTTCCAGCGCTAAGAAAACATGAGTTAAGTCAGATCACCTCTCTGAACTGATGGGTAATAGCTAATGGTTTCTTTAACATGGAATTCCAATGCAAGAGTATAGAGAAGCAATAATTGCGGGCACATTTTTTATGTGCAAAACTCCTTGCTGCATCGGGAGTAAAGTTTGCACACAAAAAATGTGCATACAACTGAGGGTAAAACTGTGCGCTCTGGTGAGTGGACCCTTTCTCTCTCTCTCTCTCTCCCCCCCCCCCCCCCAAGGCAGACCAAGCAAGACGCAAACAATCACAGCAGCAAGTTTTTCTGTTGCTCAGGACTTGGATAAAACACAGCAAAAGTACAGAAAAAAAATATATATAAAATAAAAGGACTGGCCAAGCATGCAGGTATGCCTTAAAGATTTTTTTCTTCTCCACTTCTGCCTTTCAGAGACAAGCTAGCCCAGTGGTTCTCAACCTGTCCTCAAAGACCGCCTGGCTAGTCTGGTTTCCAGGACAACCCTAATGAATATCTTTATCTTTTCCTGTATCTTCATTTGGAATGTATATACCGCCACAAATCGTAGCTCAGGGCAGTTTACAAAGAAAACATACAATACATGTGTAACTCCTGGATGGGACGGCTCCTTTTCACTTGTACCCAGGGGCACATAGGACAGAAGAGATGATGAGGGACCCTTTCTGCACACATTCCTATTAACTCTCTCTCTCTCTTGGCCACTCCATGGATAGCATGAAATCTGAGTTCTAGGGCTCCCAGTGGGGGAAGAACGATAATTCCAAGGCCCCTTGTCTTTTATGCAATAGCCCAATACTAATCCTCTCCATCCTTGTAAACAGCACTGGTTTATTTATTTATTTAATATTTATAACTTTTTTTATACCGAAGTTCAGGTAACAGAATTACTTATCACTCCGGTTTACATTATAACAAGTAGAAAACAATGACAACATATGTCTTACAATGAACAATGGAGTGAACAACTTGGATAATATAACATAACATAACTAGGAACAGTAGCAGTATGCACTATTAGAGCGAAACTAGCGCATGGGGAGGGAGGTTTGCTAATGGGGGGGGAGGGGGAAGGAAGGTTGTTCGTGGAGGGGGGAGGAGGGAGAAATTTCTTATTGATGAGTAAAAACATGAGCATAGGTTCTGGACGTCAACAGTATGAAAACAGTCTATGGGAGCTGTGGAAGACTAAGTAAGTTAAGGGAATGCTTGTCCGAATAGCCATGTCTTGAGTCTTTTTTTGAACGTGTTGGGGCAATGTATCAACCTTAGCTCCGGAGGAAGCAGATTCCACTGATAATTAACACAGTCACAAAACCACACTGAGAAACAGGGTGGTTTCCAACTTCTTTTACTACTAATTGATTTAATGATTGATGAGTATTTACAGTTCTATTTCTTTCTCAAATAAAGTCAATAAATAATAATACAGTAGATAAATAAATAAATAAACTTGTCACCTCACGTCTATAGCAAAGTCTTCAGATTCTTTTGTAAGCTCGCTGCTTAACACTTGTCAACCTTCTTCACAGTTACTCCAGTTTCTCAGACTGACTCATTATTTAATCTTCCCAGATTGAAGGTAGTCCAATCCTCTTTTAGATCCCCAATTTATTCTCAGCTTCTCCCCACTGTAGAATATTGTCACAATATTTTATCAGAACAAAATCCCAGTTTTTAACCTTTTCCTGAATTCTTCCTAAACACTGCAGGTCTCCTTGTTAGTACCTGATGGGCACTTCCCTCTCAGTTCCTTCTTATTTACTTCAGCAGCATTCACAGTTCTCAGAACAAATATCTCCAACTTCTTACCCCTTCAAATCCTTTAGCTTCCTTTCCTCTGTACTATTAGCACAGATACTTGTTTCCACCTGAGTTCCTCCACTCTTCAGATTCTTTCAGGATGAAAGATACCACTCTCCTGAAGGTGTTGGTTTCTGAGTCTCAGGTACCAAGGCCCATCAGCTCCCAGTGGAACAAAAACAGTTTCTGAAACTAAAAAGGGGGAAAACTCAAGACAGAGACAAGAAGGGTGGAAAAATTTCCATGCCTCGCAACAGAGGACATAGTCCAAAATAGTTACGTTAAAGTTTAAACTCCTCTGCATCGAGTCACTATCAGGTACATCCTCTGATGGAGAGATAGCACACTGCAGATCTTCCCTATCCCATGATCTGGCCTTGAACACAGGGATGCCCCAATCCACTGCAACAAGACTCTTACAGGGAATTCTCCAAAAATGGCTTAAAACAGTAAAACCAAGCAGAATCAAGTCAGACAGGAGACTGACCCCATGTGGGAAAATTCCTTATGCCTTTCCCATAAATAAAGAGGAAAAATTACATAGCAGGAGACAATGAGCTCCTGTCTACAGGAAAGCTGAACTAAAAATCCATGAGGATAGATGGTACTTTGGGATGATAAACTGCTAGAACGCACCATCTGCATCTCCCACATGGGGGAGCAAAACGAAACCTCTCTTCACTAATTTCTGCTTAAATCTCCCCAGGTGGTTGGCACGCTCCTGTTAGGGAAACCAAGGGTTCTCTACATATGCAAATATATTCTGAAAACCAGACTAGTCATGTGATTCCCTAGGCCTCACAGATATAGTCACACTGATCCCCTTAGCCTTGCTTCTGTCAGCATGAAGACTCAGATTAGACGGGGTAGCTCTGAGGATTGATTCTTCATTAAGATTCTTCATTAAGGCTGTCACCAGTGTAAGGCATTAGGGATGTGCATTCGGGAGAAACGAAATAGGAAATGACAATGAAATTTCCTATTTTGTTTTGGGTTATTTTCAAAACAAAATGTTTTAAATTCCGATGAAATGTCATAGAAATCTTGTTTTGCTAATAAAAAAAAACGGTTACCCAGTGGGCCTAGGTCTAAGCCTAGGCGCGACGCCAGCAACCCGGCCTAGGACTAGGTCAAAGCAAGGCGCAAGGGCTGCGGCCTAAGCCTGGAACTGGGCCCAATGCTGGGGCCTTGGCCGAGATCCAAGCAAAGGCACAGGCCTGAAAAATTTTGCTGGGGTCGGAAAATTTCCCAACCTCCACTTACCTTCGCTGTTGGGCATCTGATACCATGACCAGGCACAGGCTGGATGTCGGGGTCCTGCCCAGAGGCCGGGTCCCAATCCCTGAGCCTTGGCCTAGTCCAGGGCCCAGGCTCAGACCTGAAGCTGGGGTCCAGCTCAGAGGCCAGGTTGTGACACCTGGGCCTGGACCCAGACCTGATGCTGGGGCCTGGTCTGGATACCTGGTTCCGATGCCTGGGTTTCGGCCTAGACCAAGGCCCAGAGCCAGATCCAATGCCAGGGCCCAGTCCAGGTCCCAATGCTGGGCACAGACCTGATGCCGGTGCCCAGTCTGGAAGCTGGGTACCAATGCCTGGTCACAGGCCTGACGCCAGGGCCTCAGCCTCAGCCCCAGGGTCAGGCCCAGGGCCGAAGGTCAGAGCCTAGGCCTTGTAGGTCGTGTTCCGTTTCTGTCTTCTTCAAATGATGGCATCCAGTGAGGATGTGCCGAAGTACATTAATTGCAGCGCATCCTCCCTGGTGGAGGGTCACATTTTGACATACGGCAGTTAATTGAACTCCAGTACGTGAAAATGGCATCCTCCACCGGGGCCCTGGTGTTGAGTCTGGGCCCGGGCCTTGGCTGAGGCCCTGGCATCAGATCTGGGTCCGGGCCTTGGTCTAGACCGAGGCCCAGGCATCAGTAATCAGGCTCCAGCATCGGGTCTGGGCCCGGGACTCGGCCTCTGGACCAGGCCACAGCGTCGGGTCTGGGCCCAGGTGTTGAAACCCAGCATCCAGACCGGGATCAGGCTTCCAAGCGTAGGGCCTGCGTAGGGCCAGGGCCACGGTTGCAGTGTCCTACTGCAGTCTAGGCCTATGGAAGGCCGAGGCTTCAGCCTGGACCTAGACCTCATCTGCAGATCCCCCCTAGACTGGTTAAGTGGGAGCCAGGGAGAATCCTGGCCTTGGCATTTTTTGGGTGGGTGGGGTTGGGAGGCCTTGGGAGGCTTTGTTTCTTTTTTCCATTTTTTGTAAATGTTTATTCCATTCTTTTTTAACCTGAAGAAATGAAATAAACATTAAAAGAAATAAAATTTGTGGTAACCCCCACCAAAAAATAAATAAATAAATGTTACCCCTATAATGCATGTTTCCACTTCATCTCCTGCCTCTTTGAGGCACTCTGTCCCCCTCCCCCAATCATACTGATCCCGAGGTTTGCCCCTCTCAGCTATGAAGTGCGGATGAAATGGGGGGGATGTAATAAGGTGCGCTCAGTACAGCACAGTTTATCCACAATTCTGTGCTTTTTCTGCCAAAACTTTACTGCTGATTGGAAAACTGTTTTGCACACAACAATGTGCATACAGGATAGCACCTCTCATGCAAATTCCATTTTAATGATGGTATTAGCTATTACCCCCCTCCCCATGCTTATTTTTTTTTCTGGCTTATCTTGTGTTTTCTTAGCATTGGAAACTTAGCTTCTAGTCAGAGATGGAGTAAAGTTTCCAGGACCAGTGTTAGTCTAATATCAGAAGCTGGAATTCCAGAGCCAGGACCTGTAGTCCGGACTTTGTGTGGATAAGACATGAAAGCAAATATGACTTAAGTATACAAAAATGCTTTCAATGCTGAAAACATTTTTTGTGTGCATAAATCATGTGTGCTAAGCATTTTCTTCATACATATTTTCATGCGTGTGCATTTTGTAACTCCCGATTTATTAGCATACCATTAGCTCACTGCATCGGGAGTTAAAAAAAAAAACCAAAAAACATTAGCCTGTCTCTTATTACACTGCAGTGCAGTTCAGCACATAGTTTTAAGCTCTGGCTGTGCCCCTTAGACAGGGTCCTCCGGGGACCGAGTGCTGAAGGGCACAGCTGCCACACTCGGCGGAAGTCGGAAGGTGCTGCTCGTCGGACCCGTTTTCGGAACGCTCCGGCAGTCCCTCCGTGAAAGCTGCTCGCTCCTTCGCCGACGCTGCTAGACTCAGAACAGCAACATTTCATCCCCCTCACCCCAAATCGGCCAGCAGCCGTCGGCCTCCTCCGGGAGACTCGCTCACACCCTCGCCTCCGAAGCTGCAGCGGGGAGGGACCGGGGCGTGGCAGCCTCCGCTTGGCACGGAGGCGCAGTGCAGCGGGCGATCGGGTGAGGCTGGCAGAAGGCTTCGTATGTTTTTGTTGGTGTTGGTGCTGTTCGTTGCGGGGATTTGAAGTTCCTACTGTGTCTGGCCGCACTGATCTGCTACGGCTGTATTGGGGGGGGGGGGAACTTAAATCACTGCTGTGCCTGATTTCTCTTTCCCGTGGACACAGAAGGGGGAGAAAGCAGGTAGCATATCGAGCCGAAGATTTGAAGATGGGGTAATGTGTGTTTGGGCATGTTTTTGGTACTTTTGCTGTCAGCATACTTTTCTTCCCTTTTGTTCCCTGTCTCGGTGGTATACGGAGATCTCCCTCGCTAAGCCTGGGTTTGGGGGCGTCTTCGCTGAGTTCGGGACTGACCTGTTTTCTCGTGCACAGGGGCCTGGAAGGAGGTAGGGTAGTTAGGGTGCGGGCGCTCATCCTCGGGCCCTAGCCTGTGAACATCCACAGCAGAAGGAGCCCACCCAGTCTAAGGTAGAAAAAGAAAGCAAAACACATTTTCTTGCTAACTTGTGCTGTTTCCTAAATGTCAGTTTGCGTGTTAGCTCTGTTCCTTGTGGTTGTACTTCTGGTTCTCTTCTCGGTTTTCACCAGATATTGTTTCTGTTGTATTATTGCCTTTTTTTTGTTAAGTTTGTGCTGAAAGCTTTGTGAAATATTCAAATTCCTCAAATGTATATTTAATGCAGAAGAAGCACACCTTTTTGCAGTAAAATGAAAATTTTAGATTAAGAGGTCATGGTGTGAGATTTGAGCAAATTAAAAGGTTATGGGATAGAAGGCAATATTTTATTATGGATTGAGAACTGGTTAAAGATATAAAACAGAGAGTAGGGTCAACTTTCTCAGAGGAGAAAGGTGAATAGTGGAGTATCCCAGGGATCTGTAGTAGGACTGCTTCTTTTTAACATATTTCTAAATGACCTAGAGATTGGGAACAAGGAGCCAGTGATCAAATTTGCTGATGATACAAAACTATTCCATGTTGTTAAATCACAAGAAGATTGTGAGAAATTGCAAGAGAACCTTTTAAGACTAGGAGACTGGGAATCCAAATGGCAGATATTTAATGTGGACAAGTGCAAAATGGTGCATGTAGGGGGGAGCATCGCAAATTATAGCTACATGATGCAAGGTTCCACATGGGAGTCATCACCCAGGAAAAGGATTTAGACATCATTGTGGATATGTTGCCATCCTCTGCTCAGTGTGTGCTTGGGGCCAAGAAAACAAATAGAATGCTAGGAATTATTATTAGGAAAAGAAATGGATAATACAACAAAGAATATCATAATGCCTCTGTCTCGCTCCATGGTGTGACCGCAGTTTGAGTACGGTGTGCAGTTATGGCACTGCATCTCAAAAAAAGATATAGCAGAATTAGAACAGGTACAGAGAAAGGCGACCATTTTTGCAGGGAGCTGGAACTGAATTACACCGTTGGCTCTACTTTCGTCTCCTTGGGTCCTGGAGAAAAGATGGAAGAATGCCATTCTGGCTTGTTCCAGAAATGGACACAAAAAAGGGCTGAATTAGCACAAGTTTGAAACCTGTGAACTGTACTGCTTATCAAGACCAGGATTGAAGTCTTGATGACTGGCACTATTGCACATAAGTTTAAAATTTGTAAGACTTCAACCCCTTTTTGTATTTGTTTGTTTTTTTTTGCTCTGCAGCATCTGCTTCAGTGTTATCCCTTCTCCTTCTGTTCCTGATAGAAGAGGAGGGGAATGGGATCAGGAGAGAAGGGGCTAGGTTAGGGAGTAGAGTGGCTATTCTCTGCTCCAGGCTCACTCTCTGGTCTCCTCTTTCCTGCAGGCTGCCTGAAAGGGAAGGGCTGGAGTAGAAAATCCCTGCTATTTTACTTCTTAAATCTAAAAAGATGTGGCGGAACTGCATTCCAGGCCGTTCCTCCCACAAACTAATCACTGGTCTTGCCACCAAGCTTTGTAATAAACTAAACAGTTACCAGAACTAACCAGGCTGTTGCTAGAACATCTGGTCTCTAGGCCCCTGTGGCTTTGCTGCATAGTATCCGGCTATGACCAGTCTTTTGGTGCTGACCTAGTTGATTTCTGGAGAGTTGTAGCTTCCTGGTACCACCCTGGTTACCCCATGGCCTGTAGCAGGGGTAGGCAACTCCCGTCCTCGAGTGCCATAGACAGATTTGGTTTTCAGGATATCCACAACAAATGCGCATGAGATTTGTATACAGTGGAGGCGGTGCATGCAAATCTATTTCGTATATATTCATTGTGGATATTCTGAAAACCAGACCTATTTGTGACACCTGAGGGCCAGAGTTGCCTACCCTTGTCGCCCCCTCCTCGCCTATGCTCTTGAGAGAGTGATGGGTGGCTTGTTTTCAGTACTACAACCTTCCAGCCTGTTCCTGCAGTGTCCTAGAATATGACTGTGAATAATGAGCCTATCCAGTCTGCCCATTTTCAATCCTGGTACAGTGCCATAAATCCAGCTAATCTCTGACTTTCCTTTCAGATCTTCTCCACTTGGGGAAACTCTGTGCTTAACCCATGCCTTCTTGAATTCCATTATCATTTGCGCCTCCTCCATCTCCACTGGGAGTCCATTCTGTACATCCTTTTCGTGAAGAAATATTTTATAATGTTACTCCTGAGAAGTGAAGTGAGAGCCAGAAATCAATTGGGGTCTCTAAATTGGGCAGACTAGATGGGACTTGTGTCCTTATCTGCCATTATATTCTCTGTTTTTTACATCTCATGGCCATGCCCTTTGATTTTGAAGATATTTTCTTAAGTCACTTTTCAGCTGTCTATTCTGTGTTCCATCCTGATGCATTAAAAAATATGATTAAGGTGGATTTATGGGCATGGTCAGTGTTTACTGACAACTAAAATTTCTCGGCATGAGAGGGGAGGAAGGGACTGATGCAGTTTCCTCACCCATGTCTGTTCTGCCTAATGCCCCTAAAACCTTCTCATAGCCGCTGCCCATGGGAAGCACTTCGGGTGAGTCGCTGTGCAGAAGTAACCGAAGTGGGAATGCATTGGGACTATTTTGATGTCTTAGGAAATAAATGAGGATTAAAGCTTAGCTGCAAGGAAATAAATGCACCTTGAAGCTTTTCTAGGTTCTCCTTGGATCTTTTTTTAAATGATGTACTTTCTGAGTTTGAAGAGACTATGATACTGGGTTGGTCAGGAGGAATCTAGTAATACTTCCACTGTGGCTTTGGAATCCTGGTCCGAGTATACCTGTGGTTCCAAATAGCATTTCCCCAGAAGAAACCTGCTGTCGGCTGTCACTCGGTAATTGAGGGAGACTGTTAAAAAAGCTTTTGTGTGCTAATCTAATCCAGATCAGTGTTTGAAGGAAGATTTAAAAAAAAAAAAAAAAGCAAACAGTAACTGGAACTTAATGTTTTAAATGAAAATGGTGATTTTTTTTTCCACCATGTCTGATTTTAGCTGAAATGGATTCCGATGCTGCTGCTCCTCTTCCCTCCTTGTCTCAGCGAGGCAGATCCCAGTTAAACGCGGCTGCTGCAGTAGACCCTGCGGAGGGTGAGTGGACACCTGGACCTTTCTCGGCGGTGCCAGAATCTTCGACAGCATTCTCCTCTCCACCGGACAGCAAAGACGCTGTTGAAAGAAGAAATGGTGAGTGGCGGTGGTGGGGAGAAATAAACACTGAATATATAGACCATGTTTATGTGGAAATCTGCCGAGCCCTTAGAGAGGTCCAAGAGTTGCTGAATTATTAATTCCTGGAGGAAAAGTCCTTAACGCATTGGCCAGGCAGACTACAGGAAAGCCATTGCTATCCCTGGGAGTGAGTAATAACGTAGATGTGTTTCTTTTGGGATCTGCTGGGCATTTGTGAACCATTGTGGCCACTGTCAGAGACAGAATGCTCGGCTTGATGACTTTTGGTCTAACTTGGCATGGCATTTCTCATATAGTATTCAGGTGTAGCCATTCTGTGTCTGGTAATGCCCTTCCTTAGGTTGTGTTAAATTTAATAAACCTGGCTGAAGATGTGAAGTTTTGCATCTCTTTTAAAAGAAAACTATCAGCCTTATCTGAAGGTAAGTATTTTGGACCTGTTTCCCCCTCCCCTGCTTTCATTTTCAAAATCAGACTGCACCACCGCAACCCTAGTGTTACGGGGGTGGGGAGTGAGCAGTGTGCTCTTTGTTGCTGATATCTTGGTTTTTCACGTAGATAAGCAGATGAATTAGCCATGCTGTATGGGTACGTCCTCCATGCCACTAGGTGGCGGAGCTCTCAAAGTCTAGTAACATCTTTTAGCTAGGAGCTCCCTCCCTCCTGTATCCTGACAGGATTACCTCTGGCTCCTCAGTCTGATTTTTTTTCCATGCAACAGAGTGCGCAGAGCTCTCTACTTCTCTCTTCATCTGTAAAAAAAAAAGAGAGAGAAGAGGAAGGAATCAAAACCATCCATATTCATCTGCATTCACAAAAAAAAAAAAGAAATTTTCGTTTTCATCAGCAGCCTGCTCTTACGAGATCTTCCTTAACATCTTGGGGCACCCCCTCCCAGAACTTCCTACCTCGACTGATCTCCTCGGACCCCCCAGTGTATACCTGAGCTGGTACCAAGTGGAGACTAGGGGAGGGGTGCGATTGCAATTGTGGGCTGAGTAGTGGCGACTTGATCCGACTACAAGACGGCCCTACAGAATTAATGGCGCCAAATTACCGACGCCAGTGCCACAGCGGTAGTTCTACCGACTGATGGATACAGTGGCTGCCACGACGGTGCGAGCGCCCCCGCTGGTGCAGGAGCGCTGTAGCATCGATGTGGACGCCGGAGCGCCAAAGCGTCAGCAGGGGTGCCATAGCGCGGGCGCCGGAGAGCCGAGATGTTGATACGGGCGCCGGAGCACCGAGGTGTCGATGCGAGCGCAGAGGACTTGACCTGGGTGCCAGAGCGAGCGCCGACTCATCGATGTGGCTGCCGGCACGCTGATGCATCGCGGGCACCGCGCACCAACGCGGCCACCAGCGAGCCACTGCATCGATGTGAGCGCCGGCGCACCAGATTATCATGTTTCGGCCGGAACATCAATACCGATGACCCATGGCCTCGCCACCAGCTTGGGCACACCAGCCCATTCACAACCGATTTAAAGTGGCACTGCTCAGGCCAGGATGTCGACATGCCAGGACACAGCTTCTTCCCTAACACAAGGGAGCATCCTCTCCTCTCCTCCCTATACCTTATGGCATGGAGATTGATGAACTAGCTTATCTTCGTTTTCTCCTATCCTCAGGGAAACTCTTCATCACATTCAATTACCAGGACAGTTATCCCGCTCCGGTTCCGGATATGCATCAACGGGTGTAAGCCTCTTGATTTGACCACCTAGCTGACTTCTGTCCTACCTCCATCTACATTACAGTAGGAACATTGCGACTCCTCGCCCAAGTTCCTGTAAGCACCTTAACAGCTTATCATCTTCCTCTAGATGAAAAGCCTATTTCCTTGTATGTACCCGGATCAGTCCAGACACCTGGGTTTTGCCTCCGCACCAGCAGATGGAGACAGAGCAAGATTTGACGGGCTCTGCCACATATAGCAGGGTGCCACCCACAGCCTCTGTCTTACTCTGTCTCCAGCAGATGGTACAGGTGTAGAGCCACAGCCTCTGGGATCCCTAGTGGGAGGTTTTTGATAGTTAGTTTAATTTTAACAGGATCTTAGTCTTGTATTGGTTAGTTCTTGTAAAAAAAAAAAAAAAAAAGATGAGCAGAAGACAGTCCCTCGTCGAGAGAGCCTCCCAGGGGGGTGGAAGGTTCTGAGGGGACCATCCCCCCCTGGTCGAGGCTGCTGCTAAGGGTCGAGGACCCGGCCTTTCCTGGTTAGCAGCGTTGGGGGTGACACCGGGGAGCCCGGTTCACTCACCCCCCACTGGAGCAGGAGTCCAGTACCAGGGACAGCGGCCAGCAAGTAGGGGAAAAAAAAAGTTTTACTTGTGCGCGCCGACTCTCTGCTGCCTCTTTCGCGGTTCCTGTTTGTTCGCTGTACATTTTTAGCCGGCGGAAGGGGAGAGGATGCCGCGGGGGTCTTCATGCCGCGCACGCGTCTCTCGCGTGACGGGCTATGCTCGGCCTGTGTACCGGGCGGAGAGGGGCCGTCTGATTCCGGTCGGGGGGGCCGAGTTTGGCGCCGCCGTCGTGTGCCCGTCCCAGTGTGGCCGCGAGTGAGGAGCCGTTCCCAGAGTCCTCTTTTTCTTCGGACTTTGTGCTACTAATTCACAAAGTATTTAAAGCTAAGAAGGCAGGGAAGAAGCTGTCTCTGGGGGGTCTGGAGCTGCAACCGAAGACCCAGAAGTGCCGGAGAAGGGATAGGTCCCCGAGGGACTTGGATCCACCTAAGGATAAGCGACGGTTGCAGTCCGCCCCTAGAGAAACGGACACGGAGTCCACGTCTCAGGATGAGACGGATCTCCAGGGGAGGCCCCTGGGGGGGGCCGATGAAGGGGATGTGGAGGTACCGGCTCAACCAGGTACCAGCAAGGGATCTCCAGCGGTGGAAGGGGACGACCCGAAGGTGGTACGTCTTTTCAAGAAAGATGAATTGGCACCGCTTATTCCGGCCATTCTTCAGGAGCTCGGCATAGACGGCCCGCCGGTGGAGTCCCGTCCGGGAGCTAAAATGGATCCGGTTTTGTTGGGCCTCAGGGGGCCTACGGTGGCCTTTCCGTTCCACTTCTTGGTGACGGATCTTCTCTTCCAGGAGTGGGACACTCCGGATCTGGGCCTAAAAGTTAGCAAGGCCATGGACAAGCTATTTCCTCTTCTGGAGGATGCTTTGGAGCTCCTCCACCTTCCTAAGGTGGATGCAGCGGTGTCGGCCGTGACAAAGAGGTCCACGATTCCAGTGACAGGGGCCACAGCCCTTAAGGACTTGCAGGATAGGAAGCTGGAGCTTCAGCTGAAGAAGTTCTTTGAAGTTTCGGCTCTGGGCGGCGATATGTAGTAATTTTGCCCTACGGACGGGCCTTCGCTGGGCTCAGCAACTCCAGGCCAATGCCGGCCTCTCAGAAGAAGAAGCAGCGCAAGCGGGTCGCTTGGAGGCGGTGATCGCTTACAGCGCAGACGCGCTGTATGACCTTTTACACACATCAGCCAGATCCATGGTCTCCACGCGCCATCTCCTTTGGCTTCGCAATTGGGCGGCGGATGGTTCTTCCAAGGCCCACCTCGGTTCACTTCCGTTCAAAGGGAAGTTACTGTTTGGCAAAGAGTTGGACAATATGATGCAATCCCTTGGAGAGAACAAGGCTTATAAACTTCCGGAGGACAGGCCTCGGCCGCAGGGTTTGTTTTCCAATAGGTCTCGGTTTCGGGGAAACAGGAAATCTCGTCCAGTGCGGTCTTCGGGGTCATCTTACCGTCCCAGCTCGTCCCGTCAGCCGTCTTGGACTCAGTCCTTTCGTGGCAGAAGATTCAGGAAACAAAGTGGTCCTCCAGCGGGGACGGGGGCTAATAGTTCGCAATGAAATTCATCCGGTCCATTCCTCTCGGCACGTTCCTCTACCGGTACTGAACGTGGGAGCCAGATTGGGACTGTTCTTCGAGGAATGGACCAAAATAACGTTGGACCAGTGGGTCCTCACCGTGATAAGTCAAGGTTACGCTTTAGATTTTGTACAGACTCCCGCAGACAAGTTCCTCGTCTCGCCCTGCGATTACCGGGAGAAGCGAGTGGCGGTACAGGGAACGCTGCAACGTCTGCAGGACTTGGGGGCGATAATTTCGGTTCCTCCCGAACAACAGCGCCAGGGCCGATACTCCATTTACTTCATAGCCCCCAAAAAGGAAGGGACATTCAGACCAATATTGGACTTGAAGAGTGTCAACCGGTGCCTTCGGATTCCGCGCTTCAAAATTGAGACGATTCGGTCGGTAGTCGCCTCGGTTCGACCAGGCGAGTTTCTGGCCTCTCTGGATCTCACGGAAGCATATCTCCATATTGGCATCCAACCGTTTTACCAGAGGTTCCTCAGGTTCTGCATTCTGGGCAAGCACTATCAGTTCCGAGCTCTACCTTTTGGCCTCTCCACAGCTCCTCGCACATTCACCAAGGTGATGGTGGTGGTGGCAGCACAGCTTCAGAGAGAGGGTTTCCTGGTGCACCCCTACTTGGATGATTGGTTGATTCGGGCGAAGTCCGAGCTGCAGTGTCAGACAGCAGTCACCAGAGTCCTTCAGCTCTTGCGATCTCTCAGATGGGTGGTCAACCTTGCCAAGAGTCGTTTGACGCCGACTCAGTCCCTGGAGTTTATTTTTATTTTATTTATTATTTTTACTATACCGGCTTTCATGACATGAATCACATCAAACCGGTTTACATTTAACAAAGTGTGCAAGGTAAGAGAGAATTTAAACAACTGGAACAAGAGCATTGTAAGGAGAGTGACAGTTACAATAAAACAGGGAAATAAACTGGGAGCTGGAGGTGAGAAGAGGGGAATTTAACTGACAGCAAATTATTTACAAGGTAACAAGATTGAATCCGATAAATTGTGGTTTGTATCGTAGATGACAATGATAACAATGTAAAGGTGATGACAGCGAATGACATAGTTTGTTATTTAAATCCATTTTTGATAATGTGATTGAGATGTCGGGTGTAGGTCTCAGTCGGGGATTGGAAAGGCTTTTTTAAAAAGCCAAGTTTTCAGCCTTTTCCTAAATGTTGGTAGGCAGGGTTCTTTTTTCAGATCCGCTGGAATGGAGTTCCATAAAGGTGAACCTGCGGTTGAGAACGCTCTGTCACTGAGAGACTTATGATGAATGGTTTTTGCGTGAGGCACCTGAAGAGATTCTTTGTAAGATTCCCTGATGGGTCTGGCGGAAGTGTGTTTTTTGAAGGGAATTTGTAAGTTGATCCGGGCTTGTTGATGAATGACTTTGTAGATGGTGGTGATGGATTTGTAGATGATTCTGTAGTGGATTGGTAACCAGTGAAGGTCCTTGAGGATTGGGGTGATGTGGTCCATTCTCCTAGAGTTCGTTAGGATTCTGGCCGCTGTGTTCTGCACCATTTGTAGAGGTTTGGTATGGGAAGCTGGGAGACCCAGCAGTAGCGAGTTACAGTAATCTAGCTTGGAGAAGATTATTGCTTGAAGAATTGTTCTGAAGTCCTGTGAGTGGAATAAAGGTTTTATTCTTTTTAGGATATGTAATTTGTGAAAGCAATCTTTGGTGGTTTGGTTGATGAATGATTTTAAGTTGAGACAGTTATCCATAATGGCTCCTAGGTCTCTTACATGAGAGGTTTGAAGGAGAGCTGGTGGCTTTGAATGGGTATTGTTGTTTTCCGGGGAGATAAGCAGAAATTCTGTTTTCGAGGCATTGAGAATTAGGTTTAGACTGTTGAGGAGGTGGTTGATTTCTGTTAGGCAGCTATTCCAGAATTCTAATGTTTTTGAAATGGATTCTTTTACCGGGATCACGATCTGGACATCGTCTGCAAAAAGGAAGTGTTTCAGGTTTAGTTTCGTTAGCAGTAGGCAGAGAGGGAGAAGGTAAACATTAAAGAGTGTGGCTGAAAGGGAGGAGCCCTGCGGTACCCCTTGAGAGGAAGGAAAGTAATGTGATTCTTTATTATGAATTTTGACCTTGTATCCTCTGTTGTCCAAGAAAGTTTTGAACCAGGTCAGTGCTGTGCCTTTCACTCCTATGTTTGCCAGTTGTTTTATAAGGAGGTGGTGGTTGACTGTATCGAAGGCAGCCGAAAGGTCGAGGAGGATTAATAGGTAAGCGTGAGCTTTATCTATGTCGGAGAGGAGGAAGTCCGTGAGTGAGAGAAGAAGTTTCTGGGAGCGCTGTTCGACACGAGACAGGGCAAGGTATTTCTCACCAAGGAACGAGTGGTCAAGCTGCAAGGTCAGGTGAGGCACCTCTTGTCCCTACAGATGCCTCAGGTGCGGGATTATCTGAAGGTCTTGGGTTCCATGGCGTCCATGCTAGCTTTGGTTCCCTGGGCGTTCGCTCATCTACGTCCTTTGCAATCCGCATTACTGTCCATCTGGAGGCCTGTGTCGGAGCAATTCCATCTACCGCTTCCGCTCACGGATCGGGCGAGAGCCAGTCTCCACTGGTGGCTGGTATCGGATCATCTGACGTGTGGAGTGTCCTTGGTCATGCCCGACTGGACGGTAGTCACCACGGACGCCAGTCTCTCCGGCTGGGGAGCGGTCAGTCTGGGACGGTCGGTGCAGGGACAGTGGTCCAGGGCACAATCTCAGTGGTCCATCAATCTCTTGGAGACCAGGGCGGTAGCTCTGGCTCTCCAATCTTTTCTTCCGATTCTTCGGGGAAAGGCAGTCAGTCTTGTCCGACAATGCAACTACCGTAGCATACATCAATCGTCAGGGAGGGACCAGGAGTCGGCTCGTTGCGGCGGAGGCGCAGCAATTGATGAGCTGGGCGGAACGGAATCTCAGCAACATTGCGGCGTCTCAAATCGCTGGAGTAGACAATGTTCAGGCAGATTTCCTCAGTCGGCATCATCTAGATCCCGGGGAATGGGAACTAGCCGAGGAGGCGTTTCAACTCATCTGTGAGCGGTGGGGCAAGCCACACATGGACCTGATGGCCACCTTCCAGAATGTGAAGGCTCCACGGTTCTACAGCCGGCGGAGAGAGAGAGGGGCCGAAGGGGTCGATGCACTAGTGCTTCCCTGGCCCACAAACGTATTGCTGTATATGTTCCCTCCTTGGCCCCTGATAGGCAAGGTACTTCGGTGCATAGAACTTCATCCGGTTGTGATTTTGGTGGCGCCGGAGTGGCCGCAGCATCCATGGTTTGCGGATCTCCTCAATTTGGCAGTCGAGTCGCCCCTTCGATTTCGGGAGTCCGCGGCTCTTCTTCATTAAGGTCCCGTCTGTTTGGAGGACGCGGATCACTTCTGTCTCACGGCATGGCTTTTGAGAGGCAACACTTGAAGAATAAAGGATATTCGGATGCGGTGGTGACCACATTACTGAGATTCAGGAAGCAGTCTACGTCCTTAGCTTACGTTTGGGTCTGGACGGTGTTTGAGGACTGGTGTGGAGATCGTGTAGTGGATCCCACGAGAGCTTCGGTTTCCGATATTCTAGCTTTCTTACAGGCAGGTCTCTCTAAAAGTCTCTCTTGTAGTACCCTTCAGGTTCAGGTGGCGGCTTTAGGTTGCCTCGGAGGTAAGGTTCACGGAGTGTCTTTGGCATTACATCCGTTTCGGCATCCTTGTCCATCTTGGAATCTTAATTGGGTACTTTCGGTGTTATGCTTGCCGCCTTTTGAGCCTATCAAGCGGGCAACTCTGAAGGATATTACGCTGAAAGTGGTGTTCCTAGTCGCCATAACTTCGGCTCGGCGGGTGTCTGAATTGGCCACCGGAATCGTGTAGGGAGCCGTTTTTGCGGATCTCTGATTCGGGGGTCTCGTTGAGAACAGTTCCCTCATTTCTGCCAAAGGTGGTGTCTTCTTTCCACTTAAATCAATCGGTGGAGCTTTCTTCTTTTCCAGAAGGGGAGCGGGCTGATCCCGTAGCACGGGATTTACGGAAATTGGATGTCCGCAGGGTCCTGCTCCGATATCTTGAGGTCACGAATCCCTTCCGGATATCCGATCATCTCTTTGTGTTGTACAGTGGCCCGAAGAGAGGAGGTACGGCCTCAAAACTACGATAGCTCGCTGGCTCAAGGAGGCCATTGGGTCTGCATACGTACTGCGTGGGAAACCTGTTCCCCTGGGCCTGCGGGCTCATTCTACGCGTTCTCAGGCCGCTTTGTGTGTGGAATCCTCTCAGGTGTCGCCTCAGGAAATTTGCAGGGTGGCTACTTGGAAGTCGTTGCATAAGTTTGCAAGGCATTACCGTCTGGATGTCCAAGCCTCGACTTCTGGTGGTTTTCGTGAGGGAGTTCTCCTTGTGGGACTCTCTAGTTCCCACCCTAGGTAAGTTGGCTCTGGTACATCCCAGGTGTCTGGACTGATCCAGGTACGTACAGGGAAAGGAAAATTAGTTTCTTACCTGATAACTTTCGTTCCTGTAGTACCACTGATCAGTCCAAGGACCCGCCCGTACATGTGTGTATTTGAGGTAAAGGAGAGTCCGCTTGTTGTTTTATTTACATAGATCTTGTCGTTCATTCCTTTGGTTCTGAGAGTTCTATTCCAGTTGGGGGTTTGGACTTGGCCGTGTTTTGGGTGAAATATAGTTAGGTAGTTTGGTTCTTAGTTTCACTCTGCTTTGACATTACGTAAGACTGAGAGGCTGTGGGTGGCACCCTGCTATATGTGGCAGAGCCCATCAAATCTTGCTCTGTCTCCATCTGCTGGTGCGGAGGCAAAACCCATGTGTCTGGACTAATCCGTGGTACTACAGGAACGAAAATTATCAGGTAAGAAACTAATTTTCCTTTCATGTTTCCTTGGTATCCAGATTCACGTAGGGCATACTGCATCTACATTTCCCTTTAAAAAAAACAAAACCTCACAGATACTGTGGAACATTTTTATGATTCTCGAACAGATAATGCCTTTCATCCTTTGCACCTCTGAACACTGGGTCACCTTCGATACCTATCATGAAAAGTGTTTTTTCCTAGTCGCTTTGACTTCTGTAAGGCCACCAAGTGAGTTGCAAGCATTGCTTCACTACCCTCTTTCTCTTCCGTTTCGCCTCGGCAAGATGATCTTCCGCACTTGCCTGAAATTTCCACTAACGATAATGTCCTGTTTTTCTACATTAACCAGGCTGTCCTTTTGTCCACGTTCCACCCAAGACTTCTTGCACATGGTAATGAGACAAAGGTTACATACCTTTGATTGTAAACGTACGCTGGCATACTACAAAGGATGCACTCTCTCACCCAGTCGACCCTCACAGCTCTTTCTTTTGTCAGTGCAGATGACCATGGGCGTCCAGTGTCCTCAACACCTTCTCCACAAGGATATCTAATTATATCGATTTTTTACCTATAATAGTAAGTCGCACAGGCTATCTGCGACCCTAGGCACGCCTCGTGCATACAACGGCGACCTCGATTGCCTCTCTCTCATTCAAGTGCCTCTTATGGACATCTGTGAAGCAGCGGTATAGTTATTGCTACACACTTTCACATCCCACCAGTTTTTACACACACAGTCGGTGGATGAACCTTTTGCGACGGACTATCCTACAGAAGTGCAAAGATCCAAACAAATACAGCCTTCATAGGAACTGTTCGCCACTATTATAGTATTGAGCAAAAAAAAAATTTAAATTAAAATTAAAAAAAAATTTTTCAATGACACATGAAAGCTGCTCAATACATCAGCTGGGGACTCCCATACAGCATGGCTAATTCAGCTGCTTATCTACGTGAAAAGAGCAAATTTACTTACCGTAAACGGTGTTTTCCATAGATAGCAGATGAATTAGCCATGCTGACCCGCCCGCCTCCCCGGGCAGTTCTAGCATGCTTACCTTGCTTTGATACTGACTGAGGAGCCTGTATCCTGTCAGGATACAGGAGGGAGGGAGCTCCTAGCTAAAAGATTTTACTAGACTTTGAGAGCTCCGCCACCTAGTGACACGGAGGACGTACCCATACAGCATGGTTAATTCATCTGCTATCTACAGAAAACACCGTTTACGGTAAGCAAACTTGCGCTTATCTGTTGGGTAGAAGAGAAATGCCTGTGAATAAAGTGGTTAAGAAGCCTTGGGTGCCTTCAGAAAATGACACTGCTCTGTGCTGTGGGTTGCCCACGGTGGCTTGCTTGGTGATGTGCACTTTGTGAAATCACAATCTCTTCGTTTTACAGCAGCCGCAAGAGCTAAACTTTTTAAATAGGTTTTTTATTTTCATGTCCACAGAATTTGATTGGCCCTGCAGAGATCAGTGGCTGTGGCCTTCCGAAAGTCCATATCTCTATGCTTGCCAGCTAGACAGAAAATTTGACCTGTTCAGGTTGATAACGGATTCAAATGGTTGGAGCTGTGTTGGTTCCAAGATAAACTGGATTACATCCCCAAGCAGTTTATTATGCTATTGTACATTAGCTTTTGAGGTCTCCTAGGTCTCTTGATTTGTTCCTGCTGCTGAAAAAAGGCAGTCTTGTACTTAGGATTTAGGTGTTCTTTACGAAAGGGAAAAAAAAAGAATGCTTTATAGGCAAGCCATATCTGTGCGTCTGTCTGCGACTTAGTATCAGCAGAGAAACCAGCCAATGGAATTGGATGAAATTTGATATTTGACAGTTTTATACACAAACAAGTCAAAAAATGCCATTTTCAAAGTAGGAGGGTGATGTATTAATGGGCAAAAAATTGCATGCATTACTAGCAATTTAACATATGCTCTGTTTGTTTTTTTCTATTGGGCTATGCAAATAAGGCTATGCAAATAAGGCGATTAGAAAAATAGCATGTAGTGCTTTTCTGTACATGAAATTTCACAAAAACTTTAAACTACATCTCACTGAGATACAGTTAAGTTTATGCAAAATCAGCTTTGCAAAATACATTTTGAGCCTGATTCACTAAAGGCTTTTTTCCTTTTCTGTGTCTGGGGAAAAGGCCTTGATGAAACAAAGCCTTTATGTGTAATTTTACTATACGCTAATAGTTAATGAACTGATTTGCATCACATCAACTCATTAACTATTAATTTAAATACAATTTTGCAAGCCTAAAACCTATGATGTAATTTTACTGATTGTGAAGCTAAAAAATTGTGCATAGTCCACTTTGCATCATGTTTGCCATTTTTGTGCACAAACTTGATTTTGTGAGCAGGAATAAATCTCTTTGGGGTAGAGGCTTCGCTGCGATGAACAAAACCAGCATAAGTAGAAGGGGGAATAATCTTTTTTTTTTTTTTTTTGGGACTGACTGGCGGTGAAGCAGAAGCTGGTAATGGAGAATACACATTAGCTCCGCAACCTGAATACTCCAAATACCTTTTCTCTTGTTGACCCAGCTAACTTTTATTTTTATTTTTTTTTGCCTCTTCTAAAACACCCCAAATAGCATCCGAATGTCAGCAGATGTTTGTAGTAACCCAAAATGTATAGATAAATATGGATAAAACAATAAAATATGTTCCAGGACAGTTATAATGCAATCCATAAAAGCATGAGATGGAGGGACAGGGCCACCCTGCTCGGGTCTCCTTTATCCTGGAGGTTTCTGGGAGATCAGGCAGTATCATCTACAAAATGATTCCGTGTGCCTTGCATCCTGATAGGGATTGGCTATCGAAGATGTTTTTCAAGGTGAAGCATGTCCTGTTCATAAATTGCCATGTGCAGATCTTCCCCAGTGTTTCAAAGGAAAGCCAGAAGAAGGGGGAAGCAATTTCTTCTATCGAAGACAAGGGTCCAGTAAATGGGTGGACTTTTTTTCTTCAGGGTACTAGATATACGTTTATTGTTTCTTCTAAATGATCTCCTTTTCTCAGGAGTAGAGCCTCGTTGGTCTTCCTCTGGTTGGCTAATTTTGAGACCTTTTGGTCTTTCCTCTGGAAGCATGGAGAACTAACTGTAATATTGAATTTGGTAAGGATATTTGCTCTTATTGCTTGCATTAATTTTCTTGTATGTGAGTCTCAAGCTTCCCTCCTAGTATGTGGTCTTGAAAAAGGCTTGAGGGTTTGTTTTTTATTAATTTGGTTTCATTTTCCTTTCTATAACTCTAATCTCTCATAGTTTCTTTTTCTTGTAACAAGTTTGTAAGTTGTAATATGTATAATTGCATAAAAAAAAACTATACAAAGACCACCAAAAAACAGAACGCACCAATCATTATTGATGATAAATTTTCCTGGATCTTATTTATTGTCTCTCCATATTTGTTTGTGTATTTTGTCTTGCTTTTTTTTTTTTATTTATTGCTTTATTCACATTTGTGATAGTTTTGCCTCTTTTGTCTTTTGCAGTAACCTAAAATTTGCCTGCTCTTTCCTGAACAGAGGCCCAAATCTCCACAGGGGGAATTAAACCCTTTTATTTTCAGTTAAGTCCAATGGGCAAATAGAGAGAGAAACTGACTTGCCCAGGATATCACAAAGGGTCTGGAACTTGTGGCCCTGGGATGTCCGAATCATCATCCAGTGCCAAAGCCACAAGATCCAGCCCTCCTGATTTTGACATGACTCCTGCTTCCTCTCTTGGGATGATGATGTTGCTATTAGCCATGATCCATAAATTTAGAGTTCATACTGAGCAGGAGCTGCTGTTTTGTTTTGGTCTTTGTAGCTTAGCATGTGGAAGATTCTTTAGTGCTGTTGCATTGGAGAATCATTGTGTACTCAGCTGTAGAGTCTGTGTTCATTTGTTTAGGTAAAATAAAATGAGAAGCTGAAGAAAGATCCAGCCCCACCAATAATTGCAGTTGGCTTTCCAGCCCAGTGGCAGCAGATGACCAATGTTAGATTTCTGAGCCTGTTCCTTGTACCTGGTCAGGACTGGGGAAGCTGCACAGGTCCTGAACTAGGAGGGGAGATGCTGATGCTGCGGGCCTGATCGAGAGACCCACTTGCATTAGTTGGATTAGGCTCTGGGTGGGATCTAGGGTTGCAGCTGTGACAACTGGCTGCTGAAAGACTGCATGAGAGGATCAAGTGTGTAAAGATACAAGTAAGCTATGACTGAAAACCTACGACTTGTCTGGATTTCAGGGTCCCTTCTCCTTTACCTCAACAACTGCCTCCTTGCTCTCTGAAATCTACTCTCGTCCCTCAACTTACCACATCCCTCTGCCTCACTATAAAATCATAGCTGGATAATGACCACACACAGGGCTGACTTTTGCGGGGTACAGCCTATGCAGTTACATGTGATGAAAAGTAAGAGAGGTTGGAAGGTGAGGAGGGGAGGGGGTTTCAGAGAGCAAGAAAGGAGGCACCTGTTGAAGAAAAAGACAAGGGAGCCAGATAGAGATGGTGAAGGGAGCAACCCAACAAGGGAGAGTGGGGATAGTGGAGGGGGGAATTGGGGAGGTGTAGGGCCAGAATAGGTAGAACTGGAGGGGGAAAAGGAAGGATGAAATCCAGCTATGATTTTTTAGTAAGGCAGAGAGAGAGAGAAATGGAGAAAAAAATGAGAATATAAGGAAGAATCAGTCAGAGAGATGTCAGGAAGGATGAGGCAGAAGAAATGGAAAATGAACAGGAAACTTGAAAAGGGAGTTAATAGACCAACAACAGAAAAGCAGAAAAAAAAGAGATTAGAAAAAATAAAAGTCCCCAAAAAGGTAAAACATAAATAAAAAATCAGTTTAGTGAAGGGAGTATATCACCTATAGGAATGTGCGTCTCTGATTTCTTTGTATTTTTGCACAGTACCTGAGGAAATGCATTTCTGTTTCTATTTCTCCAGGGTTACACTGTATGCAGAGCTTGGTTTCTTGGGGTTTCCTGTTCAGTTTTTGCTTACATGTGGCTCTGTGTGTGATCTAGGTCAGATATTCTGCTAGCGTGTATCTTCTGTATAAGTCTCGTGTTCTAGATAACATTTTCATAGATAGGATTGTTGCTGTTTGAGTCTTGAGAGTTAGTGCTGTTCTGTTGTGGCAGATTTGCTGTATTGCTTTCAAGTGCTCAGTAGTGGAGGGAGTCTGTATTGCTGTTACTGAGGTGAAGTCAACATTTAAATATTTTGTTTGAATGGTGAGTTGAAGGAAGAACCTCTTAGTTCTGCTCTTTGCCAATGTTGGAGTAGTTTCTGTGAACACAGGGTATGTTTATTGAACTCAAGTTGCAAGGTTTATTTTTGAATTCTGTTCCACCCTGTAGAGATGGGGCAATGAGATGGCACCAGCAGTGCTTAGGAGTGGCAAAAACCAAATCTAAATTTGTCACTAGGAGAGAAGAAGGGTTAGGGGAAGCTTGGGGGGTTGGGGATAGGAGAGATCTCTGAAGAGGCTGTGGATGGTAGTGCAAGGGAACCAGTTCTCACTGCACTGGGGGGTTGCCAATTTCAGTTTTCACACAGGGTGCTGGTTAGCCTAGAGCCGGCCCTGACCACATAGGTCACAGCCCCCTAAAAGTCAGCCCTGATGGCAAGTTAAGGTGGTAGTAAAAAGAAAGTTTTGATCCAGAAATAGTAAAGTAAATATATATTGGAAATAGAATATTTTATCTGTATAGACTAAATTTTTTATATCCTGTGGCATTTTTTTTTTTTTTACTTTATGCAAATTTTCAAAAATACATCCAAGTAACCTTGTTGAAAATGGCACATGAAGTACAAAGTATTCTCCAAGGACAAGCAGGATGGTAGACCTCACACATGGGTGACATCATCAGATGGAGCCCGGCACAGAACTTTGACCTCAAAGAATCTAGAATGTTCAAACATGCCCTACTGAGCATGTGCGGCTGTATTCATCACCCTGCCCCCTAGGCAGAGTCCCTCAAACTCCTTCTTTTTTTTTTCTGCTGAGCCTTGTGGTTGTGGAAGCCATGTGCTCACGGTATTCAGCTTTGCTCTCTATCTCACAGTCTTTGTAAGTGATTTATCTAGAGCTGCAGCTGTTTTCTTTCCTTTACCTTTTGGTAGTTTTATTCCTTTTCCCTTTTTTCTTTTTTCCTCTGCCGGCCACATGATGGGCCTTAGTCATTGTGCAGTCTGGCAGAGTCTATTTCTTCCCTTTTAAAATAAATGAATACATACATACCTTGTCTGCAGTTTAGTATCTGTGTCCTCTCCTTGCTTTCTGTTTTTTGTACCTTTTGTCCGGTGCTGGCAGTACTGACTGAGTGCAGTCCATGGATGATCAGTGTAGGCTGCTGAGCCTCGGGACTTGTCTACCCGGACAGGAGTTCCATGTCATTTCACCGATTGATCGGCATCAATGGAGATCAGACAGTGAAGAAATCGGACCATACAGTTCCTGTGGCAGGGGGAAGGGAAGAGCTCATTCTCCCCACACTTGAAGGAACTAGTTTCCATGGGCAGGAGCCCTAGATGACGTAGCCTCCCCTCCTGTTTGCCGGTGATGGCAGTGCAGTGTCCCTGGGAGAGAGGATGAGCAAGAACCTGGGCAAGCAGATTGCTGCCACACCTTCAGTACTATGCCCAGTAATGGTTGCCCGTGCACATCTGTGACCAGCACATCATTGATCTAATGCATCGATATCAGGATCGCATTGGGGACCAGGGTTGCCATTCAGCACCATGGTCACCCTTGACGCTGTCAAGGTGATGGGCGCCCTCAATGTCATTGAGGTGCGTGACCACCCTTGATACAGTAAGGGCCTTCTGTGCCGTATACATCAGTGGACGTGGAGTCTCGATACACTGGAGTCATTGAACCCTTGGGCCTCTGTGGCAGAGTAGCAGCTCCAACCTCTAGCGTCAGGAACCAGGCCTGCCATCAAGCACCATGGTTCCCCTCGATGCCGTTGGGGCTGATCTTGATGCCCTCTGCCATCAATTCCCTTGAGACCTTGGCATCCCCGATGCCATTGATGCCACGGTGTCATCGGTATCACAAACGTCCTTGATTCCATCGAGGTGCATGTATGGCCACCCTCAATGCCATCATGATGCAGAGTTGCCCTGATACCTTTAGCGCAGGGGTCAGGAACCTTTTTGGCTGAGAGAGCCATGAACGCCACATATTTTAAAATGTAATTCCATGAGAGCCATACAATATGTTTAAAACTAAATACAAGTAAATGTGTGCATTTTATGTAAGATCACACTTTTAATGTACAATAAGTCTCTGAAAATATTACACCAGGCCTTAAGACACCAATACATCTCCTATTAGGAAAACGGACCAAGTCAAGCTGCTATAGAGTCCTACACAGAAACCACACGCCAGCAGAAAACCTCACCTGAATCACGTGCTGACCCTCACCTAACATAGAATAAATAAATTTCTACCCTGTTTAATGAGTTATTCCAGGTTACTTCTACCCTGTTCATTGTAAAACAAGACTTTGTTTCTGTTATTTTTTGCTGGTTGTAATGTAAACCGAAGTGGTAATTAACTCTGTTGATTGAACTCCGGTATATAAAAGTTATAAATAAATAAATAAATAAAGAGACCAAAACGCATAACAAGAAGCATGCAGAAAAAACTGAATTGGAAACTGCAACAAGCCAGTGTCTCTGTATGCAGTGTAACAAAGGAAAAAAGAAACATCACCCATCCTTATAAAACAAATCAAGAAATATAAAATCAGCAGCAGTAAAACTGTACTAACAAAAAGAACATATTTCGAAACAGCTGATGAGTGGAATATCCAATAATTAAAAACTCATATAAAACATTTCCAGATACCAACAAAATATTTCAAAATAGCAGACACAAAGACCCAGTAATGAAAAATAAGGATACAAAAATTTTTTTGCTCTGCATACCTGGGAACGTTTGATATCCAGGTGTCCTGAGATTGTTCTGAATTAGCAGGAGGCGGGGTGGTTTGCTTGGAACCTTCTCCTCTCTCAGTCACATACCAGCGCTCTCTCTCACACTGGCTCTCAATGACACACCTATATACACATGCTCTCAGTACTCACATATACACATGCTTTTTCACTTATATAGGCTCTTAATTACACATTTACACACATGCTGTCTATCTTTTCACGCTTAAACACACACACAGGCTTTCAATCACATAAATACATGCTGTCTTTTTCTCTCACACACAGACTCTCATTCACATGCTTACAAACATGTCCTCTTTCTCTCATTTACACACAGGCTCTCAATCACATACTCACATGCTCCCTCACCTAAATCAGCTCTCAATCACACACAGACACACATGATCTCTCTCTTACTTATACACACAGGCTCTTAATCATACATACACATGATTTCTCTCACACACTAAGGATCTCAATCATACACACATACTCTTTCACACAAACAGGTTTTCAATCACAAACTTACACATACAGGTTCCCAATGGTAAACTTACATTCATGCTCTCTCTCTCACAGGCAGGCTCTCAATCACAGACATACTCTCTTTCACATATACAGGCTCTCAATCATTCACATACATGCAATCTCTCACTCACACACACACAGGATCTCAAACACACGTGCTTGCTCGCTCATTCACTCTCTCTCCCCGACCCCCACCCCGGAACTCGCGGCAGCAGCAGCCTCCTTCCAACCCTAACCTTCATTTTCAGCCCTCGCGGAGGAGGAGTCCCATCGGCCGCAGTTGAAGCTCTTCATTTTCCTCCGAGCCGCGCTGCAGTCTTCTTTCCGTCGGACCGACGCAGATCACACTAGCGTGGCCTCTTCTTGCCGCGCACGCACCCGATGCTCTCCACTTCCTCTTCCGGGCCGCGGGGGGGGGGGGGGGGGCGGGAAGAAGAGACCACACTAGCGTGGTCTCTGCTTCCCGCACATGCACCGGATGCTCACCACTTCCTCTTCCGGGCCGCAGGGGGGTGGGAAGAAGAGACCATGCCGGTGCCGCCGACTCCAGCTGTTCTGCCGCGTTCCGCCCGGGCTGACAGCATTTTTTTTTTTTAATTCTTTATTTTCAAATTTTTTAAATTACACCCAAGAATAACCTTGTACAGAAAAATTGATGTTTGTCATTATCCATACACTATAACAAGAAAAGATAATAATAATTGAGTAACCCTCATCTCATATATTTTACAAACATCATAAATTATAAGAATATGTGGAGGCGAAACTATGAGCGCATATTTAAGGCAAAATTAAAAATTTTAAGTGAATTAACAACCAAGTGGTGCCTTTTACAATTTTTCTAATGAGCCGATACTTGAGGGGATACCTCTTGGGTTCTGGCTTCTATGAAAGCCCTAAGTTGTGCAGGCATTTACATGGATATTTTAGGGTGAAATTTGCACCTAACTGAAGTACAGAAGAACGCATGTTTAAAAATTCTTTACGTCTGGTTTGAGTTGTTTTAACTACGTCAGGATAAATCCAAATCGGATAACCATATACTTTACTTTGTCTATTTCTGAAAAATTGTCTCATCACATAATTACGATCGGTCAAAAAAGCAAATGAAATTAATAGTGTTTTCCTTTGAGTAATCTCTGTGTCCATAGATGTTTCTAATATTTCAGAAATATTTATCCTGGGTGTTTGAGACCCAGCTCCTTCCATTGCTTCAGTTTGTGTCCTTTGTTGTAAGTAGTAAGCCTTAGTAATCACTGGCAAAGCCGCATCTGGTATTTTGAGAATTTGTTTCATGTAATTACGAAATAAGTCCATCGGAGAAAACAAGGCAACAACAGGAAAATTCAGAACCCTTAAATTATGGGCTCTAAGAGCATTTTCGATATTTTCTAACCGTTTGTTGGTAATATTATCTGATATAAATAATTTTTGCTGCACATTTTCAACCTTTGAAACTTTTTTATCCATTTCTTCAACCTTTTCCCCAAAATTAGAAATAAGGTTATTATTCACCATAGTTTGATTCCTAGTTTCTAAAGATACAGCCGACAAATTTTTAATAGACAGTTCTATTGATTTCAATATTGCCCATATCCCTTGTAATGTTATAGTTTCTGGGGTAGTTATGGTAAAACCCGCAGCTAGGGCCTTCAAGAGACCATCTCCCGTTTCCTCCTCAGCGCTCACCAACCTTCCTTTGCCATCAGTTGTCATTGGCTTCTCCTTCTTTCTGGCCCCCAACGAGAATTCCGGGGTTGAAGCTGTTAAAACCTTTTCTGGGCCCAGAGACACTGCTCCTTCCAGACTTCGGACCTCGCAGGGGCTTGCCTCCCGCTCTGCAGGGTCTCCTCCGGTCAGATCAAACGCCGAAGGACTCCCCACTTCTTCCGGGGTACCAGGAGGTATCGCGATGTTACCCGGGTGGGCTGGCTTCTTCGGCTCTCCGGGGCTTAGAGTGGTGTCAGGGGTCAGGGGAGGCTGTGCTCGCTCCTGCACTGCACTCCCAGCGACCAAGCGTCCCGGTGAAGATGTAACGGCTCCCGCAAAGAACCCTTCGATTCGAGGCTGTCGGGGATCTATAGAGGGCGAGTCTTCTCTCGTCTCTCTTAATCTCCCCTTCCTTTTAGTATGGGGCATTTCTCCGAGGAAGAAAAATGTAAAGGTAAGAGCCTCTCGTCACGGTGTTCACTCCGGGCTCACTTGGCGGCCATCTTGCCTCGCTGACAGCATTTTAAGCCCGGGCAGAGGAGGACCGGGGAGCAGCTGGGTCAGCGAGGGACTGGGAAGTGTGGCGACACTTGTCTGCGAGCCAAATGCAGCCCTCAAAAGAGCCATATCTGGCTCGCGAGCCATGGGTTCCCAACCCCTGCTTTAGCACATTCAATGCAATCGGGGTTCGGGGCTGTCATAGAGACCATTGGGCGTGTTTGCCACCAATGCCTTTCATTGACGCTCTCGACTATATCGAGCACCACCAATGAGGCCCTGGGATCATCCTTAAGCGCCCTGGTCATCCTCAAGGCATCTTCCGCCGGGGATCTTGAGAGCCCTTGAGTGCCACTGAAGCCCTCGGGCATTGGGGTTTTCAGACTTGGATGGATCAAGCACTGGGGTTGCCATCTACTCAAGGCACCCTGGTATGCCGAGGCATCTGGACACAGTGGTCCACTGCCTTTGAGGATTCTTGCAGTGTCCCGATGGGGCACTGAGGGAGCACCGTGCTGTCCTATCATGGGTTATGACTATTGGATATCATGGATGCCGATGATCTCAGGGGCCCTTAGCCATTGGGAATGGGTCATTGGAGGCCCTGCCTGGGTTTGTGCACTAGTGAGGCTATTATCAACCATAGCCACTGGCAAGAGACGCCATTGTGTTCGCAGCATCGATGCCCTCGGATGAATAGTTGAGCCGAGGGGAATAATCGGTGGTACTGGCAGTCCTCTGTTCCTTTGGGCATTGATGAGCCGTGTTGGGGCTCCAGGGCCTCTGCCTGCAGGAGACCCTCGCATCCTTTGTACCACCAGTCCATCGATGCTTTCGGGCACTGGTGCCTCTAACGGTATGGCTGGGCAGTCAATGTCTGCAGACGTCTGTGGTCCCGAGGATGGCACTATATACCGTTGAACTGATCCAGATTTGGTTGATGGCCGTCGAAGCCCTGGGTACCGCGTCATTCAGTGCTCTTGATGTGATCCTTCATTGGTGAGTGCGATAGCGCTGTGGGCCCTATGGGCACCATCACCACTATAGGCACCAATGGATATGGTTGGATGCCATGGGACATGGCTGCAGGGCATCATGGGTATTGTTGGTCGCCATGGTTTTCGCTGCTGTCGTTCCATGAAGGAAGCAAAGGTGAGTCATTCCCGACGCAGTTTCAAGGGCTGTGCCCAGCCTCTTGGAGCATTATTAGGTACTGGAGGGGGCGACATCATAGAACGCCACCCACCACCATGCCATACCCAGTGCACCAGTGGTAATGGTAACACTGTCTTCACACTGTTACGGTTCAATCCACTGTGAGTTACTGTGACAGTGGAGAGCAGCATGCACGGTCGGGGACGGCCAGGCATCTACTTGGAGCACCTTGAACAATGGCCGGCGGCATTATTCCTGTCTGTGCAGATCTCAATCAAGTCAGGGTTCTGCCATCGTCGCATCATGGTCTCAGCCTCCTTGTCAGTCTAGCACTATAAGGTGTTGGGGAGCACCGGCAGGGAAGGAGTCATCACAACCCCTGTGATTTGCCTTTTGGCATCGCGTAGCCACCTACTCTAGCAAGTGGAGACCACCATATGAGTACTAGTCAGCTTGTTTCTATAGCGGAGGGCTCTTTTTTTTTTTTCCGGTTGCCCTCTGCTGTATGGGTGTGTCTGTGTGTGTGTTTCCTTCGTGGCGAGCACAACAGGCTGTGCACCACCTCCACGTGACTGTCCTAGGACTAATATGCTCTGTATCGCTCCATGGTGAGACCGCACCTTGAATACTGTGTACAATTCTGGTCGCCGCATCTCAAAAAAGATATAATTGCGATGGAGAAGGTACAGAGAAGGGCTACCAAAATAAGGGGAATGGAACAACTCCCCTATGAGGAAAGACTAAAGAGGTTAGGACTTTTCAGCTTGGAGAAGAGACGACTGAGGGGGGATATGATAGAGGTGTTTAAAATCATGAGAGGTCTAGAATGGGTAGATGTGAATCGGTTATTTACTCTTTCGGATAGTAGAAAGACTAGGGGACACTCCATGAAGTTAGCATGTGGCACATTTAAAACTAATCGGAGAAAGTTCTTTTTTACTCAACGCACAATTAAACTCTGGAATTTGTTGCCAGAGGATGTGGTTAGTGCAGTTATTGTAGCTGTGTTTAAAAAAGGATTGGATAAGTTCTTGGAGGAGAAATCCATTACCTGCTATTAAGTTCACTTAAAGAATAGCCACTGCCATTAGCAATGGTTACATGGAATAGACTTAGTTTTTGGGTACTTGCCAGGTTCTTATGGCCTGGATTGGCCACTGTTGGAAACAGGATGCTGGGCTTGATGGAGCCTTGGTCTGACCCAGTATGGCATTTTCTTCTTCTTAGAAACCTCCAACCATATGCACGAAAGGGTGCGCGAGTAACTTTACGTCTGTGAAGATTAAAAAAAAAATGGGGGGGGGGGGGGGGGGGGGGGGGTGGCAGTCCAGGGGCATTCCCAGGTGGGGCCAGCCTTTACATATGTAAGTTGTCTACAATATAAATGGGCTCTGACCGATGGCCCGCAAATGCGCAGTAGAGAGCAGCTGTACCGTGCATATGCGGACCAGAGAGCTCTGCGCGACGTGCTGGGTGTCACAGAGGGATGGAGAAAAGGGCAGACAGGCTGCCGCTCCGAGAAACGGCTCAGCCCATTCCTCCGCCGCCGGGGAAGGGGGGAGGGAGTAGGGACGGCCGGAGCCGAGCAAATCTCGCCCATTTGGGACGCCACAGTACACTGGGAGGGAGGTACGGAGAGAGGCAGGTCCCCGTAGCGGAACCCCTCCCCCTCTGCATATCCCACGTTCAGCAAGGTACAGCCGGCCCTGTAGAAGAGAAAAAAAGAGGGAATGGAGGAGAGCTGAGGCAGAGGGAAGGGGTTGTGGATGAAGTGAGAGGGGAAGGAAAGGGAAGATGAGAGGGGATGAAAGGAAAAGGGAGGAGGATATGACTGAACAAGTGGGAAGGGTAAAGTTTTGGAGAAGAGAAAGGGAGTGGAGGAGGGCTGGGAGAGGGAAGGGGTTGTGGATGAGGTGAGGGGAAGGAAAGAAAAGGGAAGGAGAGGTGGAAGGGAAGGAAAAGGGAAGAGGATTTTAGTAAGTGGGAAGGGTAAAGTTGTGCAGAAGAGAACAAGAGGGAGTAGAGGAGGGCTGAGGGAGAGGGAAGGGGTTGTGGATGAGGTGAGAGGGAAAGGAAAGGGAAGATGAGGGGATGGAAAGAAAAGGGAAGAGGATATGACTAAACAAGTGGAAAGGGTAAGACATTCTGGAGAAGATAAAGAATGGAGGAGGGCTGGGAGAGGGAAGGGGTTGTGATGAGGTGAGAGGAGAAGGGAAGGTGAGATGGAAGGGAAGGAAAAGGGAAGAGGATTTTTAGTAAGTGGGAAGGGTAAAGTTGTGGAGAAGAGAACAAGAGGGAGTGGAGGAGGGCTGAGGGAGAGGGAAGGGGTTGTGGATGAGGTGAGGTGAGAGGGGAAGGAAAGGGAAGATGAGAGGGGATGGAAGGACGTGTTTCAGTAAGTGGGAAGGGTAAGAAGTTGTGGAGAAGAGCGGCTCTGACTGATGTGCCAGTCTGACCGATGGAATCTCGCCTGTTTGAACGGGATTGCAGGAAAAATTGGTGAGTGGAGGAAGGGGAGTGAGTGACCGAGGGGGAGGAGGATGAATGGCCGAGGTGAATGAGCGAAGGGAAGAGTGCCGTGTCCGAAAACGAACAAAAAAAAAAAATGTTAATGTAGGCCGTTTTGATGGACTTAGCGGCTTGTTATTTTATAAGCAATGTACACGCACAGGTTTGACAGCTTGTTTGGTATATTTGCACCTGCTCAGTATCTGGAATAAGTGATCATAAACGTCTTAAAAGTGAAATACTAACTGGATGCGAGGGGTCTGGGTGAAAAGCCAGGAGGGTCTCAATGACCTGCAGATGGACTGGGCAAACTGGTAGACTAATTGGTAGCACTGGTAATTTTATTGCTGCATGCATGTTAGAAAATCTCCTGACTTAAAATGCATAAAACCCAACTTATGGGGTAAAAGGTGTGTAAATTACACGGGTAAAATCTCCATGTGATTATTTTTAAAGTTAGAAGTAAAAAATACATGGGTATAGTAGTTGGGCGCCATTTGTCTGGATAAATTTCTACATCCTGCTAAGTAGCGGCTCTGCTATTACTTATCCAGATAAGTAGCACTTTTCAGACTTAGCCAGATAAGTTGTGGCAAAGCCGCTACTTAGCCGGATGAATAGGAACTTATCCAGAGAAGTGCCAATATGTGTGCACGTGTTTTCTTTTTTATATATATATATATATATATATATATATATATATATATATATATATATAAGCACAGGTTGCTGGATCCATTTGCACGTATTTTATCACGCGAGCAGGTTATAAAATACAGGAGTAGATTTCTGCTTGCACATACACGTGTGTATATGGGCACGTGCACAGCTATTTGAAAGTTATCCTCCCTGTTTTTAGAAGATTGCTGTTTTAGTACATTTTTTTTAATGACTAGTAAATGTTTTAGTCTACTGTTTTGTGACATTTTATAGCATAATTGTCTTGGCCTGTACTTATGGCTTTTTTATTGTAATATTGCATCATATCTGGTATGCTTTATTGTAGTTTTAATATTTAATTTTGTGTTAATTTTATGTTACCTGGTTTGGGAAATGTGCTGGAAAAGCAAGATACAAATTGATAAAGGAAATCATGTACATTGTCTGTCTTTCTGGCAGCACAGTTTTAGTTTCCCCCAGCATACAGAATTTATCTTCCCATTATCAAATCTTCAACTATACCTATTGCCACTGGAATATAGTGGTAGAAAATGGTTTTTTCCAAGCTTTTTAATAAAAATAATTTCCAATAATTTATGAGCACATATGTATTTGGTTGTATTGCTCTCTGGTTACAGTAAAATGTTTGTTTATAACCACTTGGCAGTAAGGGATGCCTGAGAAAATGAGATTAACTACCGTATTTCTCGCTCCATAAGATGCACCTAAGATTTAGAGGGGGAAAATTTAAAAAAAATGGTTTGCTAAACCGGCTCTGTTCCCGGGCTTCTGTGCATCTTATGGAGCAAATTAGGGGAGTGCATAACATTTTTTTTTGTCCCCATTTCATTTTTGGTCTGGGGAGGGCCATTTCGGTCTACTCCCCAGATCAGAAAACTTTTATCGTTCTCTTTCTGTGGGGAAACCCCATCCCAACCCCTGTGACATAGTAAGGGCAAAGGGCCGTCGGCGCCATTTTGATTACTGGCAGCCGATGGCCCAAGTGCAGGAGACCGCTCCTGGACCACCAGGGACTTTTGGCAGGTCTTATTCGCTCCATAAGATGCACATACATTTCCCCCCCCACTTTTGGGGGGAAAAAGTGCGTCTTATGGAGTGAAAAATATGGTATATCAAGTAGTTCACCTACTAGACAGACACACATGTATATATTATGCATACAGTGTGTGAAAGTTGTGTGTTTAAGATCATTTGTTCATGCAGCGAAGCCATGTGGACTAGTAAAAATCCTACCCAGGGCTGTTAGAAGAAGTGGGTGAGGTGGGGGGTAGGGGATGCCATGTGGCTGGCACTGCCGCTGTTATTTTAGTGTCGGTGGAATGCAGCTCCTGCTCAGTCACTTCTGTGTGGCCGGAAGGGGCCTGTCGGCGGCCGTATCATTGGAGAGGGATTCACCACAAACTCCTGTAACACCCTTTACAGTTTCTGTTGCATTTGGATTGACACATTGCCACCCTTAAATAGTTCCTCCTTCTGTAGGAGAAGAAGAAAAGAGAGGTGCAGGTGGGCAGCCTTTCGAGTGGCTAGACTGAGCATAAAAGTGTGGTGGGTGAGCATTTATTTTTTTTTTCTTCAGGTTCCCAAGCTGCTTCTCACAGCAAGCAGCCTGTCTCGTTGCCTTTATTGGGGAGAGACTTTTGGCAGCCGATTTAGACCACGTGAGAGGATCTGGCTGCTAAACTGACATTTATAGTTGTGCCTTTTGTTGGAAGCTGTAGAGAAATTAAATCCTTCAGAATGCAGATTCGGCTTGCGTGCAGCAGAGTGCAAGATCTGCAGAATGGGAAGGAATAGAGAGAATAAGGGGAACGTCTGAGCTGTCCCTCTCGGGGCAGTGGCATCCAGTTTAAATCTGTGCTGCCAGGAAAGAGTTCGAGTTTAAATGATTCTGTACTTTCTGATTTTTTTTTTTTTTTTAAGAAGTATTCAGAATATGTTCCAAGGGGCAGATTATGCAATTTCCCAGTGATACTGACGCTTTCTGTAAAAGATATTTGTTCTAACATGTATACCTGTTTGCTGCTATATTTTTAAAACATTACTGTTATGGCATTATATATGTTAAGTCATAGATGACGAACTTGTATTTGGTTGCAAAAATGTTTAATAAAATACAAACTATAAAAAAAAATATAAAAGGTATTTTTCTGTAAACAGGAGGGCTAACTAAGGGCACAAGAATCTTTCTTGCCATGTGAACAAGCAGAATATTAGTCTGCCAAGGGCATGGTTTCTATCAGCCTGATTCAATAAACTCCGCGGGAGAGCCGGCGCGCGCCCAGGCACCTCTTCTGGGCGTGCAATTCTGTATTTAAATTAGTGGCGGCGCTAATAAGGAGGCACTAGGAACACTAGTGCATCCCTAGCGCCTCCTTATTGGTGGAAGCGGCGGCTGTCAGTGGGTTTGACAACAGATGCTTAATTTTATCGGCGTCAGTTGTTGAACCCGCTGACAGCCACGGGTTCAGAAAACGGACGCTGGCAAAATTGAGCGTCCGTTTTCAGGGCCGCGGGCAGATTTTATTTTTTATTTTTGGGACTTAATATCGCCATGATATTAAGTCAGAGGGTGAACAGAAAAGCATTTTTTTCTGATTTTCTGTACACCTTTCCGGGTGTTGTCCCTGATTAACGCCTGCCTTTGGGCAGGCGTTAATTTCTGAGAGTAAAATGTGCGGCTTGGCCGCACATTTTACTTTCAGTATCCCGCGGGTATAACTAATAGGCTCATCAACATGCATTTACATGTGATGAACGCTATTAGTTTCGGGGGAGGGGGGTTGGCCGTGTGTTTTACACACGCTATTACCCCTTACATTATAATGGATAATAATAGCACGTGTAAAACGCGTGGTCAAATGGGGCTAAACAGTGTGCTCGGCCTGTATATAAATAGTGACTCCAAGTCTGGGCAAATCAGCATAAGAAATCCATCTAAACAAATCTGCAGCGTAAAAAGAAGTAAAATAGAGTTTTTTGCAGCTGGTAGTGCTGCGTGCTGCCTCAATCTAGCAGGGTTGCAAAGGTCGGCCTTGTGTATCTCCACTGCAGATTCTTTGGCTGCAGTGTGGGCCGGGTGAGATGTTGGAATTTGCTGAGGGGTGATGTTATTGTTGCTGAAGGTCCCGGTTGGCTCTTTGTAAGTAGTCTTTTTTTTTAGAGGTGTTTGTATATAGAGTAGATGCCCGCACTTTGGCTAGAGTCCTGCACTTCTGAAGTGTCTCAAGTACTGTTGCTAAAGTGGCAGTTCTGCTCTGCTTGTTTTACAGAAACCTTGAAGGGGGAGCCAGAAGCCATGTTTGAGGAGCTGCTGGAGAGGGCCAAAGCTGGCGATCCGAAAGCCCAAGCCGAGGTATCTCTGTGTTATGTTTGGGCAATGACTATTCAGGGCAGCGGAGCTCACCTGCCGGGACCAGTAGGAGCAATTTGCAGAATGTATTGAATTAATGTAAGAGGGAGCAAGTTAATAATCAGAGAATGTATTTTTATGAGCTGCTTTTTTTTCTACTGGTTCTTCTAAGTGGAATCCATTGTGTACATGGAAAGTGCACACTGTGTACACAAGTCTCATCAGATAAAAGTGTTTTCCTGAGAAGATCATGCTCCTGACCTCTAGCCTGGAATGAAACAGCTTTGCACCTTGGGAAGAGTCCAGCCCTCCTTGTAACAAGTTGTCCTCTGCCTGCTTATGTGAGCAGCGAGGCAGGCGAGCACTACAGCGAGTGCAGATGTGTGCGGGCACCATGTTGAGAGAACGAGAGTTATAGGGGACAGCGATCATTAGCATGAACATATCTGGAACACACTATGGGCCTGATTTTCAAAAGCATTTGCACACTTAAAACTGGGTTTTACATGTTGAAATGCACTTTACCCGTGTAAGTGGGCTTTTGAAAATTGCTACAATATACGCTATTGAATTGTCAATGGGTTTTATCCACATTAAATGCACTTAATACAGTTAAATGGGCTTTTGATAATTGATAGGATAATGTTACATTTAACAGGTGTAACTTCTTTGAAAATTATCTCCTATGGGGCGGATTTTAAAAGGCCCTTGCGCGCCTATTTTGCATAGGCCGCCAGCGCGCATAAAGCCCCGGGACGCACGTAAGTCCTGGGGCTTTCGAAAAGGGGCGGGAGGGGGCGTGTCCGGGGGCGTTCCCGAAACGACGTGGTGTTTTGGGGGCGGGCCCGGGGGAGTGGCGCCGGGCCGGGGGCGTGGTCGAGGCCTCCGGACCAGCCCCCGGGACCGGAGGACGGAGCGGGGCTGCTGGCTGGCGCGCGCAAAGTTACGCCTGCTTTCAGCAGGCGTAACTTTGCCAACAAAGGTAGGGGGGTTTAGATAGGGCCAGGGGGGGTAGGTTAGGTAGGGGAAGGTGGGGGGAGGGCGAAGGAAAGTTCCCTCCGAGGCCACTCCGAAATCGGAACGGCCACGGAGGGAACAGGCAGCGCACGCTGGGCTCGGCGCGCGCAGGTTGCACAAATGTGCACCCCCTTGCGCTCGCCGACCCCGGATTTTATAAGATACGCGCGGCTACGCGCGTATCTTATAAAATCCAGCGGACTTTTGATCGCGCCTGGTGCGCGAACAAAAGTACGCGATCGCGCAAATTTAGAAAATCTACCCCATGATGGGCCTGATTTTCAAAAGCATTTGCACACTTAAAACTGGGTTTTACATGTTTAAATACACTTTACCCGTGTAAGTGGGCTTTTGAAAATTGCTACAATATACGCTATTGAATTGTCGATGGGTTTTATCCACATTAAATGCACTTAATACAGTTAAATGGGCTTTTGATAATTGCTAGGATAATGTTACATTTAACAGGTGTAACTTCTTTGAAAATTATCTCCTATGTGCACAAGTGCTATGTTAGTAATGAATAGTAAATGCAGCAGTTAGCACAAAGAGACATTTTTACTTGTTTACAGACCTTTTTCCCAAAATGGAAAATGTCTGAATGAGCTAAAGCAGTGGTCCCCAACCTTGTCCTGGGGGCCCACCAGCCAGTTTGGTTTTCAGGATAGCCACAATGAATATGCATGAGAGAAAATTTGCATGTCATGGAGGCAGTGCATGCAAATTTTCTCTCATGCATATTCATTGTGGCTATCCTGAAAACCCAACTGGCTGCTGGGCCCCCAGGACAGGGTTGGAGACCACTGAGCTAGAGTATAAAAGCACACAGTGCTAGACCAGGATGAAGACTGAAAAAGTGAAGAAGGTGCAACAGGGTCTCTGAGTTGCAGCCCGTGCGATGCCTGGCACCTTGCCTGCCACCATTGGTCAGGTAGTGATGGGCCTGACTGATACCCAGAAGCTGCAGGGGACTTGATGATGATCTGCCATATGCTCACAGTACAGCAAATGGTTTACATGCCCAGGAGTGCGCTAGCTTTGTTTGAATATGCTGCACAAAAACCCAGGCAGGAAAAGTAAACAGATGTTGCCAGCAATGCAGCTCTTCTTCTTTGGTTCAGGGACTGGGATTCCAGCCACAGGAAACCTTTGACCAGACTGTAGGAGAAAGAAATGGTCAGTTCTTTTGTATAGGACCGGTGCAGGGCTGAGAGTTTGCAGTCTTTGCAGGAATAGTCTTAGCTGAGAACTGAAGCCCGGCTGCTCAAGTAGAAGGCAAGGAATGCAGTTGTCTCTTTGCATCGGATGCTGGACATTCCCTGATGTTGATTTGCATTTGCATTTGCAAACACTTCTGATTCCAAACCCCCCCCCCTCCAAAAAAAAAAACAAAAAACATTGTAAGTGTAATTATTTTTAATATACTTGTTTGTTGATTGCTGTTTCTTATTGTGTTGTTATCTGCCTTGATCTTACACTAGATCAGCAGCAAATCGGATGTATTACATAAACAAATGCAGGGTCAGCTCTAGGGCAAATGGTACCCTGCCTGAAAGATGGTTATGGTGCTGACGCTTCCCCACCCCAGATGAACCCTGATGTTTGGGGGAGGGGGGTAAGAAAGTCAGACTGGGAGGAAGTGGGAGAAAGGCAAACACTGCCCCTCCCCCTCAGATTGACAGATTGGCATGAATTAGTGGCAGAAGGGTGTGTGTTATCTCTCACTATGACCTCAGCGCACTCCCATTTCATTCCCCACCACCACCACCACCACTATCACTCCTGTGTTGGCCTGAAATAGAAATACACATTCTCTAGGTATAGAAATGCTGAATCTAAACAATAAAAAGATATATTTTATCATTTTCAGTCAATCATATATCCCTGGATCACACATCGCCAGTAGACCTGAGGCAAAATATCTCCAACACAAATTTAAAATTTTATCTAAATAATTAAGAAATAGAGCATACCTTGGCCTGCTAGTAACTATCTGGCAACTTGGCTATAAGACATTACAAGAAAAACTCCTAAGGGCCCTATATGGAATAGAAGAACTCCTGATCAGTTCTAGCTATCTATGAAAACCTATTTTTTAAATTATTTGACAGCATGATTATAATTGGTTTAATAGTTTTGTTTTATGTGGTATTTATAATGTTTCCTCTTAATTTCATTTAATTGTAAAGCCTGTTGCTGATTTATTGTTCATTGTAAACAGAGGTGATGTTTTTAACGTGCCGCGGTATATAAAAAAAATCTCTAAATAAATAACAGTTTTAGAAAAAGGAACTTATTCAACACCTCATGGATTACACAAAATATACCCACAGGTGTCAGATAACTGTTGGAGACAAATACAGAACAAAGACACCATAAAGCATACATAGAAATGTGCAGATAAAAACTGAACTGGAAATCTCAACAAGCCAGACTCTGTAGGCTGTGCAACATTACCATGCCTCATGAAACAAAATAAAGAAAAATCAATCATGAATCATAATAGCAAAACCATACTAATAAAAAGAATAAATATTTCAAAATATCTGATAATTTAAAAAATTATAAATTTCTCAAAATACAAATAAAATATTTAAAAACCGCAAAAACATCAAATTACATTCAATAATTTAAGGATTTAAAAATCTCCTGCTCTCTCCATACCTGAGATTTTTTGATTTCTAGCATCCTGAGATTGTCGTGGACTGGGGAAGGTAGGGCCACACAAACTTTATCTTCTCTCTCATATACATACTTACATGTTTATTCTGCTTATAATCTGCCGGGATCAGGCCCTGGTAAGATGGCGGACTATAAAGCTTGTAATAAATAATTTAAATACAATTTTCTCACACACTCCCTCTCTCATACACATGCCTATGTTCTCTCATTCACTCCCTCTGTCATATATACACAGTCTCTCTTCCCTCAAATACACACACACATTTACAGACTCTGTTTCTCACACACACACATTCTCGCACTCATACACACAGGCTTTCACACACACACATTGTTAAATTATTTAAAAAGTTATCAAAAACCAATAAAATATTTCAAAACATACATATCAAATAACACCTAACAGTTAAATCTAATATAAATAAAAATAATCTCCCACTCTCCATATCTTGGAGCTTTTGATTTCCCATCACCCTGAGATTGTTGTGGACTGGGGGGGAGCGCTGCATAAACTGTATTCTCTCTCTCTCGCACATTATATACTTACACACACCCTCTAATATACACAGGCTTTCTCTCCCTCACACACACTCAGATTTTCACACAAACACACACATACACCCTTTCAGGTACATCTGACACGCCCACTCATGCACACAGACTCTCCCACACACACACATGCATACAGGCTCTTGCTCTTTCTCTCTCTGCTCTCCCTCACTCCCATACATTGGCTATCTCACACAGTCACACATGCATACAGGCTCTCCTGCTCCCACACACACACACACACAAATGCATACATACAGGTTCTCACACATTATCTACACCTGCATACAGACTCTCACTTTCACACATATACACACAGGCTCTCTCACACACCCACACATGCATACAAGCTCTCTCCTATGCATCATCAGCATACATACACTCTTGGGGCTTTCCCCTCCCTGGCCTCTCTCTCTCTTCAGGTCATGAAAGAATGTGCTTAGTCACGGCCTCCTCTTTCTTCAGGCCGTGGCCTTGCTGGGCCTCCCTCTTTCTTCAGACCGCAACAAATGGGCTATGTTGTGGCTCCACTGGGTCTCCTCTTCAGGCCGAGGTGAGATGGGCTATGCTACATTTCCGCTAGCCCTCCTCTTTCTTTGGGTTTAAGCGAGATGGGCTATGTTGTGGCCCTGCCAGGCCTCCTCTTTCTTCAGACCGCAACAAGATGGACTACGTCACGGCCTAGCGTGCACTTTAATAATCTGGCTACCAGGTCTTTGTTGGAGAGAGGATGCCACCACATCGTATCTCCGTGGCATCCTCTCACTCACAGTGCCCTGTGAGATCGCACTTGCCAAGCAGAACCCTATGTAGTGTTCATACATCGAGTTTGCTGGAGTCCTCTGCTTCCATTGTTGCTCATACAGGGGAAGAAATTCTGATAATGCTCACATTTTTCAATCTGTTCCAGTAAGGCTTGAAGCCTGGCTCTTGTCTAACTGGGTTGACTTCATCCTCCCTGATTTTCATTTAAGGGAAAACAGCTTACAAGTGGAACCAGCAATTTTTTTCTCTTCATATTTGGGGTATTTTAAATAAAATCCTTATGCCCCCTCTCCTTCCGTCAGGGGCCGTCTTCTCCTGTGTTTTGCTGGTGAAGGTGGTGATGGGGGAACAGACATGACAGGCCATGGAGTGATGAGTTTTCTTCATGAAACCCTACTGAAAACCACTCCATGAGCCCAAGTGCTCACTCTGGCAAAATGTAGGCAGAGCTGTTAATGGGACGTTCACAAACAAATTAAAAAAAAATACAAAATGCTTCGGAGAAATGCAAGATTCTGGCCGCATGTACAAGTCTCTCTCCTCTCATGTCTTTTTTCCAGTAAAAGCGGCAAAACTAACTTATCTAGGAAAACAGTTACCCCCTTTATAAGCAACAATGCATTTTTGTCTATTTTAGATTTTTTTTTTCTAGTGATCTTGCCTTTCACTCATTTACTATTTATTTTCTAACTAAAGGCACTTAGTATAATGAAATAAATAAGGTGATTTATCTGACATGTAAGAACTTACTGTCCGTGACGTGGCTCTTCCAATGTTAATGCCATGTTGTGCAGTGATCTTGCCCTCAATGACAAACCGTGTTGAGATAAGGCTGTTCTGCCACTCCCCCCTCATTCTGTTTTTTGTTTTGGTTTTTTTTTTTAAATACAAAATTTGTATTGTTTTCCACAATAACCAACACACTATAGAAACTCAGTCTCAGGCTCTGTCCCAGGTCTCCTTTCATTACTGAAAAAAAGTTTGCTCCTTCTGGCAGTCCAAACTGTCAAAATTGTCTTGCTCCACAGGTCCAAAATTTCTAAATTGTGCCCCACCTACCGGTACCTAAAATTGATGTTGGCTGGGCCCTGTAGCTGGCACTAGTTTGTTGTACGGAAAACATGCACTGCTGTGGTGCTACCCAGAAAACCCTGTAAAAAAAAGACACTTGGAACCCAAATGGTATTAGGCCTGTTGTAACGCGTGTTAGGTGTGGATTTGGCCCTTGGACAGCCTTAAGTAAACTGAATGACAGCAATATAGTCAAATTCCCATACCACAACAGTACTAACTTCAAGCACTCAAACAGGAACAAAACTATCTGTGAAAATGCAAATATTATACCAGGTCCTAAAACACTTCCTATTAGGGAAAGCAGAACAAACCAGTCGCTCTAAATTCTTGCATAGAAACTGCATACGGTACTAGCAGAATACCCTACCTCACTTACTTACACATGAAGAAGACAGACACTCACCAAATACAGAATAAAGAGACCATAAAGTATAAATAGAAATGTGTAGATAGAAACTGAACTGGAAACTGCAACAAGCCAAACTCTGTATACAGTGAAGCAATAGAGAAACAGAAACATCACTAGTCCTCATAAATCAAACAAAATCAGGAAATATAAAACAATCATAATAAACCATATTGATAAAAAGAATATTGCCAAACAGATGACAAATAACATCCAATAATTAAGAACTCATATAAAAAGCTTTAAAAATTTCCAAACAGCAATAAAATATTTCAAAAATAGCAGACACATCAAATGCCCAGTAATCAAAATGAGAAGGAAAAAATCCCCTGCTTCTCATACTTGAAAACGTTTGATTTCCAGTCACCCTAAGCTTGTCGTGGATTGGTGGGGGTAGCATAAACCTTTTAAATGTCCGTCCCCCCCCCAAAGGCAGGCTCTCATTCACACACACATCCATCCCTCCCAGGCAGGATGGAGAAGGTACAGAGAGAGGCAATCAAAATGATAAAGGGGATGGAACAGCTCCCCTATGAGGAAAGGCTGAAGAGGTTAGGGCTGTTCAGCTTGGAGAAGAGACAGCTGAGGGGGGATATGATAGAGATCTTTAAGATCATGAAAGGTCTTGAACGAGTAGATGTGACTTGGTTATTTACACTTTCGGATAATAGAAGGACTAGGGGGCACTCCATGAAGTTAGCATGTGGCACATTTAACACTAATCGGAGAAATTATTTTTCATTCAATGCACAATTAAGCTCTGGAATTTGTTGCCAGAGGATGTGGTTAGTGCAGTTAGTGTAGCTGTGTTTAAAAAAGGTTTGGATAAGTTCTTGGACGAGAAGTCCATTAACTGCTATTAATCAAGCTAACTTAGTGAATGCCCTTTGCTATTACTGGCATCAATAGCATGGGATCTTCTTAGTGTTTGGGTACTTGCCAGGTTCTTGTGGCCTGGTTTGGCCTCTGTTGGAAACAGGATGCTGAGTTTGATGGACCCTTGGTCTGACCCAGCATGGCAATTTCTTATGTTCCTCCCCAGGCGTGCGCACACTCGCATTCACACCCAGCCACCCTCCCACATCAGGCAGGCCCGCATTTACTCATCCATCTCAGGCAGGCTGCCGTTCACACACAAGCAACCTCTACACAGGCAAGGTCCACGAGTCTCATTTCTCTTCTGCTGCTGCCACCTTGCTCCTTGGGGAAGGACAGGATTCTTTGCAGCGCTGTAGAAGTCCTTCCTGCGGCTCCTCGTGTACCAGCTGGCCCTGCGTACTCAACAATAGCAGTGTTGGCACTTCCTGTATGCTCATCTCGCAAAGTACGAGATGAGCATACAGGAAGTGCCAGCACCGCGAGGGTTTACCACGTGGCCGGCTGGAGCACAAGGAAGAGCTGCAAAATATGCTTCCTTTTCTTTCGCTCTCAGTGGCATGGGGTCCACCGGCAGCCGCATGGGCCTCTCACTGCTCCCTTTGGTGTGCCCCATCCGCTGCCCTCCTGGGTGTGCCATCCGATGGAGTTGCACCGTTTGCACACCCGGTAGTGCCGGGCCTCTCTTGAGACCAGGCTCAACCCCAGTACCTGCTGCATCTGCATTTGTAACTCTCCTTGAGACCGGGTTTGAAAAGGCGAGTAATTAACTAAGTCCAAATCCAACCCCAGAAAAAAAAATATCATGACTGGTTTAGAATTATCCCTGGTCAGGGACCAAGTTAAATGATTCAGTTGGCAGTTATGACAGAAACCAAAGAGGGCACCATAACACTTTCTTATGGACTTCTTTTCCACTTCTAAAAATATTTATTCCAAACCAGTCCAATATGCAGGAATCTATTTCTATCAGGTATAGCTGTATTGTGTAGTATGATCCAAAGTTCTGCACCATAATAACTGCTTTTGATTTCCGTTCTGAGCCCCATCGAACAGGAGATGGGCAGTAGCTGTGGCTCATGGTTTATCTGACTCTGTTCTGTTCCGGCTTGGAGTGCGCTCAGATGCTTGGTGCGAGGCTTGGAAAGTATTTACTGAGAGAAGAATGGAAAGATTCTTCACTGCTTGGATGGGATCAGGGGAGGGGAGGACAGGCAAGGCTGCTGGCAAACCAGCACTGTGGGCCATCGCCTTCTCACGCCTGGCGATTCCTGCTAGCTGTTTGTAGGGAGAAAGCTAGCTGACTGCAAGACTTCCTTTAATTAATTAGGTAAGTTGTAAGCATGTGGATCACTAATGCACAAAGCCGGAAACATGCACCCAGATCAAAACATAAAATCAGAAGGTCACCGTCGCCACTGTATTTTTTTGTTAACTTACGGAAAAAGTACAAAGAATGTGCATAGCGCTGCTAACACTTTATACAAATGCATTTATTCTGACAGGAAATTGAAAGCTTAGTGCTTATAGCACAGCTGTGGGCTTAGTGCTGTTAAAAGGTTCCAGTTTTATGTTTAAAGCATATCCTGAGAGTGCTTTTTCCACTGCTGCCTATTCATTATGAACTAAAATCTGCTGAGAGCTACCTCTCCTCTCAGTTGCTATTTGGGGGAATATGGCTGACTTTTATTTTGATGTCTTAAATGTAAGTGTGTTTTGGAGCTTCAGATTTTGAAATAATAGTAAGAATTAATTTCCTTTCCTTTGGATTCTCAGATTGAATAAGTCACATGGAAGGGAACTTTCTTTTTGGTTGGTTGACTGTAAAGCATTCTGAAAGCTGTGGTGCGTTAGTAGTCAAAATGAAACTGTGATTTGGTCTAGCTCTGAAATCAAATTCCTTCCCTTTTTCTTCATGTTTCAAAACCCCAGCATATTCTGAACTGGTGTGTCATGCTCCCTCTCTTGCAGAGTTTAAATCCTGACTAAAGACCCACCTTTTTGAAATCACTTTTAAATCTTATGTCCGGTTGTCTGCTTTTAATCTTAACTAACTTTCTTCTCTGTTTTAGCCATGGTCTTGCTTTTTTAAAATACCCCATGTCTCTTGTCTGGTGTCTTTGTCTTATTAGAGTGTAAGCTCTATTGAGAAGGGACTGTCTTTTTTGTATGTGTGTATAGTGCTGCGTATGTCATGTAGCGCTATAGAAATGTTAAGGGGTAGGGAGAGTTTCAGTTGTGGGGTCCTGTGGACGTTGCACCGGTATTCGTTGAACTCTAGTTTTTGAGTGCAGCACTCTTGGAGAACGCGTAGCGTGCTATGATGCCTCAGTTTCCTATGGAGATTTTTCTATGTATTATCACATAAAATGCCTTTTAGCAAGACGCATTCCTGCTTGATCCTGCGAAGGTGTTAGATTGCACCGCATGTGATTGGCAGCAATATGACTGGGATATGTGTAACAAGCTTATGCGTGCGGTGGCTGCAGAAATCTAGTTGCCAAATTTTATTTTCTGGTGCATCATTAGAGGCATTGAAATAACTTACAATTAAAAGGATTAAAATACTTGTACATTTTGCTGAGAGGTCAGAAGCATTGAAACAGTTGTAGAAAGCAACCTGCCATACACATAACAGTTCTTGAAAAAGAGTGAAATGCCAATTCATTTACAGAGATTAAAGGAGGGCAAGGATCATTCAGGAAGAACCCGGAATACATTGCGGGGATTTTTGTGTTTGCTATAAAAATGTGTATGTCTTAAAAAAAAAAAAAAAAAAAAAAGCTGTCTCTTTCTCAGTCTGTTTGAATCTGGCTCAGCAGTGATCCTAGTCTCATCTTTAACTGGGGAGAAAACTGGTTTGCTTTATTTTCTGAAAGTGCCTGGTTGTTCCCCCCCGAGAGTTCAGTGAATGCTGGTCCTCTCTGGCTTTTTCTGCAGTGGCGCATGCTGACTCAGTCACAGCGAAGGCTAAGCAGGGTGTCCTAGAGCACAGGGTTTCCCTGAATTCTCCCTCTGCCTGTTGTGCTGCCCGCAGCAGCTTTTCATGTTCACAGTGGCCTTGGCATGATCCCTGAACTTGGTGCAACATTTAAAAACATTTTACAGATGCTTGATGTGTATAATAGTGAATAGTTGTTTGAAATTATTTTTCTACACCCAACAGAGTTCCTTTCAGCATTATTTCATTCTTTATACAGCATCTTTTACAACAAGTTAAGTAATAGGTCCAATGAGTCTCTGCCTCAGAAAGCTTACAATCGAAGTGGGCACTCAAGGCAAAGGAGAAAAAAAATGGACTTGCCTGTGGGCACAGCAAGCATCCGTGGCGGAAGCAGGATTTGAACCTTGGTTCCAAGCTCTATTATTCTCACCATCAGGCTACCTGCCCTATAATTTGGTGTCATACCTGACAGCCAAGTTGGTTCTAAAACATTTTCATGTCCCAGACCTGAAAATATTTTGCTGCACAAGTAAACCTATCCCACCGACTTGCCAGTCCATCACTGTCTAGAACAGGGATTCCCAAAGCTGTCCTGAGGACCCCACAGACAGTTGTACTTTCAGGATATCCACAATGAATATGCATGAGATAAATTTGCATACCATGGAGACTCATTATATGCAGATTTATCTCATCCATATTCATTGTAGTTATCCTGAAAACCCGACTGGCTGTAGGGTCCCCAGGACAGCTTTGGGAAGCCCTGCTTTACTAAGTTCCTTCTTCTGATCTGGAATGATCACTAAAGGATCTACATGGTCAGGCTGATATTGGATGTTAATGTGCAGGTGCTTTTCTACAGCTTGTAGGATTTCAGCAGAAATTGCAAGGTTACTCCTTAATCGTTTGTCATATTTCTAATTGAGAGACGAAAACAACTGGTGCTTTTCCTCAGCTGAAAGAGTGCTGAGTTGAGAATTGCCTGTTTGCTTCTACTGAAATAATGAAATTGCTTCAAACAGTCATCATGCAAAAGTATTCCATATTTATAGATGGTCTAAAACCTGTGCAGGTGAGGGTAAAAGGTATTTTGTGGCTTTCTTTTTGATTGGCAGTGTGTTGGCTTATTTTTGGCCTTGTTTTTCAAGGCGCATTCTAGCAATAATAAGTGCCCTGTTCTTCTGTTAAAAGAACTGTCATCGGTGTAGATTATTAACATGTGCAGAGTGGAAGGGACTAACAATGCAACTGTGCAATAGAGCTAAAAATATTTTTTGTTTTCAAGATTTTGTGACATTTTGGGCTGAAGATTTTTGGTATTGCATTGCAAAAAGGTAGGGGGTCAATTATCTGGCTAGCTAGCTACTGAATAGCTGGGATATTCAATGGCGCAGGGTCACCAGTGAATATACCCAGCTACATAAACATTCTGCTCTTTGACAGTCATAAAGTTAGCGGGCTATGTTAGCCAAATGATAACTTAGCTGAATAAATGTGCTCCTGATTTATCCGGCTAACCTTTTAACCACATAAAAAGTTAGTGAGCTAAGATCTAGACTTATCATTTTGCTATAAATTTCGCATGAATAGCGCCCGTGATTTAAAAAAAAAAAAAAAAAAAAAAAAAGGGGGTGTGGTTAGGGTAATTGACTTACCACAACTCGTGCTATTTTAAATTTATCGCACCCGAATTTCCACGGTTGGACTGCTCATGGAGAGAGAGAGAGATTCTTTATAAGGCTGTCATATTAGTCAACTATTTTAACCACTGTAGGAGAATCAACTAGTAACTCGAGGTGAGGGTTTGGTGGTGGTCTAGGGTTCGGGGGGCACTTTTACATGCACAATTAGAGGTACAAACAGCACAGTACACATCAGTGAAGATTTGAAGTGATTTGGAGTGAGGAAAGGTACACAAAAATGAGATTTGTACAATGTACTCTCACCCTAGCTTTATGTACTCTCTACCTAGCTGCTATCAAGCTAGGGTGAGAGTACAATGTACAAATCTCATTTTTGTGTACCTTTCCTCACTCCAAATCACTTCAAATCTTCACTGATGTGTACTGTGCTGTTTGTACCTCTAATTGTGCATGTAAAACTGCCCCCCCCCCGAACCCTAGACCTCCACCAATACCTCACCTTGAGTTACTAGTTGATTCTCCTACAGTGGTATAAATAGTTGACTAGTATATATGCCACCCCAGAATCAGTCTCTCTCTCCCCCTGAAAGTTTGGGATGGTCAGACTGGGATTTTAAATCCTTTGGTTCTTCTGGCCAAGTCTTGGACTTAATCAGACAAACAGCTTTCAAATATTGACTCCTAGATCAGTGGTTCTCAACCTTTTTTTCTGTTGGGACATACCTGACAGATTGTCACATGCGTGATACACTGAACACGTGGTTGTCACGGAGCTAAATGTAAGCATACACTCTGCATCTATAGGAACAGCCCTGACCCCCCAACAGTGGGTGCAGAGCAGAACTAGGACATTCCCTGTACAATTCACCATCCAAAAAAAGAGATTTGTTATCAGCTCAGTAACAGCAACATACACTCTCCCCCTACCAGATGCAATAGCCCTCCTTATGAAAAGATAGTAATTTACCACCAATGCATGTCCTATTGAGAAAATACAACAAATAAGACTGATACAATATGTACATGCTAGTAAAATAACTCACCTCAGTCACATGCACAGAATCCACCTTCACCAAGTACAGAGACTGCAAATTACAAATATGGAGACAGAAACTGGAATGGAAACCCAAAAAAACCAATCTGCATGCAGTGCAAATCTGGAGAAATGGAAACAGAAATATAGCACCTATCAGACTCCCAGGATCTGCAGTAATGTACACAAACTAATGCGCAAAAAGTTACACCTGCATTATGAAATGCACTCAAACAGTAACAACCTCTACCTATGAAAAGGCAATGCTACAAATATTTTACCAGGCCTAAACACCAATACACCCCTATTAGGAAAACAGAACAAACCAAGCTGCTATAGATCCCTACACAGAAACTACAAGCTTGCAGAATACCTTTACCTGTGTCACACATGCACACAGACCCTCGCCAAAAACAGAATAAAGTGACCATCAAGTTAATGTTTTTGTTTTTTCATTTTTGCACTGCATACACACAGTCTGGCTTCTTGCTGTTTCCAGTTCAGTTTGTATCTACACATTTCTATTTATACATTCCTCAAGAAATATAAAATAATAATTCTAAAGCTAAAATAATAAATGTAATGTTCAAAACTGATAAATAGAATAATATCCAATCATTAAAAACTTACAAATTATTAAAAATTTTCAAACAGCAGACCCAATACCCAATAATTAAAATGGCAGGCAATCAAGAAAGATAAACATAAAAAGCCACCTTTACTTATCCTCTCCAGCAACTTTCCTACTCCTTTCCCTTGTAGGCCAATAGCACACACCAGAAGCAGCAGTGCTGCTGAAGCTCTGTTATCAGAGAGATACAAAGGTTCATAGAGAGAAGCATAACTAACAGGAAAAACGGAGTTGCTAATGCAGGACTTCCCAAATTGTGGGTCAGGACCCCACATCAGGTCTCAAAGCTTCAGCTGGGGTACCAAGTGTCTCAAATGGCAGTGCTCTTCAGGTGCCAGAAGCAGTAGCACTAGTAGTGGAAGTCAGTGTGGAGACTGAGCCAGCACACACTCATGCGCCCTATGGCCTGATCTTGCATGAGTTTCTCTGGTAACAGGAAGCCCTGTGTGTGGAGGAATTGGGGCCAAGGCCAGGGCCTGTGAACTTGCACTGGCTCACAGGCCCTGTGCTCACTTTTTCATTGCTAATGTTGCTGCCACGTGCAGATCACAGTCAGGCGTGGGACAGGGCATGGGGTGAGGGAGGCCTGAGTGTGCAGATGAAGATTGCCAATGCTCTTCTCTCCTCGCCCACCACTGAACCTACTGAAGAGAAGAATATTGCTCCTGTCGTCAGCCTGCTCTCTGTACTCACCAGTTGTCATCCACCTTTGGCTCGGGGCCCAAAGGAAAATGTTGCCATTGGCCCTGGCCCATGGGAGTGTTTTGAGAAATGGCTGTTTTGAAGGGCGGGATCAGATGCAGGAGGGATTTGAGGATTAGATCAGCTAGAGAATTGTTAGCTGTGGAGCGTGTGAAAGAGGGCATGAAAGAAGATTGACTGGGGAGATGAGAGAGGGTGAGTTGAAGGAATGTGGGAAGGGTTGGAGAGGAAAGAGGTAAGACTGGTAGGTGATGAGGGCTGAGAGTGAGGAGGGAATAGGGGATGGGATGACAGGATTGGTTGGGGATATATGAAGGACTTGGTGGGTGAGAGAGGATCAGCTGGAGTGAGGTGAAAAGGACTGAAGGGAGTAGGTTGGGGAGGTGAGAGGAGCTGAGGGATGTAAGGGAGTCAGTTGCAGGGGCAGAGGTTAAGAGAGGAGGTCCTCTGGAGAGGGTGGAGGTCGAGAGAGAATCAGCTAGAGTGTGGTGAGAGTGGTATGGTTGTTGCAAGGGGACTGCACTTCTGCTAATTTATGTTTTGGCCATCCTCTGTGGTCACATTGACTAAAAGTCTGGGAAGCTCTGTGCCTATGCCTTTATACAAGTCATTGATGAGACCACAACTAGAATATGGTGTCTAGTGGATGCTGTTCCTCCAAAAGGATGTAGACAGGCTATCAAAAAGGGGCAGGGTCTGCAGCAAAAGCTATACAACATGAGACTTAGGTACCTAAATTTGTATACTCTAGAGGGAAAGGGAGGACATGGTAGAGGCATTTAAATATCTCTAACATAATCTGGCACAAAAAGCAAACTTTTTTTTTTTTTTTTTTTTTTTTTTTTTAAGAGGAAAGAAAACATAGTAGTGACGGCAGCATAGTAGTGACGACAGAAAAAGACCTGGTTCATCCAGTCTGCCCAGCAGGCTTCCTATGGTTGTAACTGCCGCTCCGTACAGGTTACCCACAAGTCTTGTTAAGGATAGTAATATTAAAAATCAAAACCAATCAACTTCAATCCCATAATAAAATTACAGTTAGCAACATTTTTTACAGGTAAGCAGCCTTCTTGATAATTCAGACAATGCTGCTTGAACGTGCTATGCTTTTGGACTTGGCCGTAAAAGCAGTCCTATGCTCTTTCCCTAATGTTTCCGTATCCATACCATGGACCGAAAAAGTCGGGGCCCAGCATTGGCTGTCATCTGAATCCAATTCCCCCGTTTTTTTTCTCTCCCCCATCCCTCGCCATCGAAGCAGAGAGCGATGTAGCAGTTGCATCAAAATCATGCATGCTGATTGGTTAAGGACAGAAAACCCCGTGCCCTCTGTTTAAAGGAAGTAGCTGCCGCTGCATGCTGGTTACCCCCATGTCCCCTTTTCTTCATTCCACCTCCAGTTTTTAGGGATCCATGCTGTGCAACCAGTGGTCACAATCTGTGGCTCCGGGAAATAGACTCCTGGAACAAAATCCCAAAATGTCTTCCTGGAAAGAATGGTGGATGCATAGAATGCAATGCCAGAGTAGATGATGGAGAGAGAAAATAGTAAATGAAGTTTAAAAAAAAAATAGTGTGGGATAAGCTCAGAAGGTTCCTAGTGGTAAAGTGGATGATAAAGAAGCACTGTGGGGTAACTTGCATGAGGCAGCAGCTGCAATTCTAAGCAGCAGTGGTAAAACTACTTTGGGTTTCCAAGAAGGTGTTTGGGTAGCCTGCATGAAGCAGTGGTACAGCAGCGTCAGGCTGAAGAGCTATATGGAGGGAGCATGGGGAGGCCAGATTTCTGTTTTTTTGGACAACAGCCTAAGTAAGTTTGGTGGCTGTGCAGATCATTTCAAAACTTGGTAATAAGATGTGGAAGAGGCCTGGGGGTTGGATTCAGTAGTGGTGGTTTTAGAATCAAAGGTGAAGATAAGTCGGCCTGAAATGGCCCACCTGTGGAGGTGGTGAAGGACAATGCTTTTGTCAGGTTTTGGGCCTGCTTTGGACAAACACAAGAGTTGGTGGGGGGGAAAGAGCTGAGAGTTCAGGGAAAAGACAAAGCGGGGGCTGGGGAGTTGATATTGGGTTGCATATAGAAATTTGTATGCTCATCTACCCAAAATGGAGGAATCTCAACTGGATGGGCCAACTTGAGCTTTATCTGCCTTCATTTCTCATGTTAATATGAGAAATTGTGGGGGTATCGGAAGATTGTGTTGGAAAGAGGAGAGCTGGTTTGAGGAAGGAGAGAGGGATGGCAACAGTAAAGGAGGGAGGAATGGTGGGGAAACAGTAGCAAGAGCAAAGCCAGATATTTCAAGAGAGAAACTGAATGGAAAGATTACTATTATAGGAGATGGAATAGAGATGGTGAGGAGAAAAATGCCACATTGATTAATTGTGCTACACAAAATTAATTCTGTGATATACCCAGTCTTTTCCATGAAATATTCCCTTCATTTTATACACAATTTTGATCCAAAAACCAATTAGTTTCATGTCCCCAATGACGGTTATGGTCTAACTTCAACCTTAAATTTTAAGGGCTGAATTTTCAAAAAGATTTATGCATGCAGGGCCTGATTTTCAAAATCATTAATACGTTTAAAGCAGGGTTTTACATGTGTAAATGCACTTTGCCCATGTAACTGAGATTTTGAAAACTGTTGCAATATATGCCATTGGATTGTCAGTAGGTTTTATCCATATTAAAGTGCAATTTACACGGGTAAATGGCTTTTGAAAATTGCCATGATAGTCTGTTACATTCACATGTGAAACTCCTCTGAAAATTAATCTGTTAGAGCTCAGTTGTGTAATAGTTCAGTCGAGCCCTAATCTTTAAAACTGACTTGTATGCGCACATGTACACCTGCTAGAGAGCAGGAGGAAATGTCCCTATTTATTTATTTATTTATTATTTATTTAACAGTTTTATATACCGACCTTCATAGTAAATAACCATATCGGATCGGTTTACAATTAACAAGAATAAAAAACTGGGGTAACTATTCAAGTAAACGAAAGATAAACAGTAAGTAGGAATGAGTCAAAGTTACAATCAACAGGGAAGAGAACTTGGAAGCTTGAAACAAGCTGGAAAGAAGATAAGGCAGGAAATAAATATGAAGTGATGCCATAGGGCGTACGGGTTAAAGCTTCATGGTGCTTTAACCTGGGAGAGTCAGAGTCCATTCGTGAGTATAATCATCATAACGGGTAAGCGTGAAGGACAACTAGTGATTGTCTGGTGGGTCGGTGAAGGCTTGGTGAAAGAGCCAGGTTTTAAGTCTTTTTCTAAAAGTTAACAGGCAAGGCTCCACTCTGAGACTTGAAGGGATGCTATTCCAGATAGATGGGCCAGCTATCGAAAAAGCTCTGTCTTTGGTCATCGAGAGGCGTGAAGCTTTAGTAGGGGGAAATTTCAGGGTGCCTTTGAGAGTATCTCTAGTTGGTCTGTTAGAGGAGTGGAGTTTGAATGGGATTTCCAGGTCGAGTTGAAGATGATGATGGATAGTTTTATGAATTACGGTGATTGATTTGTATAGAATTCTGAAATTAACTGGTAACCAGTGTAGGTTCCTGAGGATGGGAGAGATGTGTTCGCTGTGGCTGGTACTGGTCAGCAATCTCGCAGCCGCATTTTGTAACATCTGCAGTGGTTTGGTAGTGGATTTGGGAAGGCCTAGGAAAAGGGCACTGCAGTAGTCTATTTTGGCGAACAGTAGCGCTTGGAGGATTGTCCTGAAGTCGTGGAAGAATAAGAGTGGTTTAAGTCGTTTTAGAATCTGTAATCTGAAGAAACAGTCTTTGGAGGTTGTGTTGACCATTTTCTTAAGGTTTAGACGATTGTCTAGTATTACCCCAAGGTCTCTAACCTGCTTGCAAGTAATGTGAGAGATGTGTGGAGATGGTGGGGAGATATTGATTTCGTTTGAGGATATGTGGAGCAGCTCTGTCTTGGAGGCATTAAGAACCAGGTTTAAACTGTTGAGTAGATTAGTGATGGATAGAAGGCAGTTGTTCCAATGGGTGAGCGCTTTTGAGATTGATTCTGTTATCGGTATTAGAATCTGCACGTCGTCTGCGTACAAATAGTGAATTAGGTTGAGGTCTGTTAACAATTGGCAGAGGAGGAGGAGGTAAATATTAAAGAGGGTAGGAGATAAGGAGGAACCCTGAGGTACGCCAAGAGTTGATTTAGTTAGGGGTGACTCTTTATTGTTGATTTTGACTTTGAAAGTCCTATTGCTGAGGAAGGACTTGAACCAGTTGTGGGCAGATCCGGAGATGCCGATGTCTGTTAGGCGATCCAGCAGGATGGTATGGTTGACGGTGTCAAATGCTGCCGAGATGTCTAACAGGACCAACAGAAAGGAGTGTCCTTTGTCCAAACCCATGATAATATGGTCAGTAAGTGAAATGAGAAAGGTTTCCGTGTTGCGTGATTTACGGAACCCATATTGCGATGGGAATAGGATCTTGTGGTCTTCAAGATATTCAGAAAGCTGGGTGTTTACCAGTTTCTCCGTTAGTTTGGCAACAAATGGGAGGTTAGAGATGGGTCTGAAATTAGCTGGTACATTAGGATCTAAGTTGTGTTTCTTGAGGAGGGGCTTGAGTGAGGCGGTTTTTAGACTGTCTGGGTAGCTTCCTTGCGTTAGAAGGCTGTTTATGATGCCGGTCAGAGGTCCTGAGATCACATTTGGGATGAGAAGCAGGAGTCTCGATGGGATGTTATCAGCCGGATGGCTTGATGGTTTCTGCCTTTTTAAAAGGGATTCAATCTCTTTAGTGGAGATTGACTCGAAACTGTCAAATTTGGGTCTAGTAAGAGACTGGAGATTCTCACCTGGCTTGGGAGGTGTAGTATTTGAAGGCAGGAGGGCGAGTGTATTTAAGATCTTCTGTTGGAAGAATGTAGCGAGCTCATTAGCCTTGGAAAGAGCTTGTTCGTCTGGAATAGGTGGGGGGGTAGATTTGGTGATTTGTGTCACGTAGGCGAATAGGGCCTGGGCATCATATTGGAAATGGTGTATTTTGTTTGCATAGTATTCCTTTTTTTTCTGTAGAATGGCGGTCCTGTAGTGATGTAAGAATCCCTTGTATGTAGAAAGGGTAGAAGTGTTAGGGGTTTTTCGCCATCTGTTTTCCTTATGGCGTAAGGTCTGTTTCATTTGTTTAAGTTCAGCGCTGAACCAGGGTTGATTTCCCTTTTTTGTTGGGTTGATTGATTTGGAGACTAAATGGCACCATTTGTTTGCGACCGCTTCTGTAATCTTTTGCCAGGAGGATAGGGCTGAGTCGGGGTTAGCTAGGTCTAAGTTAGAAAGTTCTTTGGAGAGCTGATCGCTGAGAGTATCCGATGGACATGCTTTCCTAAATTGAATGGTGGAAAGGAGAGGGGCGGTGTGTCTCTGTTTGTGTGTGGAGAAGGAAGATTCTATCAGGAAATGATCTGGCCAAGGGATCGGGGTACAAGAAGGTTCTATAGTGCATGTGAAATTGGAGTTGATGAATATTTGATCCAAAGTGTGTCCAGCTTTATGTGTGGGGCTGTTGATGGTCTGAGTAAATCCCATAGCGCTGAGGGTGGTGAGGAGGGCTTCGCAGTTTGCAGAAAGAGGTGTTGCATTTGTATGGAGGTTAAAATCCCCCATGATCATTGTTGGAAGGTCTGAGTTAATATGTTTCACGATGGATTCTATGAGGGGTGACGGGTCCGTTTCTAGAACTCCCGGGAATATGTGCATGCTTTCAAAAATCAAAAGTGCGTGCTCTAATAATTTCCCCACTCCGACTCCGCCCCCAGGAACGCCTCTTTCCAGAATGTAAGGAATCACCCTCTGCATGTACTTGTATGCATACAGCTTCCCTTCCCTCCCAAAATCTGGTTTTATACACATTTAATGGGCTTTTGAAAATTGCCTTCGGGATGAGGGTGGGGGGAGGGATTGTGTGTATAAAAGTTCACACACGAGCAATGTTGGGGTGCTTTTACATGCACTAGAAAGAGATGCCCTGGGGGGCTCAGTTTGGGGCCAGGAAACCACTGACCTGTGTACTCTGAATTTTGGAACCTGTGCATGCCACGGAGGGCTCCACGCAGAGTGGCTAATTTTCAAAGCCGACTTAGGCACATAAATGTTTTGAAACTTTGGGCTGAAGTCTTCTGGTACTTTCTTTACAGGCTTTAGCCCATTGTTTGCTGTTATAAAATGACACCCCTCTCCCCACTATAGCAAATAGGAACAGAAATGTAAAAGAAAGTAAAATGAGTGCCTTTCCCTGAATTTGTACTGTTGAGATTTGGTTCTCCAGCTCCACAGTGTGCAAGAAAAAAAGAGCTGGGCTTTACAGCGAGTTCTATTTAAGATCGGACATTAGACAAGTATTGCCAACTGTTAGGGCAGTTTTTATAGGCCCTGTGCGTCTTGCAAGCCTGCGGGTACTTTGTTCTTCAGTACCCACTGACCCCACACCATAAAAGCCCTGTGGGAATTTCAAAAGCAAATCCCCTGCATGCTATCGGCCGGCTCCAGCCCCGTCACAAGCCCTGCCCCTTTGTGGCACACTGTTTACCACAGAGGAGTAAAATCGTTTTGTTTTTTTAAAATTGACCTCTGTAAGAACAATTTTCAGAATACCGGGCAGCGTGAAGGTCTGGGGGTACTTTTAGCTTTGACGAGGTCTGCAGACATTGCAGCTGCTTTACCTGTGGGCAGAGTCCGCACTTACTCTCCGTCCCCCTTCCCAGACGCCTGGGAATGCCTCTGTCCCTCGGCCTAATCTGGCTGCCCGGTGAAAGTCGGCAGCTCGCGTTACCAGCTAAGGGGCCGGGCAGTTATCAACTCCAGGGACTTGAAAGCTGAGCTCAGCAGCAGTGGGCAGGTAAAGCACTGGAACCCTTTACCTAGCTAGGCGGCAGAATCTGGGCCGCAGAGACAGAGGGCCTCACTTGTAAACCTTTTTCCCATGGGCACAGAACGGAAGCCGTAGTGAATAAATTCCTATGAATTGATTCACCAGTCATCTCTCTGGAACGGTTTCTTATGCAGCGGATCTGGTCTGGAGGCAGTTACATGACCACATGAACTCTTGAGGGCACTTTCAGCCCTATCTGTCTGTGATTCTCTGATATAATGAATATCATCAGTGGCGTTACTATGAAACAAAATATCTTTCTTCATGTTGGTGTGTATATTAGTGTTACATAACACTTTGGTTGCTCTTATCTCTACCCTTCTCCCTCAATGCTCAATTTCGTGTCTGTGCCTTTGGCCTGGCTGCATTAAGTGCCTGGAAAGAATGTGTGCGCCAGGCTAATTCAGATCCAGCCTAAAAACATAACCTCTTCAAGGCTGCTCCTGCCTGCTCATGCAAGAGATTGATCAGACTGGGAAGTGCATGTCTCTGTCTTAGACACACCTGGGACTGAGGAAGGGACTCTAAAGCTGGGCAAGAGATGTAAATGGGCAGACTGGATGGGCTATATGGTCTTTATCTGCCATCATATCCTGATGTTTGTATGATATTTCTTATTTAAAAAAAAAAAAGGCTAATTATCAACAGCCAGCAAAGTTCTCCTTGAAACATTTTCCAGGTAATTTTCATTTAAAAGTTGCCCTCTCTTCAGTTTACCCTCGCCTGTCTTAAATCTGCAGTCATGGCTATATTGCTTTGCTGTCTTAACTCATAACCTCTCCTTTGTTTATCTTGTCTTGACTAGATTGTAAGCTGCAAGGAATAGGACCTGTCCATTGTGAGGCCCATATTCAAAAGCCATTTAGATGGATAACTCAAAAGTTATCCATCTAAATGGCAAACTTGGTATATTCAGCCAGATAAGTAGTTCCAGGTGCATTATGGTGAGAGGGTTGTTATCCAGTTAACTTAGCCAGATATTGGGTATAACTTTTGGGGAGTGGGACGTGAAGGGTCATATATAGTCTAGTAGGGCAAAGTTGGAATCCCATAGGAATAAGAGGAGACTGCAGCCACACCCTCTCTTTCAAGAATAGTAGTCTCATGCTCCAAGGACTGAATAAGTAAAAATGCCTCTTCATCCCTAGATATCCCAATACAATCATATACCAACCTGCAAGCAAAATTGTATAACCAGCACATCCGGAAGACATACTTTCTAAAACCAGTGGGGTAGATTTTAAAAGAAGCGCGCGCGCGGCCTACATGTGCGCACGCTACCAGGCGCGTGCACATATACGCCCGATTTTATAACATGCGTGCCCAGGCGAGCGCAGGTTATAAAATCCAGGGTCAGAGCACGCAAGGGAGTGCACAATTGTGCACCTTGCACGCGCCGAGCCGCACTACCTTCCTCCGTTCCCTCCCCCCCTAATCCTACCTACCCTGCTCCCTGACTCTTGTCTTACCTTTTGCGCGCGCCAGCAACTTGCCGGCATGCGATCCTCCAACACGGCGGAAATGGCCGCTCTGTCAGAGGCCTCTGGCCCCACCCCCGGACGCCCCTTTAGTAAAGCCTGGGGCTTTACGCGCGTCAGCGGGCCTTTTTAAAACAGGCCCAGCGGGCGTAATCTTTTAAAAATCCGGCCCAGTGTATTTAAAACAGCTACAAAACTAAACCAACTTCTCCATACGATCCCCCATGTGTTTTCTTCTTTCCTGGTTTTGGGACTTCGTTCTTTTTTTTTTTTTTTTTTAAGAACAATTCATCAGCTCTTCCTCCGTGAATTCCCGCTAATTGTTATTGGATAGTTTCTTGATTGGGGAGTTTAGATGTTGGCTTTCATTCACTGAAAGGCTCTGAGATACCAGAGCACCACTTTGCCACTGGGTCTGTAATTTAGTTGGGTTCTTACACTGCCATTGTCAATGGAAGTATTTCTAGCAGGGCTGGGAATGCTGCACAGGCACAATTTACAGAGTCTGGGAAAAGAATTGCAGCCATTGCACAGCAACGATGGAAGAGATTAAAAATGAGAATGGGGGGGAAATCCCCAACTAGCTGTGAATGGCAACGTATTCTCAATACGGATTCTTTCTTATTGAGTTGAAAGGCCAAAAGAGCAGGAGGGAGCTGCAAGATGAAAAATATTGTAGATGGCATGAGTCATACATGCAGCCGTCTGGGTCTGCCTTATCTCTCAGCAGCTTTATTTATAGCTGAAGCAGCTTTAAGCAGGATTGTTTTGCTCTCAGCACATTTCCAAAGAATACCTCTGCTAGCTGTGCTGCTGGAGCAAGTACAGGATAACTCTTCTAAAGTTTAACCGGTTAACCTTTTTAACATTTTCAGTCTGATTCATGATATCAATAAGACTTGACATTGAAGTCTTTTGTTAGGATGTTAAATGTCCTTGCTTTAGCCTTGGCCATTTAACTACTCCACTAGATCCTTGTTGGGATCTTTTATCAGGCGAGTCCAATGATTCACCTTATTGTTTGCTTAGGGGACCCCCCTCCTTGCCGCAGATATTTCTAACTGATATTTATTCTATTCTAAATGAACTGTTTTTCATAAATGCTCACTTAAACTTTTTTTTTTTTTAACCCAGTTTTAAAATCAAGGAATTGTCTTGCTTTCTGTATCTTGCCCTTCCGAGTTGCTGTTCTCTCAGTTCATAAATCCTTGCCGGCACCGAGAACCATTTGCAAGTTGCACTTGCATCAAACTTTCGGGGTGGGAACCTCCTTTCCTAGCGTGTAGCCAGATGGACTCAGACCAGTGGGTTATGTGCTCCTCTGCCAGCAGATGGGAGACGGAGTCAGATGTCAAGCTGACCTCATCCTGGGTACATATACCCCTGCACTGACCTCACTTCCTCAGTATCTGTCAAAAAAGCAAACAGAATGTTGGGAACTATTAGAAAGGGAATGGCGAATAAAACGGAAAATGTCATAATGCCTCTGTATCGCTCCATGGTGAGACCGCACCTTGAATACTGTGTACAATTCTGGTCGCCGCATCTCAAAAAAGATATAATTGCGATGGAGAAGGTACAGAAAAGGGCTACCAAAATGATAAAGGGAATGGAACAGCTCCCCTATGAGGAAAGACTAAAGAGGTTAGGACTTTTCAGCTTGGAGAAGAGACGGCTGAGGGGGATATGATAGAGGTGTTTAAAATCATGAGAGGTCTAGAACGGGTAGATGTGAATCTGTTATTTACTCTTTCGGATAATAGACTAGGGGGCACTCCATGAAGTTAGCATGGGGCACATTTAAAACTAATCGGAGAAAGTTCTTTTTCACTCAACGCACAATTAAACTCTGGAATTTGTTGCCAGAGGATGTGGTTAGTGCAGTTAGTATAGCTGTGTTTAAAAAAGGATTGGATAAGTTCTTGGAGGAGAAGTCCATTACCTGCTATTAATTAAGTTGACTTATATAATAACCACCGCTATTATTAGTAACGGTAACATGGAATAGACTTAGTTTTTGGGTACTTGCGAGGTTCTTATGGCCTGGATTGGCCACTGTTGGAAACAGGAAGCTGGGCTTGATGGACCCTTGGTCTGACCTAGTATGGCATGTTCTTATCACTCCGTCTCCTAGCAGATGCAGACACTATCCCACGCACTAGCACAGTGTTAGGAAAATTGTAACAAGAAGATAAATTTTGTGGAGCCTGGGTGAAAAAATGGAATGCATCTCAAATAACTGCCGGCAATTTTTGGGGGGAGGGGTGGGGGGCGAGAGAGCCGCAGGGGCTGCATTTATTCATGCTTGTGTTGCAGATAGGAAAGCATTACTTGAAGCTGGCAGATGAGCAGGATGGAGAAGTAAATGACTGCACAGCTGTAGCTTGGCTGATTGAAGCTGCCAAGCAGGGTCGGAGAGAGGCTGTCAAACTCCTGCGGAGATGCTTAGAGGACAGAAGAGGTACATATTATAACCTGCAACATTTAGTTTTGCTTATGGATGCCTTATGATATTTAAGAATGTTAATGATATAAAGAGATCAAGGTGCTATGGTTTTGCATTGCCCATGATCCCGGCTCATGGGCCGGTTTTGCATTTTCACTGTGGTTTCCCCCCCCCCCCCCCACCTGCGGGTGCCTTTTGTCTTTGCTAATTTTAAGCTGAAAGAGGGCAAAAAGGGGCTGATGCAGGCTGCCCAGTCAGATCTGGAATAGCAGTATCGAAGAAAATCCAACTGAAGTTTTCATTCAAGAAAAAGAATCAGAAATGACCTGTAGAGGGCAAGTTTCAAAGCCATTTGACACAGGGCAATGGTGCTATGCCCGTCTTAAGGGGGAGATTTACTAAGCTGCGGTATTCCTCCACAGCAAAAATTACCATCGGGTTAGGAAGTCTGTGGTAATTTTCCGTCTCGCCCCTTATTCCAAGCCACGGCAACGTGCGACAGTGATCCATGTCCTAGAGCTGGCCCCCTAACCCCCGCCACCCAGCACAGAGTAAAAGTTATCCCTGGTGGTCTGATAGGCCCTCACTCTCCCACCCCTCGATTAGCATAAACAATTATAAGTGAATTCAAGGCCCCTTGCCCCCCCCCCCCCCCCCCCACCAAGAGAAAAATGCCCTGCCTTTTGCAGAAGTCCTTAGCCCACTCCCATGAACCTCCCTCCCAAAACATGGGGGTTTAGTGGGGGCAGGAGTGATGCCCATGTGCTCCTGCCCCTCCCCCTTTGCCAGTTTTCAAAATGGCACCAGCTGACACTTGATGCTCCTTGGCCTCAGGGCTTTTGTGGAGGGGAGGAGGGGTTTCTAGGCAGGAGTTGTGCAGGGAAGCAAGCTTTGACAGGGAGTGGGGTCTAAGGCAGGCTTGAATGTACTTGTATATTTTAACTCTGGTCCTAAAATTGGTTGGCATCATGTGTTCTATTATCTGGAAAAACTGCCGGTATCTGATACCATCTGCAGGTATCAGAAAAGTCCCATTGGCTTGAAAAATCCCCTTCTGGAAACCAGCCAGCTTCCATCTATTCTGGATAAAAAGTGCGCTACTGTATTTGCATTTACTCCGAAAGCTTATCTGCTAACTACAGTGATGAGAACTAGAAATGTACAGTCATTTCAGCAATATTTCCTATGTTTTTGTCTTTTCTAAATGAAATGATGCAAAACAATATAAACACATTTTTGTTTCATTTTAGTGTGCACTACTTCCAAATAGCATAGACTTAAAAAAAAAAAAAAAAAATCCCTTCCCGCTCCCAGCCATTTAATCTTGCCGCCTCTCCCCGCCAGCAAAATTTTTAAAAAGCCTCTCCTTGGGCCCTCCCATTCTAACTTAGCTGCTCCAAAGGGGGTAAGAGCGATGCTCAATTGCTCTTGCTCCTGCCGGTGTCCTACTTGAAAACAGTGCTGAGTGACCCGAGGCTCAGAGCTGAGCACCATTTCTTGAGCTCTTTGTTCCCTGTATCGTGTTGTTCAGTGCTTGCCCTTTCCTGCAGGAATCACTTCGGAGAATGAAGAAGAAGTGACGAAGCTCTCCACAGAGACGGATTTAGAGAGGGCTGTGCGAAAAGCGGCCCTGGTCATGTACTGGAAGTTGAATCCGCAGAAGAAGAAGCAGGTGGCAGTGTCCGAGCTGCTGGAAAATGTCGGGCAAGTCAACGCAGAAGGTTGGCATGGAGTGAGAAATAGAATTTGGCCTCATGTTGTGACTATGGGTGGTTTTTTCTGACAGTAACAAACAGTCGAGCCGATACAGTACAGTAACCCTCTATTGGACGCGCGTTTTCGACGTGCTAGCATTACCCCTTATTCAGTAAGGGGCCGAAAACGCGCGTCCAACCCCCCGAACCTAATAGCGCCCGCAACATGCAAATGCACGTTGATGGCCCTATTAGGTATTCCCGCGCGATTCAGAAAACAAAATGTGCAGCCAAGCCGCACATTTTGCTTTCAGAAATTAGCGCCTACCCAAAGGTAGGCGCTAATTTTTTCGGGCACCGGGAAAGTGCACAGAAAAGCAGTAAAAACTGCTTTTCTGTGCACCCTCCGACTTAATATGGCGATATTAAGTCGGAGGTCCCGAAAGTTTCCATAAGTAAAAAAAATGTGAAGTTGGCCTGCGGCTGTCGGGTCGAAAACCGGACGCTCAATTTTGCCGGCGTCCGGTTTCCGAGCCCGTGGCTGTCAGCGGGCTCGAGAACCGACGCCAGCAAAATTGAGCGTCGGCTGTCAAACCCGCTGACAGCCGCCACTCCTGTCAAAAAGGAGGCACTTGGGAAGCGCTATTGTCCCTAGCGCCTCCTTTTGCCTGTTTTTACCGCCAGGCCTAATTTGAATAGTGAATCGTGTGGACAGGAAAGTGGCCTGTGCGCGCGCCGGGAGAGCGAGCATTCGCCCGCGGACTTTACTGTATCGGCCCGAGTGTTATGGGAGAGGGTTTTTTTTGCCCCATGAGCTTTACAGATACAGCAGAAAACTGTTATGTCTTGTGCTTCTTTTATCTACTTAGAAAGGAGAAATGAATGATTTTTGGCATGCTATGCTTTTAAACTTTATTCACCTCACATTACACAGCTGGGGCTTGATTTTCAAAGCCACTTTCCTTATATGGAAAGTGTGAGTGTGTGTGCAAGAGAGAGAGGGAGCCCTTTATGAGGGGAGGTGGTTTGTGTGAGAGGGAGAGAGAGAGCCTGTATTGGGGGGGGGGGGATGTGAGAGAGTGGAGGGTATGAGGGTGTGTGTATGTGTATTAGAGAGAGGGAGCCTCTTTGTGAGAGAGAGGGGGAGCAGAGGGAGCCTGTGTGAGGGGCAGTACTGAGAATGAGTCAAACTCTGGGAGTGGAGATAGAGTGGAAGGGGTTGAGCCTAGAGGGGGAGGGGAGAGATAGTGGTAGATGGAAGAGTTGGGGGCCTGAGAGGGCAAAGTGAGAGTGGCCAGGGGAGTATGGATAGAGGTTGGAAGAAACACTCTTACAGTGAACTTCTAGGGAAATTCTGCTCAAAATGTTTTTTCTGCATTACATTTTAAATTAATTACTTGGACTGTCGTGTATATTGTGTTACTTTGACCAGTATAAAGTATGCAGAATTAAAAAAAAAAAATTGTGTAGAATCCCCCCAGGAAACTCGGGCAGAGTTCCAACTTAGGCTCATGCTTTTTGGTTTTAAAAAGTAGAGGCATAAATTACTCCGCACATGTTCCACCTACGTGGAGAAGGTAATTTGAGTGTGTACTCTGCCAATTACCTGAGAATTTTCAAAGTGAAATTTTGTGCGTTAAGCTGGTTTTCAAATACTAACAATGCGCATACAGATTTTATCACTACATGGCCTGTTATAAAATTACCCTCTTAAAAGGCCAATGCTTAGTTGTGTATTGGTACAGAGGAACCTAAGAGCAGTGCCCCCAGGCTCCTGCTATTTCTGTGGCTGTTAGACAAACCTCATAATTAACCCTTGCTGTATAATTTTTACAGCCTGTCGCACATTCCACAAAGCTGAAGCTCCCCCACCTCCAAACACAATCATCTGAAGAAAGCTGCAGGATGCTTGCCCCAGTTTGTTTGCTCTGGGGCCTCTGTGCTAAACATTTTCCCCATAGACATAAATGAGAAACCCCTTTTTAATACATCAGGCCTTGGGTTTGCTGCTCCAGCCCCTTCCCTCACAGGCAGCCTGCTGGGAACAGGGGGGAAGGGGTTGAGGCTGGGGCAGAGGCTGGAGCAGTGGAGAGAAGAGGCTCTCTGTCCCCTAATCCAGCCCTTTCCCTCCTGTTTTATCCCCCTCCTCTCTTCCTGTCCTGAAGGAAACAGGAGGGAAAGGGTGAAGTTGGCATGGACAGAGAAAGCAGTCAGAATGTTGGATCCTGAAAAGGAGTCCTAAATCAAACCAAAGATGATGATAGATATAATTTCTGGGTGGAGTGATGTCCATTTATAAGAATTTCATCTTCATACAAAGGTCTTTGGACCTGTATATATGTGTATTTGGAAGACTGCAACTGCTGATGTCCCACAGCAGGCAGAGAAGGCATTAATTTCAAATAACAGAAGCCTTGATGACAAGTTTCAAATTTGTGCTAATTCAGCCCTTTATGTCTGTCGCCATGTTCCTAATATATGTGGACATACCTTTCTGTGTGATTAACAGCATGACAAACCGCTGCTGCTGTGGGTATTTTCAACTCATATACTCAGAAAGACGAGGGCTTTCTTAAGAAAATATAAAAAGGATGGTTGCACTGCATTTCATTTCAAAACAAAAGTGATATTTCACAATTCTTTACTTGATAGCTGATTTTTGAACTTGGTAAATTTTTTGCATAGTCAGTGATGTACATCATTATGCAAATTTTCCAGAATCTTGAAAAATCAGCTACAGGAAACCAGGGGGGGCTCTGCTCAAGAGTAAAAATTTCACATTAAGATGCGACTGAACACTTCAGGCCTAATCCAAATGGACTCTCTGGCTGCATTGAGAGTCTTTATAATAGAAGGCAATGTCCTGCAACCTGGGGATAAGTGTGCCCATAGCACAGTGAAAAATAGCAGACTTAAGTCACCGGTGAGTGTATGCCCGAGGTTTTCAGCCCATGGCTGGAAGGTGTTACTCGAGACGTTATAATGTTCACGTCGTCACTTTAAGTACAGTGTACTTTGAGGTTGCTCGTGGATATGGGAAATCTTAGGTAAGGAAATCCATCTCCTGCCTTTTACCTACTGCTCAAGTGGATTTCAAGATCTTTCTTCTGAAATAGAAAATCTTGACTTGACCAGATAAAAATATTTATTTATTTACGAGGTTCAATTAACAAGATTAATTATCACTTCGATTTACATTACAACCAGCAAAATTAACAGAGACAAAGTCTTGTTTTACAAAGAACATCATAACACACATCATAACTGTACAAATCTGGTCTACCTCAGACTAATTTTTAAATCACAGTTCTTAAACTGTATAACTGGTAATAATCATTTTGGTAAAGTGTAGCTGCTTATGTTACCAGCATTAGCTTTATTTGATGCGGGTTTTGAATTCAGAGGCGCCTGCCTGTGCACAGCCGCTCTAATGTTTCTTAGAAATATGCAGTTCCATCAGAAATTCAGGGATTGGGTAGCTTTTTATTTATTTATAAGCATTTGATGTTCCACCTTTTTCCAGACTAGGTTCAAGGCAGATTATAATGGTATTTAAAGATAAATTTCTATTACTATAGTGTAACAGGTTATAGTCAGCTTAGGAAAACAAGAAGGGGCCACATAGATAAGATTGGAGGTACAGAGAGAGAGTCAATAAGCAAGAGAGCCCAGTGGTGGAGGTTGATACGGTCACCTGATCAAGGTCCAGTCATCAAGGGATAGAGGTGGTTGCTTATTGATTTTGTCACATTTGTAATGATGGAATTTAGAGGCAGGCCTGGTTAAATGGCCAGGCCTCGACTTTTTTCCCTGAAGGTAAGGTAGAAGTAAAGATAGTGGTGTCTTGTACCATAGCTTAGGTGAGAAGCAACCAGATGCACAAAGTCTGGCAGAAGCCAGGAGTGGGGGAGAGGATAGAAATGCCATTTGGAAGGAAAGAAGTATTTTTTACTGGAATGTAGGAAAGCAGAAGCTGGGAGAGGTGTTTTGTGGAAATATTGTTCATGCACTTCACAAAGCAGACAGCTCTGAATTGAATCCTATTTTTGACTGGGAGCCAGTGTAATAGACTAAGATAGGCTTTACATGGTCAAATGCTTTGGCTGCAACCAAAATTCTTGCAGGTATATTTTGTAGAAATTGAGGGTGCTTGAGATTGAAATTACGTTGTGATATTCTGTGACTTAGAGAATCACAATAGCCAATTCAGTTGGTGACTACTACCTTTGAGATGTGGGTTTTCATTGTAAGGCCGAAGTCTAGTTGCATAGTGATTCTCAGAGGACAAGGAGGATGGTAGGTCCTCACACATGGGTGACATCATCAGATGGAGCCCGGCACTGAGCTTTGATCTCAAAGAATATAAACTTTCAAACATGCTCTACTGAACATGTTCAGTTGTAGTCATCACTCTGCTCCCTAGGCAGAGTCCCTCAAACATTTTTTTTTTTTTTACGTGGAGCTGTGTGGTCATGGGAGCTGCGGGTCTCACAGTATTCAGCTTTGCTCTCTCTCCTCACAGTTTTTGTAAGTGATTTTTCTAGAGCTGCAACTATTTTCTTTCCTTTACCTTTTGGTAGTTTTATTTCCTCTGTCTGCCAGCCGCATGGCGGGCCTTAATCGCTGTGCAGTCTGGCAGAGTTTATTTCTATCCATTATTTAAAAAAAAAAAAAAAAAAAAAAACCAAAAACACTGCACCAGCAGTTTAATATCTGTGTCCTCTCCTTGCTCTGTCTGTTTTTGTGTCTTTTGTCAGGTGCTGGCAGGACTGAGTGAATGCAGTCCGTGGCTGATCCTTGTAGGCTGCTGAGCCTGGGGACTCGCCTGAGTTCTACCTGGGCAGGAGCTTCATGTTGTTTCACCGATTGATCAGCATTGATGGAGGTTCAGACAGTACAGAGATCGAGGACCACACCGTTCCTGTGGGAAGGAGAACTCATCCTCCCCACATTCAAAGGAACTAGTCTCCACAGGCAGGAGTCCTGGACAGTGTAGCCTCCCCTCTGCTTGCCTGTGATGGCAGTGCAGTCTCCTTGTGAGAGAGAGTGAGCAGGAACCTGGGTAAGCAGCTTCCTGCTGCACCTTTGGTACCATGCCCAGTAACGGTTGACCGTGCACATCTGTGATCAGCACACCGTTGATCTGAAGCATCGATGTCAGGACCCAGGACTGCCATTGAGCGCCATGGTCACCCTTGATGTCATCTAGGTGCTGGGCATCCTCGATGCCATCGGGATGCAGGACAGCCCTCGATGCATTAAGGGCCTTCTGTGCCGTAGGCATCTGTGGATGTGGAGTCTCGATGCACCGGAATCATCGAGCGCCTTGGGCGTCAATGTGGTGGAGTAATGGCACCAACCTCTAGATTGGGACCAAGTCTGCCATCAAGCACAATGGTCCCCCTTGATGCCACCGGAGCTACCCTCGATGTCAGTACTCTAGATGCCCTTGGTGCCTTCGATGCCTTCTGTACATTGATGCCTCTACCCCATCAAGGTAACGTGAGTGGCCACCCTCGGTGCCGTCAAGGTACATGGCCTCAGTGCCACAACAGCTCTTGACCTCAGTGCTCTGGCCACCTTCAGGGCCATTGTGATGTAGAGCTGCCCTTATGCCATCGAGGTGTGGGGCCGCCATGGAGGCTATCAGGTGTGTTGGCCACTGATGCCTTTCATTGCCACTCCGACAACATCGAGCACCACCAATGAGTGCCCTGGTTGTCCCTGAGACCATTGACCACCGGGGCTCTTAAGAGCCCTCGAGAACCACTGAAGCCCTCGAGCGCCGGAGTCACCATTTACTCAGGGCACCCTGGTATGCTGAGGCATCCAGGCACAGAGTCTGGTGTTCTTGGGGCTCCTTGGTGACCCGACAGGGCACTGAGGGATATTGTGCTGTCCCATCACTGTCCTGTGGCTATTGGGTACTATGGATGCCAATGATCTCTGCCCTGAACTGCTGGGATCAGTGGGCATCAGAGGCCACACCTGGATTTGTACACCATCAGTGTTAATGAGCGCTGGCAAGACTATCGTCAGCCATAGCTGCTGATGAGGGATGCCATCAAACTCGCAGCATCATCATCATTGGATGGATAGGTGAGCCAAGGGAAACAGTTGATGGCACTGGCAGTCATGTATAGGGACTGCAGCATCTCTTCCTGCAGGCACCCCTGGCTTTGGTACCCGATTCATCAGTGGCTTTGGGCACTGTGGTCTCCATCGGTGCTGCCAAGCTGTTGAGGTTCATGGGCTTCTGTGGCGCGGGGATAGCGTTAGATAGTGTCAAACTGATCAAGATTTGGCCTTCGAAGCCCTGGGTTTAGTTTTGGTTGGTGTGATCCATCAGTGATGAGCACGAAAGTGCTATGGGCCCTGTGGGCGCCATCATCACTGTGGACACCAGTGGATGCAATAGGATGCCGCAAGACATTATCATAGAGCACCATGGGCAACGTCGGTTGCCATGGACTTTGCTGCTGGCGTTTCATGAGGGAAGTGGTGGTGAGCCATTCCCGACAGTTTCAAGGGCTGTGTCCAACCTCTTGGAGCATTATTAGGTACTGGAGGTGGCGACACCATAGAATGCCACGCACTAGCATGCCATACCCATGCAATACTGGGGACACACTCATCGCACTGTTCAATGCGAGATATTTTACTAGCCTACATGCTAGTTAAATACCTTACCTCGGCCATACGTATAAAATCAACCTTCACCAAGTACAGAAAGTCCACAAATTACAAATATGAAGACAGAAACTGGAATGGAAACCCAAAAAGCCACTCTGCATGCAGTACAATACTGGAGAAATGGAAACAGAAATATAGCACCTAACATAGTACCAGGATCTGTAATAATGCACACAAATAATCCGCACAAATTTACTCCTGCATTATGGCATGCACTCAAATGGAACAAACCTACCTATAAAAAGGCAACACTACAAATATTAAACCAGGCCCTAAACACCAATACACTTCCCATTAGGAAAACAGAAAAAAAACAAGCTATTATAGATTCCCACACAGAAGTCATTGTAAAACTATATGAATAAATGTTTCAAAACAGCTGATGAACAGAATAACATCTAAAAAAAACCACACACACACGCCACCTTCCTCATCAGTCTCTCACACACACACACGCCACCTTCCTCATCTCTCTCACACACACACACGCCACCTTCCTCATCAGTCTCACACACACACACACACGCCACCTTCCTCATCAGTCTCTCACACACACACACGCCACCTTCCTCATCAGTCTCTCTCACACATACACACACGCCACCTTCCTCATCAGTCTCTCTCACACATACACACACGCCACCTTCCTCATCAGTCTCTCTCACACATACACACACGCCACCTTCCTCATCAGTCTCTCTCACACATACACACATGCCACCTTCCTCATCAGTCTCTCTCACACATACACACACGCCACCTTCCTCATCAGTCTCTCTCACACACACATACGCCACCTTCCTCATCAGTCTCTCTCACACACACACACGCCACCTTCCTCATCAGTCTCTCACACACACAGACACGCCACCTTCCTCATCAGTCTCTCTCACACACACACACGCCACCTTCCTCATCAGTCTCTCTCACACACACACACGCCGCCTCCTCATCAGTCTCTCTCTCACACATACACACGTCGCCTCCTCATCAGTCTCTCTCTCTCACACACACACGTCGCCTTCCTCATCAGTCTCTCTCACACACACACGTCGCCTTCCTCATCAGTCTCTCTCACACACAAACACGTCGCCTTCCTAATCAGTCTCTCTCACACACACACATGTCACCTTCCTCAGTCTCTCTCACACACACACACACGTCGCCTTCCTCATCAGTCTCTCTCACACACACACACACACACGCTACCTTCCTCATCAGTCTCTCTCTCACACACACGCCACCTTCCTCATCAGTCTCTCACATACACACACACGCCACCTTCCTCATCAGTCTCTCTCACACAAACACACGGCGCCTTCCTCATCAGTCTCTCTCACACACACACACACACACACACGGCGCCTCTTCATCGGTCTCTCTCACACACACACACGTCGCCTTCCTCATCAGTCTCTCTCACACACACACAAACACGTCGCCTTCCTCATCAGTCTCTCTCACACACACACACACACGTCGCCTTCCTCATCAGTCTCTCTCACACACACACACACACACACACGTCGCCTTCCTCATCAGTCTCTCTCACACACACACACGTCGCCTTCCTCATCAGTCTCTCTCACACACACACACACGTCGCCTTCCTCAGTCTCTCTCACACACACACACACACGTCGCCTTCCTCATCAGTCTCTCTCACACACACACACACGTCGCCTTCCTCATCAGTCTCTCACACACACACGTCACCTTCCTCATCAGTCTCTGTCACACACACAATGCTCTCTCTATTTCACTTACATACAAGCTCTCAATCTCACATATGCCCCTTCTCTCTCTCTCACAGCTACCCAGAAACATGCTGCATCTCTCTCCCATACAGACAGAAGCACCCTCCCCCCTCACGTGCACACCATGCACGCGCGCCCTCCCCCTCTCGTGCGCGCGCCCTCCCGTGCTCACCACACGCCCTCCCCCTCTCTCACGTGTACGCGTACACACACATGCACACCCCCACGCCCCTAGCTGAACAGCTTCAGTATCTGGTGGCGGCCAGTGGCTCTGATCTTCAGCCCCACCAGCTGTGAGTAGCACACGATACACCTGCCCCTGCTTGGCGATACACTGGTGTGTCGTGACACACCGGTTGAGAATCTGTCTTAGTGTACATGTGAACGGAAATGTACATCTCTTTTCCCTATATTTTTGCCAAGCCCTGGCCAGTACTGCCTTTAGCTTTTCTCATTTCACTAGGTTGCCCAAAGTGTCTTCCTACACACCTGAGCTATCCTGAAGAGATGATTGCCACACTTCTTCAGATCAACAAAGCACGTGCGCTACCTCTGTTCCAAACACAAGCTATATAATCATACAGAGGAACTCTGCAATATATAATGTCAAAAGATTTATTATACACAATGATTTTAATTCAATATCATTTACATGCTTTTTATACAAGTCCCGCTATGTAACCCAAGACCCTCCTTACATTAAAAACAATCTCATTCATACTCTACCCTCCATTCACTCCATTCATACTGCTCATACCACATAAAAACGGCCAAATCCAATGAACTTACAAACTTAATGCATGTACATATCACATATAACAGTGTATAGAAATGAATGTTGATTACAAATATCCCCCTTTTTTTTACATTAAACTTTAAATACTTTTAACAATTACATTTTAACACTTGAATCTTATATAAAATAATTCTAAATATGAATATTTTACATATAATGTATAATAAATCTTTTGGCATTATATATTGCCGAGTTCCTCTGTATGATTATATAGCTCACACTTCTTCAGAGACATTCTGTCCTTCAGATGTCATTGGACTGCAGTTTCTGAGGAGTTCTCGAGCCCCACTTCGTTTTTTGGATGTCTTGTAACACTGAAGGAAACTGTGCGGTCTTCTTCCAAGAGTCCTTCTCTTGATTACATCTCTAGAATTTTTCCTGTATCTAGGAGGTTCTAGACCTACTGTTGAGGTTTACTGATCTGAAACCCTGCTTGTGATGCGGAGTATGTTTCTTGCTGGCACTCTCATATCTCTTCTTCCTTAAGCGCCTCTGCTACGCATCTGGGTTTTGCGTCTCAATCTTTTCTATGGTTTTGTCTTAATAGAACCCAGCTCTATTCCTGCCTTGACCCTTTGTAGGATGGCTGCTTAACAGGCAAAAGGGAGAGAGGTAGTGCTTTCAGCATGAGGCAGTTTCCCGTTTTATCCTGCTCGGACAGCCTATAGCTTGGGATTCACCAATGCATGAGGACTACCATCCTGCCTGTCCTCAGAGAAAGCAGAGTTGCTTACCTGTAACAGGTGTTCTCTGAAGACAGCAGGATGTTAGCCCTCAAGAAACCCACCCGTCTCCCTTGGGAGTTGGTTTTCCATGTATTAGCTATATTATGGACTGAGGGACTCTGCCTAAGGGGTGGGGTAATGACTATAGCTGCACATGCTCAGTAGGGCATGTTTGAAAGTTCTAGATTCTTTGAGATCAAAGTTCCTTGACGGGCTCCATCCGATGATGTCACCCATGTGCGAGGACTACCATCCTGCTTGTCCTCTTTTGCTAGTAAGGGAGTACCTGACAGGGAGGGCTGGGATACTAAAGGAATGCCTTTTCAGCTTAGCCAGATGAGTTCTGATTTGGAGGGGGTTGAGTTTGGTTGTGGAGCCATTAGGCTACTGCTGTAAGAAGATTTGTGATGGATGCAGTTTGGCTGGACCCTCCTTTGATGCAAAATTGAGCATCGTGAGCAAAAAGGTGGCAATGTTGAAGGATCGGATGATGTCGCAAATCAGGTGAATATAATGTTAGAGGATCGAGGATAGCACTGAGCCCTGAGGCACTTGGCAAGTGAGATTTTTTAGGTGAGGATGATTTGTTGGCCCAAGATATAGCTCAAGTCTTGCCGTCAAGGAAAGATTTGATCCATTATAAGGATTGTGCCTTCAATAACAATGTCACTTAAGCCTTGTATAAGAAGTTGGTGATTGATCATGTCTAAGACACAGCAGAGAGGTCTAGTAGGACTAATAGGGAGTCACCCCTTTGGTTGGCATTCATGTGGATATTATTAGTTATGGCTAAAACAACAGATTTTCTTCCCTGGGCTTTCATGAACCCAGATTGGCAAGGGTAAAGGATGTTTCCTTCTAGGAAGTCAAGAAGTTGTGACTGTGATCTGAAGTTGCTAACACAGAACCCAAGGAAATCAGGATAAAGTTTTCCACATTCCAGGTCATGTCAGGGGCATCGGTGAAAATTAACAATTCTCCCAGAGGGAGATTTCAGATACTGATGCCAAAAGTTTGCACTATCTAGTAATTCCCAGAAACTGAGTGTGATTTTCTGTCACTGCTTCATTCATAATGGCTTCAGTTGGTGATGACTTCTCTGTTTTTCATGCAGAGAGAGAAAAACACCAAGGACCAATTCCAAAGACGATGCAAAAAGAAAGGCGAATCCTGGAGCGGCTGGTCAGCAGCGAACGTAAGCATATAAACCTTGTTAGGCCTGCTCCCCATTACTCTGTTTAGCACGTGTGCATCTTTATTTAATGCAAACATGGGGAGAATTGTCCATGAGGGTGCAACGTCCACGGGTATTTTGTTCTTGGGAATTTTCCACCAGTTTTCAAAGTGAAAGTTACTCCTGGAAAACTACCCACGCATTTTTACACCTGCTGTTTAGTTTAGTTTAGTGCAGGAAGTTTTGCTAAAAAAAAATATATATATATGAACGTACTTTGGGAAAATTCAAAATGTGTGCATGTTAATGCAAGCCATTTCTTAACCTCATCCCTGGGAATGCCTCTTCTCCATGCAGATGAACTTAACGCGTGAAGTGACCCACTGCAGTTAGCCGCACACATGGAGGGCAAATTTCTGAAATCCACCTTTCTGTGGGGAAAGGATGATTTTAATTGCAGAAATGACTTTTAAAGTTGCCCTTTTACAGGGTTATTTTGACAACAGCCTGCCAAAATTCAGTGTAAATTGTTCAGCTTGCCACCTGTCTTCAAAGTGGACTTACACTCATAAGTCTGCTTTGAAAATTATCCCCAGCAAAACTACGCATGCACAAATACACTCACTGTTCTGTGCATGGAAAATTTTGGGGAAAATGTCCAGACGTGCTTTAAGAACATGGAAAAGAATGTGGATAAGTGCAAATCTTTTCCCAAATCTGCCCCCACCGGGAATGCCTGCGTTCGGAGCAGAGACACCCACACGTGGGGCTTTTGCATGTAAAGTGACCCACATATCGGGAAGGCAGTATTATAATGGGCATTCCTGTGGGTAAAGCATCATTTTACCCCCAGAAATGACTGTGAAAATGACCCTCTTAGGTGGCACTTTAGTAACCTCATGGGCAGCTACGTGCGTAAGTTACATTGATTTTGAAAGTGAACTTATGCGTGTAAGTTTACTGTGAAATTTATCCCTAAGCGTACACAGAAACTAACCTGCCCAAAATTCTATTTGCTCATTGCAGGGCATAAATTGTGTGGATTCATTGACATGCAGACTCTTTTTCAAATAAAAAAGTGTGCAGAAATCCCAACTCTGCCCCCTCAAAGGCCTGCCTTTGTGCACATCAAAGTAAGCCTGAAATGGGGGTACACAGGTACTTTATGCACACAAACCCCAGGCAATTTTATAGCGAGTCCTTTACATGCATTAGCCTGAGTTTTATACATGGATATGAATTGCACATCTGGATTGTACTGGACTGTACATCTGGACTGTAGTAGAAAGCTATAGAACTGTGCATTCCAAAAGTGATTTACTATGGGATTTTAGGGAGTTTATTCTGCTGGCCAGAAAGCGGCTGAAAGTTAGTCTGATAAATGTATCCAGTGGCACTGCTGAATATATCCAGCTGTCTTAAAGTTAGCCAGATACTTTATCCATCTCTTAACGCTGCCTCGAAGTGTCCTGCAACATCTTCAAGGTAATCAGTTAAGTTCTACCCGGTTAACTGCTACCTCGGAGGTGCTCAGTCAGTAGGAATTGTCAAATCCTAGCATTTTTCTGGGCAGGTCCTGAACTTAACTGGACAAACGCATGAATGTTTACCTCTTAATGCCTGCAGTCACAGAAATTGTTAGCTATCCCAGCATGCTAAGAGTAACCGAGAGGACTTAGACCCTTATCCCAAGATGCTCCTTAAATTGTAGACCAGCTCTCTCAGCTCTAGACCATACCTCCTTTTTCATATAAGTCATCACCTCCAAGATTGAGAGGGGGAAAAAAAAAAATGTTTAGTCTATGCAGCTTTACCCGTGTGTGGGACATGTGCTCATGAGATCCAAATTTCAGATTAACATCTTTGAACAGGATAGTTCTTAAGTCTTCGGTGAGAAGTAAATCTTATCTCAGCCCTAGAGAGGATGTGCCATCTCGCCCAGATTTCAGTTTAATACTAATGGCAGGCAGAAGAGTCGGGTTCCATGAAGCTTGAAAATGTTCATTTTTGAGCTGTGGAAATTCTTCCCGTTGTGCTTCTGCTATCTTGTGGATTTTTAGAACCGTTTTCCTTTACCCCTGCAGCCAGTGAATTATCTGATGCTTTAAAGGAATCCTCTCATACATTTTGCTCGGTATATATGTAATTCTTTGCTTCCTCAGGTGGTTTTAAAATTCTGTTATTCCTAAATAATATAAACTTGAATAGTCACACCTTGGTCCCTTTCAAAGGAAGACCTTATTGATGGTATCTGTGTTTACGTATATGAAAAGCAGTGTAAAAGTTGTCAGCAGCTTTGCAATAGTTTTTTCCCCTATGACAGCAACAGAACTCGGCTGTAATATTTTCTGAGCTTCTGATACTGTACTAACCTTTATTTGAATATTTCTTTAGTCAGCTTCTTGGTAATGATTGAGGAAGATGAGTGTAATCGAAATCGATTTGTTCTAACTTGCAGCTAAGAGCTATATCGCATTGGATGATTTTGTTGAAATAACCAAGAAGTACGCAAAGGGAATCATCCCTACTGACTTGTTTCTGCAGGATGATGATGACGAGCTGGCTGGGAAGAGCCCCGATGAGCTACCGCTCCGACTTAAGGTGATAACTTAGTGCGACATTTGAAGCATAATTCTGCTCCCTGCTTATTAGTGCTGTTAGCATTTTAACAGGTTCAGTTTTTTGGGCTGGAGAAATCTCATTTTCAGAGGTGAACTGGTATGTGCTAATTGTAAATCGTTCAACTGTAAAATCACAAATATGGTGTGACTTAAACCCCCCCCCCCCCCAACCACCAACACACACACACACTAGCAGCACTACAGTTGCACAAAAGGTGAAGTCTGGATCTGACTCATTTCTGTTCTGTTCTCTGTCTAGAAATATATATGTTCCTCATGTCATGAAATGAGAGGACAAGGATCTTTTGTAGGTCACTCTACGTTTTATTAGATTAACCAAAAAGATAATGTAGAGAGGAAAATTGGTTCTTATCTGCTAATTTTCGTTCCTGTGGTACCACAGATCAGTCCAGACTCCTGGGTTTTGCCTCCCTTCCAGCAAATAGAGACAGAGAAAGTTTGCTGACACTGTCATTTAACCTGGTGTGCCACCTGCAGTCTGTCAGTATTGACCTGTACCCAAGCCAAGATGGAAATGTATCCCAAAACATAACTTATCAAACATCTCCCACCGAAGGAGCAGGAAGGAATGGAAACACTTAATCTGAACGATCCTTACAACCATTACCTGAGCCAGAAGAACCCAAATGAAACTCCTTTAGGTTATATACAAAAAACACAGATCGAGCGGACTCTCCAAAACCTGGCAGGACTCGTACGTACCCAGATCAGTCCAGACTCCTGGGATGTTCCAAAGCTTCCCTAAATTGGGTGGGAATGTGAGAGGTTCACTTGAAACACACTTTCATCAAAGTTCCTGCACTCTGGTGCCAGGGCATCCAGACGATAATGTCTAGAGAAAGTGTGCAAATATTTCCAAATAGCCGTCTTACAAATCTCTTACGGTGACACTAACAAACATTCAGCCCAGGTTGTCGCCTGCGACCAAGTCAAGTGAGCTCTCAGACCCTGAGGTACCAACCGGCCCTTGCAAATGTCCGCTGATGCTATGGCCTCCAGTCTCCATGAAACACCGCACTATGGTCGCTTTAGAGGCCTTATGTTCCTTCTTCGCATCACTCGAGAATGAAAAGATGGTCAGACACTCTAAAGTAATACATAACTTCCAAATATTGCAACAGCACCTGCTTCACACCCAGACACCTCCTTATTCAAAGAAAACCTCCTATCCAGATTTGTAAAGGCTGGTAACTCCACGGACTGATTCAAGTGGAAGGATGAAACAACCTTTGGAAGGAAAGAAGGCACCGTACACAGAGACACCGAGTCCGAAATCTTTAGGAAAAAGATGTCTACATGAGAGGGCTTGAAGCTCCGAAATCCTTTTGGCCGAATTGCTACCAGAAAAAAAAAAGACCTTTAAAGTAATATCCTTCAAAGTCGCCCTGCACAGCAGCTCAAACGGTGCCCCACACATCTCTTTAAGAACTAGGTTTAGGCCCCACGGGGGGGTGGACACGTTCTGCACCGGGGGACATAAATGCTTCACACCTCACAGAAGACGCACCACATCCGGATGCACAGCCAGAGGCATTCCATACGTCTAGCCAAGGCACCCCAAGGCCACCACCTGGACCCTTAAGGAGTTGAAAGCAAACCTTTCACCAAACCTTGCTGCAAAAAAGACAAATTGTGGGCCACCGAAGCTCGAGTCTGATCTACGCGGTGCACCTTGCACCAAGCCTTGCAAACCTTCCACGCCCGCACATATGCCAAGGAGATGGACTTCTTTCTTGCTTGCAACAAATTGATGACAATATCCTCTGGATAACTATTTTCTCTCAGGCGCCATCTCTCAGAAGCCAAGCCGCGAGAGAGAAGCGATCCGCCCGATCCAAAAATATGGGATCTTGGCCCGTCCACTGCGTGAATGATTAAATCTGTGAACCACGACCAACATGGCCATTCCGGTGCCACCAGAATTATCTGCCCACCAGCGGCCAAATTGGGTCACAAATGAGGGAATCCCCTGTGACCACGGGATGATATAGTAATGACTCCTTCTGCCCTGTGCTCTCTTCTTCGACTGAAGAATGCGGAGCTTTAGCATACTTCTGTGTCGCCATCAGATCCATGCAATGGACTTTCTACTTGCGATGAATCAGGAGCATGGCTTCCTCCGACAATCCCACTTTCCGGGATCTATCTGCTGGCGAGTGAAGGAATCCACCTGCACGTTGTCCAACCCCACTGTGTAGGAAGCAGCCAGCACCTACCAGATGCTGTTCCTTCCAGAGTGAGTACTCCTGGGCCCCTTACACCACTGACTGAAACTTGGCACTGTCCTGCCGGTTGGTGATAGCCACCACCGTCGCATTACCTGACAGAACTCTCACTAGCCTGCTCTGTACAAGAGGAAGAAAGGCTTGCAAAGCTAGATGTACCACCCTCGTCTCTAGATGGATGATGGACCACGACGCCTCCTCTGGAGACCAGCGCCCCTGTGCTACTTGAGTCTGACACACGGCCCCCCCAACCAGTGAGGCTGGCAACTGATGTGAGTGCCATCCAACTCGGGACCACTGAGGCCACCCTGCGGCTCAAATTGTCCCGACACAGCCACCAACTCAGACATGACCTGGCGCTTTCCATAATAAGCAGCGGTAGATTAAATTGTCCCGATAGCGGGTTCCACGTGGAGAGCAAGGCCGATTGAAGTGGCCTCAAATAAGCATATGCCCAAGGGACCAATTCCAATGTGGAAGCCATAAACCCAAGAACCTGCAAACAGTCTGTTACCCTGGGACCCACGCTGCTCAGCAATCTCTGAATTCTGGTTGCCCCACCAGATCGAGCCGATCGAGGCCTCTTAGCCCCAACTGGCTCTTGCAGGTTCTCTGGGCTTGTGAAGGCGACTTCCAACTGTGTTTTTAGCCAAAAATGCCTTGCGCATAAGAAGATCAAAATCTGGGGAAAAATTCCCTGGGTCTTCTGGAACCTGCTCCAAGGAGGCCTAACTTATCCCTTCACCAGCAGAGGATCTTGGGACCCCTGGGGGCTCTGAGGGTCTTTGATCTGCCAGCGATAGTGGTGGAGGCAAGGCAGGCTTCTTGTAGGCCCTGTGAGTCACAGCAGCAAAGGAGGAAAAAATGAACGCCGTTCCCGCCAAAATCTGGAAGTCAGTGTGGGGCTGCTTGGCTCTCCCTGCGCTTCCCGCAGAGGATCTCTGCCTGTCCAAGCCTTTTATCGAACTCCCCGAGCTGTCCCCCAGAGAAGGCAGTAGGAGCAAGTGCTGGCAAGAAAAAGTCGCTCGCATCTCTCCACACGCAGAGAACTGTCCGCCACACGGCATGGTTTTCTTCATCCCTTTTTTTTTTTTTAATGCTGCACCAGCCCACCTGCAAGAATTGGCTTCTAACGCGCCCGACCTCCCCGAAGCAGCACGCTGCAAAACCTGGCCAAAGCACCCGACTAACCTAACAAAATCTAAGAGGCTTGTCCTTTTTTTTTTTGTATATAACTTTATATGAAAGCAAACTTCTCTTTGGCAGCTGCAGGCTTCAGCTGTCCACCTGTAGGAGGGAGGAGAGGGAACTGGCCCCACCAGTTATCTCCCCTTTCAGTGGGTCAAGGATCCGGAGAGACCCAGGGGTTTTCAAACCCCATGCTCGTCCACTCCTCCACCTGAAAGGATGGTCCAACCAGGAGCTACCAACCTTCAGGGAGGGCTATTCAGTCACCTATTGCTAGAACTGCCTTTTATCTCTTCTTCTTCTTCTTCTTCTTCTTTTTCCTTTTTTTTCAGACTGCAGGATTTGCACCACCTTCCATCTGCTGGAGACAGAGAAATACTGAGGGACTGCAGGTGGCACACCAGGTTAAGTGACAGTGTCAGCAAAGCTTTCTCTGTCTCCATCTGCTGGAAGGGAGGCAAAACCCAGGAGGCTGGACTGATCTGGGTATGTACAGGGAACATGAGTTAGCAGGTTTGGGGCCAGATGCCCAAAATGAGCAGTATTGCACTTAGTGATGCAGCTATGCCATAGGGGAAAACCCAGCCTCTTCCCCCACCCCAAAGAGAGCCAGCTGCACCAAGGGGAGGAGAATCGGCCATGCCGAGAGAAAGTCCTCCACAAAAGAAATCCAGCCACACCCATCATCCGACTCACTGCTTTCAGGTATGTTGCACACTCCCAACTGCTGGCACCACAAGAAGTTTCAGAACTCATAGACTGGCCATTAATTGTGGGTTGAAAAACATGGTGACTCGCGTGCCCCAGGATTGCTGCTCCCCTGTTGTAGTGCATCAGTGTGTCAGAGATCGCATAGGCCTCTTCTTCAGATGTCACAAAATGAAGTGCATGTATACATGGGAGTGTGAGAAACTGGTCCCAAGTCATCTGAAGTTCCAATTTTAATGACAGAATTAAGAACATAGTACTGGGATTCAAAGCTTGTCTATTGTGGTTAAAAAGGAAAAGAACATACTTGTTATAACTGGCCAAAATGGTGCATTTTCATAGTACAGCCACAGGTGCAGAACACTATAATGTAACCTTTTGCTTTATTAGAAGATGAAGGTCAATTTTTTTTCTCCTCGATTAAGTTAGATGTTTGGCCTGTTTTCCCTCTCGCCCACCAGTCACTAGTTTTGTTCTCCAACCCCAGCCTGGCACTGTCAATGAAATTGGTTCTTTGATGTTACATTTTATTTATTTATTTATTTATTTATTTATTTTTATTTTAAATCTTTTCTATACCGTCGTTTGGAAGATACCGTCACAACGGTTTACATCAAGGCACATAAAATTAATGATACTGTGATTCACACACTTACAAGAGTGCCATAAGGTTCGGTAACATAGTTAGTGATCAATAATGTTTAAATGTAACTAATCATGTCCATGTCTCTATCTCAGTTATTATTATAGATTTACTTTAAAATCGTGAGTTGTTCTTTAAAGAACAGATTGGAGGCTATTCAGATGTCAGGAGCCAGAATACAGCTGATAGCTTTGGGGTTTTTTGGGAGGGGTAGGGTGAGGAAGGGAGGAGAATAGGGTTGGGTTTTTTGTTTTTTTTTTTGGGGGGGGGTTGTATTTCCACATGGTGCATGCCTAAAGCTGTGCATCTGAGCATAGCTGACTTTGGTCAACTCTATTAACATGCTGCTTTAATCTAGAAGAGTGATTACTCCTGCTAAAACTTGCTGTTCATTATGAATAATTTAACCCTACCTTATGAATATCCCCATGTTTGCCGCATTATCAGCTGTGCCATTAGACTCCCTCATGAGAATAGTGACATTTAATTACTGCTGTTAAATATTTAAATATAGTCTTGATTTTAAAATAGCTGCTAATGTATCACCATAAACCAAAAAATCCATTCCTTAAAGCCATTTTATTGCAATATGGAAGCTCAACAAAAGTGCAAATTTGACTAGAGAAACACAAGAATTCTCCAAAAATAATGTGATCCATGATCCTCTGAGATCAGATGTGACAAAGGGGTTCTGGGTTGTCTCAAAAGCTCACGTACATCATCCTTTTTGGATGATTCTTATGTTCTTCTATTAAAAGCTTCCTAGATTTCCAGTTTTCTCCAGGAACCAGTACAGCTCCTGCAATTCTATACCAGTGAGGAAAAGTAGGATCGGTTAACTCAGACCTTCTTGGAGGATAAGCAGGAAGGGAGGTCCTCACACGTGGGTGACCTCGTTAGATTGAGCCTGGCATGGAATTTTGATCTCAACTGTGGAAGAGAGAGAGATGAACCATGACCCACCAGCTGTGCGGAATAGATGAGATTGAGGGGCCTTGTAGAGAGAGTGGCAAGGCTGCACATGCCAAGTAAAGTATTCTCAAAATTTCTAGAAGCTTTAGACCAAAGGTCCCTGCTGACATCTTGCTGCACATTGGAGAACTAATGTTACAGATAAGTAACTTCATTGTCTCCTTAGGCCGCAAAGTGAGAGGTCTCACTTGTCAGCTGCTTTTCTTTTCTGCTGTAGTGATAGAGAGAATTATAGTTCTGGAAGATGGAGAGGCCCATACTTAGTGGTTTTCTTTCCCTTCCACTTCAGAGAATACTTTCAAATGTTACACACAATTTTTTGGAATGTCAAAAAATTGTATGTTTCTGGAAGTCATGTAAAGTTCTTCCAGCCTCTGAAATGTATAAACTTATCTTCATCGCTCCAAAACTGTGCAAAAGCCTCCACAATGAAGTTAGCTGAAGTTGTTCAGCTAACTTCATTGCCATTTCCGCAGGTAAAGCAAGGCTATAACCACATGGGCTTTTATAAAAATTTCCCACCTGATGTGCTGGTAGAAATGCCCGGCGTGCGCAAAAACCGGGGGATACACGCCGAGCGCATTTTAAAAATGGCCGGGCCATGTACATATCCCCCTGTACGTGCAGAAATGCCGGGCTCCTTGAAAAGGGCTGGGCAGAGGCTGACCGGGACAGCGGCCATTAGGCCATTTCCAACATTAAAAAAAAAAAAAAAAGAAAAGGTAGGACAAGGAGTTTTAGTGGTTGGGGAGGCGAGGGGAAAAGGGAGGCAAAGTAGGAAGGGGGATAGGAAATTTCCCTCCCAGTCCGCTCCAATTTAGGAGTGGACTGAGAGGGACCTGGTGTAGGCCTGATTGAGTCGCCATGCATATTTTTTTTAAATCCACCCCCCCTTGTGCGCACGAGACGCCACCCGCTCGCACACGAGCGTGCCAATATAAAAATCGGGTGCGCGTGCGCGTGCCGGAATCATATTTTACAACGTTATAAAATCCCCGCCTCCATGTGCATGCGCCAGGAACTGTCCACACATGAATGCGTGCGCGCAGGTTTTAAAATTGACCCCTAAGAGCGTCATTTTATAATTGCCCGCGTGTACTAATTCCCTTTGAAAATTGAGGTGGGTAAAAAATAACCCAGTAATGATCCTTCTGTAAGTAGCCTAAAGGTTGGCCCCTAGACATCCAGGCTTGGTGTTGACACAGACAAAAGAAGTCCGTTTTCAAAGGGTTTGCATGCATTCATTATGCATTCAGTTGAATGAACTTATGCTTCATACCTTTTGATTAACATAATTTATACATCTGTGTTGATACGTTTCTAAACATTTGGCCATCTAAATATTCGTTTTTTAAAATAGCTTCACAATAACAGTTAGAAAATTCAGTAGAAATAGATTAAACCAAACTTGAAGGCAGTATTGCAAGTATTTTGGTTTTTTGGTTTTTTTTTCCAAAGATCCAGCCATCACCATTCCTTATTAATATAAAGTTTGGCAAACATACATCCCAACACAATTGAAATTATTTTTTCTAAGTATGGATTATGCAGGAACAGCAAAGAAAAAATGTACTGGGAATTTGGACCCCACACTTAACTTACCAACATCACAGGTTAATTACATAAGTATAAATTGTTTCATGCACCCAAAAAAAAACTTGTAATACACTTTGGAAATGGCTAACATATTTAAAATCAGTTCATTTCTTATGCCATTAACTAATGAAACAGGTCAAGAAAAATATCCAAGTTAGTCCGCAGCTACACTAGGGCTTCCCAATCCTATCCTCATGACTCAACAGCCAGTTGGGTTTCAGGATATCCAAAATAAATTGCATGAGATAAATTAGCATGTACTGGGTCTGCAGTGTCTGCCGCTTTCTCCTGCACATGCATTGTAATATCCTGGAAGCCTGACTGGCTGTGGTGTCAGGAGGACAGGATTGGGAAACCCTGGGCTACAACAACATGGAAACCAGATACAGCCAGTTTTTCTCAAGTACATGTGGCCACGGATTCCAGTGAATCTGAACTTATGGTGATTGAAATAGATTTAAAAGTGAAAAGGACGAAAAGGTTTCACAGCAGAGGCCGTTTGGGAATTTATCTAACATTTCAGGAAATCAAGGACATTTATGCAAACACATATAAATATTACAGTGAATACTTGGTGAAGATTTAGATGCATAAATTATTTGACATTTAGATGTCTGACTTTTTGAAAATGACATGGAAATGTAAAGGAAAACCTTGCCACTTATACAGATGTCTAAACTTGTGCATTTAGCTTAAGTACATAAGAAGCAACTTGAAAACTGAGCAGGGGTTTAACTGAGACTTAGCCTTCAAATCTAGATTTTGCACACTTAAACCTCAATTCAGCTTTTAAAAGATTCACCCTTGGTGTATACACACTTTGTAGCATAAAGGCATTACATCCAAAGGTTCAATGCACTATAGGAGAACTGGAAGATACATTTGTAAACTGTATTAGTATTTCGACAGCATGAAATTATTAAAACACTGTACTTTCTTTCTTTACAGATTTTAAAGTATCCACTTCATGCTATTACGGAAATCAAAGAGTATTTGATCGATATTGCATCCAAGGCTGGCATGCACTGGTTGTCTACTCTTGCCCCAACTCATCACATCAATGCTCTCATCTTTTTTTTCATTATCAGTAATTTGACAATCGACTTTTTTGCTTTCTTTATCCCATTAGTGATCTTTTACATGTCCTTTATTTCCATGGTGATTTGTACGCTGAAAGTTTTCCAGGACAGTAAGGCCTGGGAAAATTTCCGTGCCCTTACTGACCTACTGCTTCGTTTTGAGCCAAACCTGGATGTTGAGCAGGCAGAGGTGAACTTTGGTTGGAACCATTTAGAACAGTACCTGTATTTTTTAATTTCCGTGTTCTTCGTCATCTTTTCCTTTCCCATCTCCAGCAAAGATTGGATCCCATGCTCTGAGTTGGCCACCATCTCCATGTTCTTCACGGTCACTAGTTATCTGAGCTTGAGCGCATGTGCAGAACCTTACACGCGAAGAGCTCTGTTGACTGAAGTGGCTGCAGGATGCCTCTCCTTGATGCAGGCTCTTCCTGAAAATTGGACCTACCTGAGGTTCTTGGGTAAAACGTATTTTACCATTCCTGTAGGCCATTTCATTGTATTAAATATGAGTATTCCATGCCTTCTGTTCATCTACTTGTTTTATCTCTTCTTTAGAATGGCACAGTTACGGAATTTTAAAGGGGTATATTATTACTTGGTTCCATACCTGGTATGTTTCATGTGGTGTGAATTATCTTTAGCAATTCTGTGGGAGTCAACTTGCATAGGCCTCATTCGTGCATCTATTGGATATTTTTTATTTATATTTGCACTCCCAGTTTTAATAGTAGGCATTTCAGTGATGTGCCTTGTTCAGTTTCTAAAGTGGTTCGTATCTTTGGAGCTTACTAAGATTGTGGTAACTCTTATAGTGTGTACTATCCCTTTGCTTCTCCGGTGGTGGACAAAAGCAAACTTCTCAGTGATGGAGATGATGAAATCCTTATCCAGAAGCTCGATTGTTAAACTCATTCTGGTGTGGATCACAGCCATAGTGATGTTCTGTTGGATTTATGTTTACCGATCTGAAGGCATGAAGGTTTACAACTCTACCTTAACATGGCAGCAGTATGGTTTCTTGTGTGGTCCCCGGGCATGGAAGGAAACTAACATGGCTCGAACCCAGATTTTATGCAGTCATCTAGAAGGACACAGAGTGACATGGACAGGAAGGTTCAAGTATGTCCGTGTTACAGAAATTGAGAACAGTGCAGAATCGGCCATAAATCTCCTTCCACTTTTTCTTGGAAACTGGATGAGATGTTTATATGGCGAAGTATACCCAGCATGTGAGCCACAAAATGTTACCATGGAAGAAGAAGAGCTCTGTCGTCTCAAGTTTCTCACAAAGCACTCATGCCACATGAAAAAATTTGATCGGTATAAATTTGAAATATCCGTGGGCATGCCTCTCAATGGTGCAAATGAAAATAAGACATTGGAAGATGATATAACTAAAGACATTGTACTCAGAGCGAGCAATGAATTTAAAAAAGTGCTATTGAACTTGAGACAGGGAAGTGTGATTGAATTTAGCACTATTCTGGAAGGTCGCCTTGGCAGCAAATGGCCCGTCTTTGAACTGAAAGCCATAAGTTGCTTAAACTGTATGGCCAAACTCACCCCTGCATCCAGGCATGTGAAAATAGAGCACGACTGGAGACGTACAGTTCATAAAGCAGTTAGATTTGTATTTGATTTTTTCTTCTTCCCATTCCTTTCAGCTGTGTAAGCTAAACAGTGATGATCCTAAAGTATTATATAATGGTACCAAAGGTTTGGCTTTCCAAAAGCCTAGCTTTAACACTGTATTTGGTCTCTATGCTGTTTAAGAACTTTGCTGCTTTGCTAGTGGATGAACTGTTAAGTGCCTCACTGAGACTGGGAAGATAGTTCAAGGGAGTTTCTCATGGTTGGTAAGTCTGTAGCTGGAAATACTTTGGGCCATATGCACTGCTCTATCTAAAATCACAGCCGACACACAATGAAAACAGCCTGCCAAGACTGCAAGTAAGAATTCTTCCAAAATGGACATTTTGCCTCTGCATCTATGGTTTGAGTTGATTAATTTCCCTACAGTGCAGAAAATACTTTTTCTCTTTAAATATGGATGCCTTAAAATGGACAATAGTGTGTTGGCAACCTCAGTAATAAATGTTCATGATTTTATATATTGAGGATGGATATAATATGTGCAAAAGTGAGATAATCATTTGGGTCAGTAATGTGAGTTTGGTTTCCCAAAAGCATTCATTTGGAAACTTTTGAAGACAATATGTGAGATTGGAGTTTCAGCATCATAGTCAGAACAATGGGTGTTGATTGTATTCTGAATTTGCATCTGAAATAGTTAGGACGGTTGTGTATGAATCTGTTTTACTTACACTGCTGAGATTCATCCATGTACATGGTGTAGCAGAAATCTACTTGCTAGTGTTGAAAATAAAAACTGATTTTGTCATCTGTTTGATCCAGAGATGGCTAAATCATCAGATTTGTGCCACTATAGGGGTATGCAAGATGTATATGAAGGTCATATTTTATGTACTAAAATATTAACATGCCTTGTTCACACATAACTGTTATAGTTTGTATGTTTGTGAAAACTGACATGCAAATGATAGGTTATTTTCTTGAATTATTTTCATCATATTTTATTATTGTGAATATCTTTTTTGGTCAAATAACACTGCCAGCATTATCTGAAATAAAGTGGTGGGAGTAGGCCCACCCTGTGGCTTAAGCTGCAGTGAGCTTTGGTGCAAGAGATCCAAGTTCAGGTCTTTTGTCTAACAGGACCAGCCAGGCCTGGATGTACCACAGAGGTAGTGCTCTCAGGTCCACCAGAGAATGTAGGCAGCAGCTACTTCAGTGGTGGCTCCTATAAACCAGCAAGCAACGCTGAGGGTCATGTTCTAACATGTAAGGAAATTGGAATTTGTGCCTCTTGGTATTACAGCATAAGTATGAACCTGGATTCCATTTGTATTTTTCCCTGTAATTTACTTTAAAGCAAACCAATGAATCCTTCACCTCTTCTAAATGCTGCATTCTGGTGTAGCATATGCTCTTCCTTGTACTTTACTATACTTTTCTGTCTCAGAGTTTTGGCCTTTTACCTGACTTTAATTAGCTTCTCCTTTGCCTTCCTTTATCCCTCACCCACTTATCCTTCTCCCTTCTCAAAAATTATGGGTATGAAATCAAGAAACTAATATACTTATTATATCCCTTTTGGCACAGTCTAATTTACCATTGTATTGCAATTACTCAACATGTTTGAAAACTGTATCCTGTGGCATTCAGCCAGGACTTATAGTGTCACTTGTGTGTGTGTGTATATATATAAAATAAAAACCTACTTCACTAATCCACTTTGTGTCTGATTATGATATATTTTTTAATTGCAGAATTGCAGTTCATCAATGCCTTGTGGCTTTAATAGATGCCATGTTTTGGTTTGTAATACGATTATGTATAATTATAATCCCCATTGGGAAAGCTCAGAATATAAGAGATTTTAAAAGTTTAAAAAAACATTTAAAAATAGTCTCATCCTAGCTTAGAGGAGAGAGTTCCAGAGCCACACACCACCTTATAGAGAGCCTACCCATCTTGTGCAAATTAAATCAGGCAGTATTCATATTGCCTTTCTCATAGGACAAACAGGATGGTAGTCCTCGCATATGGGTGACATCATCTGATGGAGCCAATCACGGAATACTTTTGTCAAAGTTTCTAGAACTTTGACTGGCACCTACTGGGCATGCCCAGCATGGCACTAACCCTGCATCCAGCAGGGGTCTCCCTTCAGTCTCTTTTTTTCCGCGCAGCTATAGCCACGTGGAGTTTTGGAGCTCTTCACTGTTCCTGACTGGAATTTTTTCCTCAGGAAATTATTTTCAAAACTTGCAAAAGTTTATACCCCCTAGGGATCTCCCTTCATCGCCGTCGAATACCGAGTCGTCCGGTAAGTTTACCACCATTTTTCGGTCAGTTCCCTCTGTGGGCCTTGTCGGCGCTGACTGCAACCAGCCTAAATTTTTCGACGGCCGCGATGGGTTTTCGTTGATGCCCTGACTGTCCGAGAACTATGTCAATCACGGACCCTCATCTGGGCTGTTTTATGTCTCGGGCCGTTGCACGACGTGGAGACATGTACCGATTGTGCCCAAATGACCTCGAAGGGCCATAAGGCACAGTTAGAAAAGATGGCACTATTATTCCATTGCCCGTCTCCACAGGCGCCATCAACTCTATCCTCGCCGAAGCATCGTCGATCCGAGATCGAAGACTCCTGAACGCTGTCCCAGTCATCAACATCTACGTCATCGATGCCAGAGTCGGGAAAAGCGGAGCGCCGAGAGAAGCACTGACACAAACATCGAAGGCCGGTGCCTTCCGCTTCCGCTGTGTCGGTGGAGCCATTGTCTGAACCACCGATGAAGAAGCCCCGGGCCGAGGAGCATCCTGTGCCCTCAAAGCCGGATGCACCGAGGCGGTCCACGCCTTCGATAGACAGGGCTACTGAGACTCCACCGGGACCGGTGGACCCTCTGGTACTGCCCGTGATGCCTCCCACTCCGGACCTGGGGCTCATCACCCCAGCGCTCCGAGAGGAATTGCACTGGATGGTGCAAGAGGCTGTGGTCCAGGTGATCCAAGGCCTCCCGTGACCACCGATGCCTGTGCCGGAGCCGACCGCTGCTGCCTCGCCTAGACAAGCTGGATCTGCTCATTGGTGCCCTGCCAGGGGCACTGAGAAAATCACCATTACCGATGATGTCATCGATGCCCATCCCGCTTTCATCGGGAAAAGAGGATATGTTGATGTTCCAGGACCATCAGGACTTCCTCCATCAAGGCCACTGGTTAAGTCCCCGATGCCATCAGTGCCCGTGCATCCGGTGCCAGTGCCAGAACTCGATTTTTCGATGCCAAGACCATGTCCATCGATGCCGGCACAGATTCCACTCAGACCTCACCCTCGGGCTGGAGAACATCCAATTGGACCGCCAAGGGATGCAGGAGATCAACCCTATGATCCCTGGATGAATGATTCGACAGATTCCCAGGATTCAACAAAAGTTCCATCAGAGTCGTCTCCTCCAGATGAAAGGCGCAAGTCTCCGCCGGAAGATCTCTTCTTTATTAGCTTTATAAAGGAGATGGCAGAGACTATCCCGTTCCAACTGGAGACGGAAGAGGATTCGAGGCATAAAATGCTAGAAGTGCTGCAATTCCTGGATCCCCCAAAGGAAATCATGTCTGTCCCGATTCATGAAGTGCTGCAGGATCTGATGCAGCGCAACTGGGAGCATCCTGGGTCAGTTCCTCCAGTGAACCGTAAGACGGACGCTATTTACCTGGTCCAGCCTTCCCTGGGGTTTCAGAAGACGCAGTTAGTTCATCAGTCGGTGGTGGTGGAGTCCGCCCAAAAGAAGGCCGAGCGTCCAAAACCCCATTCCTCGGCACCACCTGGGAAGAAGCAGAAATTCCTCGACGCTTTAGGCCGCAGGATTTTTCACGGGGCCATGCTTATCTCGCGTATTGCGTCATATTCATTATATGTGACACAGTACAGCCATAACCTGTTTAAACAGCTACAGGAGTTTGGACAGTCCCTTCCAGAACAGCTTCAAAACCAGCTGAATTCTATGCTAAAGAAGGGATTCGACGCGGGAAAACATGAGGTCCGCTCAGCATTCAATGTCTTCGACACAGCATCCCGTTTATCTGCGGCTGGCATTAGCATTAGTGCCCACCGTTGGGCTTGGCTGAAGTCCTCTGATTTCTGTCCTGAAGTACAGGACCGTTTGGCTGACCTCCCATGCACAGGGGATAACCTGCTTGGAGATAAAATTCAAGAGATGGTGGCCCAACTGAAGGACCATAGTGAAATGCTTCGACAGCTCTCGGCAGCCCAGACGGATCTGTCAACTCCATCCAAATGCTCATTCCGGCATGACACTAAACGGACAGCTTACAGGACCCGCAAATATTATCCACCGGCGTCTTGGGCTCGCCTATCCCGGCCCTTCCAGAAGTCTACACCGCACCAGCCTTGAGCTCAGAAAGCTCAAGCTCCTTCCCATCCTGTTCCTACAATGGGATTTTGACTTCAGAGCGAAGACCATCCTCAGTTACCCAATCTACCTGTGGGCGGCCGCCTATGCCATTTCTCCACCAAGTGGCTAAACATCACCGACCGCTGGGTGCAAGCAGTTGTCGCTCAAGGTTACCATCTAAATTTCTTCTCCATCCTGTCGGATACTCCACCTCGGCCAGGGTGGCCCTCTTCCGACAACTGTCTCCAACTGCAGCAAGAGGTGTCCTCCCTGCTGCAAGCAAATGCCATAAAACCGGTTCCTCTTGCCCAAAGAGGACACTGATTCTACTCCCGATACTTTTTAACCCCAAAAAAGACTGGAGGAATTCGCCCGATATTAGACCTAAGGGCTTTAAACAAGCATCTTCGGAAAGAGAAATTTTGGGTGGTAACCTTGGGCTCTTTGCTTCCCCTTCTTCAGCAGGCGGGATTGGCTTTGCTCTCTAGACCTAAAAGACATGTACATGCACATTGCAATTACCCCATCTCACAGGAAATACCTCTGCTTCCTTGTTGGGAACCAACATTTCCAATACAAGGTCCTTCTATTTGGCCTAGCGTCAGCCCCTCTGGTTTTCACATAGTGCCTAGCAGTAGTAGCTGCATACTTAAGAAGACTGGGTACTCATGTCTATCCTTACCTGGACGACTGGTTGCTGAGAGCTCAGTCATCGGAAGGAGTTCTTCACTCCCTCCACCTTACAGTAGAGCTATTACTATCATTGGGGTTTCTAATCAATCATCAGAAATCCCATCTGCTCCCATCTCAGTTCCTCTCCTTTATCGGAGTGGATCTCGATACAATCTAAGCAAGATCTTTTCTTCCCAGGGACCGAGCTCACTCACTGGCATCGTTGGCGCGGAACATAAGATCTCGTCAAACCACCTACTGGTCTTGCTGGGCCATATGGCATCCTCGGTCCATGTTACCCCAATGGCTCATCTGGCCATGCAAGTAACACAGTGGACATTAAAGTCCCAGTGGTCACAGGCACATCATCCAATGTCCAATATTGTCCACATCACCAGGTGTCTTCGTCTCTCACTGGCATGGTGGATCCTGGAGTCCCATCTACTTCAAGGTCTACCCTTTCAAACTCCAGAACATCAAATAGTATTGACGACCGATGCTTCCACTCTAGGGGGGAGCACATGTCAACTACCTACAGACTCAGGGAACCTGGTCGGTAGAGGAGTCACAACATCAAATAAATTTTCTGGAGCTACGAGCGATCAGATATGCTCTCGGTGCATTTCGGGATTGTTTGTCCAACAAAACAATCCTGATCCAGACAGACAACCAGGTAGCAATGTGGTACATCAACAAACAAGGAGGAACCGGATCCTACCTCCTTTGTCAGGAAGTAGCACAGATTTGGGCTTTTGCTCTTTCTCAGGCCATGCTTCTCAGAGCAACCTACCTGGCAGGTGTGGACAATGTTCTAGTGGACAATCTCAGTAGGGAATTTCAACCCCATGAATGGTCCCTCAACCCTGTAGTTGCGGACAGTTTATTCCAGAACTGGGGGCATCCGACCATCGACCTATTCGTGTCTCTGCAGAATCGCAAGGTGGGCAACTTCTGCTCTCTCCATCGCAGTCACAACGTTCCACCTCGAGACACGTTCGCCCTGTCCTGTACCGAAGGTCTTCTTTATGCCTACCCACTACTTCCTCTCATCAGCAAGACTCTCGTGAAGCTATGCATGGACAGGGGTCTAATGATTCTCATAGCCCCTTACTGGCCACGTCAGGATTGGTTTCCTATCATTCGGGATCTCTCACTGTGTCCACAGATTCCTCTAGGCTCGGACCCGTCCCTCATATCTCAGAGGAATGGCCAATTGCGCCACCCCAACCTTCAGGCCTTGTCACTGACGGCTTGGATGTTGAAAGGTTGATCCTACAGCCTCTCAATCTTTCGGAATCTGTATCTCAGGTCCTGGTAGCTTCATGAATGCCTTCTACTATAAGGTCTTATCATTCGAAATGGAAAAGATTTTCATTGTGGTGTACTTCAAAGGAGTTAGATCCTTTTACCTGCCCCATGAATCAGTTTTTAGGCTACCTCTGGCATCTCTCGGAGTCAGGTTTACAAACCTCCTCCATCAGAGTGCATGTCAGTGCGGTGCCCGCCTTCCATAGGGGTATAGGGAATATCTCTATCTCGTCACAGCCCCTGGTAGTGCGCTTTATGAAGGGATTGCTTCACCTGAAGCCTCCTCTCCGTCCACTGGCTCCATCTTGGGACCTTAATGTGGTTTTAGCGCAGCTCATGAAACCTCCGTTTGAGCCTCTGCATTCCTGCGAGCTGAAACATATCACTTGGAAGATCCTTTTCCTTCTGGCTTTAACATGTGCTCACAGGATCAATGAGCTACAGGTGCTGGTTACATACCCTCCTTACACGAAATTTCTTCATGATCGGGTGGTCCTTCACCCTCATCCTAAATTTCTACCGAAAGTGGTATCTGAATTTCATTTAAAGTAGTGCTGCCTACTTTCTTTTCGAAGCCCCACTCACTTCCTGCTGAACGGGCTCTGCATTCCTTGGACTGTAAACATGCGCTTGCCTTTTATTTGGAACACACTGCAGGCCACAGGAAATCCACCCAGCTTTTTGTGTCCTTTGATAAGCTTAAGCTGGGAATTCCGGTTGGAAAGCAGACCTTGTCCTCCTGGTTAGCGGACTGTATCTCCTTCTGCTATCAGTAAGCAGGCCGTCCGCTTCAGGAACAAGTTAAAGCGCAGTCCATTAGGGCAATGGCAACATCGGTTGCACACCTTCGTTCTATACCTCTCGTTGATATCTGTAAAGCTGCAACTTGGAGTTCTCTTCATACCTTTGCAGCACACTATTGCATAGTCAAGGCTGGTACACAAGATTCTATCTTTGGTCAGTCTGTTCTACGCAATCTATTCTCAGCGTAATATCCAATTTCCTTCTACACCCGCTGGGATATTCAGGCTGCCCGTATACCAAAGAATCACCCCTGTTGTGCATGTTGCACGTCTTTGGGTGTTTTCGGTACATGCATGGGCATCCTCAGCTTGTTATTCATCCATATGTGAGGACTACCATCCTGCTTGTCCTGTGAGAAAGCAGAGTTGCTTACCTGTAACAGGTGTTCTCACAGGACAGCAGGATGTTAGTCCTCACAAAACCCACCCGGCACCCCGCGGAGTTGGGTACGCTTGCGATTTATTATGTTATTTTTCGCACGCTCTTTTTTTGCTATACACAAGACTGAAGGGAGACCCTGCAGGATGCAGGGTTGGTGTCATGCTGGACATGCCCAGTAGGTGCCAGACAAAGTCTAGAAACTTTGACAAAATTATTCCATGATTGGCTCCATCAGATGATGTCACCCATATGTGAGGACTAACAACCTGCTGTCCTGTGAGAACACCTATTACAGGTAAGCAACTCTGCTTTCTCTGACCTCTTCAGCTTCTACCCAACCACACAATAAAGAGCCAGGCTGTAAGATATCAAGGTTTAATGCCTTGTATTGACTAAAACTTTAGTTGGCAACCATAGAAGAAGAATCAACTGGCTCACCTTAGCTCAGTGAGGGAGAGGTCTTTATCTTTAGCAGGGCCAAAAATGTGGAATTCCTTACCTGCTGAGATCCGGACAGAGGAGGATATTAATAGTTTTAGGAAGCAGATAAAAACCTGGTTATTCGAACAGGCTTTTAGCCTAAATAATTGATCCCATCCACCACAGTAGTATAGGGGTATTAGGGGAGGAAGGAGATGAGAGTTGAGGAGGGAAGGAGGGGAGATGGGTGGGTGGGGGGAGGAGGGTAGATGGATGGGTGGAGGGAAGGGGGGTAAACCTGGGAAGATGTGGTAGAATTGTTGGGACTTGAAAGGGTTTAGTTTTAATGTATTTTTAGCCAGGTAGCCTTTTTGTTGTAATGTATTATAGCCATGTAATATGTATAATGATATGTTTTTAGTATATATGTGTTTGAATGTTGCTACTGCAATTTCAATCAATGTAAACCGCCTTGAAATGAACTTGAAAGCCGGTATATAAGGTTGAATAAATAAATAGTTCTGAGTCTGACATTGATATGCTTTTTATAATTTTTACCAGTTTGATCCTTGAGACAGCAAAGTTTCTATTGCGGTGGGGAAAGAGCTATGCAGTGGTCTAACATCAAGAAGTTAATAGATATGAAGGGCCTCTGGCCAAAAAATTCCCCACAATTTCTCAATGACAAAATTCAGGCTTGAGGATTGATCAAAGATGACTCCAAATTGAGAACACGAGTTAAATATTAATCTGGAGTTGTGAAGTCCAGGACTAATACTTTTATAACAAAAAAAAAATAAATAACAAAACAGTATTCTCACAAGTAGTTAAAATAATTAAAATCTCAAATACATTTAAAATCTAATAAAATTGATGTGGCTCGTTTAAGAGAGCAAATAGAAATTAAGATGCAAAACCAGTAAACACTTGTTTAAATAAAAAGTTTTTAGTAAAACTTTAAATGTCTTAGAGCATTCTATTAATTGCATGTTATCAGTAAGGGTATTCCACAAATTGGACACAGCATTGGAAAATGATCACTCATGTTTCCCATAAGCAGGCATGCTTTAATGATGGTACATCAAGTAATCTTCATTGAGCCTTGTGCCTTGAGCCACTTGAATAATAAACCAGGACAGAAATGATCCCATGTCATTCACCAAATTGGTTCTTCCCATTCAAGAAAGAATGAACATTCCTAAGGAAAATTGGTTTTTACCTGCTAATTTTCGTTCCTGTAGTACCACGCATCAGTCCAGACTCCTGGGTTCTGTCCACTCACCAGCAGATGGAGGCAGAAAAAGTTCCAACTGACTCCGCCCCTTCCGTGAGGTGCACCTACAGTACGTCAGTATTTAAATGTAACAAAGCAGAACTAAAAAACCCAACTAAGTAGCTAACTGCTATAAACTGGAAGAACATTCCATAAGAACCAGATTCACTGACCCAAACGGCAGCAGAGCACCTAACAACATATAACAAACATATGTGAAAATACTTATCTGCAAAGTAAATAACAAGAACGAGCTGAAATGGGCGGGACTCTGGACTGATCTGTGGTACTACAGGAACGAAAATTAGCAGGTAAGAACCAATTTTCTTTTCCCTGTACGTACCCGGATCAGTTCAGACTCCTGGAATGTACCAGAGCCCCTTTACCTAGGGTGGGACCCTGAGAGTCCCGCTCGGATCACCGCATCACCGAAACCCCCAGATCCTGGAGCCTGAACATCCAGGCGATAATGTCTAGCAAAAGTATGTAAAGACTTCCAAGTTGCCGCCCTACAAATCGCATGCGGGGATACTTGCTGACACTCCACCCAGGAAGTTGCTTGAGACCGAGTAGAGTGAGCTCGAAGACCAGACTGAAGCAACCGACCATGAAGTAAGTATGCCGAACCAATAGCTTCTTTTAGCTATCGGGCTATAGTAGCCCTGGATGCTTTGGGCCCTCTCTTGGGACCGCTCCAGAGCACAAAAAGATGGTCCGACATGTGGAAACTATTAGTGACCTCAAGATAACACAATAGAGAGCACCGCACATCTAGCTTTCTCAAATCTCTAGACTGAGGATCCGAAGGCTGTGAATCAGGAAAAGATGGCAGATCAATCGAGCTTTCTCAAATCTCTAGACTGAGGATTCGAAGGCTGTGAATCAGGAAAAGATGGCAGATCAATCGACTGATTCAAGCGAAAAGAAGAAACCACCTTTGGCAGAAAGGACAGAGCAGTCCTCAAAGAAATTCCAGAATCTGTAATTCTTAAACATGGTTCTCTACAAGATAAAGCCTGAAGCTCAGAAATCCTATGGGCCGAAGAAATAGCCACCAGAAAAATCACCTTTAAGGTAAGGTCTTTAAGAGTAGCCCTCTTTAGAGGCTCAAAGGGTGCAGCACAAAGAGCTTTAAGAACCAAATTTCAACTCCATGAAGGGCAAGAATTTTTGAAAGGAGGACGCAAGTGTTTTGTCCCCCGAAGAAAACAAGCCACATCAGGATGGGATGCCAGGGTAACTCCTTTTATCTTCCCATGGAAGCAATCTAGAGCTGCCACCTGTACCCTGAGAGAGCTGCAAGATAAGCCCTTAGCCAGACCAGTCTGCAAAAAAGACAAAATGTCAGGAATCAAAGCCCGAATAGGAACCACCTGATTCTCCTCACACCAGGATTCAAAAACTCCCCAAACCCTGACATAAGCCAGGGAATTAGAGGTTTTTCTTGACCTGAGAAGAGTAGTGACCACCGCATCAGAATAACCCTTATTTTTCAAGCGCCACCTTTCAAAAGCCATGCCGCTAGAGAGAAGCAATCTACCTCTTCCAAACAAACAGGACCTTGGCAGAGAAGATTCGGAAGGTTCCAAAAGCGAAGCAGACCGTCCACTATGAGGTTGACAAGGTCTGCAAACCAAGGACATCTCGGCCATTCTGGAGCTACCAGAATCACCTCCGAGGGATGAGATTCTATGCGCCGAAGAATTTTGGCGATGAGAGACCAAGGAGGAATGTTCATTGGCCAGGGAAGAACCAAGGCATCGACTCCTTCTGCCCCGGCTCTCGATGTCAACTGAAGAAGCATGGAGCCTTGGAGTTCCGGAACGTTGCCATCGGGACCATGCTCAGCGTGGAACACTTTTCGCATATGAGATGAAATGCCTGCTCGGAAAGTTCCCACTCCCCGGGATCTAGACGATGGTGACTGAGAAAGTCTGCTTGAACATTGTCGAGCCCGGCGATGTGAGACGCTGCAATGCGAAGGAGATGTTTTTCTGCCCATGCTATCAACAGCTGAGCCTCGAACGCGACCGATTGGCTCTTGGTTCCCCCTTAGCGGTTGATATAAGCCACTGTCGTCGCATTGTCGGAAAGGATTCTGACTGATTTCCCCTGAAAAAGCGGTAGAAAGGCCTGTAAGGCTAGTCTCACCTCTCTGGTCTCCAAACGATTGATCGACCAACGAGATTCCGCTGGCGACCATTGCCCCTGAACAGACCTGTTGAGAGAAACTGCCCCCCCAGCCGGACATACTGGCATCCATCATGACTACTGTCCAAACTGGAGCCTCTAGGTCCACTCCACGATGCAAATTCTGCTATAGGAGCCACCAATCGAGACTGGAACGAGCAGAGTCTGTAAGAGGAAGGGGAAGATGCAGAGGGAGAGCAATGCTGACTGAAGTGATCTCAAATGAGCAAATGCCCAAGGAACTAAGTCCAAAGTGGAGGCCATGGAGCCTAGAACCTGAAGATAATGCCAGGCTTTGGGAGGAGACTTGGACAACAAGACCCGAATCTGACACTAAAGTTTGATCTGTTCTGTGAGAAAAACTTCCCCCGCCAGGTGTCGAACAGGGCTCCCAGAAACTCTGGCTAAACTCTGATTAAAATCCTGACTGTAGGTTTTGCACCTCCACCATCTGCTGGAGGCAGAAAAATACTGATGTACTGTAGGTGCACCTCATGGAAGGGGCGGAGTCAGTTGGAACTTTTTCTGCCTCCGTCTGCTGGTGAATGGACAGAACCCAGGAGTCTGGACTGAACCGGGTACGTGCAGGGAAGTTAGATTAGTAGGTTCTACATAACATAATATATGTGGTAAACATATTCTCTGAAAGCAAAAACAAAAAAAACTGCAAATAGGCATAAAATGGTGCTTCATGATTCATTTTAGACCACTGTTGATATTCAGTAAGTCAGTGTTTCCTAACCGTTTCAAGCTCAAGGCACACCGACACTAACAAAATGTTGTGTGGCATAACAGCCTCCACAGAGCAGGCAGTGCAGACATGGGGATTAACTGTAAAGCCAAAAGAAGTTCCTTTGAAGCACTAACAATCCACCGGTATCTCTTCCAAATTTTAAAACTATAGGAGAAAGGGAGTGGAGACACACACACGAGCCCATCAAGATGGACCAATTCCTTCTGCATATAAGTGCGGGAGAAGGAAGAAGTCTGTGATGTGGGCAGCTGGCTTGGTTAATTTCCTTAGCTACTGCTTGTGGTTGTCACAGTGCCTCCACCGCTGCTGTTCGTGACTCTCAAACTAAATCACATCCAGTGCTCAGTGCATGCTCTCCCCATCTCACTCAGACTGGGGACAGGACCGACGCTGGAAGGACTCAAAGGAGGAGGAGCAGGATCTGCTATGTTCAGGGTTTGCGCTGCGCAAAGTGGGGCGCATCTATCTGTGCCCTGCATGCTTCCCATTAATTCCCACGCTCTGGAGTTTGTTCATGCTGTAGCTAGAAAGGAGAGGCATATACTGACTATGCATGTTCTCCTGCTGGTGTCTCTTGTTGCTATGAAGCAATGAGGGCTTACCCCAGGTGCCAACCTGGATCTGAGCATCAGGCAGTGGTGGTAACCTCTGTGGCACACCTGATCAGGTCTGAAGGCACAGCAGTGTGCCATTGCAACAGGTAATATGAATGACATCCCATAGAGGGCACCAGACCTAATTGTATATTGTACCATTGTGTTTAGTGCTACACGCAATGGGGCAGATTTTAAAAGGGTTACACGCACTGAGCCTATTTTGCATAGGCTTGGCGATGCGCGCAAGCCCCAGGACACGCGTATGTCCCTGGGCTTGACGAAAGGGGCGGGGCGGGGGCATGGCCAGAAGCCTCCGAAGGCCTACTCGGCCGGCGCGCGCAACCTACGCCTGCCCAGAGGCAGGCGCAACTTAAATAAAAAAAGGTAGGGGGGCGGGTTAGATAGGGGAAGGGAGGGGAAGGTGGGGAGGGTGAAAGGAAAGTTTCCTTCGAGGCCGCTCTGATTTCGGAGCAGCCTTGGAGGGAACGGGAAAAACCATCGGGGCTCCCCTAGGGCTCGGCGCACGCAAGGTGCATAAGTGTGCATCCCCTTGTGCGCGCCAACCCCAGATTTTATAACGTGTGTGGCTGCGTGCGCATGTTATAAAATCGGGCGTAGCTTTGTGCGTGCCGGGTTGCACGCACAAATTACGCCCGCGGGTAGGTTCGAAAATCTGGCCCAATAGATGCAAACATCGATTCTTCTTCAGGGAGAATAATTTTACTGTTGCATGCTCATCGATAACGTTTCTGTTCCTGGCCAGTGTCTTTTGAATTACAGTACCTTTTTTGTCCCATCGCTTCTCCGAGAAGATTAGTGATGCATCATCCCCCTTTCTTTAAAGATCTACGTCTGAGTTTCCTCTCCAGCCTGTCGTGAACCCCTGTTCATGAACTTTTTTTTCCCCCCATCCCCTCACCCCCCCCCCCCCAAAAAAAATGTTTTTGTACATTATTGATACTTATGAATATCCTCCCACCTATCTTTGTAGCGTCCGTGGCTCAGTCTGCAGCCGAGGGCAAAGCCTGTGTGTACATTTCAGATGCAGACTTTTTTTTTTTTTTCCTGAATTTTCGAAGCAAACTTGTGCACGTCGGTTTGCTTTGTAAATTCTCATGAAAGCGTGCTGCCTCGTGCACAAAGTTACACCTGCGCTATTGAGGGGTGTAACTTGTTCAGGCAAATTTACGTGCATACTTTTAAAGGCACAAGTCCCCATCACCGGAACATCTTTCCCCAGAGCATGTAAAAGCACACTTGCACTCTGACATACAAGATTTCCCAGGGCTCAGTGTAGTAGTCATTTATACAAACATCTATATTAGGCACTGAAGTGGCTTTGAAAATTCAGCCCTCACTCTTGACCAGCCCTATGGGATGTCCCAATCAAAATCAACAAATTGAAGTTGTACCAGCAGTACCCATCCCTCCTGTGCCCACTAAATACACCCACCTGCCCCATGCTCTTCTGGATCCCTTCTATTAAATTTCTGTCCACATCTTCTCTCTGGGTGGAGTTAAAGAAAGAGAAGCTAATCCATTAGTTTTCTTTTTTGGAAATCTAAACAGAAAATTTACAGGTACAGAAAATGTATCTTATCATATAGTGCAATCTGATTACCAAATTGCCTGTCTCTCTTTAAAGAAAGGATAAGCTCTTTGCAGAGCAGCCCAAAGTCCCTCTGCCTTTCCCTTGGAGCGACGCTGCGAGCACTCCCTGAGTCACTCCGTACAGCTGGTAGGGGAAGGAGGAGAGGGGGTGGCTAGCTCAGCTTTCAAAGGGGCTAGTTGACAAATTTAAAAAAGTGGCTAAATTGGCCCCTTTGAAAACTAAGCAGTCTGAGCAGCTAAATTTAGGACCCTAGTTTCACCAGGGGTCTAAATTTACCATCTTAAGAGAGGGCAATCCTGGAGGTGGTGTTAGGTCAGGGGAAGCAAGTTAAGGACCCAATGTTGATTTTCAGCACTAGCCACTTAATTCAACTGGCCAAACCTAGGCACAGAGATAACTGACTGACTTAAATCTGACCATTTTATCCTCAGTCCTGGGGTTGGTGATCCACCCACTTCCTCCTATCTGATGTGTTAAAAAAAAAAAAAAAACAACAACCTTGCAGCCAGACAACCTCTCTGATCCCTCCCCCCCCCCCCCCCCCCCACACACACACACACACACATTTACCCAAAGGAAAAGTGACCAAGCACATGATTCTTACCCTCCCACCTCTCATTAAAAAAGAATTGTCCCTGGTCCCTCCCTCCTAGAATCTCCCAAATGCTGTCCAAGCTCAGCCAACAGGAGAACACAAGCCTTGCCTCCTACCTGCTCGGTGTCCAGCATTTCTCTTCCACCTTCAATGTCAGAGGGGCGGCTGAGCAGGTAGGGCTCTGGCTATTTGGGTAGGAGGGAGTGGAGGTTCAACCCTCCAGGTCATTTTTCCATTATAGGAACATATAGAAACATAGAAATGATGGCAGAAAAGGACCAATGGTCCATTCTCGGTGGTATGCCATGTATGTTACCCACATATGTCAGCCGGTGCTGCTTGACATGCTTTGCTTATGGATTTGTCCGTAGAAGCAGTCCTGTGTTTTTTCCTTAAGGTCTGTGCATCAGTACCCCAGACTGTAAAAAAAAAGTAATGGCTCGTGTTGGTTGTCTCTGAATCCAAATTCCTCTCCCACCCCCTCCTTTGAAGCAGAGAGCGATGTTGCAGTTACATCAAAAGCATCAAGGCTTATTGGTTAAGGGGGGTAATCCCATGCCTTCTGTTAAGGGTAGTAACTGCTGCTCTGTGCCAGTTACCCCCATGCTTATCAGTTCTCCAGACTGTAAAAGTCGGGGTCCTCGTTGCTGTCTGAATCCAGGTATGTGGGAGATTGAGAAGGGGAGATTCAGATTCCTGGTCATCTCTTACTTCAGGTGAGTGGAAGGGGGATCAGGCTGGCAGATGGAATCCACTTTATTATTGAGGATTGGATGGGTGGTGGGGAACTGAAGGAACTTAGAACAAATTATGATTATTTTCATTTGCTTGGAAACATTTGGAGATGTTCTGTAATATTGTAGAAATAATACCATAAATGCAGTTTTCTGTGGGAAGAAAGTAAAAAGAATGTTGCCTGGAAATGCCATTTAGAAACCCATAAAATGTTTTTTTTATTTTAGCTTCACTGGTAAAATCTGTAGATTCTAATGCATTTCTGGTTATAACACAGTCTGTGCCCTGTGTTGAAATACGGTAATTCATTTTGCTAGGCAACACTCCAAAATTGCTATAAACATCTTTATATTGTGTACTGAGTGCCATAAACTGCAGCTATAAGTGACTATATTTTTCAGCTGCTGTGCAACATGACTGTATTTTGCAGCAGTTAGTGTAATTGGGTTTAAAAAAGGTTTGGATAAGTTCCTTGAGAATAAATCCATAAACTACTGTTATGGTAATTAATAAGAATAGTAGCTTGTGATCTATCTAATGTTTGGGTACTTGACTTTGATTGGCCACTGTTGGAAACGGGAAACCGGGCTTGATGGACTCTTGGTCTGACCCAGAATGGCACATCTTACGTTCTTATAGAAACCAACATGCTAAGAATTGATGATCTCGCTCCCTTCCACTAGATGGCATTCAAAGCCAACAGTGTGCGTGCTTGCAATGGTTTCTGGGAGCCTGTTCTAAAGAAACATATCTGAGGCTCTCAGAGACATTCTGAACAATAACCTGCTTATTTAATCATGTGGTTTCCTGTTTTAGAACTGATGAGCACTTAAAAGTGACCCGGACTGGCCACTGACTGAGAGAGGATATTGGTTGGGCTCAATGTACCATTGGCATGAATCTTTGTTTTCAGTTTTTATATGATTTTTTCTGGGGATTTATCAGTGTGTGTTACAACAACAACGAGAGAAATCAGTGGAAAAACTTGTCATTTTTCCAGGTAAATATCATTTTTGTTCTTGTGATAAACTCGCAAGGGAAAATAAAGTAAATACTGAAAACGAAGGTCCCTAACCATTGGTCAGACCCAGCTTCATTATTCTTATGTTCTTACTATATCAACAGAGCAGATCAATTATCGCAAAGAGTCTGTCCATTTCTTCTGTCAGCTGTATGGGCTCCTTACTCAGGTTAGTTTTGCAGTCTCCCTTCTTGAGTCCTGTACTATTCTAGATCAATGATCATACAAGAGGTCTATATTCAGAGACAGTCCGGATAGCAAAGTTAGCCGGATAAAGTTATCTGGCTAACTTTGGAGGCATATTCAATAATGCAGCCACACTATTGAATATAGCTGGTTATCTTAATTAGTTAGCCAGTTAACTATAGCTGGCTAACTTTTTAGGACACTCTTTGATCTGACCCGACTTAGCCAGCTAAGTCATCCGGCGAACTCTGATTATCAGAGACTTTTTGTTCTTAACACCCCCTACTATCTATCCCAAGCATCCTTAAATTCTGTCAAGGTTTTGGCTTCTACCACTTCTGTTCTTGATTCTAACGCCCTCTCTCCATCCAACTTCACATCCTGAAATTGTTTTATATGGAAAATATTACATTTATTTAATTGTACTAAAAATTTTAATATTGCCTTCATATCCAATTTTTTTCCAAGAAATACTGTTTCGAGTCCTCTACTAGTTTAGTAGCCCCTTTTCTGAACTACTTCCAGCCCCTTTTCTGAACTACTTCTTCAGCCGGCGCCATTTTGCGCCGCCATTTTGCAAAATGGCGGCGCAAAATGGCGCCGGCCGTAGACAACACGATTCGACTGCAGGAGGTCGTTCCGGACCCCCGCTGGACTTTTGGCAAGTCTTGTGGGGTCAGGAGGCCCCCCCCCAAGCTGGCCAAAAGTCCCTGGGGTCCGAGTGCGATCTGCTGCCGCGAATCACGATTCGGCGATTCGCGGCAGCAGATCGCTCTCGGACCCCAGGGACTTTTGGCCAGCTTGGGGGGGGCCTCCTGACCCCCACAAGACTTGCCAAAAGTCCAGCGGGGGTCCGGAACGACCTCCTGCAGTCGATCTCCTGCCGGCGCCATTTTCCGTACGGAAAAACGATTTGCGGCAGGAGATCGCTCCCGGACCCCCGCTGGACCCCCAGGTACTTTTGGCCAGCTTGGGGGGGCCTCCTGACCCCCACAAGACTTGCCAAAAGTCCAGCGGGGGTCCGGAACGACCTCCTGCAGTCGAATCGTGTTGTCTTCAGCCGGCGCCATTTTGCAAAATGGCGGCGCAAAATGGCGCCGGCTGAAGACAACACGATTCGATTGCAGGAGGTCATTCCGGACCCCCAGGTAATTTAAGGCATTTTGGGGGGGTTCGGGAGGGTGGGGGATTTATTTTAAAGGGTCGGGGTGGGTTTTAGGGTGTTTTAGTGTGCCAGTTTTCCCGCCCTCCCCTTCCCCCGATTTACGATTTTTTGACGATAAATCGGGGGAATTGTTATTGTATCGTGGCTCTAACGATTTTTGACGATTTAAAATATATCAGACGATATTTTAAATCGTCAAAAAACGATACACATCCCGACACCAAACCCTGAGTTATGCAGCTGGTTACCTTCATCAGAATGGACTCCATCACCCTTTGAATTATGTTGCTTAACTAGTTCCTCATCCAATTAACAGCTATCTGTCCTACTCCTGTATTGGCAAATTTGCTTATGATGACTTTTGCAATGTATCTGTGTGGAACAATTTAAAAGCCTTACTGAAGTCCAGATATGTAACATCTGCTGCACCCTCTGGTCCACCACTTTTACAATCTTATTCTAAAACGCAAACTAGCATGGCCCACTACCAACTTTAGACCTACTAGTCTGTACCTGCTTCCCCTTTGTTCTCCAGTTGTGAAGACTGGGACATTTGTTCTCCTCTGGTCACGTTGAACCTTCCCTATTTCTAAAGCAAAGGAGGACAAACTACAGCCCATGGACCACATCTGGCCTGTGGCAGCAAGATTAGATCATGGCTAGAACCACGTGAGAGTGGCATGCATGGGTCAGAAGTGATGTCATCGCCACGGGCCAGGTGGAAGTCTCCTGTGCATGCCTCTGGCACTCACTTGCTTCTTGGTAGAAACTGCAGGGGGGGTCCATCCCCATACGATTCATCAAATGAAACTTACCAGGGGACACTTCCCTCCACCGCTGGAGCTATGAGGAGGCGTGGTCTGAGGAGGCCACTCCTTCCCCAAGACCTTCTGTGGACCAATGTTAATGTATCTTTTAGTGACAAAATGTTTGCTGTTTGTGCACACCAGTGGTGTGAAGTGTTCTGCCAGCACTTTCTTGAGCTCTTTCAGTATACTGGGGGTGTTCTCCATCAGGTCCCAGTTGCCTTATCTAAGATAATGCAATGGGGCCCGATGTACAGATATGTGTGGAATACAAGTTTTATAAATAAATAAGTACTTTAAGTGCTTTCTCTTTGTAAATGGGTGTGTGATCATTGCACAGTCATTTATGCCCTTGTATCCTACTTTAGCTACATCAGCTCCCCCTTCTTTTGTAAATAGTACAAGAAGGAACTGCCGGTCCCCTCCTTGCTAATCCCAATTTCTCTTTTTATTGTAACTGTTCCCCTCTTGATTTTTCGTTTCTCCCTTATGTATATCTAGGGACCTTTAATTTTCATTTTTTACTTTATTTTTCCCAGGAATATATCCATGTTTGTTACAAGAATAACAATTATATTTACCTAGAAGAATGATGTGTCCTTTTTCCCCTTTTCTCAGGCAGGCCAATCCACACAAGTGGGTTATGCACCTCTACCAACAGATGGAGATGGAGTAAATCTGACGTCACAGACATACAGTCCTGCCCCGACATCAGCCTGCCGGTATTCTCCATCTCCAGCAGATGGTAGATTACTGGGGATTACTTGTAGTAAAAAAATTACAAAAAAGAGGAGAAATTTAAGAAGAAAAGGAGAACTTGATAGCACTGCTTGAACTCAAGGTGACACCAGTGGATTCCTCCCTCAGTTGAGCGCCTTTAGGCCAGCAGCCCCTTCAAGCAGGGACTTTATATAAAAAAAAAAAAAGGCAAATGGTTGAAGGACGAGGGAGGCTTGGCTGTAGCCAGAGACCCTGTCCCGGTCGTGCTGTCAGTCAGGGACGACGAAGCTCAGGTTAAGAAAAAAAAAAAAAAAAGGAAGAGAGTAGGAGGGGTTTATTTCCCTTATTCCTTCTTTACCAGGTCTTCCTTGGCGTGAGTGGTTGGCGTCTTTTCCCTTCTTCCTTCTCACTTCTCAGGGGAGTTTAGCGAGGTGTGGTGGCGGTGCAGGTTCAGTGGGTTGAGCAGACTTTGGTTAGGCTCCACTCCCAGACTTGGTATCTTCAAGCCCTGTGGTGCGTACTGAGTGCCTACTTGAGTGTATACTGAGTGCATGCTTAAGTGCCTACTTGAGTGTGTACTGGGCGTGTACTTGAGCATGTATCTTGGGTGCACAAGAGAAACGAGGACAGTATGTTGCTGGTGGCAAAGAAGTCTAAGTGCTTGGCGATCTCTGCTGTTTGCCATATAAGGGCAATACAGCCAGGGATCTTTGTGATTCTGTGCCAGCGCTGCCTCAATGCTCAAGTGATTTGCCTTCTACTGATTTTGCCAATGCTGGTTCATCCCCTTAGACAGGGGAGACTAGAACTGAAGGTGACAAAAAGGGTGTCCCTTTCTTCAGTTGACTCTGACAGAGCAATTTTCGGGGGATGTTTGATCAGAGGATGTCAAATTGGTGCCTATAGGGCCTGGTATGGACCCATCCTCCTTTTTCTGGGTAGAAGTTTTCCAGGGACTATAGACTGCAGAAGCGCCCAGCAGAGACGCCAATACCTTCGAACTCTGCGTTCCCAGTTGTCTGCCACCGTATACAAGCGCCTCAGTACAGTGGTCCCTGATGATATTCAGGAGGATATGGATAAGGATGAATCTGATGTGGATTTAGGTTTCTTCCCTCTTGAAAAGAGGGAATTTCCCCCGGATTTGGAACCACATGGAACTCTGCTCCATTTCTTTCAGAGATATGAGTTGCCGAGTCTGTTATCTCAGACTCTGTAGATGCTTGGTGTGCCTGGGGGTGACTGAGTGTGCAGAAGAAGGATCCCTTTTTGGTCACACTATGCAAAGTGTCATGTTTCTTTCCCCTCCTGGATGCAATTTAAGAGTTGATTGAACTTGAATGGAGCACTCTAGAAGTCCCAGCATGCTTTGTTGGGTCTGTAAAACTTGGTTCTGACAGCAAGGGAACAGTTGCATTTCCTGAAGGTGGATGTGCTGGTGTGTTCTGTGACCAAGTGGACAATCCATTCCAGAGGAAGGAGGGGCAGCTCTTAAGGATGCTCAAGATAGGAGAATTGGAACTATCCTTAAGCATACCTTTGAGGCAAATTGCCTCTTGTTGCCCCCTGGTAGCTTGGTCTAGTCTGCGTCTCTCAAGAGACTGATGGAGCGGAGTCAAATAGCAGAGCGGTGATGGAACCGGGAGCCACCTTCTTAGCTGATGCAGGCTGTGACCTTGTTCGCACTGCTGCCACAGGGGCGGCCTCCTTGATAGCGGCAAGGCCTCAGCTGTGGCTGAAAAATTGGTTGGCGGACACAATTTCTAAGTCCAATCTCATAAGGTTACACTTTAAGGATTGTCTTTTATTTGGAAGTGAGTTGGAGATGGGAGGAATCACAGGTTCCTCGTTTGCCAGAAGATAAGAAACTGGTATCTTCTGGGGCAAGAGGCTGTGGTAGAGACTACAGGCATTTTTGTCTCTACAGGGGAGTGATTAATCAGAGGTCTTGACCTTTCGGTAGGTCTCAGTCCTTTCGGCCCAGAAAATCTCAGAAGAATGTGGACTGCAGGAGCAGAGCACCTCGATCTTCACATTGAAGGTGTGTAGACTCACCTGCTGAGGCAGGAGATAGGCAGGTGTGTATCTTGCTTTTACCAGAGGAGGGTCCAGATCACATTGGACCAATGAGTCCTGGAAGTGATAAGAGAAGGCTATGCTCTGGAGTTTTTCGCATTCCTCTGGATACCTTTGTGGTGTCTCCTTGCAACTCCCTACAGAAGAGGGTGGCAGTGGAGACTACCTTAAGGAGGCTGTTGGACTTGAATGTCATAATTCCTGTTCCCAAATTGCTAGAAAATACGGGCCATTATTCCATTAATTTTGTTGTACCCAAAAAGGAGGGAACTTTTTGGCCCATCCTGGATCTCAAAGGAGTTGATCAACATTTGCGGATGCCTCATTTCTGCATGTAAACTCATGATGATGGCAATGCAATCAGGGGAATTGCTCCCTTCTCTAGACCCGACGGAGGCATATCTGCATATTCCCACTCACCAGGAACATGAACAGTTCATGTGGCTTGCCATTTTGGGACATCATTATCAGTTTCAGGCCCTGCCCTTTGGGCTGGCCACTGCACCCAGGACCCTCTCCAAGGTCATGGTGCTAGTAGCCGCATCCTTGCATAATGACAGCTTAGTGATTCACCCATTTCTGGATGACTGGTTGATTCAACCAAGAGCATGGAAGAGAGTCACCTGGCTTCTAGCAAGGTGGCCTCATTACTGCAAGAACTAGGCTGGTTGGTGAACTTGGCTAAGAGCAGTTTACAGCTGTCTCAGATGCTGGAGTATCTCGGCGTCTGTTTCGATACAAAGCAGGGCAGAGTGTTTCTGGCAGAGAGTCGCATTCAGAACTTGATTGCTCAAGTTCAAACCCTGAGAAGATCTATTTGCCTGATAGTGTGTTCTTATCTACAGTTCCTGAATTTGATGTCAGCTGCGTTGGAGGATTTCCCCTGGGCAAGGGCACACACGTGGCCTCTTCAGCACGCTTTGCTTTCCCAGTGGAGTCCACAGTCTCAGGACTACATGGTAAGGCTTCATTTGCCATTAGACGTGAGTGTCCACTTGCTGTGGTGGTTGCAAGTGGATCATTTCAGGAAGGTAATTTCCTTAGAGATGCCAGAATGGTTAGTGCTGATGTGCAAGCCCTCAGGGTTGGGGGGCTCACTATCAGGAGTTGCTGGTGCAAGGTTGCTGGCACACCAAGGAGCATCAGTGGAGCATCAATCGATTGGAAGCATGTCCAATTCATCTGGCGTGCTTGAGGATCGCTGAGCGTCTAGATGCTCGAGCAGTTAGAGTAATGTCAGACAATCAGGGTGGAACCAAAGGTCAACAAGTGTTGGAGGAGACAGATGTGTTCATGGTATGGGCAGAGCAGCAACATATAGACATATCCATCTCCCATTTTGCTGGAAATGTAAAGGCCAACCTTCTCAGCAGACAGAGCTTGGAGTGGGAGTTGTTGGATGAAGCCTTTCAACTCAGTGGCGTACTGGTGTCCCCATTTCTGGATTTGCTGGCGACCTCAGTCAGTGCAAAAGTTCCATGATTCTTCAGTTGCAGAAGGGATCCAAAATCTCTGGGTATCAATGCACTCGTCCAAGCCTGACTGCGAGGCGGGATACTATATGCTTTCCCACCATGGCCACTAATAGGTGAGATTGTTTGAAAGATCTCAAGCCAGACCAAAACTGTTCTGGTGGCTCCGGATTGGCCCTGGAGGCTGTAGTATGCTGATCTTTAGAGGCTGCAGGTGGGTAGTCCTCTCAAGCTGCTGCCCTGGTAGGATTTATTGTGGCAGGGATGCATTCTACATGACGATCCAGGTTGATCTTATTTTACAGTTTGGCCCTTGAGAGGGCTCTGTTATGGTTATGAGGTGTTGGAGTGGATTCTTGGGTACTGCAGTGATGGCCACTCCCCTGTGAGGAACTGCAGAACCAGGCTAGACTCTTTACATGCAAACACAGAGAAGTTGTATTTATTGTACAGCACGGTGGCACTGCCCGGGAAGCAGACAGCAGTGGAAGGTAGCTCCAGCAGTAGTAGTCCAGGAATCCTCAGCAGAGAGGACCTGTCTCACTCTTGTGTTGGTGAAGACAGCGCGGTGAACAGGAACAAGTCCCGGATGTAGTGCGCTGAAGCTGTAGGTGAGATAGACTGATAGATTAGTACTCACTGAAGCAGAAGCTGTATCTTTGGAAGTCCTGGCAGGAAGAAGTTGTAGAGTGGCAGGCACCAGATTAGGGAGAGCAGGCCCTCAAGGAGCGAGTACCTGGTATCCCAGGATAGGCACCTGAAAGAAAGTAGAAGGGCCCCCCGAGGAGCGGGTACCCAAGTTAGAGTAGAATTACCCTGAGGGGTGGAGAGAGCTTCCTGCAGCAGCTAGGAAGCGGCAGAGCAGCTTAGACCGGAGCTAGTCCAATCCCTGCTAACTTGGTTTGTTAGCAAACGAAGGGCAGGCTAAATACCAGGATATGCTGACGTCACTCAGAGGGGACGCCCCCATAGGTTCCCGCCATGACGTGGATAAAGACGTAGGTGGCGTGCATGCGTGCACCCTAGGAGGCCCTCAGGAAAAACATGGCGAACGCTGTCGCCTTTGCCGATTCGGGGACGCCGGGGAGAGCGTCTTGAAGACATGGTGGCAGCCAACTTCCCAAGACTTGAGGAGAGAGAAGGAAGAAAGGTGAGGCACAAAGCTTGAAGCCATCTGAGACAGACGGACGCAACAGGCTCAGTTATTGAAATGTGGTTATTCTGATACAGTGATTTCCACTTTTCTGCAGGCTAGAAAATTTTCTACATCTCTGGCTTATGTTAGAGTTTGGAGAGTTTTTGAGGCCTGGTATGAGGAGTGAGGTTCTCTGCCTCTCAAAGTAGAAATTCCTTAATTTGAGAATTTTTGCAGGATGGATTGCTTAAAGGCTTGGCCCTTAACACCTTGAAGATTCAAGTGACAGCTCTCGACTATTATGGTAGGGCGAGTCAATGGTGGGCCTCTGTCTTCCCATCTGGATGTGTCTCAGTTCTTGAAGGGAGTTAAGCATCTTTGTCCTCCCTTGCGGCTACCAATGCCTTTGTGATACCTTAATCTAGTCCTGGATTTCTTGGCAGACGGAATTTTCAGGTAGCATTTTGCTCAGCTCAAAGGATTTCCAAGATGCTGTGAGCAGTTTCTGCATGTAACTCCAGGGTCAATACACCTTTGGACTGTACCTTCCTTTTTGTCAAAAGTGGTTTTTGAGTTTCATTTGAATCAGTCTATTTCCCTGCCCACATTTGACAGAAATAGAGATGAGAATCAATATCGTCTCTTGCGTGCCTTGGATGTCAAGCAGCATCTGATGCAGTACTTGGAAGTTACTAAACCTCTCAGGCAGTCTGATTGACTGTTTGTGCTCCATGGTGGAGGTAAACATGGCGAGCCGGTGGCACGGGCAACTATAGCCCATTGGGTTAAGCAAGTCATCACAGCCGCCTATGTGAATGCTGAGATTCTTTTGCCTTGGCAAGTTAGCATGAATTCCACTAGGGCTCAGGCGGTATTGTGGGCAGAGCTTCGATTGTTGTCTCCTGTTGAGATTTGCCAAGCAGCAACATAGTCTTCCTTAAACACATTTTCCAGGCATTACTGCTTGGATGTTCTGACTCAGGAGAACACCACCTTCGCAAGTGCAGTGTTGTCTGGACTGCAGGCAGCCTCCCGCCCTGATCAGGAGTAGCTTTGGTACATCCCACTTGTGGGGATTGGCCTAAGTGAAGAGGAAAGAGAAATGACTACTTAACTGATAATTTCCTTTCTTCTAAGGAAGGCAGGCCAATCCACACCAAGCCCTCAACTGCCATCATGCTTTTAGCTCATCTGTTAGTGTTGTCTCAGTTACTTGTTAAAGGACTGGTAAGTGTTATAACCAGATCTTCAGTTTAGTGAATGTTAGTTCTTTTGTCTGAGGTCAGTGTTCCTAATTGGTTGAAAGCATGAGTGGTTGACTGTTAGTCATATTCAAGTATAATCAGTTTGTCCACAGTTTGGCTTTTCCAGAGAATACTGGCGGCTGATGTCAGGGAAGGGCTATATGTCCGTGACGTCAGGTTTACTCCATCTCCATCTGCTGGTAGATGTGTCTTGGTTTGTGCTCTGATAGATAGTTCTAAATAAGAGAAACATTAATAAGGAGTTCCCTTAAAGGTTATTCTCTTTACCTTAGAACACCATGTCACATAAGTTTAACAGTGCTCCTTAGAGATGATGCATCATGTTGAGTTCAGTTAATTATTTATTATGAAATCAGAGCCACATCAATAACTCAGAGATATATTAAGAACATAAGAACATGGCATACTGCGTCAGACCAAGGGTTCATCAAGCCCAGCATCCTGTTTCCAACAGTGGCCAATCAGGGCATAAGAACCTGGCAAGTACCCAAAAACTCGATGTGAATCTTTTTTGTGTTCGTGTCATTCTTTGTTTTTGGCCGCCATGGGAAATGCCATTTTTTTGCAGTTCAGGTCTTTTTTTTCACGAAAAATCATTGTTTGAGTTAGTGCGTGCTAACTCTCCGTTAGTGCGCGCTAACAACAGATTGTTACTTTTTGTTAGTTTTTGTTAGCACGCACTAACGGGAGTTAGCGCGCACTAACAGGAAGTTAGTGTGCACTAATGCGAAAAACGAATTTTCGTGAAAAAACGGGAAAATCCCGATTGTTTTTCGGGCTCCTCGAAACATGCTGAATTGGACAATTTTGTTGAAATTTTCCAATTCGGCAAAAACAAATGCACATCTCTACCAAAAACATAGTCTATTCCTTGCTACTGTTGCTAATAATAGCAGTGGCTATTTTCTAAGTCAACTTAATTAATAGCAGAACTTATCCAATCCTTTTTTAAATACAGCTACACTAACTGCACTAACCACACACTCTGGCAACAAATTCCAGAGTTTAACTGTGCGTTGAGTGAAAAAGAACTTTCTCCAATTAGTTTTAAATGTGCCACATGCTAACTTCATGGAGTGCCCCCTAGTCTTTCTATTATTCAAAAGAGTAAATAACCAATTCACTTTTACCCGTTCTAGACCTCTCATGATTTTAAACACCTCTATCATATCCCCCCTCAGCTGTCTCTTCTCCAAGCTGAAAAGTCCTAACCTCTTTAGTCTTTCCTCATAGGGGAGCTGTTCCAGTCCCTTTATCATTTTGGAGAAGGTTACCCTGCTCTGTACCTTCTCCATTGCAACTATATCTTTTTTTCAGATGCGGTGACCAGAATCGTACATAGTATTCAAGGTGCAGTCTCACCGTGGAGCGATACAGAGGCATTATGACATTTTCCCTTTCTAATAATTCCCAACATTCTGTTTGCTTTTTTGAATGCCGCAGCACACTGAACCGATGATTTCAATGTGTTATCCACTATGACGCCTAGATCTCTTTCTTGGGTGGTAGCTCCTAATATGGAACCTAACATTGTGTAACTATAGTATGGGTTATTTTTCCCTATAAGCATCACCTTGCACTTATCCACATTAAATTTCATCTGCCAATTGGCAGCCCAATTTTCCAGTCTCAGAAGATCTTCCTGCAATTTATCATAATCTACTTGTGATTTAATTATTCTGAACAATTTTGTATCATCTGCAAATCTGAGTACCTCACTTGTCTTATTTCTTTCCAGGTCATTTATAAATATATTGAAAAGTATGGGTCCCAATACAGATCCCTGAGGCACTCCATTGCCCACTCCCTTCCACTGAGAAAATTGTCCATTTAATCCTACTCTCTGTTTCCTGTTTTTTAGCCAGTTTGTAATCCACAAAAGGACATCACTACCTATCCCATGACTTTTTACTTTTCCTAGAAGCCTCTCATGAGGAACTTTGTCAAATGCCTTCTGAAAATCCAAATATACCACATCTACCGATTCACCTTTATCTACATGTTTATTAACTCCTTCAAAAAAAATGAAGCAGATTTGTGAGGCAAGACTTGCCTTGGGTAAAGCCATGCTGACTTTGTTCCATTAAACCATGTCTTTCTACATGTTCTGTGATTTTGATATTTAGAACACTTTCCACTATTTTTCCTGGCACTGAAGTCAGGCTAACAGGTCTGTAGTTTCTCAGATTGCCCCTGGAACCCTTTTTAAATATTGGGGTTACATTAGCTATCCTCCAGTCTTCAGGTACAATGGATGATTTTAATAAGAGGTTACAAATTTTTACTAATAGGTCTGAAATTTCATTTTTTAGTTCCTTCAGAACCCTGGGGTGTATACCATCCGGTCCAGGTGATTTACTACTCTTGAGTTTGTCAATCAGGCCTACCACATATTCTAGGTTCACTGTGAATTGGTCCAGTCCATCTGAATCATTACCCATGAAAACCTTCTCTGATACGGGTATCTCCCCAACATCCTCTTCAGTAAACACTGAAGCAAAAAAAATCATTTAATCTTTCCGTGATGGCCTTATCTTCTCTAATTGCTCCTTTAACCCCTTGATCATCTAACGGTCCAACTGACTCCCTCACAGGCTTTCTGCTTCAGATATATTTTAAAAAGTTTTTACTGTGAGTTTTTGCCTCTACGGCCAACTTCTTTTCAAATTCTCTCTTAGCCTGTCTTATCAATATCTTACATTTAATTTGCCAATGCTACTATTTTTCTCATTTTATCAAAGTTTCCCTTTTGAAAGTGTAGTATGAGAGCCATGGAGTTGCTTACTGTCCCCCTTCTAGTCATTCCTTCCTGCGCGTGGAACAGGGAGCATTTCAGAGAATGCTACCCTTGAGGTTCTGGATTTAAGCTTTCCTCCTAAGAGTCTAAATTTGGCTTCTAGAACCTCCCTCCCAAATTTTCCTATGTCATTGGTGCCCACATGTATCACGACAGCAGACTCCTCCCCAGCACTGTCTAAAATCCTATCTAGGTGATGCGTGAGGCCCACCACCTTCGCACCAAGTAGGCATGTTACCAGGCGATCCTCACACCTACCAGCCACCCAGCTGTCTACATTCCTGATAATTGAATCACCAACTATGATGGCTGACCTAACCCTTCCCTCCTGGGCAGTAGGCCTTGGAGACACATCCTTGGTGTGAAAGGACAATGCACCACCTGGAGAGCAGGTCCTTGCTACAGGATCCTTTCCTGCTGCACCATTTTGATGGTCTCCGAACATGAGACCTTCTTCCTCCAAGGCAGCACCAGGGCTGTCAGTCTGAAGTTGGGACTTGGCTACTATGTCCCTGAAGGTCTCATCTATATACCTCTGTCTGCCTCAGCTCCTCCAGGTCTGCCACTCTTGCCTCCAGAGATCGGACTCGTTCTCAAAAAATAATATGATTTTTTAATTTTACATGAAGAAAATATTTAACAGTCATGTCATAGATACAGAAATATTAAAAAAAATAAAAGATGGTTTCTTACTGAATAGGAGTTAATGTTGCCAGGATCTCGGGCATACCATATTATGGATAGTATAGCAGCCTTGAGCTCTTACACTTCATTATATATATACCCTTTTTCTTGTTGACAATTCATGGACTCATGGCTAATGATTTAAGTACTGATTTTATTTCAATATAGGTCATCATATTATCTCAGAGACACATGGCCCCATGTATGTTTTTTGGGTTTTTTTTATACTAAAAATCATATAATTTCCATTATTCAGTGTACATGTCAGGTTACATGGCCAGGAGAATTTAGCTATAAAAATTTGTTGACCTCAGATATATGAATATAATAGTTTATATCATATCTGCTTTGTCAAGCTGAGTGCTTTATTGTGCTTTTACCATTATTCAACTGATTAAATATATAATTAGAAGCATTTATCTTATTTTATTAGTAGAACACCTGATTACATATTTCTAGCTTCAATGCAGAAGCAAAGAAATGTTATAATCTCATAAGCATTTATCATTTAAAATACTAATGACTAGATGTGTAAATACTGCTTGCAGTACGCATATGTCTGTAACAGATTTTAAAAGTTGAAAACTATCTTTTTTTTATTTGGTATCTAGTGCCAATTATGACCTGAGCTCTGGGAGCTTTGCCAGACTAAACAACACTAATGTTGAAGGTCATTATCTGCTTTATACCTTAACAAAGCATTGGCTATCTTTCCAGTCTACCAGTTGTGCCATATAAATGGAAGAGTGAAAAGAAAGAAAAAAAAATAATAAAAATAGTAAAAGCAGCACAAGTCAGTTTGGGGTTCAGAGGTTATCGTCTTTCATACTTCTGTTTTTTAGAGGTACAGGGTACCTAGACACCATGTCAGAGATGCATAAGCCACTTGTGTGGATTGGCCTGCCTCCCTTAGAGGAAGAGAAATTATCAGGTAAGTAGTAATTTCTTCTTTTCCACTGAGTTCTTCATTTTGGCTCTTGCTGTAATAAACACTAATAAATTCCTAAGAAAAATAAAAACTGAAAACAGACCCCTACAGCTAGAGAAGGTTTTATCTCCTCTTTTTATTGATTAAGGTTTTGCTATTCTAACTGCCCTCCTTGACTCCTTTTGTTTTTACTTATAATTCTGCATAGCCTTTGCCTGAGTTTTATCTAATTAAGAAATTGGGGATGGGTGGGAAGAGGTGTTACAGAGCAGAATATGTCTCCTCCTTGTCCAAGATACCTTAAACTAACCTTTTCATCACATTTTACCATTATTAACATACATCATCCTCATCGTTTACTTGTCACACATTTCCACCAAGAGAGTTCAAAACATGTTATATCCAGTTCAGTAATAGGGATGAAGAACATCAGAGGATTACAACTTGCAAGCTATAGTAGATAAGAGTAACATAAGAGTAGGATTATAGGAGGAGGGTATAGGAAACAGTGCTTCTTACAGACTCAGAAATAACATGACAAGCATATACAGTGGGGCTAAGGCTTTACTGAAAAGTAGAGTGGATGGAGTCTGGATTCAGCAGGTGCACAGTTCCTATACTTACTTTAGGACTAGGATTGTGGTAGGGGGAATCTGGTTAGGTTTTTAGATGCTTTCTAAAGATTAGGAGGTCTGGAGCAAGCCTGATCTCAGGTGGCAAAGAGTTCCAGGGGTGATTCTGCAAAAGTTATTTTCCTGGTACTTGAGAATCTCAGTTCTTTAGGGGTTGGCATCACTAAGCAGGCCTGAGGTAGTGCTTGAGTAGGCAGGGAGGATAGTATGGGGTACGTCAGCTGTTTAGATAGGCTGTTGCCAAGCCTTTGATGTTATGGTTGTGGACCCTTGAGCCGGGATGGGTGTTAGCGCCACCACAGAGGGAAGGCTTTCAATGATTCCCGTCGCCAATAGGTGGTGAAGGTGAGGTCAACCCAGCTGGAGCTTCACCTAGGTTGAGCCCTTGGGTACCAGGGCTGGCAGGAGTTAGGTGCAGGGTTGCCTTAGGTGCAGGAGCAGAGAGATGAAGATGAGGTCAGGAATCCGGGTCTGAGCAGGCAGCAGGCAGGTAGAGATGAGGAAACCAGGCCAGGGGTCGAGACTGGCAGCAGACAAGCGAAGACAAGGAGCAAGCCAGGGGTCAGTACTAGGAGATCAAGCCGAAGAGGAACTCAGGGACTGGAGTATGAAGAAAGGAGCAAGGTGAGGAACTTGATCAGGAACTGGAACAGGAGCAGGATCAGGAAGCGAAGGAAATGCAGCAACTGGCACTCCAAGGAGACGACCTGTTGCTAAGGCAAAGAACTGGGGATTGAGGCAGGGTTTAAATACCTCTCAGTCCTGACATCATCGGTTGGGGCCAGGATGAAGTTTCCTGCCGCAGCCCCTTTAAGAGGTGGATCCTTCCGTGTGTGCACATGCCTAGGGAGAGCTCCGCAGGAAGAAGGGTGACTGCGGTCGAGCCATGTGGGAGGCCGCAGTCGGTCAGCCCTGTAGCAGGGAACACCTCGCCGACTGGGGAGGGGGGGGGGTTGCTGGCTCACCACAGAAAGGTAGGGGGGGGGCCAGCCGTGGTATGCCATGGCCGGGACCCACAACAGTGCCCCCCCCCCCCTTATGCCCCTTGCAGAAAGACCAGGCTTGTCTGGGTGAGTATGATGGAAGTGCTGGAGTAGGGATTTATCCAGGATGTTTGATGGCTCCCAGGAATTCTCCTCTGGACCGAATCCCTCCCAGGAGATCAAATACTCCCGTCTCTGGTTTCTTCTGACGTTCAGGATCTCCTTGGCTTGATAGACCAGGTCTTCCTCAGAAATAGTGTGGAAAGCGGAAAGCACCAATGGTTTTAACAAAGACACATGGAAGGCGTTATTTATCCATAAATTGGTGGGAAGACGTAGACGATAAGTTACAGGGCCCAAGCGCTCACTAATGGAGATTGGTCCGATGTATCTTGGAGCCAACCTCATAGAAGCGACCCAAAGATGGATGTGGCGGGTGCTGAGCCACACCCGATCCCTTGGGTTGAATGAGGGAGCCAGCCGGCGATGCTTGTCCGATGCTTGTTTAGCAGTCTTGGCGGCCTTTTGAAGAATTGGCATTGGTGGAATCCCATAGCTTGTGGAGCTGCTGGGCCATGAGCTGCACCACTGGGGAGGGTACAGACAAGGGCATGGGTAAAGGAGGTCTGAGTTGCTTGCCAAAAACCACCTGGAAGGGTGAGGCCCCGGTAGCGGAATGTACATGAGTATTGTGCGAGAACTCCGCCCAAGGTAGCAACAAGGCCCAATCGTCGTGGCAGCTCCCTACAAAGGAACGGAGGAAGGTCTTCAAACCCTGATTAACCCATTCTGCCTGGCCATTCCCCTAAGGGTGGAAAACCGTGGTGAAGTTCAGTTGGATCCTGAATTTTTTGCACAAGAAGCGCCAGAACTGGGGACCACGGTCAGAAGTGATGCGTCGAGGCAGTCCATGGAGGCGGAAAACATGCTGCGTGAATAGTCGCGCCAGTTCCAAGGCGGAAGGTAACTTGAGGAGAGGAACAAAATGTGCCAGCTTAGAGAATCTGTCCACTATTACCCAGATCATTTGATTGCACTGAGAGGGAGGTAGATCCACCACAAAGTCAGTGGAGATGTGCGTCCAGGGTTTGTCCCAGTTGGGAGAGGTTGGAGAAGGCCCCAAGGACGGCCTGATAAGTTGCTACCGGGGCCTCTCCCTTCCAGGTGGTTTTTGGCAAGCAACTCAGACCTCCTTTACCCATGCCCTTGTCTGTACCCTCCCCAGCGGCGCAGCTCATGGCCCAGCAGTTCCACGAGCACAGGTTCAGCAGGAGCTAACGTAGGCTTGCACATCTTGAGCCATGCGGGGCCACCAGTAGTAGTGAGACACCAGCTCCATGGTACGAGTTCTACCTGGGTATCCGGCAGTGAGGGAATCATGGCCCCAAGCTAGAACCTTGGGCCAAAGGTGGAGTGGAACTACTGTCTTCCCCTGGGGTATTGTGTGAGTGGCGGCCAGGATGACCTGGGCAGACTCCAGAATGAAACAGGGTTGGTCCAGGGTATCCCCAGGATCGTGGAGTCTAGATAGAGCGTCTGCACTGTGCTTTACTGAGGTATTCCAAGTTTTTGTGGTTGGTGTAAACCGTAATGGGATGTTGCGCCCCCTCCAGCCACTGTCTCCATTCCTCGAATGCCAATTTTATGGCCAAGAGCTCCTTATCTCCAACTCCGTAATTCCTCTCAGCCGGGGAGAATTTGCGGGAGAAGAAGGAGCATGGTAGCAGGGCTCCTTGGGGTGAATGTTGGCTGAGTACGGCCCCCTACAGCTATGTTGAAGGCATCCACCTCCACAATAAAGGGACAAGAAGGGTCCGGGTGGCGAAGGCAAGGTTCTTGTAGAAAAGCCTGTTTAAGTTCCTCAAAAGCTGTAACAACTGCTGGGGACCATCGTTTGACTTCTGCACCCTTTCTAGTTAGGGCGGTGAGTGGTGCCAGATTACTGTGGAATGAAGTTCCTATAGAAGTTGGCAAAGCCAAGGAATCATTGGCGTGAGTGGAGTCGCATGGGTTGAGGCCACTACCGGATGTTGGCTAGGTTGTCCGGGTCTATTCGGAAGCCTGTCGTGGAGACAATAAACCCTAAGAAGGGTAACGACTTCCACTTGAAGAGACATTTCTGCAGTTTAGCAAAGAAATGGTTGTCTCTCAGATGCTGAAGGACTTGGCGAACTTCAGCACGATGGGTGCTCAGGTCTTTGGAGTAGATCAGGACATCGTAGAGGTAGACGATCACACACTTGTTGAGCATGTCCCGAAACACTTCATTTATTAGGTTTTGGAAGACCGCTGGTGTGCTGTATAAGCCGAAAGGCATCACTAGGTACTCGTAGTGGCCATCACACGTATTAAAGGCGGTCTTCCATTTGTCCCCAGGCTTGATTCGGACCAAATTGTAGGCCCCGCGAAGGTCCAATTTTGTAAAGACCTTGGCTCCCTGAAGGCGATCCAGGAGCTCAGGGATAAGGGGGAGAGGATAGCGGTCCCAGAGAGTGATGGAGTTGAGACCCCAATAATACAAGGCCTCAATGAGCCATTCTTTTTGGCTACAAAAAAAAATCCAGCGCCTGCAGGGGACATGGATGGTCTGAAGTCCCGATCTAAGTTCTCCTTGATATATTGGGACATTGCCTGGGTTTCCGGAAAAGACAATGGGTATACCTGGCTTCTGGGAGGAACTGTGTCAGGAAGAAGATTGATTGCACAGTTAAAAGGGCGGTGCTTGGGTAATGTGTCTGCTTTTTCCTTCGAAAAGATGTCCGCATACTCTGCGTACTGAGGTGGTAATGGCAGAGTAGTGACAGCAAGTAGGAGCCGTGGACGAGGCATATCCTGAAGGCCATCAACCCTGATAAAACTGAAGGCCGTCAACCCTGATAAAACTGAAATCATGATCATCTCCCCCCAGAAAGGCAGTACCACTGATTCATCTGCACACACGCTATTCCCCTCAGTCGCCTTTACACAAAATGTAAAATACCTCGGAGTCACAATAGACAATAATCTTAACTTTAAAAAACACATTAACAATACTATAAAAGATGGTCGCCGCATCTCAAAAAAGATATAATTGTGATGGAGAAGGTACAGAGAAGGGCTACCAAAATGATAAGGGAAATGGAACAGCTACCCTATGAGGAAAGACTAAAGAGGTTAGGACTTTTCAGCTTGGAAAAGAGACGGCTGAGGGGGGATATGATAGAGGTGTTTAAAATCATGAGAGGTCTAGAACGGATAGATGTGAATTGGTTATTTACTCTTTTGGATAATGGAAAGACTAGGGAGCACTCCATGAAGTTAGCACGTGGCACATTTAAAACTAATCGGAGAAAGTTCTTTTTTACTCAACGCACCATTAAACTCTGGAATTTGTTGCCAGAGGATGTAGTTAGTGCAGTTAGTATAGCTGTGTTTAAAAAAGGATTGGATAAGTTCTTGGAGAAGTTCATTACCTGCTATTAATTAAGTTGACTTAGAAAATAGCCACTGCTATTACTAGCAACGGTAACATGGAATAGGCTTAGTTTTTGGGTACTTGCCAGGTTCTTATGGCCTGGATTGGCAACAGTTGGAAACAGGATGCTGGGCTTGATGGACCCTTGCTCTGACCCAGTATGGCATGTTCATGTGGAGAAGCACTCAGCCCCCCATGTGGCAATCTGGAGGGTCTTCCAGTTGATGGGTAGGAGAGTGGTTACGCAGCCACTGGAGACCCAACACCACCGGATGGACGGCCTTTTTGAGAATCAGGAAGGAGATCTTTTCCTCGTGGAGTACTCCAGTCCAGAGGGTCACAAGGGCTGTATAGGAAGACTCTCATCCAGGCAGAGGATCCCTGTGGATAGAGGAGATCAGAAGCGGAGGTTTGCGTGGGAGCACCGGAAGTTGTAGCTGCTTGACAAGTTCAGCTAGGATGAAATTTCCTCTGGCTCCGGAGTCGATAAAGGCCAGAGTTGTGAGGGATCCCCCAGAGAATTGGAGGGTTACTGGTACTGTACATTGGGGAGCAGGGCTGATACAGCCTAGGGTCAGCTCCCCCGAGGCACCTAGGCCTGAGAGTTTCCTGGATGCTCTGGACACTGGGCCAGTAGATGGCCCTTTTTGCCGCAATACAGACAGAGTCAGAGAGTCCTGCGCTGTTGCTTCTCCTCAAGTGTTAAATGGCTTCAGCCTAACTGCATAGGCTCCTCGCCGTGGCCTTGGGTGACTCGGCGGCGGCTGGGGAGATCAGCGGATGAGAGAACGATGGGGCCAGAAGAACCATTCAGCGTGTAGGTCCCAGCTCCTTCATGCGCTGCTGAAGGCGCCGGTTGATCTGGCCCGCCAGGTCAATGAGTGCTTCCAACTCCTCAGACAATTCTCGAGCTGCCAGTTCATCTTTTATTCTGGAAGCCAGCCCCTCTAGGAAGATACTCCGCAGGCTGTCATCCCGCCAGCCCAGTTTGGAGGCTAAAGTGCAAAATTCCACAGCGTACTCGGCCAGAGTACGAGAACCCTGACGGAGATGGAGCAGTTGTGAGTCGGCTGTGGACTGGCGTCCTGGCTCATCGAAGACTTGTTGGAACGTCTGGACAAACCGAGACAGATTTCCCAGTATGCTGTCCCCTCGTTCCCATAATGAGGAGGCCCAGGCCAAGGCTTTCCCATCCACTAAGGAAAGGATGAAAGTGGTCTTAACCTGGTCGGTGGGGAACTGAGTCAGTTGGAGGGAGAATCTCATGAAGCAATGATTGGGGTCCCAGGTGTATCTGGGCGGAGCTGGGGTCCCAGGTGTATCTGGGCGGAGCTGGGGTCCCAGGTGTATCTGGGCGGAGCTGGTAGGTGCAACAGTGGGGAAGAAGAGACGTGGGAGGCACCGGCGGGGCAGCCAAGATCCCGGGTGTGGAATAAGGGTCCAAGAGATTGGCCAGATGCTCCACGGTGGCTGCCAGAATATCTAGGCACTGCTGTTGCTGCTGCAAGCGTTGAGCCAGGCCAGTGGTGGCCTGAAGACCGGACAAGTCCACCGGGTCCATGGCCTTAGCAAACTGTTATGGTTGTGGACCCTTGACCCGGGATGAGTGTTAGCACCACCACAGAGGGAAGGCCCTCAGTGGTTCCCGTTGCCGGTAGGTGGTGAAGGTGAGGTCAACCCAGCTGGAGCTTCACATATACCAGCCCTCATTTCCCACAGGTTGAGCCCTTGGGTACTGGGGCTGGCAGGACTTAGGTGCTGGTTGCCTCGGCGAAGCAGGAGCAGAGAGATGAAGATGAGGTCAGGAGTCCGGGTCTGGGCAGGCAGCAGAGAAGCAGAACGAGAGTCCGATCAGAGAATCCGGGGCAGGCAGCAGGCGGGTAGAGACGAGGGAACCAGGCCAGGAGTCGAGACAGGCAGCAGACAAGTGAAGACGAGGAGCAAGTCAGGGGTCGGTACCAGGAGATCAAGCCGAAGAGGAACTCAGGAACTGGAGTATGAAGGAAGGAGCACAGTCAGGAACTGGAACAGGAGCTGGATCAGGAAGCAAAGGAACGCAGCAACTAGCACTCCGAGGAGACGACCTGTTGTTAAGGCAAAGAACTGGGGACTGAAGCAGGGTTTAAATACCCCTCAGTCCTGACGTCATCGGTTGGGGCTGGGCCGAAGTTTCCCGCTATGGCCCCTTTAAGAGGCAGAGCCTACTGCATGCATGTGCACCTAGGGAGAGCTCTACAGGAAGCAGGGCAGCGGCATTCGAGCCATGTGGGAGGCCGCAGTCAGTTGGCCCCGTAACGGGGAGCACCGCACCGACAGAGGGGAGTGCCGGCTCACCGTGGAAAGGTAGGGGGGGGGGGGGGCCGGCCATGGTCTGCCGTGGCCGGGACCCACAACATTTGAGGACCTTGAATGCCAGGATCAGAATTTTGAATATGGCCCAGCAATGTGTTGGGAGCCAGTGTAGTGTTCTGAGGAGCGGAATGATTTGGTCAAACTTTCTGACTTTTACTATGGTTCATGTTATTGAATTTTTTGAGCTGCAGACTTACAGTAGTTCCAGTGGCAGATTACATAGGAATGGTCAGTAAAAGTAAAAGGCAGATTTCATTACTTGATAGTATCTGAGCTTCTGTGGCAAGTTTAGAATTCAGGACTAAGCCCAGGCTCCCAACCTGGTGGGAAAAAGGGAGGGGCTGATCCTGCTGCCATCACCCTAGAATGGATGTAACCATGGTCTCTCTTCCTGATCCATAGAATCTCTGTTTTTTGAGGGGTCTGTTTTAATTTTTTGCAAAGTGGCCAACTTAAGATCATTTGCAGGTAATTGTTTAGTTAGGAGATTGCCTGGTAAGGGTCTGGGTCCTTGGGGCGATTGCCTGGTAAAGGTCTGGGTCCATGGGGCGCAGGAGTTGGATATCTTCTGCTTAGGTATTGTAGCAAATTTGGGATTCTCTGATTAGTTTACCCAACAAGGGCCATGAAGATGTTAAAAAGTGTCAGAGGATGGAGCCCTGTGTGACCCCAGATAGGAGAAGGTGAAGTTGTGAGGATGCTGGAATAAAGGAGATAGTCTGGGTGCAATCTTGGAGGCAGGATCTGTCATGTCAGTAGTGGGCCAGCAAGGCCAAGGTTAACCAGGTGTATGATTAGGAGCTCATAGACTTGTGTTGAATGCTGTCGAGAGATTTAGGATTGTGGATTGATCACAACCCAGAGTTGCGGATCGTTGACCAGATTTACTAATGCAATTTCAATACTGTGGTGGGGTCTGAATCCAGATTGAAAGGGGTCCAGGGAGTTAGTTGTAGCAGGACTGTTTTTTTTTTAATAACCTTGCTGAAGAATTGGAGATTGGAGAAGGTGAGTAGTTGCATAGGTCATTTGGGTCCAGAAAGTAGGTTTTACTATGGCCTTTTTTTAGGCACTTTGTTAGATGACCTCCTGATAGGTATTGAAGATAGGCTGGAGGTGGCTGAGTAGATTATATTTGCTAGTTTGATAAGCCAGGAGGTACAGGGATCTGCTGGACAAGTTATGGGTTTGAGAGTGGAGAGGAAGAAATCTACATCATCTTCAAGGAGGGTGTGGAATGATGTAAGGAAGTGAGGGGGCAAGGATTGTTTTTCCTGATGAGGACATTTTATTGTGGTGGTGTCTAGTTCAAATCTGATGCAATTGATTTTGTCAGTAAAGAAGTTGGCTAGCCAGTTACAGTAATAACAGAGGTGGGCAGAGTGGCGATGAGTCCCAGAAGTTTGTTGACTATGAAGAAATGTTCCCTGAGTGAGTTATTGGTCTGGGTGATTGTCTTGGAGAACTAGGTCTGTTTTGCTTCTGAATGGTTTTCTGGTAGACAATCATGTTTTATATAGCTGTCTCTGTTTGTTTAGTACTCTAGATTTCAGCCATTTATGTGCTAATCTTCTAACAATTAGCTTTAACTCTTTCAATTTAGGAGAGAACCAGGAGATAGGTTTGGGGGTTTTTACATGGACAATTTTCTTTGCGGCAAGTGAGTCTGAGATTTTGGGGTTCTAGGTGATTATGTGGTGATAGAGTATCCTTCTTGGATTATACTGGTGGATGGAGATGCACTTTGAGATTCCAATTCTGAAGGGTTTGTAGAAAGGTTTTAGGATTCAATTTGAGGATGGCCTAATCAGTTTTGTGGCTGTTGTTTTTGTGATTGACACAGTTGGCAGAGGCTACATCTGGATAATTTTAGGTGGTGGTTTGCCCAAGATAGGGGGGTGGTTTGGATGTTGTTGATTTGCAGCTCTTGGAATAGACTGTATGGTGGGAGTACAAAGTCAAGGGTATGGCCTGATTCATGTATAGGACTGTTGATTAGTTGAGTGATTCTGAAGGCTTCCAATAAGGTGAGGAATTCCTTTGTGGATATTGAATTGATGTTATCAATCTGGACCTTAAAGTTGCCAAGGAAGAGTATTCTCGGGTGCTGTAATGTCACTGCCATGGCAACTAAGAGGTCATGGAAAACTTCATGTTGGTTCTGTGGTGAGTGGTATAGCAAGAGGCGGCCCCATTTGTGATAGGTTTTTGACTGTAGGAAAAAGTATTTGATTAGTTCTCGGGTGGGGGAGCAGTTAAGGCCAGGAGTTTTCCTGAAAAATATTGCTACTTCCCCATCTCATTTGTTTAGGAGTGGGAAGTGAGCGTAAATGTAGTCATGCAGGCTTATTTGGAGGAACTGGGAAAAGTCAATACCTTATGCCCAGGTCTCTGTCGAGCACATGATGTCTATGTTTAGATCTGTAAGGAGATCCTATAACAAGACCTGTTTTGAAGCTTGTGAGGAATGGTTTGGCAAGGATTGAGAGGTGTTATACTAGGAGCTTTGTCTTAGTGGATGAATGAGTTCTATGGGGTCTAATATGTTAAAGGGATATGGTTTATAGTGTGGGAAGTATTGGAATTGGCCTGTCATTATTATAATGGGTGATAGAGGCATGGGCAGACAGGCGAGGCCTGAGGCACATATTGGAAGATGGCAGGTAGTAGGTGCGGGTGATGAGGTGCTAGCTACCACTGGTATGCAGTAGGACTGGGAAAAATAGCTAGTGCCCATGTCCCTTGTAGATGATACATGCATAACAGTGGGCTTGGAATCAGGGTAGGCAGCTGAGGCCAGGGATTGAGTAGCATGGGGAAAATTAAGGGCCAGAGGAGTGCTCTTGAGAGTGCGCTTGAAAATAGCTGTGAAATATGTGAAATACTGTGAAATATGTTTACGCAAATTTGTTGGATAGAAAGGCCAGATTGATTTTAGCTTGAAACTCTTGTAAATCTTACTGTTGGTCATTTATTTCCTGTGGTGAATTAATGTGTAACCTCTAGGCGTGAGAACCCAGATAACTGTCCCCAAAGGCACACAATAATACAATAGACCCTATTTGCCCAGTTCTCTTGGATAGCAATTCACTTCTAAGTGGCCAGGGCTCCCTGTAGGGGGAAGCTTAATTTCAAGGCCCTGTTTGCTTTTAAACACCAAAGCCCCTTCTAACTTCCTTTGTAAACACTACAGCACTCATAATTTTCAAGGTCTTTAGCAGTAAAAATCACATGAAAATAGCTGGGTGGTTTCCAACTTAACTTTACTGATAGCTGTTCAATTGATGTACATTGTGGAAAATGTAACAGATTTGTGACCTTACGTTTCCAGTAAAATCTTCAGAATTTATAATAGCCAATTCCTTGATAATTTAACTTTTTCTCCTTTCCAATTAATCAGACTGGAAAAAGTTCTCAATGTATTAAGAACTTTAAGAACTGTGGGCGAGGGTTTATACGTTCTACGTTTAGAAATGGTCAGAGCTTAGCCCCAGTTATTTAATACCTTTCTGGCAGTCAGTTCCAACTAGGTACTGATCATACTCCTCTCTTTCCAAATCTCTTACTGGGACCAATTTCGAAAGTCTCAGAAAATATGATCTTCACTCCTCACTGGCAATGGATGGGAATCCATTCCTCCTTGATGATGCAGCTACTTCTCAGGGTCTCTCTGCGCCAAAGACTGTGGAAACCAAAGGTTCCTTACACTTGTCATATCTTTCAGAATGCCTGGATACTCTTGTGTTTGAAAAGTGATACAAGAAATGTTATCAGACCCTCTCCCATAAAGCTTATGGTCTAAGGGCCATATGTATTAAACAATTTTTCAGATTTTTTTTTAGTCCTATGGAAAAATTGCTTAGTAGATCTGACCCTAACGACAGGGTAGAGAAAAGCAAGGGGGTAGAGGAGGAGTTTATGATGGTTGTAGTTACTGGAAAAGAAAAAGAAACACTTTGGAGGCCTTTTGTGCAGGAAGGGTTTCAGGGAAGGAGTGCTGCTGCTGTTTTGAAAGAGAAGAGACACAGGGGTTGAGGGGGAGAAAGAACGGAGAGATGTAGCAGAAGGGGGGCATGCAGCAGCCCCGCTGGGTGTGGAGCGTGGAGGAGGGGAATAAGTGAGCCTGTTTTTGGAGAGGTTTGACCCCTTGCAGGCAGCAGGCCTACTTTATGGACATAACTTACACTAATTTACAATTTAGAGCACTGCTTTTTCTTCTCGATAGGATTCACTGGACACGATGACACTGTAAGATGTTTGTACATTTCTATATGCCTAAAATAATGAACAGGAATGTGAAAAAAAAAATAAGAACTTACCATGAAGACTGTAGAGAAATCTGGGTTTCAAATCTTCATCTTTTTTTTTTTTAGGGGAAAAATAAAACATTGCATCAAATGCTGTACTGCCAGGTATTAGAAGACTTCTTTATAATAAATTTCAGATCTTGCTATAATAGAATTATCGGTCTGATTCATCAGATCAAATCATGTAATTATAAATATTTCATTTGGAAGTAAGGCAAATTATGTTGAAATATGTATTAATTTTTAATATGTACACCAACAATTAATCTTTCTTCCTCATTGCAATCTAACCATCACCTTGTGCATGTGGTATTACAATTGGTTATTTGACAATATTTGATTGCTTGTTCCCCAAGGCAAAGTAATATTGATGCATTAAATAATTACCAAAACTTGCCATCAGTGATTACTTGGTTTGCTCTTGATTACCAATGGCAAGCTAATGGTGTATTTCTCTTTGCTCACATTTGAGAATTTGCTTTGAAGTGTCTTACAATGGTAGTGACGAAGAGAGAATCAGCAATATGTTGTACATTGTGAACTGCTTCGGGCTACCACGAAGAGTGTGATATTCAAAATTTTAAAACAAACAAATTATAAACGTACCTTACATTTTGTTGATTTATCAGCCTTTGACATTTTCTACAGTGGATAACTGAAGTCTATGGAACAAAAATAGTGTGCATGGGGAAGCCTTGGCCACTGTACCTCCTAAGCCTTTCTGCCCATCAAGGAGGACCACTCTTTTCGGGGCCAAGTTTTGAGGGGTGTGACTTTTTCAGTTGCACAGGGAGCTAGGCACAAGGGATGCTGGGTTGGTTGCTTTGGACCTTGGATTAGGTGGGAATTGTGTTAGGCAAGACTTTTTATATTGTTTTTGAGTCTTTCATTTTTATATGGAGTTAATATTTTGTATGTTTATTTGTCCCCTGCTGAGATTTGTGGATCAGCAAGTTATAAATTTTATAAATAAAATAAATGAGGTTCCAGTGCTCCCCTCCCAATTCACTGCTTGGGCCCTCTTTCACTAGAGCCCGTGGGGCACAGAAAAGTGGTAGCTGAGTGCCATGGAGCTGAAGTGCCACTACTGCTGCCTCTGCTGACAGGAGAGCTGCACTAGGGGCCTGGCATTTCTAAATGCTGCTGTCTGCTCCTGTGTCTGCCTCTCCTGCATGGCATACTGTTTGAACCACTCGCTGGCCAATTCAGTAAACCGTGGGAGAATGGGTGCTCCGTGTTGAACGCCCACTCTCCCAACACACGCCCAGCCACCTCTCCTGGGCGCGCGATCCTATATTTAAATGAGGGGTTGCACTAAAAGGTGGTGCTAGGGACGATTAAGCGCCCCTAGCGCCTCCTTGGCCCAAGAGAGGTGGCTCTGTCAGCGGATTCAGGAAACAGACACTCAATTTTATGAGCGTCTGTTTTCCGAACCTGCTGACAGCGATCGGTTAAGAAAACGGCCGCCGCTAAAATTGAATTGGACCGGCCGGCACATTTATTTTTTATTTATTTATTTATTTTTACATTTTTGGTTCCTCCGACTTAATATCGCATTAATTTATGAGCGTAAAATGTGCAGATTGGCCGCACATTTTACTTACAGAATGCTGGGTGAATGACTAGGCTCATCAATATGCATTTGCATGCGATGAGCGCTATTAGTTTATAGTTTTCAGGGTGTTTGGCCATGTGTTTTCGAGGCACTAAACCCCTTACAGTATAAGGGATAATAGACGCTCCTCCAAAACACGCGAAAGCGGCCTCCGGCTCCCTCTGCCTGGATGAATGTTCGGCCCCCGCCGGCAGTGAATGAATGCCCGTGCGATTTCGGCGCTCAAGGCGTGACGTCACGACATGTGACTGCCTTGAGCGCCGAAATCGCACGGGCATTCATTCACTGCCGGCGGGGGCCGTGCATTCATCCAGGCAGAGGGAGCCGGCGGCGAAAGCGGCCTCCGGAGGCCGCTTTCGCCGCCGGCTCCCTCTGCCTGGATGAATGCACGCCCACCCGGCCGCCTTGAGCGCCAAAATCGGGAGGAGGGGAGAAGGGAGAAGGGGCTACCGTAGCAGGCCCGAGCCTTGCTACTTTTTCGGTTTTTGTTTTTTTTTTGCTTCGGGAGGAGGGGACAGGACTGGGGCTGCACCGGAGACCGGACGGGCCCTTGAGCGCCGAAATCGCACGGGCATTCATTCACTGCCGGCGGGGGCCGTGCATTCATCCAGGCAGAGGGAGCCGGAGGCCGCTTTCGCCGCCGGCTCCCTCTGCCTGGATGAATGCACGCCCACCCGGCTGCGGCCTGGATCGAACACGCGCCCACCCCGCCCGCCAGCTCCCACCGCCGCCTGGATCCAACGCGCACCCACCCGCTCGCCGGCTCCCGCTGCCGCCTGGATGAACGGGCGCCCATCCGCCCGCCGGCTCCTGCCGCCGCCGCCTCGATGACCGCATGCCTGGGGGATTCGGAAAGTGACAGGTATTTATACATATATATAAACAACTTACGCTGCAATGTTTTTTACACTTTACGGTTTTACCCCCATTTTTTACACTTTATTCCCGTTTTAATTTTCAAACACCACACTAACACCAAGTAGAGGGTAGGCAGTAAACTAACAGGTTAAGGACGCGGCAAAATAGCGGGTTACAAAGAAGATAATCTGAGCGCGCGTCACAGTATCAAAGGGGAATAGCTAATTCCTTCATTTACATATCATATACATGCTGCGTGCGGAAAGGGTTATGCATCTGTTTTAAGAAGCGCTAAGGACGCGTGAAACTGGAGACTGTATCGCTGGATCGCCTTACGCATCCGAATTGTGCGCTCTCAGCACGTTACAGACGGGAAATCTTCAACCGCACGTTACAGTATCGACCTGTTACTGAGGAAATATCAGATAACATACCAAAAGAAGAAAAAAACTCTCAACATAACTTCTTATACAAAGTCCACAAAAACAGGGGACTCAAGCTCCTAATTAAAGCAAGAAAAAATTTAAGGGAAATAAAGGATAAATGGTATGATCACCTTCTGGGATTACAAATAGGTGGTCTTAAAACCCCAGCCCCTAAAACAGAAGATTCAGCTAGAGGCAATCTTAAAGCCTCCTTGGTTCTTAAAAAGGCTGCCAGCTGAGATGGTTCATGGAAAACACATCTGACAGAGCAATATTTAATTATGCATTGACAGGGAAAAAAAACCCAAACCTCTAGATGAAGCACAACTAGACGCAGAATCAGAAACGGCATCCTTTTCTGCATTTTCCTAGCAACATCAGGGAAACGTCTATCATAATTTAAAAAGGAAACATTTCTGTTCCTGAAGAAAAGTCAAAGCAACCAGTCTCTATCTGAGTGGAAAGCCAAACAAATAATTAGCATTTGGCTAATCAGAATCAGACTGCTCCAAAAAGCCAGTCACATCCAGGGTGTCCATTTCTTGAGGTAGACCCGATTGTCTCTCCACTTTCTTCTTTTTAAATTGAGGACTATAATAAGCCAGAGAGACTGGAGCATTCTCTCCTCAGGTACCTTCAGAATCTTCCTGGCATATCTTTTAAACTTCTCCAATGGGGAAAGTAGTAATATCTTGGGAAAGTTTATTAAATGTGAGTTACAACATCTCATATAGAAGCAGTTCTAACTTGTTGACCTTCCAAGAAGTCACTCTGTATTGATGTGATCAAAGTCAAATGATCTAATTCATCTTCTTAAGCCTCTTGGTCTTAATCTTCAGGATCCCTTGAGCTGACTGCCTAAGGCGTCTCTATCAGGACCACACACCTGGGCTGGGGAACTAGAATATGCATGAAAAGCTGGCTGTTCTGGGATAGATCTTGGCCCCGAAGATCAGGACGAATCAAGACTAAGAGAATCCATGGGACCTCCAAGCATCACAGAAGACTCAAGCACTCCATCTCCGGAGCTCGCTCTTAGGTTAGGTTCTCTCTGCTCACAAAAGGGTCCACAGGAACCCTTGCCTTGGGGCACAGAGAAGCAATGTGGTGATCTTTCACATTGCTGTTAATTGTTGGGCATGAAGATTTTGGTTGGTGTAGCAAAAGAAGTATGAAATACCGTCATGGAAGAAGACTGGAAATATTAAGATAAGTGGATTCTTATATATGGTGAATTCTAAATGAAAGAAGGTACATGAGCAGATTTTAAAGCACGAAGAGCACTATAACACAGCAGTATAAAAAATACAAGAATTATGGACTGACCAATGATTAAATATAAGGCAGAGTGACTTATGGTATACATCACCACACAATGATGCCTATTATGATGGTCATATAGTAGTTGCGTCGATAAGTTGAGTTGAATATTGGTAAGGGGTCATTATTAGTGATTACGTAAAGCTACATAAGAACATGCCATACTGGGTCAGACCAAGGGTCCATCAAGCCCAGCATCCTGTTTCCAACAGTGGCCAATCCAGACCATAAGAACCTCGCAAGTACCCAAAAACTAAGTCTATTCCATGTTACCGTTGCCAGTAATAGCGGTGGTTATTATCTAAGTCAACTTAATTAATAGCAGGTAATGGACTTCTCCTCCAAGAACTTATCCAATCCTTTTTTAAACACAGCTATACTAACTGCACTAACCACATCTTCTGGCAACAAATTCCAGAGTTTAATTGTGTGTTGAATGAAAAAGAACTTTCTCCAATTAGTTTTAAATGTGCCACACGCTAACTTCATGGAGTGCCCCCCTAGTCTTTCTATTATCCAAAAGAGTAAAAAACAGATTCACATCTACCCGTTCTAGACCTCTCATGATTTTAAACACCTCTATCATATCCCCCCTCAGCCATCTCTTCTCCAAGCTGAAAAGTCCTAACCTCTTTAGTCTTTCCTCATAGGGGAGCTGTTCCATTCCCTTTATCATTTTGATCGCCCTTCTCTGTACCTTCTCCATCGCAATTATATCTTTTTTGAGATGCGGCGACCAGAATTGTACACAGTATTCAAGGTGCGGTCTCACCATGGAGTGATAGAGGCATTATGACATTTTCTGTTTTATTCACCATTCCCTTTCTAATAATTCCCAACATTCTGTTTGCTTTTTTGACTGCTGCAGCACACTGAACCGACGATTTCAATGTGTTATCCACTATGACGCCTAGATCTCTTTCTTGGGTAGTAGCACCTAATATGGAGCCTAACATTGTGTAACTATAGCATGGGTTATTTTTCCCTATATGCATCACCTTGCACTTATCCACATTAAATTTCATCTGCCATTTTGATGCCCAATTTTTCAGTCTCACAAGGTCTTCCTGCAATTTTTCACAATCTGTTTGTGATTTAACTACTCTGAAAAATTTTGTATCATCTGCAAATTTGATTACCTCACTTGTATTTCTTTCCAGATCATTTATAAATATATTGAAAAGTAAGGGTCCCAATACAGATCCCTGAGGCACTCTACTGCCCACTCCCTTCCACTGAGAAAATTGTCCATTTAATCCTACTCTCTGTTTCCTGTCTTTTAAGCAGTTTGTAATCCACAAAAGGACATCGCCACCTATCCCATGACTTTTTACTTTTCCTAGAAGCCTCTCATGAGGAACTTTGTCAAATGCCTTCTGAAAATCCAAGTACACTATAGCTACAGGTTCACTTTTATCCACGTTTATTAACCCCTTCAAAAAAATGAAGCAGATTTGTGAGGCAAGACTTGCCTTGGGGAAAGCCATGCTGACTTTGTTCCATTAAACCATGTCTTTCTCTATGTTCTGTGATTTTGAAGTTTAGAATACTTTCCACTATTTTTCCTGGCACTGAAGTCAGGCTAACCGGTCTGTAGTTTCCTGGATCACCCCTGGAGCCCTTTTTAAATATGGGGGTTACATTATCTATCCTCCAGTCTTCAGGTACAATGGATGATTTTAATGACAGGTTACAAATTTTTACTAATAGGTCTGAAATTTCATTTTTTAGTTCTTTCAGAACTCTGGGGTGTATACCATCCGGTCCAGGTGATTTACTACTCTTACGTTTGTGAATCAGGTCTACCACATCTTCTAGGTTCACTGTGATTTGGTTCAGTCCATCTGAATTATTACCCATGAAAACCTTCTCCTTGGTTAATTTGGCAGAGAAGACTAAAAATGCCAACAGCCATGTATGTGCACCACATAAAATAGAGACAATTTTTAAAGCTTCCCGCACTGGTGCAAAGTTCTTGGGTACTTTTACCTGCGGCCTTTGCACCAGTTCTCAAAGGAAAGTACATGAGGATAGGTAGCTGCAGTGATTTGTACCCGCTTTCGCTGGAAATACGTGTTTCTTTGGAAACTACATGCCTTGTTGCACTCCCAGTCAAATCCCTGCCCTAAGAATGCCTCCACTCAATGACATTAATGCACCTTGAGGAATAATGCATCTGCTTTTACCTGGATAAATGGTTTTTGAAAATCACCCTCTTTTTCATGATACTGTGACTTATATCTCCCACAGAATGCTGACAGCACACTGAGAAATCCACTGCATTAACATGAGATTTTTGTGTACATTTGTCTAAAACTTAGGCCCTGTATGCATTTTTTTTTTTACATTATAAGCTACTATGGTTTTATTTCCTTGTTTTAGTTTTAGTCGTTGGGAGGTGCATTTAGCTTAAGAACAGGTAAACAAATAAATGAGGGTATGCTTTTCTGTTTTCATAAATGAAATTTCAGTGACAACACAGAAATAAAATACAGCTCTTGGTAATTTGTATATGCAATTTTGTAGTAATTTTATTGAAAAAAGTGGCTATTAACATATTTATATTTTTATTCAACAATTATCTAGGTTATGCAACACAAAAGTAGGAGGAGGCCATGAAGCAGCTTTCAAAACAATCTGACTTACCAGTTACCAGTTTTACCCTCAATTTTCTCTGTGCCATTGAAAGCTCAAGAAGAAAAAAAAAAGATTTGAAAAGCATCACCATGCCAGTAGTATCTCTTACCTTCATGAAGAGCAGTGATTAAAAGTATGAATGTAATGCCATTATTAAGCAGAGTTATCAAAGCAAATTCACTGGTTCAGGGAGGTAGGAGGAGTCATTAGCAGGCTGATTCCTTAAAAATTAAAAAAGACCAGCGGAAATCCAATAAAGTTTTTTTTTTTAAAGGCCCAGGGACATCAATATCCTGTGGCCTAAGTAGACTGGAGAAGAGATAGGTTATATAATAATAGAACTGCCTGACCTCTTCCGCAAACTGCAGCAATCACAGCAGTGGATGTGGATATGGATAAAGTAGTATGGCTACTGACTTAGTTCACTCGAATTCACATTTTAAACTTGCTCGTTCTGTTTGGAGCTGAGGAAAGATGTGTTAACTTTGAGAGCTGGTCCAATAAAAAGGTTTCACCCTATATTTTTTTAAACTTTATTTCTGAGCATAAGATGTGAAAATGAAGTAACTCTCCCCAGCCAGTAGCAAGTACCAATAATTAGTTGCCTTTAAGGTTTCCAGCATCCCATAGATGAATGGATAAAAGCAGCATTAATGCCATCCAATGACACTATCATGGACATGGAGAACAATAGGATAAACAAGAATGTGATTATCAATGTTCTCTGCCACTTGAAATGCTTTAAAAAAAAAAGTAGTCTACAGAGGAGGTGCCTTAATTTTGTAACTGACTGAGCTGCCATCTAATTTTTGTATCAGTTGCCTGCTAAAATCAATAGTAACTGAACTCGGAATTATCACAATGGATAACTGCTGTGTGGCTGATGGCATCACAGCTTGTACTGCTGTACTGTTTGTTCACACAAGGCTAGAGTTCGGGTATGGTTTGTTTACTCCAAAGATTGTTTTTCTGTATCGGGGTTAAACAACAAAAGAAAACATCATAACTATGCTCAAACGTCACGGATCATTTTTTTAAAAGATATTTTTGTACTCGCGGTTAAAAATAAGTTTTCGCACTTGAAATCTAAATAACTATGATACATGTATATCAAGCATTGATATGTAATGTTATTCATAAATAACATACTACTGTCTGAATGATGTGAAATGCGAAACCTAGTGTGGGTTTTTATTTTTCTAACTATGAGTGCAAGAGTGAGCAGGTGGCGTGAACCACACAGGTTAAGGGGCAGTGCCAAAAATGAAAAGAAAATCGTGATTTCTTTTGAAAGCTGTAGTTTGTCTTACAAAGAGAAGAGGGTATCAATTTTTTTTTACAATTTAGCACATTCTTAAACTTTTTATTTTACAGGGAAGAAATGAACTCTTAAATGTAATGAGAATAAATATGTACATATAACACTGTCCTTGTCACCTAGAGTATAGAGTAGAAACAAACATTCCTCATTCTCTTAAAGATTAGCCTATAGATTTCACTGTGTGCACAGTAGGGCTGGAAGGTGATGCACATGCTTTTGTGCTTCTACACACAAATATACAGCATTGGCTTAGAAAATGGTCTCAAATATATGCATTGTAATATTTCATGTTTCAAGACTTCATATAAAAAAGTTATAGCTTGTTAAGCAGCAGAAAATTCTCCAACTCAAAATACAAAAGAGCATGCAAGTTGGTTTGTTCATTCTCCCTTTACCAAAATGGTCAATGTGGAATGGCTTAAAAGTTGCTAACCTTAAGTGATTGAGAATTATCTGAAAAAGACTGATCCTGCAGATAACTGGAATCAATCATACCTTTTTTAAAACTCATTTTCTTGAGGTATGGCTTTCATACTCACTCGTTTGGTTCATTACCCTGCAGGTTTTTCTAAGCATGCAAAAAATTTCTTTTTTTCCATTTTTTTTAAATTTTTTTTTTTTCAGATTGAAAAAAATCTCATGTGATATACTGGTTCTACACAGTTCTTTAAAAATACATCTGAAGTTTACATCAAAATTTAGCAAGTAAATTCAGATCAGTGATTTTAAAGTTAACCAAGATATCAATAGCTTATAGCTCATTCGATGATCTTATCAGGTATCTTCAAATACTAAAATGTTTCAAGTATGGAAAATGATGCTTCCACAATCAAAATTATATAGGTCAGATCAGTTACACACTCTTAAATGCTAATTCAGGCTCAAATAGAGTCGGTTGATGACCGTAGTCCTAACATACTGTCTATATGAAAACAATTGAAGAAAGCAAGTTTTCTAATAAAGCAATACTTTTCCACGCAGGAGAGGCTTCCTTATTACTCTCTCTCTATAATTATATGTCCTTTAGTTTCAAGCTTCACTGCTGTGTATGGAATATCATTCCATGCCCAGTGAATTTTGTGGACCTAGATGCACCCAGTCCCTCATAAAGGAGTCTGCAAGAGTTGCTGGAAACCATTATGAAATCAATAAAGGGAATTAAAAGGCTTTCCTAATGTAGTAAACACTGTCCTACTTCTATGTGCAAAACTAAATACATGATACCCCTGATCCTTAAAAAGTTATGTAGACAACTGCACTTCTGCTTTTACAGATACTGTACCGCAGTATAATTGTTGAAGTGACTTAAAACAGCTGGTTACCATCAAAGGTGATACACGCTGAGAAAACATAACATACAAATTCCACCACAATGACCACACTCTTCACCTGATATAACCCCTAAAAGGTTGGTTTATAAATACAGAGCAATATTGATAAACCTAGTGCATTTCGGAGTTCACTTTATCCTGAAATATGTACAGATTGTTTGTCGCTGCTATGGCAATTATGTTTTCTGTTGGGTGCCACGCTGTGTGCAAGATCTTCTTAGTAAAGTCCAAGCTGTCCACGCTAATGTCATCCTTCCTTCTCTTGCCTCCAATGCAGACTCTGCGGGGTTTGAGAACTGCCCGGGGTTTACTGCTCTCACGTGAGGCCTCCAGAGTAACATCACGTTTAGTGTTTCGGTCAAACATTCTAAAGAAGTTGTTGTAAGCTCCTGTCATGATGACACTGTGGGGATAGAAAAAGTGGAAATGATTATACAACCTTCAAGTAGTTTCAATGGAATACAAAGCACCCGATTATCCTTGTAGGAACTGTCTTTGTCAGACAGCAAGAGTCCGTGCATAGTGATATTAGCTCCTCAGTCATCCTAGATCCCAAGGCCTTTTGCTGTGTAATCAATGAATGACTGTCAAAAGTAATCTTTAACCAGTATACTTAGCCATTATGAGCTGTAAGTCACAAAATAACCTCTAACAGATAGCAGAAAAGTCTATTCTTAGTTTGTTTTACAAAGAGTCATCCTTTGAGCCCCATTTCGAGTCAATATATAAGTTCTTTGACCTGCTTTGATGCCATTGCAGTTTAATGCAGTTTACACAGGTATAATAATAAAACCAAAATTATCTTCAACTGCTTGGTCACTTTATTAGTTATCTGTATTACTTGTTGAGTAGCTATGAGACCATATTCAATGTTTTATTAGGATTCTGAAGGCAAAGTTCTGAACCTTTATAAGGAGGTGTCAGTCTGCCCATATGTTGCCAAAATAAGCATGGAGCTTTTTTTCTTTTATCAGTTTGTTTCGATAAAGTTTATTTAGATGCACATGTACATAATGCTGCAATAGCAAGTGACTTTTGATCCCCTGAAAAAGGTTACAGTCGTGCAAAAAATATCCTTGGAACTTATGTGCTTCTGTATTGTTGGAGCTTTTGACTATTACATTCAATAAAGAACAGCTTTCAAGTAAACTGCCTGTCTTCTTACCAAGCTAACAGCTGCGCAGGCCTACATGTACGCGCGTATGCCAGCTCATGCCAATGGATGTGTACATGCACACATTATAAAATCAGCTCTACGCATGTACATATGTGCACACATGCCAGCTCTACCACTTAAGTGGGGGAGTTTTAAAATCAATGCACGCCTAGTTAATGGATCAGACTTCCTAACCACCCCTGTTATTTATCCTCCCTTTTAACCATGACCCTTAAAACCCTAGTTTATTTTAATATTTATAAAGTTACGCAGTAGGGGACCCTGGTATGCGCAGATTTCAAGGTGACTTCCCAGAACGCTCATGCTCCACCCAGACCACACCTGTGCCTGCCCATTTTTTTTAAACTTTTTGATTTGCGAGCGTGCCGATCCGAGATACTCATGTATCTCCTGACTTTGGTGCCTGTAGGGCTTTTAAAATTCACCTGTATGTGCTGTGCAGTTTTGAAAACAAACTCATTGGAATTAGCACATATCACCCCTTTCTGTTCACCGTCTCACTCTCAGATTTATGCAGAGCTAGCTTCACTTGCAGTCATGCCCAACGCCTCCTACAGTGTTATGAGGCACTTGTTTAACCAGTAGAAGAAAGCCCCCCTTTGAGCTTTTGACTCTTGTAAATTCAAGTAATTGACTTGGAAGTTTGCATTTTTGGTGGTAGTTACTATCTAATTGTTATGTACTGGTAGATCTGACATTAGAAAGGCCCACAATGTCAGAGCCATGGCATTCTTACTTTCCAGTCTAAGGTCTGTCTCCTTAGAAAAGATGTGTGAGGCTGCAATAGGGAGCTCGATGCGCACATTCATCAGTCACTACTGGCTTGGTGTGGCCTCCAACTGGGATTCAAGCTCTGGACTGTCCAGCCTGCAAGATCTATGCATGGAGTATAACTCCCCCCCCCCCCTTCTGGGACCCATTTCTGCTGGGTTTTGGATTATTTTCCTTGTATCATGTTAAATATTTTTAAAAAGGGGATACAAAGTTTTACTTATCAAAACATATCAGACTGTTCCTATCCATTGGTGGTGGTGTTTTATGTCTTGCCTCTCATTTTTTTAATCTATAATTTCAATCTGTATGGTTCACTTTATATGTGTCGTCAGAGATAGCTCAATTGCTTGACCTATAGATGGAGTTCTTTGATAACCACCATTGTGCAATGAGCCACATAACTCACCCACCTCCCTATTTAGAATTGTTCTTACTCCACTCACTTGTTTCAGCCATGTTATACAGTAAACGGATAAGCAGCAGGTCCAGCGGTGCACAGGAAGCCCCCCCCCCCCCCCCCCCCCCGTGCATGCTCAGAGCCTAAGAAAGCTCTTGAAGAATTATCTGATCAAACATGAGATCAGAGTAAAGTGACTCATCTGTGAGGCTCTTTATCAGAGACAGTGGTAGAGTAGCCTACTGGTTAGAGTAGCAGGCTGCGAAGCAGAGAAGCCAGGGTTTAAATCCCACTGCTGCTCCTTGTGATCTTGGGTAAGTCACTTCACTCTCCATTGCCTTAGCTACAAACTCAGGGCCAGATTCACTAAAGCTTTTCTCCCATTCTGTGTCTATGGGAAAAATGCTTAGTAGAGCAGTCTCTTAGACTGTTAAGTCCCCTGGGGACAGGGAAATACCTACAGTACCTGAATGTATCTCACCTTGAGCTAAATACAAATAAAATAAACTATGAGTAAGAAATTACATTTTCTTTAACAACTATAGCTAGAATATTAGGATTAGCATCAATAACAAGACAAAGCAACATTAAGGCAACTCCTAGAGTTAGGTTTATAGAGGAACTTTAAGTTTTGAATTTAATTATAATAATGGAAACAGTTAAGGCAGCTATAGGATTCACCCTGAGCCATGGCAGTCATGAGAACTTGACACAAAAATTAAACACCGGATCTGATTTCATCTTAGGCACCAAATGTTCTAAAATGGCAGTAAAAAAGTATGGAAAAATTGAGCACACGTTTTTTTAGACTATGCACTACATTTTAGGTTTACTATTGATGTAGTTTTGAAAAAGTATACTCATGTTAAAAATTGCACTGTAAAATGTGCAGATAGAGCTGGCCATTGATATGTGCTGTGTACTGCCAAGCGGATGATCCCCCATTTGATACTCAAGCTAGGTTCTGTATTCCCCAGGTCAGCTAGGGCTGGTAATGCTGTGGAGAAAGCATTCACAGCCCTCGGGATAGGGGGAGGGGAAGGAGACATGGTCATGGTTTAAGGAGTATACCTGTGGCCGAATTCAGGATTCAAGATTGCAGAATCCGGAAGCAGCACTGGTGCATGGCCCTAGATCCAGGAACATCACTGCAATGACCAGGTTAGGTAATTGGGGGGGGGGGGGGGGGGGGGAAATATAAAAATAGGGACAAAATCTCCCAGGTAGTTGTAAACAAAGGTAAACAAAGGCTTATGATGCCAAATCCCAGTCCTGGAAATACCAAGGAGAAAATCTGCTGGGTCCTGGTGTCAGCATCCAGGGATTGCAAATGAAGGATGGTTCCAATTGAGATAGGAATGTATTAGACCAATAAAAAGGAATCACCTTATTAGTTTTTGTTGTTGACCCTTTATTTCTGTGCATTCATGTGGACCAATGTGGCAACCACAGTATTTTATTCCCATGGAAAAATAAGTCTAAGATATTTTATATGCTATTACCACCAAATGCAGGGTATGATCGCCAAGCCAAGCGTGCACTGCATGCTGAGCTTCTCCAGTGGAACAGAGTTTGCAATGATGGACAGGACTGCTTGCTCATGAATTGCAATCCAGTATGGGGCAGATGTATGTTCCTCAGGGGAATAAAAGCCCTGCCAGCAGCTGAAGAGAGAAATAACAAGGGGAGCCGTTTTCACAGTGATAATGAATGTGTCAGTTGAACTGATTACACCAAGCAAAAGAAAAAAAAAATAACTTTGTCCGATGGCTGTAGCAAAGTCGTTCGGTACAGCCGGTTTTTCCTTTCTTGAAAGTGCGCATTTTATTGAAGTCTTTTGTTTGCTGCAGCAACATTGTAAGACAAAGCACAGGCCATTTTGGATTCTTGCAGTGAGAATGGAGCTGGTACAACACTGCTTTCTAGCACTGCTTCTGCTTTTTTGTTGTTGTTGTTGTTGTTGTTTATTGGCATTCTAAAACAAAACATGGTGTAAATGAATAATGAAATTTGAGGAGATAAGGGAAGGCCGAATTGGGTCCCTGACAGCTGATGTAGTGGATCTTTGAGCTGTCACTTGGCGGGGGTGATTGACCATTGCTTGGGAGGACTGAGGCTGCCACTTTATGGGGGGGGGGGATCAGAAGAGTGAGTCTATTTGGAGAAAGGGAAGGGCAAGGCCCAGGACACTGCCTCCTCTCACCACCCATAACTTAAATGATAATGCACTGACCCTACCATGCCGGGAAAATAGCAATGAATAAAGCCACCATAACTCTCTTTCCTGCACTGCCAATGTGCAGAATCTGCAGAAAAAATACTGCCAACAAGGGGTTTATGAACCCACTCCTCAAAGCCTTAATCCAGTATCCAAGTGTGGCAGGGTCTCCTAAATTGTGTCCCTGCCCCCAAGAGTCTGCATTGGGCTGAGGCCGCATAGTGAGACCAAGGACAGTTATGCGCAAATGAATTATTAAAACTGTGCTTCAAACTTGCCTACACTGCCCAGCCTACTAGCTGCAGAAGAAAAATAACTAAAGAACTTTTCTAGATCATTCTGTCTTTTCACATTTACCTCAGCTGTCAACAGGCTATACTACAATGCTATTAACACTCACTCTGCACCATGTCCTGCCTAATCCACTGCCTTCTCTCTGTTCCGTATATATTTTACCCTCTCTTGTACAACACTTCATGCATCTGATGAAGTGGACTCTTTCCTCGAAAGCTCTTGCTTTAATAAATTGGTTACTCTATAAGCTGCCACTCGACTCCTGTCATTAAAGAACTTTTTGTGTGTTTTACATGCATACCACAGCAGCACAAAACCAGCAGTTGCAGGATTAACCATCTAGAAAGAAGAGAGAGAAATCTTCCTGAGTCAAGCTGACGTAGCTGAGCTATCTGAGGAGATCGACTAACTTTGTGAGCCAATGGGAGCTCAGTAACATCCAGGAAGCGTAGAGGATTGGCTGTTTTATTGGTGTGCACCAAAGGAGGGAGAAAATGTGGACCTGTTGGGGGTTTTCAGAGGAGTGGTTAGAGCTGACAGCAGAGCAGGACGGATAAAGAACCTAGGGTTCCAGGAGGAGAGAGGCAGAGTTACAAGGACAGGGCCTCAGAGTTGGAAGCAGAACTTTTCTTTAGAACCTTCTAGGCAGCATGGGAACAAGTGACTGAGAAACTCAAAAGGGACAGTATTATAGAGAGCCCTTCAGTGTCTGCTGTTCAGTCTGGAAAAGATTTGACGACGGTACATCATTTAAACCTTTCAGATATCTGGAGGTCTATATCATCTCACTCCTGTGCCTCCTCTCTTTCAGGGTATTACATATTCATATTCTTCAAGTCTCTCCCCATAGGTTTTCTGATACTGACCCAACACAATTTGGTAGCCCTTCTATGGAGGTGGTCCAGAGAAGGGTGGGGTCAGTATCAGAAAGCCTGTGGGCAGAGACTGAAGGATATGAATATGTATACTTTGGAAGATAGGAGGCACAGGGGTGATATGATACAGACCTTCAGATACCTGAAAGGTTTTAATGATGTACAAACATCAAACCTTTTCCACTGGAAAGAAATCAGTAGAACTAGGGGGTCACCAAATGAAACTCCAGGGAGGATGTCTCAGAACCAACATAAGAAATTATTTCTTCACTGAGAGGGTGGTGGGTGCCTGGAATGCTCTTCTGGAGGAGGTGGTGAAAACCAAAACAGTGAAAGAATTCAAAAAGGCATAGGATACATATTGTGGATTCCTAAAGGCTATAGGATGGAAATGAAGGAAAGTACATGGAGTAACTTGCTGGTGTGGCAGTTACTACCCTTTAACCAATAAGCCTTGATATTGTTGATGCAACTCAACCAACGCTTCAACAGCAAGGCATAACGGGGAATTGGATTCAAACAGCAGTGTGGGAAACTGATGAGAATGGGGTAACCTATAAGGTGCAGCAGATATTACTATAAGCTTACTGGGCAGACTGGATGGACCATTTGGTCCTTTTCAGCTGTCATTTCTAAGTGTCTATGTTTCTATCCATGGGTGCAGATGGGGTTTGTTTTTCTGGGGCAGCCCTGCCTCTGTTGGTGGCACTGTATCTGTGTAACCTGAGGGAGGTGCTACACAAGACTACTTTTCCATGTGATCTGCTCACAAACCAAGCAAAAGCTGAATATTAAGATTTACTCAGCAAATATTGGTCCCTGCCTTGGAGGTTTTCCCACCACCTTTTCTGCTTGGTTACCCCTTCATGCTGCTTTCTGGAGAACTAATACTACTTTCGGTGCCAGTTTGCCATTTTGAGATGTCATCAGGGTTCATGCTACTTTTGCTGGTGCCCTCTTTTGCAGCTTTGGGGCATTCTTTCCACTTTTTTTGCTTCTTTGCTCCTCTTACAGTGACTTGGTGAAATCCTGCCGGTGCTGGTGTCCCTTTGCCCATTTACAGAGTCGCAGGCTATTCTTTTCTCTTTTGGTGCCGTTTTCCAGTCTCCTCAGTCTTTCTAGGTACTTTGTTCTTTCCCCCTGCTGTCGATTTCTTTCAACAAGTTTTAAGACTATTGATTAAAATCCCCATATTCTGGAGCCCAATATAGGCTGAAAATTACTTGTATTGCTCCCCCGTTGTCTTTAATGGGGAAAGCATTAATGATTTTTTTTTATTATTATTTGAAACTAAAGAAATGAATTAAGGTCCTCATAAAATGAATTTTAAAACAAAATGAATGTTTTCCTGCTGCACAAGCCTCCCTCATTTTACTTAAGATTACTGACTAGAACTGCTGAATCAACAGTTTCTTTTACATCTCTCTCTATGAACTGGTCCTTTAACAGTGTTTACAGAAACTTGAGTTGCTTCTTTCCATTTCCCTATGGCTACCCTGAAAAGAAGCAGCAAACACTCGCCTCTGTCTGGCACCATCTCCGTCTTCTGGTTGTCCCTTACAGAGGCTCCCTGCATGGAAGCTCTGTCTTTCTCTCCTTGCACTGTCAGAAGCAGTACTACTGATCTCTAGCTACGTGTGTATACTTTTTAGGCACATTCTGCAGGAAAACAAGAGCACCCATTATCAACACTGTCTGACTGTCTGCATCAGGGGCTATCCTTGTGGTCAGAACGGGCTGAAATTCCGCTCCTAGCAGAAACAGAAGGTGTTCATCTTTCTGAAGTGCTGAATCTAAATCATCGAGTCCTGCCACCCCTGACAGTGTCAGTGTTTGTTGTTCAATTCTGGGACTTTTTCAGATAAGTGACTTAAAGCTTTTTATTTGCAAACAAAATTATAAAAATAAGAGATAAACTTGTTTCATTGACTAATGATTATACCCTACGGCATGCCACACAGTGCACAACTGATTTCATTTTGCTCATTTAGCACTATACGATGGTCATTTTTTAAGATGATTTCATCTCAGCAATATTATAGTGTGGGATTTTCTTTGTATTCATTATAGTTTTCCCACATTCAAGGTTTTGTTCTATTGTACTATAGTGAATGTGCAATTACAATATACAATTGGCAAATAAAAGAGATGAAGTGATGTAAAAAATGCAGTAGGCAGAGCAAGAGGAAGCCAGTAGCAGAAGAATACACTCACAGGAATGAATGTTCAAAGACGTTACACAAGAAAAAGTAACATATTGTGGCAATTTTCAAAAGCCCATTCCATTTGAGTGCATAAAACCTTTTGAAAATTCAGCCCTATGCAGTGAATTTTCAATGGAGTTACAAGCAAAAACAAAATATAGCAATTTTCAAAAGCCCAAATTAATGTGTGGGATTTTCTTTGTATACATTCACTATAGTTTCGGTGGTGTCCCATTTATCCCTTTTTTAACTGGTAAAAAACAGAAATTGGTGGCAGAAAGAGAGAGCAAGGCTCATCTTGTCTGCCCATCATCTTTATATTCTACAATACCACAAACCTTTTATGGTTTTATCCTTGTTTCCTACTACTAAGAATTCCACTTTTGTTTCATGCTATCTTGAATTCCAATAATATTCACTACCTCCGATGGGAGTCTCTTCCTTTTGCTCACCGCTATCAACCCTAATTTCATTCCATGTTAGTTCACAATTCCATTTTCATTATTTCATTTTCTGCTGTATTCCTCAGATTGCTTAATATTTGAACATATTTCTTTGCTGGGGAGCCTGGCCCAAAGGGGTACAGTTGAAATAATCTCTCAGTAATTTTACAAACAGCATGTCAACAGAGCAGCAAACATGTGTTCCCTCATCTGGCCTTACATATTACATACTCCTTGCTGCCTTGTATTCAACATATGTGAATCATCAGATCTGCCAGTTGGCCCACACAAATGGTGTCTTCCCCCATGAACATTTACAAAACACTACAAACTATGCCCTCAGAGAATGGCTTTTCCTCTTGGTCAGAAGACAAAGACTGCTCCTAGAAATTAAATGTATGCCAATATTGCAGGGATATAAATGCCAACATTTAGCAGAATTAATTTTACGGTTAGACTCTTTAAGCACTACCTTATGGATGGAAACATTGTGACCTGCAGAGGCATGAAGTCCTTACATTAAATAATTGTATTATAATTTGATACAAATAGATACAGTAAAACAATCTTTTTGATCATTTTGGGACTGCTATGAAGGGGTTCATTTTGCAGACTATGGAGCCCATGGGCCTGTATGCTTATTTCCCCATGGCATTTACCTTTGAAAATGTTTCTGGTGTGCATACCATGGGCGCGTTAGAACTCATGTACTTTATGCCCGCATTAAGGCAAGTGAAATGTATGTGCCTGAACGTACACATGGCAATTTAAAAATTGGGTAAGTACCTGAGATCTTGCTCTAGAATACTGCTGTCAGTGGTCTTTTCACATGTTCTGTCCTTACAGATGTTGTTTTATTTTATTGTGTTTTCACAACCGTACCCCTCCCTGTGCAGCCTCCGGGCAAAACATGGACTGTATCGGGGGACTTCCTTGAAATTTGTGACTTTCTGTGAAGCTTTCGATAATTTGCTTTTGAATAAGCCATTGGAGGCTGTAAAAGGTCTTTGGAGGATAGTTCAAATTACTTTTGTCACGCATCATCTCTTATTTTTGCTCTTACTTTCTGAGTGTGTGGTTCTTCATGCTACCTTATCAATTTACCTTAAAAATTGCAACCACCGTACATATTTTCCCTCGCCGACGAGCCCCGCTCACTTTTAATATGGGTAGCACATGTACTTTTACCCAAATACAGTGGGGAGGGGGCATTTTTAAAGCTTAATTTTAAGCAGGCAAACATGCATTTATTCATGTAAATCTTTTCAATATTACCACCCAAAACATCTAATGCTTATAATAGTATAATAATTCTCAGTATCTAGAATCTAGCACTTAAAATACAATATGCTTTTAAAAGAGAATAATTCTTTTTCATGGTATGACAAAAATTACAGGTGTTGCGTAGAAAGTTATTAATTTGGATTAGCGTGGTTTTATTTTAATAATTTTAAATCATGTAAGTGGAAAACAATATGTACACACTATATTGTATTACAGTAAGTGTGTAGTTATCTGTTATTGCACATCTTTGGCTTGTTGCATTTTTAATATATCCCCCACCACTATTCTTGCCCAAGTACAGAATGATTAATGAGCCCTAAATGTACAGCAAATGAAATCAGATCTGTCTAGTTGTATTTAGTTCCTGTTCACTGGAGTTACTGAGCATCAATCACACTCTAATCAGTGATGGTGAACATTGATTTTATAAATAGCATGGACTGTGGGGCTCTGTTGTTAGCCTTCATTAACTCTTCCAGTGACATGAACACTATGGTGATTCTTTGAATTCTAGCATTATTTAAGGATTGTGAAACACTTCCACTGAAAATATAAAAGATTATATCTTTTTCTCTGAGGAAAGTCATTTGTTTTAGAAGTAGAGAAAGACTTGTCCTTGTGTTTACAAGGCTATCGTATATTTAATATATCCTGAACATAAAGAGTATGTATGTATATCTACAGAAAAATAACATTAATTAAATCTATTTGTCTAATTTATCTTTGTAATTGCTGATATATTTGAATAACTAAATTCCTGAGTCCTTTGACTTATTCTTACATAGTATTTCTCTGCACTTTCTGAGAACGGTTAATTGGGCAATTTGTTATGGTACAAGAGTAACCGAAAGGTAGGGAGGGTATTTTCTCTCAGTACTTTGGATTGCTGATACAGCACTTGCTAAAGAGGATTTCACTAAAAACTTAGGGGTAGATTTTAAAAAAGAGCGCGATCGCGTACTTTTGTTCGCGCAGCAGGCGCAAACAAAAGTACGCTGGATTTTATAAGATACGCGCATAGCCGCGCGTATCTTATAAAATCCTGGATCGGCGCGCGCAAGGCTGCTGATTTTGGGCAGCCGGCGCGGGCCGAGCCGTGCAGCCTGCCTCCGTTGCCCTCCCCTCACCTTCCCCTCCCTCGCGCTACCCGAGGCGGTCTTGTACGCCATATAAACCCAAAAATCATCTGTTGCCATTGTTTTAATATTGTGGATGATAAATAAATGGGAATTGTAGTAAAAAAGTATAACAGGCGAGGCAGGATGTCCATTTTTATGATGGCTCTGCGGCCGAACCACGAATGAGAATTTTGAGACCATTTTTCTAAGTCTCCTTTAATGAATTGGATAATAGGAGCGTAATTCAAATTGAATAATTTATCAGAATTAGCCCCGAGTCTGACCCCCAAATAGTTTTAGCGCCACCGAGGCCCATTTAAAGGGATACCTTTGCTTAAGAAGCTGTTCTTCAGCAGTGGGCAAGATTAGGTTTAGAATTTCCGACTTGTCATAGTTCACTTTAAGGCCTGACACAGCTGTAAAATGAAGAAGCTCATGCATAACCCCTGGCAGGGAGATTGTGGGGCTAGTAAGAGTAAACACGACATCGTCGGCAAACAGGGAAATCTTGAAGTGATGGGAACCCGCCCGAAGGCCTATAATGGAGTCCGCCCCCCCCTTACCCTATTAGTGAAAGGCTCTAAGGATAAGGCGAATAACAAGGGTGATAGCGGGCATCCCTGCCGGGTACCTCGACCAATATCAAAAGGATTCCCATAGCTGCCATTAACTTTAACTCGGGCATGTGGATGTTCGTACAACTTCCTTATCCAATTAATAAAGTGACAACCAAAAGACATACAAGAGAGGGTCTGAAATGAAAAAGGCCAATGAACTAAGTCAAATGCCTTTTTGGCATGGTCCATTTGGATGGGGGGAACCAATGAAGAATCCAGCAGACAAGAGTCTGCCACTAAAACATGGATCTGTTTTTTTTTTTTTTTCCTTTAAAGAAAACCTAACGAGAAAGTATTATTACCTACAGTGTACTCAGTGCTTGAAATACGGAAAATTAAAAGTACTGAGAGCATAATTCTATAGTGTCCCATTAAAGTGTAATTTGTAGCTGCCCCATAGATTCAACGTCAATCACCTGCAGACTTTACCAATTTTCAAAGGGAAAATATGCAGATAGTTTGCAAATTATCCTGCAAAAACTACCAGTACACATTTACACCTGCTAAATTGAGCAAATTTTTTCCCTAAAAAAAATAAATAAAAACTACAGGTAAATCAGTGCTTTGCTGTTCCTGAATTGCCCTTACGCTCAGTGAGCAGAGGCATTCCCAGAGTAGGGTTGAGGAGGAGTTTGCACTTATGCATACACATCTACATTTTCAAAATGTAGACCAATAAATCTATGTGGAAACAGCTTGGAAAATTATCCTCTTAGGGCCTAATTTTCAAAACATTTACACACTTTAAAAAATGGCTTTTACACATGTAAATGCACTTTACTCACATAACTGCCCTATATGTGGGTAAATGGCTTTTGAAAATTGCTACAATAGTAAATCCTTTTGAAAATTACCTTCTTAAAATTGAATTTTAAAAGCCCGATGCGTAGATTAATTAGGGGATGCGCAAATATGTCAGGCTTGCACACATCAAGCAGATTTTAAAAGCTTCCAAGGTACTCGTGTGTCTTCTAGAGCATGTACATCTTAGAAGTTTTCCAAAAGGAATGGGGCATGGGTGTTTTGGGGCGTGAACCTAGATATCTGCATAAATACTTATGTGATCCAGTGTGTGCCAAGGCTCCCTGCCGCATAACTTTACTTCTACCAGGGATGACGTGTAAGTTAAAAAATAAATAGGCAGAACTGTGGGGTTTTAAGGGTTGGAGATAACTGGGGGGGAGTGAAGGCTATTAAACTAGGAAGGTTTGGAGGACCTCTCTCTTAACTGGGTGAAGTGGGGATGAATTGATAAAACTGGGAATAATGTCGGCATGCTCCTCCTTTAAAAATCCCCCAATTAACATGGCAGAAGCAACATTTGCGCGATCATGTGCGCGCCCACTTAAAATTTGGTGCACATGTGTACGCAGCCAGACTATTTTATAACAAGCAAGCAGATGTTATAAAACGGCCATGTCCTTGGGCACGGACCAACATATGTGCACATGCAAGCAGGTTTGAAAGTTACCGTCCCAATGTATAGATTTATTGGTCAATTGTGTTGACAAAAGTCAGTGCAAACAGTATTTTACACTGAAATAATAAAGTAATACATAGGTTTCTTGACTATATTTTATCTATCCCTGAATAAAATGTGCCACTGGAATGATATGATTCATTACACCACGGGGATCTTCGATACCCAGTGAGATTGATAATCAGTGGGCCGGTGAAAAGGAAAGTTACCTGGATATCCAGCAGAACATAGCTGGATATCTGTGCCACTGAACATACCCTGGTAAAGTTATCAGGGCGATTTAAGAACAGGTATTTTTCTGACTAGGCTTTCCTGACTATCTTTATCCAGCTAGTGCTGAATATCTGCACTCATCGTCTAAAATTCAGCCGTGCCCCCTGACATGCTTCCATCACCGTCTCTTTTAATCTTGCAACATTTTGTGCAGGTAATCAATTAGCCAGCTTGGGGGTGGAAGCACGGAATTTTAAATCTCTGTCTTTGCCTGGGTAACTCCAAAGGTTACCTGGACAAAGCCTTTGAATATTGACCTCATAGTCTACAAAAATTAATAGAACTGTAATTGAAATATCTCACTGGCAAAAATCAGACTAAGAGGGACTGCAGGCTTCAGGTCAATAGCTTAGGATTTCATTATAAAGCAAAATGCAGTTAGGTTTTAGTGCAAGCTTCAGTAACTGTTGTATAGGCAAGTCTATCCTCCCACATGCAGGCTGTGGGATGAGAGGAGCACTGAAAAAGAACTAATCTCTCCAGAAAGGGATGTTGAATATCACGCCCTGGGGATTCTTCTGCTCCTCCATATGGGATTAGCAAAAGGTCAGTTCTGATTGAACCTACGCTTTACACTTCTGCACTGCTCAATCTGTTCAATGCGTAGTTACGAAGCTGTCATAAAAAATGCTAGTATTTAAAAATGGTGGAGAAGATCCAAGAAATTACACTAATAGTCTCCATATGATGAACAGATGGGGGGGAAAAATGTGCAAAATGAAAGTATTCTGGCAAAACTATGACATATATATAAACCACTCAGTGTGTGACTTTAAGCCGGTTATTTAACCTCCCTTTGGGCTCAAACTTAATAGGGAAATATCTTCAAAATGTTTTTCAACATTTAAGTACCTTGTCATTGTATCTGCAATGTGGATTTTTTAAATACTTTTATATTTTTGATTTATTAGTATCTAACCAGTAAACATTTTTTTAAGTTAATTCTTATTTTCTCTGTCAGTTGCCATTGTTTCTTTATTTTCTGTTGCAAGGGTTGTTAAGTAAAAGTGATATTGCAGTGCTGTGAGACGTTCACACACACACGTTCACTCTGCTGTGGCTCCATCTGCTGAGCCTCCTGCAGGAAAAGAAGTCCACGGGCACAGGGGGGCAGACAAGTGCTAGTCAGTGCTGTTGCTGGAGGCCAGAGTACATGTGAGGCAGGCAGCAGGGGCCAGTGTCAGGGACCAGAGCTGGCGAGACACAGGCAAGCAGGGAATGGCTCAGGAGATAATAGCTAAGCAAAGCTGCCTGTGCTCTAACTGCATGGCAAACATCTGATATGCTGATTGCACAGTACTGCTGACACATAAGGAAGAAGATCTACAAGAGATGATTGATAGATAGATTATGTATAGCCTGGAATGAGCTTGAATACCAAGAACATGAAGTTAATAGAAGATCCGGGAAAACAAAGAATGATTTTTAAAACTGTAAAGAATTTCTTAAGAGGAACTTAGATTTAAAACTAAGTTTTTTTATTTAAAACCGGTATGATTTGTAATTTTTTACAGGAATGTTGGTATATAAAAACCAAAAATAAAGAAAGAAAGAAAGAGAAAGAAAGAAAATGGCTACTGAGTATGCACACTGCAGTGAAAGCAAAACATGGATTTATAGTACAACATAAAGAAAATGCAGAAAAATTCTGCAGATTAGCTGGAAGAGCATGATCTCAACTGATAGGGTTCATGCGATCATGGAGGTGAAAGAATCCTGTTAGAAGACCTAGACAAAAGAAATTTTGATTTTCTGGTTTTAGACTCGGAGATTCTGATGGCAAATTAACTAATCTGTTTCTGGAGGGCATGTTAGAGGGCAAAAGACATAAAGGAAAGCAGAGAGCAGTCTGTAGTGGTGAGGACATTAAAATATGGCCAAGATCTGGAAATATGGATGAAACAAAGAGAAAAGCTGATGAGAGAAAGAGCTGGGGCTCCACAGCTGCCACCTTCATATTGAAGAGGGTACTCAAGGAAGATGAATGGAGTGGTGGGAAAGGATGGGCAGGTCCCAAGGAGTGGAAGATGGGGAGGAGCAGAGGCGAGAGGACATAAGAACATAAGAAATTGCCATGCTGGGTCAGACCAAGGGTCCATCAAGCCCAGCATCCTGTTTCCAACCGAGGCCAAAACCAGGCCACAAGAACCTGGCAATTACCCAAACACTAAGAAGAACCCATGCTACTGATGCAATTAATAGCAGTGGTTATTCCCTGAGGGGTAGATTTTAAAACCCCTGCGCGCGTAAATCCTCCCGGATTTACACGCGCAGGGCACTCGCGTGCCGGCGGCCTATTTTGCATAGGCCGCCGGCGCACGCAAAGCCCCGGGACGTGCGTAAGTCCCGGGGCTTCGTAAAAGGGGTGGGAGGGGGCGTGTCCAGGGGCATGTCCAGGGGGCGTATCCGGAGCAGGGGCGGTCCGGGTCGGGTCCGGGGGCATGGCGACAGTTCGGGGGCGGGCCGGGAGGGTGGTCCCAAGTCCCCCGGCACTGCGGCCTGTGCCGGGGATGCCGGGGCAGCGCGCGCAAGTTACGCCTGCTTCAAGCAGGCGTAACTTGCCCAACAAAGGTAAGGGGGGGATTTAGGTAGGGCTGGGGGGTGGGGTAGATAGGGGAAGGGAGGGGAAGGTGGAGGGACGTGGAAGGAAAGTTCCCTCCGAGGCCGCTCCGATTTCGGAGTGGCCTCGGAGGGAACGGAGGCAGGCTGCGCGGCTCGGCGCGCACAGGCTGCTGATTTTGCGCAGCCTTGCGCGCGCCGACCCCGGATTTTATAAGATACGCGCGACTACGCACGTATCTTATAAAATCTGGTGTACTTTTGTTCGCCCCGGTGGCGCAAACAAAAGTACGTGCGCGCATATGTTTTTAAAATCTACCTCTAAGTATAATTGATTAATAGCCATTAATGGACTTCTCCTCCAAGAACTTATCCAAACCTTTTTTGAACCCAGCTACACTAACTGCACTAACCACATCCTCTGGCAACAAATTCCAGAGCTTTATTGTGCGTTAAGTGAAAAAGAATTTTCTCCGATTAGTCTTAAATGTGCTACTTGCTAACTTCATGGAATGCCCCCTAGTCCTTCTATTATTCGAAAGTGTAAATAACCGAGTCACATCTACTCATTCAAGACCTCTCATGATCTTAAAGACCTCTATCATATCCCCCCTCAGCTGTCTCTTCTCCAAGCTGAACAGCCCTAACCCTCTTCAGCCTTTCCTCTTAGGGGAGCTGTTCCATCCCCTTTATCATTTTGGTTGCCATTCTCTGTACCTTCTCCATCGCAACTATATCTTTTTTGAGATGCAGCGACCAGAACTGTACACAGTATTCAAGGTGCGGTCTCACCATGGAGCGATACAGAGGCATTATGACATTTTCCGTTCTATTAACCATTCCCTTCCTAATAATTCCTAACATTCTATTTGCTTTTTTGACTGCTGCAGCACACTGAGCCGATGATTTTAAAGTATTATTCACTATGATGCCTAGATCTTTTTCCTGAGTGGTAGCTCCTAATATGTAACCTAACATCGTGTAACTACAGCAAGGGTTATTTTTCCCTATATGCAACACCTTGCACTTGTCCACATTAAATTTCATCTGCCATTTGGATGCCCAATCTTCCAGTCTTGCAAGGTCCTCCTGTAATGTATCACAGTCTGCTTGTGATTTAACTATTCTGAATAATTTTGTATCATCCGCAAATTTGATAACCTCACTCATCGTATTCCTTTCCAGATCATTTATATATATATATTGAAAAGCAGGATGAAGTGGAGGACGTGACAAATGAAAGAAGTAGATATGACGTGCGGAGGCTGAGGAGCAGCAGGATCAACGAGTTGAAAGAAGGGAGGAGAAGGGAGTAGAAAGAGCAATAAAACAGCAGTGGCATGAAGTGGGAGGATTGGAGAAGATGCAGCCGGAGAGGAAGAAACCCAGAGAATCAGGGTGAACATTGTATGACATGGGTAGTGGGAGTTATTTTATTTAAAAGATTTTGTATACCATTGTTCGAATATTCATCACAATGGTTTACAGAGAGTAACATAAAATCACGGGGTATACATCAAAGTTTATAAAATACATTATTACGCTAGACGAGGGAGGATACAACTGCATAAAAGGAAATACATTACAGGCAGAATGACAACCTTTCAGGGTTCTTGATGTTAATGACCTTTTTCTAGATTGAATAGGCTTGCTCAAAGAGCCAGGTCTTTAGACCTTTTTTAAATTTTTTAAACTTGGTTTCGAGTCTTAATTCTACAGGCATGGTGTTCCAAAGGCTGGGTCCTGCAATAGAGATGATTCTCTCATGCACCAAAGTCAAATGAGCTGTATTTACAGAAGGGATCTGAAGTAGCCCTTTATTTGCCGATCTCAGTGTTCTGTGTGGGGTGTGTAATCAGATTGAAAAATTAAGCCAATCAGTTTTCTGCCCGTAAATTGCTTTATGGAGGATACAGCAGGTTTTGTAACATATTCTGTGTGTAATCGGCAGCCAGTGTAAAATTATCAAAATTGGTGTAACGTGTTCACGTTTTTTGCAATTTTTTAGAACCCAGGCTGCAGAGTTCTGGAGCACTTGCAGAGGACGAAGGGTGGTTTGTGGGAGACCCAAAAGTAGGGAATTATAGTAGTCTAGTGACGAGAAAATTAGAGCTTGTAACACTGAGCGGAAATCATTAGCTTCAAGTAGAGGTTTTAGCCGTCTTAGAACTAACAGTTTGTAATAGCCTTCTCTTAATTTTGTAGAGATATGTTTTTTAAAGTTTAGTTGACAGTCAATGGTTATCCCTAAATCTCTGACTGATTCTGCAAGAGTTAACTTGATGTTGTTTGGCATGTTAAGAGGAGTATTGTTAGCAAAGATTTTTGGGTTTCTATCCAGTAATACGATCTCCGTTTTTTCCATATTTAAAGCGAGTTTCATATGACTAAGAAGTTGTTTATTAATTGAGGTCAGGTAGATGGTGATTAGTTTGAAGGTTTGTTCTAAGGGTGTCTGAAATGGGGACGAGTATCTGAATGTCGTCAGCATAAATGTAAAAATTCAGACTGAGGCCTGGAAGGAACTGGGGGTGTGGGTAAATGCCGCTGGAGATGCTGGGGGGTCAGATGAATGGTGGCTGGAAGCCATGGCGGTTGAATACGTGTGGCGGTAAGGGGGTGAGTGGGCTGGAAGAATGACTGTAGCACTGACTGCAGATGAGAGACTAGAGAAACAGCAGCTAGGAGAAACAGGGGATGTGACAAAGAAAGACTAGCGAGAGGCCATTGCTAGCATAGGCAACGCTTTCTGATGAAGACTACAGCTCTCAGACTGCACTCTGATGCATTCCGGCACTGGCAGAGAGTAAGCAAGATAAGAACACAAGAATTACCATACTGGGTCAGACCAATGGTCCACTGGGCCCAGCATCCTGTCTTTCACAGTGGCCAGTCCAGGTCACCTGGAATTCTGGAAACACCCAGCACACGCCAATATGAAAGTCTGTTTCCTGTTTCTCTTCCCAATGGGGAAACATAGGTCTATCTGGCTAATAATTACTTATGGGCCTGCAGAAACTTGTCCAATCTTTTTAAACTCAGTTATACTACTAAGCTTAACCACATTTTCCAGCAACAAGTTCCAAAGCTTAAGTGTGCATGCATTGACAGAAAAAATACTTCTTAAATTTCTTTTAAATCTCCCAGTAAGTTTTGGGGAGTGTCCTCTTATCTTAGAGGTATTGGACAGCGTAAGTAACCATTCCCTATCCACCTGTTCCATACCACCCGATGCAATATCGGCTCGCGGAAAATAGGCGCTCATGATTGAGCGCCCACGCTCCTAATGCACGCCCAGCCGCCTCTCCTGGGTGCGCAATGCATTATTTAAATGAGGGGTCACGCTAAAAAGGAGGCACTAGGGATAAATTATTCGCCCCCAGAGTGTCCATGGCATCAGGTGCCCAGGAGGAGCGACTGTGCGCTGGTTAGGAAAACAGACACTCAATTAATGGGTGTCCGTTTCCCTAACCTGACTGCCGGCAAAAAGTTTTTGTCATGCTGCTTCCTGTGGGTCATCAGGACTATACTAAGTAGGAGGAATCACAGAAAAGCAGTATCTGGGGCTTTTTTGTAGCTTTGGAGGGGGTGTGGGGTTTACACGGCTCGGAGCGCATAAAGACTTAACACCAATCCTGAGGATGGCATTAAGTTTTCCGTGTTAAAATGTGTGCATCAGGCGCACGGAGATTTTTTTGCTTCGGGGGTAATAGCTAATAGCCTCATCTACGTGCATTTACATGTCATGAGCGCTATTAGCTATGCGCTAGTTTGGGTGCATGTTTTGGACGTGCTAATCCCCTTATTGCATTGGGTGTTAGCCTAGTGCATCCAAAATGCATGTCCAAGAGCTTGGTGGCCTGTGCGCTAGGCTCAGCGCACGATATAGCACTGGCCTGATAATTTTAGATGTTTATCCCTTTAAGTCTTCTCTTCTCCAAGTGGAAGAGCTCTAATCCATTAAGCCATTTTTCATAATTAAGTCAGCCATCCCCATAATCATTTTGGGGGGCCTTTTCTGTACTTTTTCTAGTTGCACTATATATTTTTCGAGGTGCAGCAAATAGAATTGCACAGAATACTCAAGGTACGGCTGCAATATGTATCGATACAGAGGCGCTGTTATATTCACAGTTTTTGTTTTGTCCTTGCCAAATAATTCCTATCCTTCTATTTGCCTTTTTGCTGCCATTGCACACCGAGTTAAAGCTTTTCAATGTGTTGTCCATAATGACTCCAAGGTCCTTTCCTACTATGGAAACCAGCATTGTGTGTTCATAGGATTATTTTGTCCTGTGTGTATCACTTTGCACTTGTTCCCATTAAATTTAATCTGCCATTTCGATGCCCAGTCTCCTACTCTCGCAATGTCCTGCAATTCTTCACTATTAATTTGTCTTTTAACTACTTTGAATTAATTTTGTGTCATCTGTCCCCCAACAATTGTTGTTGTTCATAATTCTCCCAGAATACATTTTATTTCCTATAATGCTGATATAAACCAGATAAAAATATATGATTCTCTGCATAGTTTACTGAAATAAAATCTGTACATTTTAAGAAGTCAGAGATATAAGAATAGATTACCTGTCTGAGCCATTCCATGCACATTCAAACTTGTCGAAGATACAGTCATTTTCATAAAGTGAACACAGCTTGCTCCTAAGGTAATCATGAACCTGTCAGTAGAAATGTAGTTTATTAGTTACGAGAATTACAAGCTAAATAGATGATAAATTTCAAACAATTTGACTGGCTGAAAAACAGGGCATTAATCCCCTGGGAATGCTGTTTGTAACGGGTGTACTATGAAAATAAATGTGAAAATAAATTCCTTAAAACAAAATTTAATAGCAATAATCTATTTAGGAATGGGAATATACTATCACATGATATTCTGTACAGGTTCAACTCCTCCAGAAGGAGCATTACACCCTGGATGTTATGTGGTTTTCCAAAACTGCATCTGGCTTGTAGTAATGCCCATTATGTAAGTTATTTTAGTCTTATGGCTGAATATCTGAGCAGGACACAATGAGGGAGAGCAGAAAATTGAAATCAGTCCCATACTTTCAAATTTCATAAGAGCAAATCTTTAATGTTTTAATCACGGCATACTCCATTGCTTATAGATGCACAATTCCTCAAACACAAGGGGTCCCCCGACACAGACCCGTGTTTCGCCAAACGTGGCTGCGTTGGGAGGGACAGTAATTTTCAGCGGTATTCAAAGCTATAAAACAAACAAAAAATTTTTAAATCAAAATAAACATGGGACATGCTACAAAATGAGGATCCGATAATTATCATACATTTAGACATATCCCATGTTTATTTTGATTTAAAAAATGTTTGTTTTGTTTTATAGCTTTGAATACTGCTGAAAATTACTGTCCCTCCCGACGCAGCCGCGTTTGGTGAAACACGGGTCCGTGTCGGGGGATCCCTTGTGTTTGAGGAATTGTGCATCTATAAGCACTGGAGTATGCAGTGATTAATACATTAAAAATTTGCTCTTATGAAATTTGAAAGTATGGACTGATTTCAATTTTCTGCTCTCCCTCGTTGTGTCCTTTACTGTGCTTTGTGAATATCTGAGCAGCCATATTAACAAAAGAACCTCACAGATTACATCACACTCATTAGATCTAATCAGATTTTAATAGTATGAGGTCACAAATTACATCATACACACACACTAACTACAGGTGCCAACCAGATTCCATTCCATACAATCTCATTATTTAAATGAGGGGTGACATAGTTTGTGACATAGTTGTGACATAGTTTGTGACATAGTTCCATGGCTCATGCAAGGTTGCCAGAGAAGTGCAGAGGATCAGTTTGCAGATTTCACTGTAAAGTGCGTAATTGCAACATATTGAGAATTCTTACCCACCGTATGCACTTTTGAAATACCGCATAGGACACAGAGTGTGCATGCTTCTTTTAACTAGCAAAAATGTCATATTCAGAGTGGGTTATTGCACAAGCAGAAGTTATTTTGATATCTTATGTTTTCTTTCCCATTTAGTAAAGTAAGTAGTCCACTTACTATTTAGTCAAATTTCTTTAACTAGCATTGATGAAATGATGCCAAATTGGCTTTGGGGATGAGTCATTTAATATCATTAAATAAAAATGAGTTAGAAAATGAAGTGATATGATTGGTTCAAACAGTATCATGTGACCATTTGTTTTCCTGCACAACCAGCAAATCATAAGGCATCAACTCACTGGCAAAACAATGCTTGATAATATTACAGTGGGCTTTTATTTTTCTTGAATTCCATCTGAGACAATTTAACATACAGTAGAAAGTAAAGGATACACATACACTTTTTATAGCAAGATGTGACTGTTAACCATATAACAAAGATCCCGCATTAAAGGATTTTAATTCACCTCCTGGGTGCTGAAGGCACTGGTTCTTTGGCTTGGTTACTTACTCATATCACAACTTTCAGAGTATACCCTGTTGCTTGCTCCTGCCTACTTATGTGAAAAACTTCCATAGCATTTTCAGGATTCCAGTACTATTTTATATAATCAGGTAATATAATAACATTGGAATAGAGTAGGGTTGTGCCTAATTACCAAGTCTTCCTTGCAAGGATATACACCACTGGAAGAAAATGTTTTATGTTATGGTTTGTATGGACAGCAAAAAAAGCATGAAAAAAAATGAGGGTACCAGAAGCGGGGAGACTTGAAAAAAAATTAGCAAATCAAGCAAAAAAAAAAAAGAACACAAGTTCTTCCACATGGAGATGAACTACTGGTACCACTTTTCTCTAGGTTCTGTACTTTTTTGACTGACACTCATCCTACTACACTGCCGATAATCTGATTTCACGTAACTGTTTTCAGCCTGAAAATGAGCAAAGATCTGCAATTGCTGCTGTTCAGCCTGAAGGTACTAAAAGTCATGGGAATGCCATCAAGGGGAAAAGAAAAAAACCCCAAACCAAACAGCCGTTGAGATGAAAGCTAATTTGCCATCTTTTCTTCCTTCCTTTCCAAACTTAAAGATGGAAAGACAGCAGAAAACATTATTAAAGGTAGAAAACAGAATTCATAAAATAAAAAGTACAGAAGCAACTCATGTTATCAATGTTATTATGGAACATGAAAATGCTCTTTTGAGGTGGGTTCAAATTCCCAGATTAATTATGAGGTAACGTGGTGACAGAAGTATGGGGAGTGTTTTTTTGCCTTTTTAATCCATAGACTGCACTGACATCACAACATGCTAAGTGTGGTTTCTCCACCTTTTTCTATAGGCGATCATTGTTAGCCGGGTGATTTTGCATGATGAAAAGGGATAATGATTTTCATGCATACGGAAATGAGGCAACTAAGGCATTCTGAAGCTCTGAGCAGGATGGGACCGAAATGCTTTATTAAGCACAGCAGGTGATGACAGATGAATCAATTGGTACATTCTGGTCTATTTGCTCCTGTCGGGCCTCCCATGAAGCTTTTGCTTTAGCTATAAACAGTAAATATATATATATTTGTTAGCCTACTCAAATAGCTTTTTACCTGAGGCTTGCTTACCAGCTAGTAGCCTTATAACTGCCTGAAACGGACATAAAATCTCAATTTCTGAAAAAACTTTTAAGAAACAGCCAGATCTTGAGAAACCAACAGAACAATATATAGGCTGTCATTAATCGGCTTCTTTTGGCATCTTGTTCCACAGACCAGGTACTGTCCCTGAAAAGGGACAAGTCCTGATCATCAAGTGTCTGATTCTTTATAGAAAGGATACAAAGAAGATTCTCCCCAGTCATCTTAAGGACCTATCAAGTATATACAAACAGATTGGTTCTTTCAAATGGTCAGGACCCATCCCACATAATGGTCTTAACATTATGGGTACTATTCTGAACTCAATACAGGCCTTAATTGGCAACTAATGCAGATTTTATGCACAGGCGATATATGGTCTCAGTCTACTGACAGAGTCCACCCTTGCGGCAGCATCTGCACCACCTGTAACCTACTAACAAGATTCCCTAGAACCCCTACAAACAAGGCATTACAATAGTCTAAATCTGATGCATTACCCCTTTCAACTGAATACAATCCAGGTAGGGGGGATAACTTCCTCAGCATGCAAAAATTCAAGAATGCCTTCTGATCAGTCTCACCAATGTAGGACTCTTAAAGCCTTGATCAGTGATTACCCCTGAGTTATTTATTTCTGTCTTAGGTTGTATAATAAAACCATTTAAGTTCACAGCATTGATAGGCAGGTCTCCCTCAGCATGTGGGTTTTATCTATATTCAGCTTCAGACCATTCTTGATCATCCATTTGCTGACTGCTTGAGTCAATCATTAACACAACGTATGATACTTTTTTTTCTCACTGTTTATTGGCACCACCATTTGTAATTCATCTGCCTATCTATAATGGTAGAAACCAAAATTACTGTTGATGTTTTCCAAAAGCTAGAGATATATGTTAAAGAGGCTAGGCAATAAAGGAGATCTCTGTGGAAGTCTACAGAGTATATCCACAATACTGATATATTTCCCTTGAAGGCCACACTCGGCTATCTCTCCTTTATGAAAGAAACCACCCACTCCAACACTTTATTCTCATCTGCTGCAGCCTCACGAGCTGCAGCAGATGACTGATGTCATCAGAAGCTACAGATAGATCTAATATCACAACCACTGATGATGATGCTTGATCTAAATTACTTCTAAGAAGGACTAGTAAGGAGGTGAACACTGTTTTAGTGCTTTACCATCTCCTGAATCCTGATTTTCCAGCGACAAGCAAATTATTAGAGGTTAAAAATTCCTGGACCTGTCCCACCATCACATGTTCAATAAGGCAAACTGGCACATGTCTAAGATTAATACAAATATCTTTTTAAAATAAGGGATTAATTAATGCAGTTTTTATGATCAGGGGAATATGAACCTCTAACAACAAAGAATTCACAATCTTTGTAACCTTTTCTACCATCCTGACATTGGCTTTCTTTAGTAGCCAGGAAGGGCAGGGGTTCAATAAACAAGTGGCCCTCATTTTAGACAATATTCTTCCAATCTGCAATTGATCTTGAAGGTCACACTTGGACCAAAATGGTCCAAGCACCTAAGCATCATTCAGAGTAAATCCACAAGAAATAATCTGTTCTACATCATGCCTTTAAAAAAAAAAAAAAAAGAGGCCAATATATTTGAGTGTAAAGCTGAGTTCATCTTTGGACCCACTTGCCTGAGATCCAGTTAACTTACTCATTATCTGAAATAGTTGTTTATGACCCTTCTGTTCAGATATAATGTATAAGGCCTAAACATTTTTTTTCTGCAATTACCTTCAGTCTCTGAAGGTAATCTCTGAATTAAACAATGCTATTTGTCTGAGTCTAATCTTGAGCTTTGTGCTGTTTCTAAGCCCTCAGCACATCAGAAAAACAGGGCACAGGGTGCGCCCTTATTTTTAAGCTTAGGTTTTGTATGAGAGGGCTACCTCATCCAGATTCTCCCCCAATATTTTATTCCAATTTTCCACCAATTTAATAGATAATTTTAATTTCTCTATAATTTACACCTTGCTTCAGAATGGATGAATCAATCCTTTAGAGCTAAACGGTGTTAATGTTGTATGTATACAGTGGAGGAGAAGAGGTGCAGGGGAGATATGATACAGACCTTCAGATACCTGAAAGGTTTTAATGATGCACAATCAGCAAACCTTTTCCATTGGAACTAGGGATCACGTAATGAAACTCCAGGGAGGATGACTCAGAACCAACATTAGGAACTTTTTCTTCATGGAGAGGGTGGTGGATGCCTGGAATGCCCGTCCAGAGGAGGTGGTGAAGACAAAAAAGGTGAAAGATTTCAAAGGGGCATGGGATAAACACTGTGGATCCCTAAAGGCTAAAGAATGGAAATGAAGAAAAAAGTGCATGAGGGCAATTTGCTGGTGTAGCGGTTACTTCCCTTAACCAATAAGCCTTCATACTCTTCATGCAACTCCATTATTGCTCTCTGTTTCAATGGCAAGGGGAAAAAAGGAAAAGGGGAAATATATTCAGACAGCACCCAACAAGGACATTTAATTTTACTGTCTGGGAAAACAAATAAGCATGAGAGTAACTTGCTGATGTGGCTGTTACTACCTTTAACCAATAAGCCTGATACTTCTGATGTAACTCCAACATTACTCTCTACTTTAATGGCAAGAGGTAACAGGGATCTGGACTCAGACAGCAACCTGACTTCGACGGTCTGGGAAACTGATAAGTATGGGGATGAACTGTATGGTGCGGCAGATACTGCCATAAGCTTGCTGGGCAGACTTGATAAACCATTTGGTGCTTTTCTGCCATCACTTCTTTTTTTTTAATAATTTTATCTTTATTCAGATTTTTAACAAAATTTTTTCATTTGCAAAAAATCAAGAAATTAACTGTTAATACATAGATATAACAAGGAAATATTTCTACATTATTTACTGTACTTCAGTAATAAAGTCCCCAAATTGGGAGGATATATAAAGAAATATAACCAAAGTTAATTCAAGGAAAAGTATATTAATTATACATCAGAGACCATACATTTTTTTCCCTACAATTTCTATCTCTGCTCTTTGTCATTCAGAAACACCTCTAGATGGGTAGGATCTAGAAATATAAATTTATTTTTTTGATAGACAACTAGACATTTACATGGATATTTTAAGAAAAAGGATGCTCCAATAGCCAGGACACTTGGTTTAAATACTAAGAATTGTTTACGTCGTAATTGCGTATTGCGAGCAACGTCCGGAAAAACTTGGACCTTTTGCCCACAAAAGGAAATATCTTTATTCCTAAAGAACTTTTGTAGTATTATACCCTTGTCCTGTTCTCTACAAAAAGAGACTACTAAGGTAGCTCTAGAGGAAATATCATCTATGGATGCTTCTAAGAAAGAAGTTAAGTTAGGGGATTCCGGTTGTATAATATCCAGTTCCTCTACACCATCTTGAGGTAGAATCTTAGATTTAGGAATATAGTACAGTTTGGAAATACTTCTCTCATCAATATTTGTTATAGATAAAATTTCAATCAAATATTTCTTGAGTAATTCAAATGCGGATAGCAATCTGGTCATAGGGAAGTTAAGAAACCTTAAATTCCTAATTCGATTTTCATTTTCCAACATTTCTAAATTGCGGTGAATAACTAAACTATCTTTAATAAATGAGTTACTAGCTACTTGTATCGATGTTACCTGGGCATTTGTAACTTTGACATTTTCATCTAAAACATTCAATCGATTCGCATGTTGCTCTATTTTGTTGTTAACTTTTTCAATATCCTCTCTAAATTGCAACGTGGAGGTGGTTAAAGTTTTCTTAACTTCAATAAGCAATTTCCATATATCACTTAAAGTGACATTTTGTGGATCTACTGTTTCCATATTCAAATTCCTTTCATCCCTTAAACAATTTTCTTGAGTTAGTAACCCTCCCGCACCGACTGCATTATCTGAAGTCCCGGGTTGCACGGCATTTGCTGTGTCCCCGGGTCCCTGTACCTTGACTTGTAAATTCGAAATTGATGTCTCCATCAACGGCTGAGATAATTGTAGATTGGCCGGACTCTCTGGCGAACCTGATGAGAAGGAGATTTCAGGTATAGAATATCTTTCGGTCTGTCCTACACGTCTAACCACGTGGGAGTCCATGGGTCCTCTCGTTAGAGCTACTCCCGGGGAAGATGTAGCAAATTTTGTCTTCCTTTTCCTGCCCATATATTGGAAAGGAATCCAACAAACAAGAAAAACAAACCTAAGAAAAAATTTAGAAGGGGCGCGCCCCTTTGGCGCGCGGCTTTGGCCGCGCGCCGGCGGCTGCGCACCGCTGTCCTTTTGGTTTTATCGGGAGTCCCGTCGCCGCAAGATGACGTCAGCAGGGCCGGCAGAAAGGCTGGTTTTCCCTCAGCTCCCTGGGTCCCCCGTTCTCTCAGGGTTCCCCTCGCTGTCCTTTCGCCTTCCTCTCCTGAGAGAGGCTTGTCTCACCGATTCCTCCAGGGACTCGCCGCTGTCCTTCCGGTTTTATCGGGAGTCCCGTCGCCGCAAGATGACGTCAGCAGGGCTGGCAGAAAGGCTGGTTTTCCCTCAGCTCCCTGGGTCCCCCGTTCTCTCAGGGTTCCCCTCGCTGTCCTTTCGCCTTCCTCTCCTGAGAGAGGCTTGTCTCACCGATTCCTCCGGGGACTCGCCGCTGTCCTTCCGGTTTTATCGGGAGTCCCGTCGCCGCAAGATGACGTCAGCAGGGCCGGCAGAAAGGCTGGTTTTCCCTCAGCTCCCTGGGTCCCCCGTTCTCTCAGGGTTCCCCTCGCTGTCCTTTCGCCTTCCTCTCCTGAGAGAGGCTTGTCTCACCGATTCCTCCGGGGACTCGCCGCTGTCCTTCCAGTTTTATCGGGAGTCCCGTCGCCACAAGATGACGTCAGCAGGGCTGGCAGAAAGGCTGGTTTTCCCTCAGCTCCCTGGGTCCCCCGTTCTCTCAGGGTTCCCCTCGCTGTCCTTTCGCCTTCCTCTCCTGAGAGAGGCTTGTCTCACCGATTCCTCCGGGGACTCGCCACTGTCCTTCCGGTTTTATCGGGAGTCCCGTTGCTGCAAGATGACGTCAGCAGGGCCGGCAGAAAGGCTGGTTTTCCCTCAGCTCCCTGGGTCCCCTGTTCTCTCAGGGTTCCCCTCGCTGTCCTTTCGCCTTCCTCTCCTGAGAGAGGCTTGTCTCACCGATTCCTCCGGTTCTGCCATCACTTCTATGTGTGATAAGCTGCTGTGACAAACCTAATGGAATCAGAGACTGAACCAATAGATGGATGAGATACAGATATACTTATTGTGGCCAGGCCAGAGCTGTGAGGATCATCTTTATCTTGTCCTGAAGAACCTTCTGGGCAGTCTCTGGCAATGACAGGAATTGGTGGGCATGCATAGAGCTAACCTACAACTTAGTCTATCACAAAAGCTGATCTGTAGCTGCTTGGATGCTTGGAGTGGAATGTCTCAAAATTCCTTTGGTCCTCTGAATTGAATAGGTTGATTGCTGATGTTCCCCAATGAGTGAACATGTTATCCATACTAACATAGTAACACAGTAATAATGACAGAAAAGAATCAAACGGTCCATCCAGTCTGCCCAGCAAGCTACTTATGGTAGTATCTGCCGCGCCTTGCAGGTTATCCCATGTTTTGATGAGCCTTCTTGAAAATTCAGACAGTACCAATGGGTTTTGCTTATGGACTTGGCCTTAGAAGCAATCCTGCACTTTTTGACTTATGTCCGAGTATCAGTACCCCAGACCATAAAAGTTGGGGCCCTCGGTTGTTGTCTGAATCTAACTCCCCTTTTCCCCCTGTCATCGAAGTGGAGAGATATGTTGCAGTTGCATCAAAAGTATCAAGGCTTATTGGTTAAAGGTAATAAACACTGCACAAGCATGTTACACCCATAGACCCTTTTCTTCATTTCCCTCCTCTAGCCTTTAGGGATCCACAGTGTTTATCCCATGTCACTTTGGATTGTTTGTCTGTTTTCATCTTCACGTCCTCCAGAAGGCATTTCAGGCATCCACCACCTTGGCTGTGAAAAAATATTTCCTGACGTTAGTTCTGAGTCATTTCCCCTGGACTTTCATTTCGTGACTCCTAGTTCTACTGATTTCTTTCCAAAGGAAAAGGTTGAATTTCATGCATCATTAAAACCTTTCAGGTATCTGGAGGTCTGTATCATATCTCCCATGCTCCTCCTCTCCTCCAGGGTAAGCTGCATTCTAATTCAAAAGTGCTGTGGTGTGACTGCTTCTTAATTTTATTTCAGATTAATGTTGTTACTCAAAAATGTTACGGCCAGTTTGGCACAAATACAATAAAGGCCTTTGATAGATAATCAGGCTTTTAAGAATCATTGGGGCCGATGCAATACAGTGCGCTCAGCCAGACACGGGTTAAATAGGCGCTAATCCACCCCCTAATGCAATAGGGGGATTAGCGCCTATTTAAAGCCCGTCCGATGCGGAGTGAATGTGATCGCGCTCATCACCTGCAAATGCAGGTGAATGAAGCTAATGAGGCTATTACTCATTCACTCCGCATTTAAAAAAAAAAAGGTGTGCATCTCAGACGCACATTTAGCTCTCAGGTATTAACGCCTGCTTGGAGCAGGCATTAATAGCTAAGCGCATGTAAAAGAAGTACAGAAAAGCAGAAAAACTGCTTTTCTGTACTTCTTAAGTAAAAAAAAAGAAAAGAAAAAAAAACCCCTCGGCAAACCACCAAGTTATGAAGACAGATGCCGATAAACTCAGCCTTTATTGTAAACTCGGCGTCCGTTTTCATTACTGGCAGTCGTCCGGTTTTGAAAACAGATGCAGAGTTTACCGGTGTCAGTTTTCATAACCGGCAGCCACCGCGGGTTCGTGTTATCAAGGAGGCGCTAGGGGCAAGCAAGCGACCTTAGCGCCTCCTTGCTAGTGCGACCTCCTAATTTCCATATAGCATGGCGCCCCCCTTGCGGGCGCCATGCGCACGTTAAGAAAGCAGGTGATGACTTTTTAGCGCCCGCTTTCCGTGCTTTTTTTTGCATCGGCCCCATTGGCTGTTGGAGTTTCAAAAAAACATTAGCGAATGATGATTGTGCATGAGATGTTGAGCAATTATTTAAATATGGAATACACTATTGTCTAAAACCTGTATTAAACTTGCACCTCAAAGTTGTACAGGTTAGGATTTCATGCAGATACACCTTGGTTTTCTCAGGAATTGGTGATTCAAGGCAGAGTGAGAGATGTTGGCGAAAGAGCCAGATACTACATCTAAAGAGCTGTACTTGGGCCTGTTGCATGATAATAGAAATCATTGTATATAAAAACATGAAGTTATATTAAAACTAAAATAGATAACTCAATAAGCAAGCCTTGCGAATTTTTCTCTATTGTTCGGTGTTTGGTTGCTAAATCCACAATTCATATTGAATCTTATCCCAGTTATGAGTTTTTGGCAAATTTCTTTCATGATAAAGTGCAAAAAATCCAATTACAGCTTAATAATTTGAATGGGCTACGTACAATTCCAATTGAAAGAAGGTCAACATTTGCACATTTCACTTAGATTCTTGCTTAGATTCTTGTCCACTTGCTTATGTTAAGTGAATCAGTGATGCAACAAGCGATAGTAAATACATCTTTTACTGATGGTACTGTACCTGTTGCCCTGAGTCAAAAGTTAGTCTTGTACAGAAATATGCAACTTTATCTCCAGACATAATAGCCAATTACTGTCCGATTTATACCTAACCAGCTACAGCAAAGTATCTTCTAAAGAAGTTGGATGATTTTTTGATGCAGTGTGCTGTGCAGTACTAGATGATCAGCAATATGGATTCTGTAAAGCACACAATACAAAGTTATTATTGTTATCTCTTATGGATGCACTTCATGTTAAACTGGACCAAAGTGAAACAGGGACATTAATACAGCTGGATATACTGTAACTGCTGCATTTGACATGATCCATCATGATAATTTGATTATCAGACTCCAACAAACTGGAATAGAAGGCACTATACTCCTCTGGTTTAAATCATTTGTATACAGTAGGTAGCAGTGTGTAATGCTTGGGACTGACTGTTCAGATTGATTTGATATCAGATCTGGCATTCCACAAGGGTCAGCACTGTCCGCTATTCTATTAAATGTGCATTTACATTCTTTAGGAAGCTTACTGAAGCCACTGGGTCTGCTTTATTTCATGTATGCAAACAATATCCAGTTTCTAATTCCCTGCACTGTCAATGGTACTTTTCCAGCTGTGTCGTTTGAAGATGATATAAGGACGATAAGTGATTAGTTAAGGAATAATTGTCTGGTTCTAAATATTTCTAAAACTACCTTATTATGGATTGGCAGGCAGCTCCCAGTAAATAGGTTTACTAATCTAATGTATGAAAACCATCAAATACCAATTGCCTTTGAAATCAGGAATTTAGGTATAATAATTGATTCCAAACCAACATTAAAGGCTTATAACACAAAGGTTGTACAAACTGCCTTTATAAATTGAAGATGTTGTGCTCTGGCCTTTAAAACCTTTGCTCCCCCTCAGATTCATTTAGATCTGTACTGCAGGAATTCCTGTTTGGTCAAACTGATTATTGTAATAGTTTATTTGTTGGACTGCCAAAAATCTTATTAAGAGTTCTGCAGTTGATGCAGACTGTGACAGCCCAGTTGCTGATGGGCATGCCAGCATTTACTCCAATGTCGATAGATCCCCTTTGAGATCCACACAACAGAGAGTAGAATTCAAACTGTTAGTCATAATTCATAAATTACATTATAAAGAATATACTGGCTCTCTGAGGTGGAAATTACAAACATATAAGCCATGTCAAACACTGAGGTTTGTGGGAGAAAATGTTTGCATATTCCATCTTGAAGGGATTATAAATTTAGGACTATTCAAGGATGGGCCATTTTTTGTACACTGGGCCTGTCCTATGAAACAGCCTTCCAGAGGAGCTATATGGTTAAACACACATTAAGATTTTTAGAAAGAAGCTTAAAATATTATGCTTTTCAGAGGCGTTTGATTAATGTAGTACCATATTTTATTTCTGTGTTCTAATTTGTTCATGTAGAAGTAATATGTGATTTATTACTGTTTATTTGTATTATATTAGATATGTTGTTATTTTAATCTGCCATGGACACAGGTCTAGAAGTGACAGAATATAAATAATGATTAAATAAATAAATACATGAAGGCAGACAACTTCCTACAGAAGAAATTATGCCCAGCAACAGAATTGTTACTTCAAGGACATTTGGCATGGCAGATCTAACAACCGCCTACAAAACAAACCCCTGTTGGGACTGAAATAACAAGCTATACAACTAACTTAAAGACAGTGCACATTTTCAGGCAAACAGATACCGCTTCCAAGTTGCCTGCAGAGACAAGCAGTATCTGTACCAGCTCAGCCAAGCGATGGATCATAGAGTCTCTACTGTTACCTGGGAAAACAAGAAAACTCTGGCCTGGCCGAGAAAGGGTGATAACAATGTGTATGAAAAAAAGCAATAATGGGCACAGCTACAACAACATCTACAGCAGCAGCAGTTGACCACTGATCAGACTGGAAAACAGCTTTCTTGTTTCCTTTGCTTTTGGCCAGAGCAGAGAACCAGCTAAGAAATATCCTCTTCATTTGGTAGTCAGGCAAAATCAAACGTTTTTGTTGAACTAGCTTTACCGTAGGTTATGATTTTATGCTTTGTCTATATAACCAGGGCCAGTGCAAGAATATTTGTTGCCCTAGGCAAACCTTCAGTCATACACCTCCTCCCCAACTTACCTATTTGGTGGCAGCTCCAGCACAATGCTCTCTCCTAGCAGCGGCAGTCGCTCCAACACAGTGTTCCTTTACCGGGCAGTATTAGCTTTGCCACACCACCCCTCTAGGCAAGATTTTGCCACCCCCAAAATTTTGACACTCTAGGCGACCACCTAGCTTTCCTAATGGAAGCACTGGTCTTGTATATACCAGGGTTACAATAAATACCACAGTACTACTTGTTGTTCTCTGTCTTTCTCTGTATCCCACCATGCTTCCTCACAGCCATTTTAATGGAAGTAACAGCAGTTGTTTATAGGTCTTGGTTATAATTAGGGCTTCTGTTTTTCAGTTAAACCTAAAAAACTGGGATAAAACGCCCCCAACGGGGAAATTGGGGTTTTCAGGCCTTGAGGTGCTCTGATGATGTCATCTGGCTGCTGCAAACAGCAATCAGATATCATCATCAGAGCGGGCCGATGGAGCGCCCAAGCCCTGCCGTGCAAGAAAACAAAAGCACTGTGAGAGCAGCGGGTCGGCAAGAAGCCCAAGCCCTGCTGGCTCAAGAAGAGGAGCAACACTGGTATGAGCAGGGAAGGGGATGGGGAAAAGCAATGGGGAGGGAGGGGAGAGCAAAAGGGGGATTGAAGTGCAATGAGGAGGGAAGGATGCATACAAACATACACACATTGCCACTCCCATTGGCACACACACCCTCCAGACACACACACACACACATACACCTGGCCAACCCTTCTAGACATACATACACACTCGTTCCCCTGCAACCCTCTCCAGACATACAGTACATCCCCTCTTACCTCCATCCCATTCCAGCTGCATACACACACCCTACCACCCTCACTCTAGCACATACACACACTGAATAACACAGCATGTAAACATTTTAAGAAATTGATTTATGGCTTATTAAATTGAATCCCATATAAATGCGCCAAAATTTGTATTTGTACCATGAAAACACTGATAAACACCTATTTTTGTTCCCCTCAAAACCCCCTAATTGCATGAAAAATTACCCCCTAAATTTGCACTTTATAAACCCCTAAATCAGAAGCGCTAGCTGCTATTTTTTTTTTTTTTTTACATTTTGTTGTGATCTCTGCTGAATAAAAAAGTAACAGTTTACACAGTATACATGAGAATTTAAAGGCTAGGTGGGCCCCATTCCCCCCAGCCGATAATTAACATGGAGGTGGGACGCGTATCATGTTTTTTAAAATGTTGCTTCAATGGGACATGGGGGTAGGATGCTGTGCTTCAGGAGCCATTATAGTTTGGCAACAATTTTTTTAAATAATCCATTGCTATTGGTTCCCGAGGGCAGCACTGGCTTTCTGCTGTCACGGAAGCAGAATTACTTGCTGCAGTTCGGGGACCGAGGGTTGGAGTGCATATCTTTTCCTGGGCTTCTTCCTTAACTGGCATTTTATCAGCGTTGTTTTTTCATTCTTATAGAATTGCTAGAGGATGGGCCATCACAGAAAGGATCGGAATGCTGAAAAGTCAATTGATCCACCCTCCGCCAGTCAGCGTGTGGTTTTGGCAGTTCCTGCCTGCCCCCCGGCGTGTGGCTTACCTCCTCTGGACCTCCCTATTCCAGGGCATTCTCTAGAACAGGCAAGTTTGGAGTCCTTGGCCCCGGTTTCTGAACATTTATGTCCGGTTTCTGTTCTGGAACAGGCCTGTGTTCCCTCCAGTGACGCTCACCCCCCCCCCTTCCTTCTGGTGATGATTCTGGTGAGAGCGACCCAGAGTCTGTGGACTCCATTGTGCTCCACCCTACTCCTCCTAAGCCCTTCCTTAGTTCATAATCAAGCGACGATGCAGGTGGGCCTGGGAGGAATTCTCTTTCAATGCTTCCATGGGTGAATTCCTTTACCCGACGGGGTTTCCTGTAGAGAAAGGCAGTGTATCGACCCCAGCGGGGGTGAAGGGGAGGGGAGGCGTGTCCCTTCCTGCTGAAGGGGGCTTAGCCCCTCCACAGTTGGATTCCAGAGCTTCTATGAATCCAGTTGATGAAGGGGTTCTCTCTTCCCGGAGTTCCTCCCTGTCTAATGAGCAGGGCTCCCACCCCCCCTTAGTGTCTGGCCCTGAAAAAGACATTAGCAGGGGTGGGAAAGGTAAGGGAAAAGACCACCTTTCTAAAGAGGTGGTCCATACCAACAGAAGCTGTGTTTTGCCCCTGCGAGTTAGCCCATTTGCCAGAAGGGTTCCTCATCCTAAAGGTTCTAAGGCTAACCTTAGTACCCTCCCACCAGAGGCTTGTGGTCAGATCCATCCAGGTTCCAGGGCAGAGCAACTGAAAAATAAGGGTACATGAGAAAATAATCAATATCCTATGGATCAGGGCAGTTCTTGTCACCTTCCTTCTGGAGGTGCATTTCATCAGCAGTTTTCTTACAACACTACTTTTTCGAATAGTACTTTTAGTTCTAGCCAGTGGTCGGCTAGTGGTGCTCCTTCGGGTGCTCCTTCGGGTGGTGAGGGGATTTTGGGGCTGGGGGGGTTTTGGTGGATGACCAGCCTGGTACACGGGTGCTTTTATGGGTGGACAGGGGTTCCCTAGTCAGTGGGGATTGGCGCCAATTGGTGTTGGGGTGAAAGGTTCAGACTCTGCATTTAGCACTCAAGGAGGAGGCAGTAGACACTGAGTTCCTTGGGCTGGGAAGGGCACATCAGTGTACAGGGGAAGTTTGGTGGGCTTTGTTCCTCATGTTGCAGGTGCGGAGAGAGGGGATGAGCTGCCAGGGATGTCATGCCAGGAAGCATGGAAAGTGCAGGAAGAGTCAGGGGACGCGTGGAGCAGAGTCAACAGAAAAATCTCATGTCAAGCGTGGTTGAAGAGGTGTCTGGTGAAAGTGCAAGCCAACTGAGATCAGGTGAGGCAGGTTCTGTTACTGGGGATGATTTTAAAGGACTTAATAAAAGAAAAAGAAGTCTAGGAGCCCTAGTCCTTACTCTCTGTCTCAGTCTTCATCATCTTCTTCGAGGGTCCTAGTCAAGATATGGGTCATCCAGCTTTGACGTCCTTAACTGAATTATGGGAAGGAGAGCCAAGGAAGTTAATGAGGAAGATAAGAAACCATAGATGCGCAACTATCTTTAAGTTGTTGGAAGGTAGGAGGGGGAGTAGGAAGGAAAGGAAGAAGGGTAAAAAGAAGGGAAAAGATATGAAGTTTGTCCAGAAAGTGTCTAAGAATATAGTTAATTGGGTGAGATGTTTTCTTTGTTTAGCTAGTGTAGTTGGTCATTTTGACCCATCTCAATATGGTTCTTTGTTAGCCTATGCTGTTGCTGATAGTAAACTAGGGGTATTCAGGGATTATGAGGGATGGGCCTGGCTGAATTATGATGAGCGTTTCTGAGATAAGATGGCCGGGATTCACTTCATGTCATGGGGGACACAAGACATTTATTTGTGGTTAACACGGAAAATGGCGCCGGCAGGAGATCGACTGCAGGAGGTCTTTCAGCGAGGGTTCCGGCGCCTCGCTGAACGACCTCCTGCAGTCGATCTCCTGCCGGCGCCATTTTCCGTACGAAAACGATTCGCGGCGGGAAATCGCTCCCTGACCCCCGCTGGACCTCCAGGAACTTTTGGCCAGCTTGGGGGGGGCCTCCTGACCCCCACAAGACTTGCCAAAAGTCCAGCGGGGGTCCGGAAGGACCTCCTGCCGTCCAATCGTGTTCGTCTATGGCCGCCGCCGCCATTTTTCGGCGCCATTTTGGAAAATGGCGCCGGCTGAAGACAACAAGATTCAGTAGCAGGAGCCCGTTCCGGACCGCTGCCGTTCCGGACCGCTGCTGGACCCGCAGGTTATTTAAGTCATTTGGGGGGGGGGGTTCGGGAGGGTGGGGGATTTAATTTAAAGGGTCGGGGTTGGTTTTTAGGGGGTTTTAATGTGCCGGTTTTGCGATTTTACGTTTTTTCGATTTTTTACGATTTTTCACGATTTTTCACGATATTTTACCCCCCCAAATGGCAACAATACGATTCCCTCCCCCTCCCAGCCGAAATCGATCGTTAAGACGATCGAGGACACGATTCACATCTCTAGTAATTATATTGGGGCAGTTGGGTGCTGTCTGTTGGTCTGAATATGAGGTGTTACTTTTCCGGGTGCCATTTATGTTTGCCTTCTTTGGTGCCATGAGAGTAAGGGAGTTGGGGGCTGATTCGAAAGATAATGTGCTGGGGCAGGGTTGCAATTTACAAATGTATGTGTTTATGATAATTGCACAAGTTTAAAGTATTCACAAGTTTAAAGTGGATCAAAGGGGAAAAGGGCATGTGATTACATTAGTTCCTTAGGCAGATGCATTGTCTTGCCCAGTTCACTGTGCGCAAGCTTTTGTGAAGGTTAGACTGATGGTGAGAGGTTCAATTTTGATGCATGCCAATGGTTGTCCCTTAACTAAGTTCCAATTTTCAAGAATGTTGGGATTGGTGGTGGAATGCAGATGTTTTTAGTATGCATTCTTTCCACATAGGGGCAGCCATTACGGGAGTGGAAATGGGTTTTTTGGAGAATATGATTCGGTGTTGGGGCCACTTGGCAATAGTGATCATAACAAGATCAAATTTAAACTAATAACTGGAAGGGAGACAATAAGAAAATCTACAGCTCTAATACTAAATTTGAAAAGGGAAACTTTGATAAAATGAGGAAAATAGTTATGAAAAAAACTGAAAGGTGCAGCTGAAAAAGGTTAAAAGTATTCAAAAGGCATGTACATTGTTTAAAAATACAATCCTAGACACGCAGTCCAGAGGTATTCTATGCATTAAGAAAGGTGGAAGGGAGGCAAAACAATTACCAGCATGGTTAAAAGGTGAGGGGAAAGAAGCTATTTTAGCAAAAAAAAAACAAAAACAAAAACATGCTTCAAAAATTGGAAGGATCCATCTGAAGAAAATAGGAAAAAGCATAAGCATTGTCAAGTTAAGTGTAACAAATTGATAAGACAGGCGAAGTGAGAATTTGAAATGAAGTTGGCCATAGAGGCAAAAACTCATAATAAAAACTTTTTAAAATATATCCGAAGCAAGAAACCTGTGAGGGAGTCGGTTGGACTTTAGATGATTGAGGGATTAAAGGTGCTCTTAGGGAAGATAAGGCAATTGCAGAAGGACAAAATTAATTCTTTGCGTCTGTGTTTACTAATGAGGATGTTGGGGAGTTACCAGTTCCGGAGATGGTTTTCAAGGGTGATGAGTCAGATGAACTGAACCAAATCACTGTGAACCTGGAAGATGTAGTAGGCCAGATTGGCAAACTAAAGAGTAGTAAATCATCTGGTCTGGATGGTATGCATCCTAGGATTCTGAAGGGACTAAAAAATGAAATTTCAGATCTATTAGATAAATTTGTAACCTATCATTAAAATCACCCATTGTACCTGAAGACTGGAGGGTGGACAATGTAACCCCAATATTTAAAAAGGGTTCCAGGGGCGATCTGGGAAACTATATACCAGTGAGCCTGACTTCAGTGCTGCGAAAAATGGTGGAAACAATTCCAAAGATCAAAATCATAGAGCATATAGAAAGACAAGGTTTAATGGAACTCAGTTAACATGGATTTACCCAAGGAAGTCTTGCCTCACAAATCTGCCTCATATTTTTGAAGGAGTTAATAAACATGTGGATAAAGGTGAACCAGTAGATGTAGCGTATTTGGATTTTCAGAAGGCTTTTGACAAAGTCCCTCATGAGAGGCTTCTAAGAAAACTAAAAAGTCATGGGATAGGAGGCGATGTCCTTTCATGGATTACAAACTGGTTAAAGGACAGGAAACAGAGAATAGGATTAAATGGTCAATTTTCTCAGTGGAAAAGGGCAAACAGTGAAGCGGCTCAGGGATCTGTACTTGGACGGGTGCTTTTCAATATATTTATAAATGATCTGGAAAGGAATATGACGAGTGAGGTTATCAAATTTGCAATTGATACAAAATTATTCAGAGTAGTTAGGTTACAAACGGATTGTGATACATTGCAGGAGAACCTTGTGAGACTGGAAATTGGGCATCCAATGGGAGATGAAATTTAATGTGGACAAGTCCAAGGTGTTGCATATAGGGAAAAATAACCCTTGCTGTAGTTACACGATGTTAGGTTCCATATTAGGAGTTACTACCCAGGAAAAAGATCTAGGCATCATAGTGGATAATAGGGATGTGAATCGTTTTTTGACGATTTAAAATATCATCCGATATTTTTTAGACCGTCATTAATCGTTAAAGAGTGCGATACAATAGAAATGCCACTGATTTATCGTGAAAAAATCGTTAATCGGGTTAGTGCACACTAACGGGAGTTAGGACACAACCTAAAAACCCACCCGACCCTTTAAAACTGCTCCCTTAACCTCCACCACCCTCCCAACCCCCCCAAAAAACATTTTAAAATTACCTAGTGGTCCAGCGGGGGTCCCGGGAGCATTCTCTCGCACTCGGGCTGTCAGCCGATAAACAAAAAACCCACCCGACCCTTTAAAACCACTCCCTTAGCCTCCACCACCCTCCCGACCCCCACAAAAGCATTTTAAAATTACCTGGTGGTCCAGTGGGCCCCGGGAGTGATCTCCCACTCTCGGGCCGTCGGCTGCCACTAATAAAAATGGCGACAATGGCCCTTTGCCCTTACCATGTGACAGGGTAACCGTGCCATTGGCCGGCCCCTGTCACATGGTAGGAGCACTGGACGGCGGTGCTATTTTTAAGATGGTGCCGGCCGGCCGCTGGATGGCCCGCGCCATCCATCTCTAGTGGATAATACTTTGAAATTGTCGGCTCAGTGTGCTGCAGCAGACAAAGAAGCAAAAAGAATGTGAGGAATTATTAGGAAGCGAATGGTTTATAAAACGGAAAATGTCATAATGCCTCTGTATCGCTCAATGTTGAGACCATTCCTTGAATACTGTGTACAATTCTGATGAACGCATCTCAAAAAATATATAGTTGCGATGAAGAAGTTACAGAGAAAGGCAGCCAAAATGATAAATTGGATTGAACAGCTCCCCTATAAGGAAAGGCTGAAGAGGTTAGGGCTCTTCAGCTGATGGCTGAGGGGGGATATGATAGAAGTCTTTAAAATCATGAGAGGCTTGAACGAGTAGATGTGAATCAGTTATTTACACTTTCGGATAGTTGAAGAACTAGGGGGCACTCCTAGTTAGCAAGCAGCACATTTAAGACTAATCGGAGAAAATTATTTTTCACTGAACGCACAATTAAGCTCTGGAATTTGTTGCCAGAGGCAGTGGTTAGTGCATTTAGTGTAGCTGGGTTTAAAAAATGTTTAGATAAGTTCTTGAAGAAGTTCATTAACTGCTATTAATCAAGTTGACTTAGGGAATGGCCTCTGCTATTACTGGCATCAGTAGCATGGGCTCTTCTTAGTGTTTGGGTACTTGCCAGGTTCTTGTGGCCTGGTTTGGCCTCTGTTGGAAACAGGATGCTGGGCTTGATGGACCATTGGTCTGACCCAGCATGGCAATTTCTTATGTTCTTATGTCCATCGGGAAGTGGCGATCCAGGGCCTTTGCGTTATATGTGCGAAGGTAAGGGTTGAGGGAGGGGCTGGAAGGGAGAGCAGCATTGCATAAGCAGTGTGTTATTCTTTACAGAATGGTGGGGGTTATCATTGATCAGGAGTGTGTCTGGATTGTGGGCCATTTCTTTGATCACTGGACTCAGCAAGCAGGGCTTAAAGAGACCATATGGTGAACATCAAACCTTGGAAAAGATGAAGTGGAGGATTCACTGGTTTGGTAATCGAGGAATGAGGTGGGAAGAGTTGTTGGCCCTTAGGTAAGGATGGTATCGAGGCGGGGGATCTCCAGAAATCATTTTGATTCACCTTGGGGGTAATGATATAGGGTCTTGTTCTTGCAAACAGTTTGTGGCAATGGACCGGAAGGATTTCACATGCATTATGAACAGAATGCCTAATACAAGGTCGGGTTGGCCGATATGATCATTAGACTCAAATTAAAGAACAAGCCCTTATGGAAGAGTGGTATGAAGCTGGGTCGTAGGTCAGGGTTGCTTTTGGGTGCAACATGAATGGGCATGGGATACATGTGAGGGGTTATATTGGGACGATGGTGTACATTTGTCAAAAGAGGGGTCAGACTTTTTTAATAATGTATTATAGGAGGTTTTTGAGAGAGTGATTAAGGAGTATTAGTTAGGCCGCAGAGGGGGCATCAAGGGCAACCATGGTTGTCCTTGTTTGTGGCAGAAACCTGAGCCCAAAATATTGTCAATTGTTAATAATTGTGAGTTAAAAGGGGGCATTGGGGGGGGGCTGCTACATGAGAAAGCTGATGATCAGTGGGGGTTGCTGTTCAAGGCTGTTGACTTACCAATGATGGGATTTGCCAGGGTAAGAAATACTGGAGGATTGATTAATTCTGTTTGCCACTGGGGTGTGGTGGCATGCAAATTAGTGTGTGGGGGGGGCGAAGCGAGATGACAAGATATTGTTTCATTGTTAGTGTTATGAGGGCTAGGGTTAGGTTATTGCTTAATAAACTGCAGCCTTTTGTAAAGCCATAATGTTGTCATGTCTTTTGTGGGGGAGGAGGGAAATTATAGAAGTGCAAGTCTCGCATCCCTATGTTATTTAAAGGCTGGGTTGGCCCCTTTCCCCCCAGCTGATATTAACATGGGGGCAGGATGCGCATCATGGTTTTTAAATTTTGCTTCAACGGGAGGTGGGGGTAGGGTGCTGCGCCTCAGGTGCCGTTATTGTTTGGCAACAATGTTTTGAAATAATCGATTGCCATTAGTTCCCGAGGGCAGCATGGGCTTTCTGCTGTCAGGCAAGCAGAATTACTTGCTGCAGTCCAGCGTTGGGGGCGCGTATCTTTTCCTACCTCCCTCCCTATGGTATGTTTCTGTTTCAATGTGAAGTTTGATGTTTTATCGCAGGACTCATTAATTCCATATGCCACTGGGGCATGTGGCATGCGAACTGGTGTGGGGGTGGGGGCGAAGCGAGATGACGAGGTATTGTTTCATTGTTAGTGTTATGAGGGCTCGGGTTGGGTTATTGCTTAATAAAGTGCGGTGTTTTGTAAAGCCATAATGTTGTCATGTCTTTTGGGGGGGGAGGAGGGAAGTTATAGAGGCGCAAGTTTCGCATCCCTATGTTACTGCACCACATGAATAAATTCAATGGACTGCAACATTATGCTCTTACAGATTGGTGTTCAGTGCCTACAATGAGGAAGTGATAATGTGGTAAATAATCTCCTTTAAATGGGATGCAGGAATGCCTAGCAGAAAAAATGGGCTACAGAATTAGATTTAAACAGGTTTATGTTACAAAGATGGCATGCCAGGTTAATTTAAAAGCATCCACTAAAAAAAATCCCAGTAATAAAAGACAGTCCCACGCTGAGGCTGTCATGAGGGGAACTGAGTTGGAACAACTTTAAAAAGAAAGGGACCATAAAATAAAGACAAGAGCATACAGGACATGTATTATAGAATCAATTCATTCCATATTATTTTTGCCTCTGAATGGTAACTAGTAGGAAATACTTGAGTTTCCCTGAATAGCAGCTCTCATAATACAATATATTCACCATATATATTTGACACAAAAAATATTATTTGGATTAGAATGAAAGAAGTAGGGATGTTTGGAGGCAAAACATTTGTTTTGGTTTGTTTATTCATTTTGTAAGTCACCTCCATTTGTTTCATTATTTTCAAATGAAAAAATTATGTTTATTCATTTCATTTGATTTTTGGTTTTCTATTAAATTCAATTGGGGAAGCAATACAACCTATTTTGAGCTTCAAAACTGGGGTTTTCTAATCAGTTCTAATGAAACTTGCGAGTAGATAATTTCAGAAGTGGAAAGAGAATTCCAAGGCATCAAGATTGTGGCAAAGTGGCACCAAAATTGGTATTAATAGCCTAAGTGGCAAAAAGGTACCAGCAGTAGCAGAGGTCTCCAAGACACCATGAGAGGAGCATAGCAGCAAGTGTTAAGAACACCCCAAGGCATCAAAAGAGCGCACTGATAATATTGGCATGAACTCTCAAAGGCAGTATGAGATGGACAAAGCAGCATCAAGACTGGCATGAACATCCTAAGGCACCATGAAGGGGGAACAAAGTAGCAAATGTAGCAGAAAAACACAGTGACTGAAAAAGGGACAAAGCAGCATAAAGAGTGACATGAACACTCCAAGACACCATGACAGATGCAAAGCAGTCACCTACAGTGGCAACCTCATTCCAAGGTGAAGAATTTGGAGAATGGTAGCAAGACTCCAAGGTGTAAAGTATGAGTATGGCAGCAAGGCTGAATGGCAGAAAGACCCTCAAGGTATAGCATGAGGGTATAGCAGCAAGGCAGAATGGTAGCAAGACCCCCAAACATGGTAGAGTATGGGGTATGGCAGCAAGACCCCTGAGGTATAGCATCAGGGATTATTTAGTATCAGCGTATGGAGCACTGTGGCACATAAGGCATAGCTTAATTGGTTGAATGTGCTATTATTTATTTTAAATGTTTTGTTTTATTATGTATGTGTCCTAGGGATGTGAATCGGGCTTCGGACGATTGAAAATATCGTACGATATTTTCAAAATTGTCAGAAATCGGGGGCTTCCCCAAAACGATAGGAAAACCCCACAATATTGTTCGTGGGGGTTCTCTTAATGTTTTGGGGGAGGGCGGGAAAAACGGCACACAAAAATAACCCCTAAACCCACCCCGACCCTTTAAAACTAATCCCTTAGCTTCCCCCACCCTCCCGACCCCCCAAAAAACTTTTTACAGGTACCTGGTGGTCCAGTGCAGGTCCCAGGAGTGATCTCCCGCTCCCGGGCTGTCGGCTGCCACTAATAAAAATGGCGCCGATGGCCTTTGCCCTTACCATGTGACAGGGTATCCGTGCCATTGGCCGGCCCCTGTCACATGGTAGGAGCACTGGATGGCCCGTGCCATTTTTAAAGATGGCGCCGGCCATCCAGTGCTCCCTCCATGTGACAGGGGCCGGCCAATGGCACGGATACCCTGTCACATGGTAAGGGCAAAGGCCATCGGCGCCATTTTTATTAGTGGTAGCTGACGGCCTGAGAGAGGGAGATCGCTCCCGGGACCCCCACTGGACCACCAGGTACCTGTAAAATGTTTTTGGGGGAGGTTGGAAGGGTGGGGGAAGCTAAGGGATTAGTTTTAAAGGGTCGGGGTGGGTTTTTTGTTTATCGGCTCGAGTGCAGCCGATAAACAAAACCGCGATCGGGCCGGAAGAAAAAAAAAAACCCGATGTGAATCGGAACCAGAATCCGAACCGATTCCGGTTCCGATTCACATCTCTAATGAGTCCTATTCTCTGCTGTACATTTTTTGAATATGTGTGAGCCATAAATCGTTTTAAATAAAATAAAAAATTAATTAAGCAGGAGTATGGCAGTAAGGCAGAGTGGCAGCAAGACCCCCAAGATGATACCACAGGGGCATGGCGATTAGGCAGAGTGGCAGCAAGACCCCCAAGGTGTAGGATCAGGAGTATTGCAGCAAGGCAAAGTGACAATCAGACCTCCAGTGTGGTACATCAGGTGGCATGGCAGTTAAGCAAAATGGCAGCAAGACCCACAAGGTGTAGAGTATAGGGAAATCTCAAACAGCACAAAGTCATTAAAACCCCCAAAGCACAGAGATGGGAAATTGCAAACAGCTCAAAAACATCAAAACCACCAAAGCATGGAGTGCTGGGAATCACAACCAACACAAAGGATTCAAAACTCCTAGGGGGAAATATGCAGCTGCTGAGAGGCTTGGCTAGTTAGCTGCTGAATATACCCGGCTATCTTAAAGTTAGCCATATATGTTTATGTGGCTAATTTAGGACAGGTTAGTGGCATGACAAGTGTTAGCCCAGAGAGACCATTTTGAACTTTTCTCTTCTTAGAAACTTGTTCAAGGCTCTCAAGTCCAAAATAGGACAGAGTCCCCCTGTTTTATTTTATATCAGGAAATAGCAAGAGTAGAACCCCTGCCCTCACTGCCACAGTAGATCGGGTTCAACTGATCTGGCCATTACGAGAGCGGAAAGCTCCATCAAGAGTATTTCCTGATGTGAGGATAGACCTCAAGAGGAGCACAGGAGAGAGTCCAAGGGGGCACTCAGGAAGTTCAACCGATACCCTCGATGAACGATGGACAGGACCCACCGGTCCGAGGTGATAATTGGCCAACAGTCCATGAAAAATCATAGCTGGACTCCAATGAGAGGGCCTGGTGTTGATTATGCCTCCCCCCCCCCCCCCCCCCCCCGCAGCCAGTCAAAACCCTGTAGCAGGGCTTGGCTAGGGGTGCTGGCTGAGGCCTGGAGGTTCGCTGCTGTCTGGGGTGGCCCCTACAGCCCATGTGCTGAGAACGAGCACGAGAGGCAGGAGGATAATACTTTCTCTGGCAATAAAAGGACCTCCTTAGGCCTTGTCGTGAGGATTTCCTGGCAGAGGACCGCGTGTCCAATGAACTGGCAGAGCGATGCTGAAGGATATCATGGTGATCTGAGCCACAGCATCCCTCACCTTATCACCAAAAAGGTTCTCACCAGTACACAGCAGACCCGCAAGCTTCTCCTGGACTGCTGGCCAGAGATCAGAGGCTCGGAGCCAGGCCATCCCACAGGCACCAAAGCCCGCTGCAGCCACCCTAGCTGCCGTTTCAAACACGTCGTAGGTGGAGCGCACTTCATGTTTGCCAACAGCGTCCAACTATTGTTGGGGGCAGGCACTCAGAGAATTCCTGGATCTGTTTCCAGAGATTCCTGGAGTATTGTATCATGTACAGCTGGAAGGAAGCAATACGGGCAATCAACATGGTGCCCTGAAACAGCTTCCTACCCCTATCCAGAGCTCTATGCACCCAACCCAGAGGGGTGGAGGCAGTGTGCGGGAATGCGTGGCCTTTTTGAGGGCAGATTCCACTATGGCCGATTAATGAGGAAGTTTGATGCCTCTCAAACCCCAACACATGCTGCACTAAATAAACAGCATCAGCTTTCCCATTCACATGGGAGATGGGATGTTCCCAAATCCTAAGGAGTAACTCCTTGAAGATCTCATGGAGGGGAACAGCCAGCACCTCCTTTGCGTCATCAACAAACTGGAGAACCTCCAACATCTTATGCCTGGCATCCTCTTCCATAAGAAGCTGAAATGGAATAGTATCTGCCACGGCCAGACAAACCCTGCAAAGATCAGGTCCTTAGGAGGGGATCAATGATACTCTTCTGGAGGAGATGGATCAGAGAGAAGATACCCCGAGTCATCAGATGAAGACTCAGATGTATCATCCCCCCCTCAGGCCATAAGGAGTGTCTTCTTCTCTAGGATTGTCCAGAGATACCAGTGGCTGGCCCCAGCCCAGGCCCCTTGGCTTAGGCACCAAGGGCACCGCCGGCACCTGAAGGTCCCACAACCAGACTGGACAACACCGGCCATGGAACCAAGGGCCTTGATGATGCTGTGGGCAGCAATGGGCCTTCCTCATCCTTGGAACCCACAATGGGATTCGCATTAGATGGAGGTAGCAACGGTGGCCATCACGGCATCGATGAACCCTCGGGCACAGGCAGCGGCTGCATAGGGAGGACGCTGCTGGAGTGCCTCGGCACTGGTGGAAGTGCCAGTGGGGTGGGGGTATGATGCCCTGTAGGGCTTGGCAACTCCTAATTGCACCCTGTGTTCTAATTCCTCTTGGAAATCTGCTGAAGACAGGATGGACTGATGAGAGGGAGGCATCACCAGATCTCGGTGGGAAATGCCAGTGACTTCCAGGTTCAATGGAGGATGGTGCCTCCTCTCCGCAGGGTCACTTCCGGGGCATCACAGCAGGTGCCGATGTTGACCTGAGTCCAGTGCCATATGTGGCCAAAGACAGGTAGCTATGCTTCTGGCACTTTCCACGGTGCTCAACCCGGTCTTTCCCCAGCACCAAGGAAGAAGGAAATGAAACTGATGTCCTATATCATGAAGAGACTGGCGATGGCCAATCCCTAGCACCTCTCTCCATCGAAGGCCCTGGCGGAGGGGTGGACAGCGATGGCTCGGCATTCATTGGTTCCCCTTGACCCTTTGGAGTCGATGCTCCCGACGCCACTGACGCCGGAGTCAAGGGTTCAGATTTCTTCGAACCAAAGAGCTTCTCCATTTTATCCTTGGGGGTCAGCTGGTCGCAATAATGACACCCACAAACATCGTGTGATGCCCCCAGGCAGAGAATACACACCTCATGCAGATCCCTGAGGGACATGGTCCGGGGGCACCAATGAAACCCCGACGCCATTACAAAAAAGTCCCGGTGAGTAGTCGATGACCAGTATCCACCGAAGAGGAGAACCACCGGGAATCAACCACACAGAAAGAGAAAAACTTACCAGGCTGCCTGATAAACTAAACTGGGGGATGCACAGGGACCTGTCACAGGAAAATCGATGAATCGATCAGGAAAAAGCTTTCCAATACTAAAAAGAGCACAAGCTCAACAACCGCGAGACGATAGCTCTGCGGAAAAGAAGATACTGGAGAGGGACCTGCAATAAAAAAGTTTACCAAGGACACAGAGGACAACATAGATGTATTGCAGACCCCACATGGACAGTGGCATGCTCAGTGTGCCAGTCAGTTTCTAGAAACTTTGACATAAGTTTTCCTTGCCGGGCTCCATCTGATGATGTCACACAAGTGTGAAGACTACTATTCTGCTTGTCCTAGGAGATACAATTCTACCCTTTTATACAACCAGATGACCTCAAAACAGTCATGTAATCAGTGGTGCTCACTTAACTAGACTATAGCAATGCCAACTACATAGGGATACCAGGAAAAAAAAAAAGACAACAAACTGCAGATAATGCAAAACCCAGCTGCCAGAACAATATCAGGTAACAGGAAATTGAAACATGCCTCCCCCATCTTAATGTCCCTAAACTGTGAATCAAATTCAAGGTTCTAACCCTCACACTCAGGGCACTTAATAACATTGACTAATGACATATACCTACCGTATTTTTCGCTCCATAAGACGCACCTGACCATAAGACGCACCTAGGATTCAGAGGGGGAAAATTTAAAAAAAAAAAAATTGTGCTAAACCGGCTCTGCGTCTGGGCGTCTTATGGAGCAAATTAGGGGAGTGCATAGGTTTTTTTTTTCTCCCCATTTTGTTTTCGGGTCTGGGGAGGGCCATTTCGGTCCACTCCCCAGATCAGAAATTTTTTCTTTCTGTGGGAACCCCCAAACCCTTTAAATTAACAACCTCCACCCCCCTGACCCCCCCAAGACCTGCCGAATTAATTTCCTGCAACCCCCCACCCTCCTGACCCCCCCAAGACCTGCCAAACGTCCCTGGTGGTCCAGGAGCGGTCCGGGAACGATCTCCTGGGCGTGAGCCGTCGGCTGCCAGTAAACAAAATGGCGCCGACGGCCCTATGCCCTCACTATGTCACTGAGACCGACCGCTGCTATTGGTCGGTCTCAGTGACATAGTGAGGGCATAGGGCCGTCGGCGCCATTTTGTTTACTGGCAGCCGACGGCCCTATGCCCTCACTATGTCACTGATACCGACCAATAGCAGCGATCGGTCTCAGTGACATAGTGAGGGCATAGGGCCGTCGGCTGCCAGTAAACAAAATGGCGCCGACGGCCCTATGCCCTCACTATGTCACTGAGACCGACCAATAGCAGCGGTCGGTCTCAGTGACATAGTGAGGGCATAGGGCCGTCGGCGCCATTTTGTTTACTGGCAGCCGATGGCCCGCGCCCAGGAGATCATTCCCGGACCCCCGCTGGACCACCAGGGACGTTTGGCAGGTCTTGGGGGGGGGGTCAGGAGGGTGGGGGGTTGCAGGAAATTAATTTCAGGTCTTGGGGGGGGGGGGGTGTAGGAAATTAAGTCGGCAGGTCTTGGGGGGGTCGGGGGGGGGGGGGGGTGTTTGTTAGATTTTTGTTTGGTTTTTTTTTTATATTCGCTCCATAAGACGCACATACATTTTCCCCCCACCTTTGGGGGAAAAAAAGTGCGTCTTATGGAGCGAAAAATACGGTAATTAAAAAAGTAAAAGAATATTACGCCCAAAGTATCTCCAATCAAGCCAAAAACAGCAACTAGCCACTTCATCCCTCAAAACTCTCCAATGAAATAGAAAAACAGGACCAAAACCTTCACAGGACGCCCGGCTTCTACTGAGGGATGGCCTACGAAGGCGCCTAACACCTCAGGAAGCGACTGTAAACCAAAAAAATAAATTCAAACTAACTAAATAAAAAATATAACTAAAGACTGCAGGTGTGCATCTGTACCACCCGCTGGAGTCAGAGAAATACTGAGTGACTGCAGGTGGCACTCTCGTTATGTAGCAGTGCCCAAAGTTCTAATTGTTCTCTGACTCCACCTGCTGGTAGGGTTACACAATCCACTTTTCTGGACTGATCCGGGTATGTTCAGGAACTCCAGTCAAGCCAAAAACAGCAACTAGCCACTTCATCCCTCAAAACTCTCCAATGAAATAGAAAAACAGGACCAAAACCTTCACAGGTGCAGCACCAGAACTATGGAACATGTTCCTCCACTACCTGCAAGGAATCAAAGATTACTTGGATTTCCGATGCCAACATGGCTATTTACCCAGCAGCGTACCCTGTAGGGTAGTTCATCTCCCTCGTCTTTGTGGAAAACCCAGAAAAAACTCCTAAATATATGGCCACAATACAGTATTTACAAACTAGCAATACTCTAAACTTCACCTAAACAACCCACACTGGATGTAAATAATTGCTGAATTAAACGAGCTGCTCTTTGTTAATAATTGCAGAATTACATAAATTGTTCCTTGTACACTATAACAGTCAGTCAACTATTGTTCTTTGTAAAGACTGTCATCTATTGTATGAACACAAGTTGCATGCAAACTACTTGTAATATAATGCCTCCGAAAGCTTCTTAGCATATAATATAATGGTTTAATCTGACTAACCAATCATTATGTAATCTGCTTTGAAGTGGTTGTCCAGCTAGGAAAGCAGAATAAAAACATGAAATTGAATTCTATTAAATTTTTACTCTTGCTGGTCAGACATTTCTTTGTCTCAAATTTGGATTTGGGTGAATTGAGAATTATATGCAAAAAATATGATTAGTGTTTCACTAGTGCAGTGAGTAGATCCTGTACCTAACATGGAAAATGTATCTTAAAAGGTTTTATGCAAAGCAGGCTTTTGAATAAGAACTCTGAAACATGTAGATAATTTTATCATGTTATTACATAATCCTGAGCTGAAAATTTAAATTTTAAATCTTCAGCTGTTCGTAGGTCAGACAACAAAGCTTGCTGAATGTTTTAAAAATACAGGATCTGGACATTTTATTTGGTTTATTTCTTCACTCATATTACATTTATAGGACAAATGCTAAATCTACAAACATGGATACTTAATAATCTGTTTGTAAGATGTAAGTTATAAGTACCAGACTTGCAAGCAAAACACATTTAAATAAATGGATTGCTACTGCAAGCAATAAAAGCACTTACATTTACATACATTTTATTGATCCAACAGAAAAAAAATGGTTGCTAGTTAATGAATTCTCAAGGACAAGATGTAAATGTATATTGGACTGATCATAAAACGTGGCTTTTGTTCTGCATGTACTATTCATGCATGCATCATCACCTCCTATTATAACTTTCCCATTAACCATAAACAATCATCATTAAATGCTCCCTTTTTCTAAAAATGGTCTGCAGTTTCTTTAATCAATTTGAATTAAAAGTTTGTTGGTGATATAATGTATTTCATTTTGATCAAATGGAAATCCAATTTTAGATTATTTTATTCCTTTATTTTTATTACACTTGAGAGAGTTTGGAATGTCTTCTGAGGATAGCTACAGACGGGGTTTATTCTTGCAGGGGTAATATCAGTATTAGCACAAGATGCTTGAAAAATTAAAAGCAAATGCATGAACTATTGAAATGATATGCTATCACATTCATGGTCACTAAATCATAGCAACAATTTCCAAATAATTTAATTAACGTAAGATCATAAAATAATTATCTTGCATTTTCCAATCACTTTTTTAAAAGACTGATGTCTAATGCCTCGATTCAGAATCCTTAAATATTGATGACTAGAGCTGTGTATGGTTCCAGATATTTATCACGACTGAAACACAAACAGACAAAAGAGTTAGGTAGAAATAAGAACATAAGAAATTGCCATGCTGGGTCAGACCAAGGGTCCATCAAGCCCAGCATCCTGTTTCCAACAGAGGCCAAAACCAGGCCACAAGAACCTGGCAATTACCCAAACACTAAGAAGATCCCATGCAATTAATAGCAGTGGCTATTCCCTAAGTAAAATTGATTAATGGCCATTAATGGACTTCTCCTCCAAGAACTTATCCAAACCTTTTTTGAACCCAGCTATACTAACTGCACTAACCACATCCTCTGGCAGCAAATTCCAGTGCATATATTATATGATTGCAATGAAAGGAGAGGTTTTATTGGGAGATTTTAATCTGGCAGATGTTGATTAGTGCATCTCCGCAGCACTAATAGAAGCCGGGAGATCCTGGCCATCATTCAATCCAGGTGTAATACTGGATCGGGGGGGGGTGCTTCTAATATCGCAACAGAAATAAACGTTCAAGACAAAGTGTCATCATAGCAAGCTGAAGGGAAAGAAGCTAAAGAAGAATCTGTCATTCAGAATATGGTGCCAACTTGGAACAGGCTTCTAGTAGATGTTATAGGAGCCAAAACTGTGGCAGAATTCAAGCAAGGATAGATACAAAGGAATCTTACTGGCAGAGGGAGAGAGAGACCATAGATCATGTATAACCTAAGACAACACTGTAGGCAGGCACAAATGGGCTGCCTTGGTGGACCGAGCGCTGCTTTCGTACCCACATCTTCTATTTGAATTTACACCAGAATGGTTTGTGTTAACGGAGTAAATTCAGATACTGCTTCAGTTTTTTTTTTCCATCTGTCTTCGTCTGCTTTTCTTTGTTCTAAGGCAAGCTGTTGAAGGGGGGAGGGGCAACTCTGGAATGGAGTTTTCACCAACATTATGCTGCCTTTAACTCCCTCTCATAAGCACCGCAATCCTACATAAGCTACACACAGACAGAAACACACTTCCTTCCCTCCTGCATACACCTACACACTCACTGTAAGATGGCCAACTTTTCCATGGACTATAACTGAACACCTCACTAAATTACATGCTTTGGGAGTGGGGGTGGGGAGGTTATTGATCCACTCATTACTTGGCTTTCAAGCACCCCCATCAATAAACTTTGTTTTATAAAATATTATTTCAATTATTCTCATAAACACATCAACCGCAGCCTCTCTCATGCAGTTTTGCTCTCTAACACAACTAAAGTCTTTCATATACACACCATTTCTATACTTCCCCATAAACACACAGCCTCCTACTCATACACACATGCAAACACTCCCAAACACACAGCTTCTTCTCTCATATTCACAACCTTTTCTGTCAGACACACACACACACAAACAAACACATAGCCTCTTCTCTCATACACACATGCAGACTCCCAAACGCACAACCTCCTCTTTCATACATACACTCCCAAACATGCAACCTCCTCTCTCATGCATACACATTCCCAAACCCACAACCTCCTCTACCATACACCCAGCCTCCTCTGTCAGAGACACACACACACACAGAGCTTTCTGTCTCATACACACATGCACACGCCCAAACACACAGCCTCCTTTCTCAGACACATATATCCCAAACACACAGAGTCCTCTCACACTCCCATACACAGCCTCCTCTCTCAGACTTCGGTGGTTCACTCTCCCTTTCCTTATAGCTTTCCACCTCTGTCTCCTTTATGCCACCTCTCTCAATACACCCTCCCCATCCTCTCTGCATGCCTCTCTAGTGCTACCCTCCTGTCTCTAGTTTCCTCCCTCCCTATGCTTGTTTTTCTCTGCCTCCTTCTTCCCTCCTGTCTCCCTCTCCTCCCCAGTGCCTTCCTCTTTCCTTATCTCCTTTCCTCCTGTGTCCCTCTGTCTCCTTTGTGCCTCGTCTCTTCCTTTCCTTCCCCCTCTATATCTCCCTCCTTCCCACATGCTCCTTCCCTGTGACCCTCCTTCCTTCCTTCCATTCCCACTCTATATCTCTTTACTCCCTTGCTCCCCATGTGTCTATATTTCTTTCCCTCCCCGTTTCTCGGTGTCCCCCTCTGTCCCTCCCCTTTTCTCACCCTTAACTCTGTTTATATCTCCACCTTCCCCTCCCTGTATCCCTCCACTGGCTCACTGCAGCCCCTCGCTCAGGTGTTGACCCAGCACTCATTGAGGGGGAGAGACCCAGAGGGTTATTACTGCAGAGATATGTGGAGCCACTGGGAACTGAAGGCTGTGCTGTCGTCTGCCTCCTCTCCCCATCTCATCCAATCACAGCCCAGGAAAGGAGACAAGCGGGCAGGAACACAGTTCAGCTCTTTGATCTGTCTTTTGCTGTGACCAGGAAGCAGTGGGAAAGAGGAGGAGCACATCTGAAAACCTGGCTGTGCGGTCCAAAGCCGGGTGAGTTGGCAACCCTAACTTACCGTCTTCCTCACACATGTTGCAACAAGTGGAAAAGCCATACTGAGGTAGTTCCATTTATTCAAAATGTAACAAAAGAATCCCACTACCCCCCTTCTGCAAATCTATGCTGAAACGTATTCCCGAAGCTATGGCCCTGCATGCTTTCCCTACTTATCTAAAACCTTAAATAATTATTCTTAATTACAATCCTCAATTCTTGACTTCAAATGTGAATATATATAATAGGACAACAACATGCAAATTAGCAGAGAAGAATACTTGTAATTCCTCAGCCACAAAAGGCAGAATAGAAATATTAAATACTAAATTAGTGGTCTAGAATTGTAAGCACAAAAAAAAAGGTTAACAAATAAAAACAAAAATAATATATATGTAATAACCTTTTTATCATCTAATACATTTCTGTAATTTTAACTACTCATAATTCTTGTATATGCAACTAGGAACGCATTTTCTGCCAAAGGGACTACTTATTGCATCTTCCCATAGCAATTTTTAAACTGTTCACATTGCTGCAAAATCCACAGGTACTTTTTATCCACGGGCTTAAATTGAAATTATGGAGGCTCAAGCAGAGAGAAAAGACTGCCTTGTTACTTGGGGGTAAGGTGTGCTTGCCTAGCCCAACTGATTACCTGATTACTGCCCGCTTGATTTCCTGACGTCATCCAGCTGAGACGCAGGAGGGCTATAAAATACGCCCTTCCTGCGGCGTGCTGGCGTTGCCGGCACGCGGCTTTCTTTTATTCGGCGGAAAGTTTTCTCAAAGCTTAAGTAAATGGAATTATTTGGTAATTAAAATTTTTATATCATCTCACCGCTGCCTTCATTTCGGTTGATCCAATTAAAAATAAGAAGAGTGGGGAGAAATACATCTATAAACTTTGGAATCAATATCTGTTTGACATGCCGCATACCAAACGCTAGGGTAGAGTTCGGGCCGAAGCCTCAACAGTTCACACTTCAACCCCTGTGCAGTCTACAATAGATGGGTTTTTTTCTCCCTGGCGAACACAACATCTCCAGGAATGCTGTCCATTGCACAGCCAGTTGAGGAGCACATGCCGGCTTTGCTGGACACTCAAATATCTTTAAACCCTGGAGCTCTAGATATCCTATCCCACCCCTGCAGCGGACAACCTTTGCAATCAGATGTGACTGACCATCGGAAGGCGGTGAGTGAACCGACATCTGTTGAGGCGATTGCTGAGGATAGAACCGCTGACAGTATGTCTAGTGGAGGCAGCAGTACACTATTCCCGCAGTGTCAGTGAGAGCCTGAACCTGCTGGTCGTGGAGAACTGTTGCCGACATTAAAGACTTTAACATCTTTGGGGCAAGTGGAATTGACAGTGTTACCTCCGAAAGGACAAGAACATTGTCAAGGAACTAAAATGGGGACACTCACCTCAAAACTGGGTGTTGTAGGTAAACAGGAGATTACTCTTGAGAGTATTTGGAAAGTACTAGTTTCATTAGAAACTTCAATCAGTAATTTATCTAATATAATGTCCCAAATGCAGCAACAAGTACAACAGATAGATCCTGTGGTTCAATCTCACACTGGTAAAATAAATGAGTTAGAAAAGCAGGTTACTCAATTTCAGAATGTTCAAACTAAAGTTCTTCAAGGGCAATTGACAAACTCTAGAAAGATAGAGAACATAGAAAATGAGTTAAGATATAAGAACTTGAGAGTTGTAAATTTTCCCAGTGTGAAATTAATCCTCCCAATAGAACAATTTAAAAAAATATTTGAATGAGATACTAATGAGATCCCTAGAAGGAATGCCCCCAATAGCTAAAATATATTTCCTTAATGAAAATAAGAAAAGGAAAGAAAAAATCCAGATTAGCCCTAAAAATCAATTGGGAGAAATAAGTAATATTACAGATTTGATTGAATTGCCTTCAGAGGAACAGGTTGAATTCAGAGATACATTATTAATATCATTTATTTTTCCATCTGATCGAGATCTAGTATTGAGACAATTTTTTCGAAATATGTTAAAGAGTTATATGGGAGAGAAGGTATGGATATACCCAGATATAACAAGAGTTACTCAACTCCGTAGAAAAACTTTTTTAAATGTCCCAGGAAACTAGGAACATTGGAGCAATTATAATTATACAGTACCCAAGTAAATGTGTAGTTAGATTTAAGGATAATAGATATGTCTTTTTCGAACTGACTCAGCTTAGAGCTTTTCTTGATTCTAACACACAGAAAGAGGTAGAATGTACCACTTAGATAAGGAGTAAATATTAAAAATTGTGTTTGATCTTCTTGATGCCCAAATTCAAAAACAAAAATGTTATTATTAATTAATGATCCATTTGTTACTGGATCACCATTTATTCTTTTTCCTGGTCATGAATATTCTATAAGTTTACAAAGTGTTACAGTTCTGGCCGCGAGCGCCGCAACCAGACCCTTACCTCCGTGCTCCTGGACCTGTTCCCGCTTCGGGTGGCCTAGTTCGTGGCCTGTTCGGCAGTGTCCCCGTGGGGCCCACACCGCCGGGAAGCCTTCTATGGACGCCCTGCCTCTAGGCGCGCGCGCGCGCCACTTGGGCGCTTTTCTTGGCCGTTTCCCGCCAGTGGTGACTCCGCCCAGTTCCTGACGTCAGACGCCGCGGCCTTGATAAGCCGGCCGCGGACACTCAGTCTTTGCCTTGCAACGGGTTTACCTACTGGTCCCCTGTTGCTTCGTGCCCTGGAGTGAGGTGCCTTGGAACTCGCTCCGTTCCTGCTTGACTGCTACAGTACCTGCTTGGTTCCTGCTTGCCTGCTACAGTGCAATCTATGTGCATTATTTTCCGCTCCTGGGAATCTCTCCTAATGCAGCTATAAGTATGCATATTGTCAAACTCCATGCATACTTATAGAGAGGCTAAGAGTGGGCAATTTTCAGACAGCCCTTTTACCCGGGTAAACTGGTATTTACTCATATAAATGGCTTTTCAAATTGTCCTCTCCGTGAATGGACAAAAGAACACATATTATGATAGATGGATGTCCTGTAAAATAGCCCTCTTCTCTTTATAGCATCTCCAGTGCCCTGCCATTATTTAGGTCTCAACATATCATAAAATAAACCTGCACAGCTCTGCTGTGCAAGCCTAAAAATACAAAGAGATAAATACAAACATTTCTTAGGGTTTGAACAGTGTCGTAGAGAATCACAGCAATCTAACATAGTAATGAATTAAGAGATCCATATTAGGCGCATTTATTTAGCTGTTTGGCACTTAGCTGGACAAATGCTGGAATCTGAAAGTCCTACCAGTTTGGCCACCCCTGACCAGATAAGCTTTTAGCTGACTTATCCAGCTATGCTGTGGCAGTCTGGAGACATTCTAGGCTACGACTTAGATTGATATTGTTCCAAAAAGGCAGTATATATGATTTTAAAAAATTCATCATTTAGCCAGATAATGGCAATTATCAGCATTATCTGGCTAAGGTAGATGGATATCTTTAGGACAGCCAAAGAGCAATCCTACAGTTAGCTGAATAATCTTATCTGGCTAATTTTAACATGGCCAAATATATTCAGTGGTGATCGTGTGCCACTGAATATCCCAGATAAGAAAGCTGGATAAGTTATCCAGCTAACTGTGACAGTCATCCAGAGACTGAATATGGACCTCTATCCAATTGTAAAGTTTCTATACTTGGATCAAACACAGTTTGTGGTGGCTTCCTTCAAGAAGCATTAAGCAATGGAATCTCACATCTTAAAGGCACTAAGAGCTTCCATCATATATCTCCACCAAATCTGCTAACTGCGGTACTACTTTGATCAACACAAACTAACTACTGTAATCCATGAACATATTTCCAGCTGGATTGACTATTGTAACTCTCTTCTGAATGGCATCTCCCAGTACAGTATGAAATGCCTCCAGCTCCTGCAAAACACTGTAGACAGAATCTTGGAAAGGGCAAGCACATAATATGTATAAGGGCAGATTTTAAAAGCCTTACGCGCGTAGGGGGGTTACGCACGCCGAGCCTATTTTGCATAGGCCCGGCGATGCGCGCGAGCTCTGGGACGCGTGTATGTCCCGGGGCTTTGTGAAAGGGGTGGGGCGAGGGCGGGACTGAGGCCTCCGGCACAGCAGCCGTGCTGGGGGTTCGCGCGCCGGCACTTGGTCGGCGTGCGCAACCTACACCTGCCCGGAGGCAGGCACAACTTCCAAAATAAAGGTTGGGGGGGCGGGGGGCGGAAGGAAAGTTCCCTCCGAGGCTGCGCCGATTTCAGAGCGGCCTTGGAGGGAACAGGGAAAGCCATCGAGGCTCCCCTAGGGCTCGGTGAGCGCAAGGTGCACAAGTGTGCACCCACTTGCGCGCACCAACCCCGGATTTTATAACATGCACGCGGCTGCACGCGCATGTTATAAAATCGGGTGTAGATTTGTGCGCGCCGGGTTGCGCACACAAATCTACGCCCGCGCGTAGGTACTAAAATCTGATCCATAATACAGAAACTATAATGGCTCCCGACAAAAACCAGGATTAAATTCAAAACCCTTTTCTTTGTCTTTAAATGTGTAAGTAAACAGGCTTCTGCCTACTACTCCCATCGTCTTATCTTGTGTACCCCCACCACAAAGTTCCAATTCTCCCAAAAGACCCTTCTCTCTTCCCCCTTCTAACATCTGCAAAATTGGTCAATACCAGACTTCGGGTCTTCAGTTGTTACGCACCCAAAGTCTGGAATGAGATACTTCTACCTGTTCGCCTTGAACCCTCCTACCTCACCTTCTGGAAGAAAGCAAAGGCATGGCTATTCATCCAGGCCATTACCCAAACTATCTGCTAGTTGTAGAAACACCCATTATGCTTGAGACAGACTCAATGGAACTGCACATGATCCTTGAACAAATATGTCTCTTGTATTCCTACTAGCCATCCTTATTTAACTGTAATCTGCTTTGAGACCAATTTTGGAAAAAAGCGGCATATCAAAGGTCTGGAAATAAATAAGTTATCCATGTCTGCTTTGAAAAATATCCCACCAAATCGACCTGCACAAACTTACATCTGTTTAAATGCGTGTAGAATTTTTTCTTCAAAATCTATGTGCATATTTAAAACAATTCCAAAAGTATGTACACAAGTGCTGAACTCTCCCTAACCCTGCCCCCAGGAATGTCTCCGGTCACACTTATGCACAAGCAAACATGACCCATGCGCATAAGTTTACCCACATATTGGGCGGGCAATTTTGTAAAAGGCCATCTCTGAGCATAAAACATAGTTTTACCTGTAGAAGTCCCTTTTAAAAATTATTCTCCAGATGCAGAAGTCATCTGCAAATTCCAAAATAATGATTTTGTTTCCCTTGAATACAGCCGCCTGTATAAACTGTAAATCCTTGTGTGTTCATTTCTTTCACGCCTCCAAATATTTCATTCAGAACTGAACAATTTTAAAATTCACTCCTATCTCAGCAAGGAGAAATGAGTTCTTTTAATTGGTCCCACTGTTCCATGTCAAGCTCAGTGAAAGGTGGTCAGTTTTATTTCATAGCTGCTTGCATGAGGAAATAAAGCAGATGCCAGAGCCAAACCAACAAGCTAGCATAACCGGTCAGCTCTCTCTAGAGAACACAGCGCTTTCAACAGCAACACAATTTCTAATTTTATTCTGAGACTCGCCTGGTGGTTTACGGATGATAAAGCATGTAATCAATAGCGACCAACTGCAAACAGCAAATATATAAATTAAACACAAATCAATGCCCTAACCCAGGCATTAAAACCAGAAAGATGACTGTATTTCACTCTGTGTAGATTGATTTTGCTAGTACCTCTACTAATTGCTTTCTTTCTTTAAAAACATTAAAAATACCTAAAGTACATCATGACAACAATATCAGGGAAATGAATGAATAAGCTGATTTTAATGTTTACTACAGCAATTCTAAGTACCTTGCTTTACTTATGACTGCAAAGTATACAGAATGACTGTAATTACGTGCACTAAGAGTAAAATAAAAGGGGCTATTTGAGCATCATCTTGCTCAGTTATTATCCCTGTATACATAAGCCCTTGCTGGCTAAGGAAAACTAGATGAACTTGAGGGAACAAACTATAGATAAAAACTATTTTATTTCTTTATTTAAACCTCATCAACTGCTTACTGCTGAATTTTCTTAACTGAGCCTCTTTTTCTGTTAAGCTTCTTGTACTTGATCACTTCCCATTGGCATGGTGATTTGTACCTTCCTTCCAAAGTCTGGGCTGTGGGCGACCTTAACTCAGTTCCAGGTTTTCAGATTAATATAGCAAGAATCACAGAACACCCTTCTGTGTGTGTAGTTTTTAACATAAGTTGTTTCCATTCTTACTTATGAGACTTATGCAAAAAAATGGTCAATAAATTATCCAGGATGTAAATTTAGAAAGCTTTTTTCTGCACCGGAGGAGGTGGGGAGTCATACATGCATATGTGAGGGGAGAGAGAGAGAAAAAATATGAAAGTGAGAGACAATGAGAATGAGAGAGAATGAAAGAGAGACAGACAGAGGGGCCCTTTCAACTCAGGGTGGGGGTTTTTTTTTGGGGGGGAGGGCGATGTTACAATGGTCTGCCTAGGACGCATGGGTCTGTAAACCCTTGTAACACTGCACCCCCCAAAAAAAACCCACCCTGAGTTGAAAGTTCCCCTTTTACAGTAGGAGATATATAGAGTGTTATATTGTCTCTTTCCAACCCCCTATGGTCACTTGTGCGCGTAAAGGCTGCACACATACCTGTGGCAGGGGTATTTTAAATGATTCGCGTGTACTTACATGCATGATATAAAACTAAGCGTATCTTTGCTCGCATGCCAATATGTGTGCTAGTGAGCACACGCGCGCTCCTGTTATAATTTACCTGTTAGGATTCCAATTCTGCCATACTGGGTCAAGTGAGCTAGGAGTTTACAACAGCCATAATGCACTAAAAATATTGGCTGAGCCTCACAGTAGGGCCTTGGTAAATTACTCTATATTTAGTGTGATCGGTAAACGTGCTTACCGCATGCACTAAAAATAGCTCAGGCCTCCTAAACAAATAATAACATTAGCTTCAACACAAAGAAGGAATACTGCTGGAAAATCTGCCTTTGCTTTTGCAATACAGAATCTTTGTATCAAGATTACTCAGTTAAAGTGGAGGTACAAACAGCCGAGTGCAGGACCTACAGATTGATGGATTACCAGGCCAATTTTGATATTGTTCATGCTCAGAAAAAGGCTGCATGTACTTTTTATTTGCAGGCTTTGTTCCAAATTTCAGAAGTTTGAAAGTTGCCATGGGTAGAGAGCATCCATGGATATTTACATCTGCTTTTGATGCCAGTATTCTCTGAATGGGAAATAATGCACGTAGAGTTGAAAAGTGAAATCTACACGCATCTTTTTTTCTCCCCAGACAAAAACATGCCTTTGGGAATGCCTCCTCTTAATACTGCACTGAGGAAGAGTAATTTTCAAATGTCAAATTTATACAGGTAATTATTTTTTATCTGTGTAAATGGCTTTGAAATTTGCATTCTGCATATATTTTTGTGGCCTGTGACCAAATAGTGCAGAGTAATATACTAAACATTTAGGGATGGATTTGTTGAGGGAAAAATTCAAATAATAATGTCATAAAAGTAGGTATTTGGAAGATAATCACATAAAGAAAATGGGATAGATATTCAAAACATAGCCAGATATATAAGTTAACTGGATAGACTTATCCAGCTAACTTAGACGGGATGGGATATTCAGCTGCACAGCACAGCTGAATATCCCCAGATAAATCACCACATAGCTGGATAAGTTTAGATCTGTAATTGAGCACATCTAACTTACCCCTAGATTTATCATAATAGTATATTTTTATTATTATTATTATTTTATTATTATTTAACAGTTTTTTATACCGACCTTCATAGTAAATAACCATATCGGATCGGTTTACAGTTAACAAGGTATAACAGTGGTAACAATTCAGGTAAACAAAAATGAACAATAGGAAGGAATAAGTCAAAGTTACAATCAACAGGGAAATAGAACTTGGAAGCTTGGAACAAGCTGGAAAGAAGATAAGGCAGGAAATAAATATAAAGTGATATCATAGAGCGTACGGGTTAAAGCTTAATGGTGCTTTAACCTGTAAGAGTCAGGGTCCATTCGGGAGTGTATATGCCAGCGCGGGTAAGCGTGAAGGACAACTAGTGATTGTCAGGTGGATCGGTGAAGGCTTGGTGAAAGAGCCAGGTTTTAAGCCTTTTTCGAAAAGTTTATATTTATAGCAGTATATTTATATATATTTATATTTATAGCAGAAATAGTGCCCACGATAAAAAAAAGTGGTGTGGTTAGGGTAATTTCCCAGATTCCGCATCGCTTAGCTGTTTTTGTGTCACAAACAACGTTATCGCGTCAAGCTATGCATCAGCACGTCATTAGGCGAGGTGCACGCTAGTAGCCACGTCTCGTGTTGTTTTATGCATATTGCACAATATCTGTTTTATATATATATATATCCACTTCCTGCAGCTGCCTCTTTGAGAGTGTGTCAAGGCATGGGATAGAGGAGAGGAGGTGAGTTGTGGTTTAGTGGATGAGGAGTTCTTATAGTGATTTCTGAGTGCATTGTCCTATTCTTTACTGTTTTTCCTTGTGTTTACCTTTACCTTTGTCTTTGGTCTATCTGTGTGTGAAAGCTTTTGTTTGTTACGTTTGTCTTTTTCTGTGGAGGAGTGGTGGTGTGGAGTAGTGAGGAGGCGTATGGAGGATGAGTGGAGTGTGTGGAGGTGTGAGGAGGTGTGTAGAGGAGGAGTGAAACAGAGTAAGGAGGTGTGTGGAGGAACAGTGGAAGAACAGTGGAGGAGTGAGGTGGAGTAGTGGTTGTGGAGAGGATGGAGCATGAGAGGTGTGAGGAGAGGAGTGGGAGGAGGGAGGGAGGATGAGGGCAGGAAGGCTAGGGGAAGGAGGAGTAGGAGTAAGGCCAGGGCCAAGAGCAGAGATAGGCAGGAGGGAAAGGATAGGAAGGAGGTGGGAGGGGGAAGGGGAATGGAGGAGGCGGGAGGGGGAAGGGGAGAGGCAAGTGAGGATGGAGGGAGGAGGATGTCAGGCTAGGGATAGAAAGCGAGGGCAGAGGGGAAGACAGTTTGCAGAGCAGGGGCAGAAGGGGAGAAGGAAGGGAGGGGATATGTGAGTGGGAATGAGAGTGAGAGTGAGAGTAAGGAAAGGAAGAACAGTTCTCTGGAAGGGGAAGTCGCACCCATTCTGGCAACCAGGCAGCAGGACGCCCTCAGCTGAAGGCTTTCAAGTTCAGCATTGAGGACAATGAGATGATTATTGTTGGTGTCCTCGAGCATTATCCCTTCCTGTTTGGAAACCGTGCATCCAGGACCTCCAAGGCATCTAAGGGCCAGATCTGGCGCAACACAGCAAAGCCAACATCCAGGCGGAGCAGTGTCAAGCGCAGTGCGGAGCAGGTGACCCACAGGTACTGGGACATAAAGGCACAATTAAAGATGAAGGCCAGCAGCCACAACAAGGACTTCTGGCAGACCAGCGGAGGAGCCCTGTGTCCAAAGGTGCTCACGCCCATGGAGGAGCGCCTCATCCAGCGGCTGGGACCGGACATGTTCGAGGGCATGGCTGAGTGGCTAGACACCATGCAAGCCAGAGTCGGTGAGTTCACCTCAACTGTTAATGGCAAGGCTGCTAAAGTTGTGCACATCATTGAGCATAACGTGCTCACATTGTTGGAGATGCTAAGTGCACGTCATGCCAAATGTTCCATGTGTGTACCTCTTACCTTTGGTACTTATGTTCAGGGGTGGATTGGCCTATCGGGGGATCGGCTTCCCCCGGTGGGCCGGTCTAGCTGGTCACGTGGTCTCGGCCGCGTGGCTAATAGTCTCTTGCAGCCTGCACTGCATTATCTTCCTCAGCCCAATGACCTCCATCAAGGTAGGTGGCGATTGCAGCTTCTCAGACCCAGATTGAAGCAATAGTATAGTAACCCCCCCCCCCTGGAAGCAGGGCTGATTACCGACACAGGTGGTAGCTGCACCCAGCCATCCCCCGCCGTAGACCAAGCCGGCAGGGACCGAAGAAATTAAAATCGAGGCCAGCGGAGACCAAAGAAAAGAAGATGGGCACCTCCCAGCCAGCCCCTGCTGTCCAAGCCGGCGGAGGCCGAAAAAATGAAGATGGGCGCAACCCAGCCAGCTCCCGCTGGAGACCAAGCCGGCGGGGGCCGAAGAAATTAAAATCAAGGCCGGCGGAGGCCAAAGAAAAGAAGATGGGTGCCTCCCAGCCAGCTCCCGCCGGAGACCAAGCCGGCAGGGGCCGAAAAAATGAAGATGGGCGCCGCCCAGCCAATCCCTGCCGGAGACCAAGCTGGCGGGGGCCAAAGAAATTAAAATTGAGGCCGGCGGGAGCCGAAGAAGTGAACACCGGTGCTGCTAACCACCGCCAGAGACCAGCTGTTCAATTGGGGACCTTAGATCGGAAGGGTGCTTCTGGGTGTGTGTGTATGTGAGAAAGGAATGGTGCTTCTGTGTGTGACAGGGAAGGTGCTTCTGTGTGTAAGGCAGGGAGGGTGCTTCTGTATGTGTGTGGTGTATATGTGAGTCAGGGAGGGTGCTTGTGTGTGTGCGAGAAAGAGATGGAGCATGTTTTTGGCTGGCTTGTGGCTGTGAGAGAGAGGGGGCATGTGTGTGATTGAGCCTGTTTGTAAGTGAGATAGAACATGTGTGTGATTGAGAGCTTATGTGTAAGTAGGAGGGAGCGAGAGCATTGTGTGATTGAGAGAGACTGGCCAGAGAGGTGACGTGTGTATGTGTGAGAATGATCAGGGAGATGACTGGTATGTGTGTGTGTGTGTGTGTGTGTGTGTGAGAGAGAGAGAGAGACTGGTTGGGGAGATGACTGGTGTGTGAAAGACAGAAACTGGTCTTGAGGGTGTGACTGGTGTGTGTGTGTGTGTGTGTGTGTGTGTGAGAGAGAGAGAGAGAGAGAGTAGAGACTAGTTGTGGTCCCTAAGGAAGAGGACCATGAGGACAGCTTCAGCAGCTACTGCTGCTTCTGGTGTGGCCTGCAAGGGAAAGGAGTAGGAGAACTGCTGGAGAGGATAAGTAAAGGTAGCTTTTTAAGTTCATTTTTCTTGATTGACTGCCATTTTAATTATTGGGTAGTATGTGATGTGTCTGCTGTTTGAAATATTTTATTGGTGTTTGGTAAAGGTTTCAAAATTTTCTTGAGTCTTTAATTATTGGATATTCTATTCATTAGCCGTTTTGAAATTATTTTATTAGTATGATTTTATAATTATGATTCATGATTTATATATCTTGATTTTATTGATTATTTCATGAGAAATGGCGACATTTTTGTTTTTCCATTGTTGCACTGTATAGAGTCTGGCGTGATACGTTTTACAGTTTAGGTTTTGTCTGCACATTTCTATTTATACTTTATGTGGCTTTATTCTGTATTTTGTGAGAGTTTGTATTCTGCATGCAAAGACTGAGATGAAGCATTCTTTTAGCATGTGGTTTCTCTGTAGGGATCTGTAGTAGCTTGGCCTGTTCTGTTTTCCTGATAGGAGGTGTATTGATATTTTAGATTCTGGTGGTATTCTTTTTCATAGGTGGGGTTGTTATTCTTTGAGTGTTGGCAAATAGTACTGTGTTGATACAGGAGGACCATGCCGAAATATAGGGGTATGTACATATATATGTAAATTATATATGTTATTTATTTATTTTATTTTATTTAAAAACTCTTCTATACCATCGTTAAGTTGGATAACCATCACAATGGTTTACATATAGGCACGATAAAAAATATGAGTGGTATAGATTACAAATTAAACATGTGCCATCATAGTACGGTAACAATATAGTACACTAAGCTATTTGTTTAAGTTGAGCTTATCTGTTTGGTAGGAAATTGTATAAGCAGTTCAAATTTAACATTAAAGTGCATTTGTAGGTTTAAAAAAACAACTGTTTGTTCGGTGTGTCCTTATTAATCAATTGTTTTTCTCCTTCTCTTGTCTTTATAGAAAGCTTGTTTAAAGAGCCAGGTTTTCAGGTTAGATTTAAAAATTTTCAAATTTCTCTGGAGCCTTAATTCGAGAGGCATGGTGTTCTATAGCACAGGACCAGCTAGTGACAGTGCTCTTTCCATGTAAATTATATATAAATTATATTGTATATGTAATTGGGTACCATGGGCCAGTATGGAGAAAAATCCCCTGGGCCACTATTTTCCCACAATCCGCCCCTGCTTATGTTTTCTTCTTTGTTTCCACAGCTCTCACCCAGACCTCTGCCAGTCCCAGACCTCTGCCAGTCCCCCCCAGGGACCAGCGCACAGCTGCAATGTTTACTGCACCCTTGTTTATAGACGCAGGACCCAGTTCAGTGAGGAGAAGGAGGAGCAGCAGCAGCAGCATCACAGCCTGCTCCTGGATGTTCTGGGCTCAGCAAGCCTGGTAAACGTCAGTCTCAATCTCTCTGACTTAATGGATGAACCCAGCCTGCAATGGGACACAGAGATGGCAGCGCAACCTTGGTCGAGCTGACCACATCACCAGCACGAGGCAGCAGGAACCAGCTCCCTCATGCTCCTTCTGGAGGCCGAACCCTCATCTGCCAGCACCAGTTGTGCCCTCACCACGAGTTCTGCCACCAGCACTCCCAACAGCACCGTCCATCACACTGGCCTCCATACAGGAGCAGCTGATTTTGCTGGAAAGGAGCCATCGGGTGCAGCTACACCAAATACAGGCAGAGCTAGAATGCCCAAGGAGGGCTGTCAATTGGCAAGCCCAGCCATGCATGCCCAGACGGCAATGCAGGCTTAGGGTTTCACTACAGTGGCAACATCAATAAATAATCTCACTACTGTCATGACACAGATTCTACAAAGAATGCCAAAGCCAGCACCTGTGCCTTTCCCAGCCTCACACTACTCAACCCCAAGCAGTAGCCCACATTCAGAGAGATGACTGAGGGGGAGGCCCCCGAAGGAAATGCCACCCCCAAGTGGCAAGCCATGGCGTGGCAAAGACCCATGAACCCATCCAAATACCTGGCCTCTAAGGCAGAAGAACAAGACTTGTAGGACAAGCCTGACCAGGCCTCAGTACAGAGATCCTGTGCCAGCTAGATGGAAGAAGCCTGCTGGGCCCATCCTGACTTCAGAGTTCCTGTGCCAGCTAGATGATGGTGATGGTATAATATGTGCCACTGTAGTCCTGCAATCTACTTCTACTGCCCTCCTCTATGCTGTGCCCATACTCCAGGCTCCTTGACACCATCTCCTGTCACAGTTCAGCTGCTGCTGCTGCCTCATCATGTCTTATGTACTGCTCCTGATGCTGGTGTCTCATCTCATCTCAGCCGCCCGCTGCCTCATCATGTCTCATTTGCTGCTCCTGATGCTGGTGTTTCATCTTGTCTCAGCCTCCTGCTGCCTCATCATGTCTTATCTGCTGCTCCTGATGCTGGTGTCTCATCTCATCTCAGCCTTCCACTGCCTCATCATGTCATCTGCTGCTCCTGAAGCTGGTGACTCATCTCATCTCAGCCTGCTGCCACGTCCATGTGCTGTGTTTTCTCCTGGGGCTCCTGACTCCAGGCTGCTATGTATTCTCCTGGGTTTCATGCATCCATGGTGCTGTGTCTTCTCCTGGGGCTCCTACCGTCCTGCTGCCTCCATGCTGTGCTCTGCTGCCTTGGCCCTTAGGCTGTCCCGTTGAGTATACTCTTTCAACATGGACAGTCTGGGCCTTCACTTGAACTCTGCTGTCTTGGCCCTTAGGCTGTCCCCTTGAGTGCAGTCTTTCAACATAGACTGTCTGGGGCCTTTGGGTTAACAGCACATAATTGTGCTGTTATTAGCTCTAACATGAGAGTTTTACTGTAGCTATTGGGATGCCACTTCCGCTTTCTATATTCTTTGCTGGAATCATGATTGTGCAAAAAGGATAAAATGCAAAGCCTGTATATGTAATGATGCTACATGCTATTTACTATCTTGTCCTTGCAGAATGTGATTACCAAAGATTTTGACTTGCTTTGAATCTGTTGCCTAGATTTGCTCAGTAATAAACTGGTCACAGGTTAGAAATATACATTTTCTGGTTGTGCCTTGTCATTGTGTGGTTTTGTCTTAAGGGTTGAGGCAGTCAAAGTTGTGGCCTTCACATCACCTTGAATGCTAGTGTGCCCTTGCACAATTCAAGTAGGTACTTATCTGGCAAGCAATACCATATGACCTATGCCATACAACTGAAAGCTCAGTGTATGCTCTCAAGAAGACAGCAAAAGCTAAACCTGAAGCTCCTTGCTGTGGAACTTCACTCTTGGTTCATGTTGCCTTCTTCACTCAGCATACTGTTAGCTAAGTATTGGGCCTATATGTGAGATGGCAGCTAGGTAGCTAGTGATCAGCTCCATTTGCTGTCGGGTACAATTGATGTCAAAATGTTTGGCTGCAGGTACAGTAGCTATGTCTTCACTCTGTGGGGGCCCAATTGGTGGTGGAGCTATGTGGCCGTCATAGTGCAGCTACAACAAATAGTTGCCCTCTCCCATTGTCAAGATATATCACTTATGACCTAACAATGGGCCTTCTCTTTGGCTCTTGGCTCTCATGACATCACTCTTTTCTCAGAGGCCTACTTGAACAGTTACTAAAGTCTGAGGCTTGAATCTTCAGTAGTGAGCTGAAAAGTGCAGCTGCAGGGGCCAGGGCCAGAGAGTACATTCTGAACATGTCAAGCTTATGTGGTGTAAGTTTACCTTGTGCCCCTTTACTTGTGTCCTTTTTACTGTTAAAATGCTATGTGTACCCAACCCTTTTTATGGTTCACACTACACCAAATAGGTCTTCAACTTACAGGCTGCTGGAACATAGTGCCATCCATCATGTGTCAACTGAGGAGGAGTGAGGGACTTGTGTCGTGTATAGAATGGCCTAAGGTGAAGAGCAGATGGTCTAGAGGGCTGCAGCTGCTGCTGTTGACTAGACAGACCGGCACAGAGCAGCTGCCACCCCTGTACTGGCCTCGCCTGTGGATCTGTCTAATACCTGTTAGCTAAGGATGAGATAACAGGGATTAGACTGTTCCACAAGCCAGGCCAGTACAGGGGTAGCAGCCAGTCTGCCTGGTGCCAAACAGCAACAGCTACAGCACTCTAGACCATCTGCACTTGGCCTGTGGCCATTCTGTACACGACACAACTCCCTCACTGTTCCTTAGTTGTCATATGGCAGATGGCACCATGTTCCAGCAGCCTGCAACAAAACAGCAGTGCATAATGCCAAGGTGGCTTATTTGCCAAGTTAAACGGCAAAGGTTTTAAAGGCAAACCTAGCTCCTATATTGTTGTTCAACCAAGCCTTCTCTTAACTCAGATGACCCTTTGAATCAATTATGCTGTTCGCTAGTAGACCATTGTTTCCAGCAATCCGTTCTTTGTGCAGACGATCTAACAAAATTTTTTCTCCTTAGTACCTAGTTCCAGTGTCATCTTCTTAGACACCTATACACCTAAGTTAGCATCTGACTCGCCGGTTTTTAAGCTCTTCTAGTTATTCTTCTCTGTTAAACCCAGTTCCATTGATCCAAGTTTGTTCATCCTTGTTTAATGTAATGCATTCTTATGCTCTGGTTATCGTTATAATGTAAACCGAAGTGATTTGTAACTTGTTACATGAATGTCAGTATATAAAAGTGCTAAATAATAATAATAATAATAATATATTAGACAGCAGATAGATGCCACCACTTCTATGTCTGCACAGTAAAAATATTGAGCTACAAGTGCCAGATTCCAGGTAAGCGTACCCTGGCAGCGTATACAGTAGGTAATTAAATGTCAAATGATGTGGTCTGCTGTGGCACCTTCTACAGAGAGGAGGGTAAAGAGGCTACTGTCCTGATAAATGGGCCCTCAAATCTGAGTCGTGGCAGGCCTCATGCATGTGCAACCCCCCCCCCCCCCCCCCAACACATGCACACATATATACAGGTCTCAGCAACATGCTGCCACTATGCCTCTCCACCAACCCAGGTCTCTGTATAAGTCTAACATTGCTTGCATGAGGGGGCCATTGTGACTCTGTGTTCCAGCCATCCCTGCATCCCCACATTCAGGGAACAGCTTCCCAACAACCACACCCCTTCCAAACATGATAGGTCTCCCTGTCAGCAGAACATCTGAGAACCCTGCACACCCCCATGTTACCGGACTATTAGCACCACTCCCAGTACTAGGTGGCAGATTTGCCGGCGGGGGCAGAGGTGTGCAGTACAGGCAGATATGAAATCATACTTAACTGTCACAATGTATATCGGAGCTGTGACACAGCCAATTGTCACTCCCCTCCCCTCCCCTCCTCACCCCCACCCCTTCTCAACACAAGATCTTACCAGTGATAGGCCTAGGGGGAAGGTCAGAGTACAACGCATGAGGCCATTCTGACAATAGCCCATACTATCAGATCAGTGAGGAAACCCTTGTCATGAACGGAACACTGGATCACTGCTGGGCAAGAACAGTGTGCCCTAAATGAATACACATACAGACTGCCTGCTATAGGGCAGGGAATTGCTAGGCTTACATCACCCCCCACACATAGATATTGACAGAGGCTAACACAGCATGCCACTTACCCACACACATCTGTATTGAACGGACTACCAGAACAAACTCATGCACCTACACATGGGCAATATGTAAGTTCCTGGACACTTTGCAATCAAGCATCTGTGATATCAGTGGCGGCCTAGTCCCTAACTGCTAATGTAGTCGGAGTCATTACTCGGCATACACCCTTATCTACACCTGCACGCCAGAGAAAAAGCTATCCGAGACATATATGGTACGTACTTTGTCTCAGGTATTGACATGGGCCCCTCAATGCCTCAGATGGCACTAAATGCTTGCTCTGCAAGAGACCAACACAGAAAGTGCATAAGCCATCAGGGCAACCACATGAGACAGCCTATATGACAGCTGCTACTCTGAGGAGTCGACAAGTCAGGGCTATCATGTGGACCAGGAAAGGCCTCTAACCCTAAACTACCTGATTGTGCCTTCATCATCCTTGCCTCTGTTCTTTCTGCATGCAGATCACACCAGGAATCATACACCGATGTGCTTTAAGGGTGCCCACAGAAAGCATATGGAGAGTAATAGTTGGTAGCTATCGCTACTAACAACAAGTTGGCATTAATTACAGGTACATACATACTGCAGCACAAGATGACTAGTCCTCAGCCGTATGGGCCAAGGGCCAAGCAGCACCATCACATCTCCTTAGCGGGAAGAGCCTACAGAAGACCTCTCATGCTAGGCAAATCACTTCAAACACACTTTTGCAATGGGTTCAACTAGGGGAAGCTTTGGTTAGGAGACATTTTTCTTTCCAAATCATACTGTGACCTTGATAATGGGGACGTGACTTTATAATACAGGTGAAGGAATGCCACCATCTGATTCCCTGTCCTGCCTTCACACTGTCTGAACAGCATCCTTGTCTAGGCTCCCTGAGATGTGTATGATTGGGAAATGGCCAGGTCAATCTATACAGTTATGCTTAGCAAAGCCAATGCCATTGAAAAATGGACTGAGGCCCTTGAGACCATCAGCCAAATGTTTCTTCCTTTCAGTAAGGACAGCGATGATGCTGGGTATGCCAGAAAAGACTCCTTTATTGTCACCAAAACCCAACAACATGCAAGAATATTTGGACCTGGCAAAGGAACCAGGTAGAAATTTGTACACTTTCAGTGAAGGAAGCTGGAGGGATATTTTCCCCTGCATCAGTGAAGGAAAAGCTGGTCTTAGATTATCAGAGGTGTGGAGTGACTTCCTTACCAGAGGTAAAGTAGACTATACTATAGTTATATACTTAAAACCTGGCGTGACGGCTACTGGATGAGCCCAGGGATCCCTCCTAGTGATGAAGCTCTCACCTGGCTGTCCCAAGATAAATGGGTAGAAAGGAGGAGAGAGCAGAAGTTGCTTACCTGTAACAGGTGTTCTCATAGGACAGCAGGATGTTAGTCCTCACATATGGGTGACATCACAGGATGGAGCCCAATCATGGAACACTTTTGTCAAAGTTTCTAGAACTTTGACTGGCACCTACTGGGCATGCCCAGCATGGCACTAAACCTGCAGCCAGCAGGGGTCCCCCCTTCAGTCTTGTTTAAAGCTACAGGAAGTGCCAAAAAATAAAATAAGAAAAAGTAACAAACCCAACACCGCTGGGTGGCGGGCGGGTTTCGTGAGGACTAACATCCCGCTGTCCTGTGAGAACACCTGTTACAGGTAAGCAACTTCTGATTCCTCACAGGACAAGCAGGATGGTAGTCCTCACATATGGGTGAGTACTGAGCTGAGGATGTCCAAGAAATGCATGAAATGTACCCAAGATGTGCAATAGGCAGAAGGACTGGGGTGGAATTTGGCAGAGGGCATCCTGAACCCTAACGGGCAGAAGGGTGTTGGTACGTCAAGTTGCAAAAAGGTTGCGCAAGACAGACTGGCTGAAGATGGAATCTTGTCTTCCAGCCTTGTCTAAGCAATAATGGGCTTTAAAGGTATGGAAAGAACTCCAGGTAGCAGCCCTGCAAATGTCAGGAAGCGGAACCGAGCATAGGTGCGCTACTGAAGTCGCCATGGCCTTGACAGAGTGTGCTTTAACATGGTCTTGAAGTGGAATGCCGCTGTGATACAGGCACATCACAGAATAAAGAATGCCACTGTAAGTTAGGCACCAGGACCCTTTGAAAAGTAACCCTTTTGTTTCTTAGTTGCCCTATTGAAAATAAACCAGAAAATATACAGGGCTAGACCTTTACTATAAAAAGACATTTTGGAAACAAATGCAACAAATGGAGGATTAGAGCTTTTATACTCTTTGCATAATCAAAGGTTTCTACAAAGTGATATTTTATGGAAAAGTAAAACTATACCTGGTATATTTCTATTGGCTTGCTCTCCATGTTTAGATCCCAAACTTTGACAGTGAGGTAATCCCTTGTGAGCATATAACGGCCACTGTGACTGAATTTGATGTCTGAAACGGAAGAGATGATTTCTGAAAAAAACGATCTGTTACTAGGGTCTTCAGGTTCTTCAAAAACTGTAAAACAAAGAGAAAAAAAAAAAGAACATGATTCAAATAAAACAGTGTGACGTGTTTAAAAATACATAAGTCATTTCTAGTTTGTCATCAGATTTCTAAATGTGCCAAGGAAATTTCCATCCTCACTGCCATATTAAGAGCCCTGAAAAATGAGGGTAGGGGAAATGTGGGACTTTGGAGATTTTGATATCTCTTCCCAGATTTCCAGGTTCCTTATGTTCTGCCATGCATAACTGATCCAGCAGGAAATTCTTTGAAGTTTGGTAGGGTTTATAATTGGTATCACAGAACAGGATTATTTTTTTGGCCCCATCTCTGTATTTCTAATATTCTTCCTGTTTACTCTTCCAATTCCAGTCTTCTTTCTATTTCAACACAGTCCCCTATCGGTTAGTACTGATCAGCTGCGGTAGTCTCAGTCTGAAATGTCTCTCTCATCAACAGTATCCCTCTCTTCAAATCCCATCTCAATATTCACCTTTCCTCCCTTGCCTGTGAGTGCTAATTCTTATTTAATCTGTTGAAGTGGAATAATGTATTCTATGGTATTGATCACTGTATACATATTACATATGATTCTAAAGCCTTTTGAGAAAGCTGATATGTAAAATAAAATGTGTTTGCTGTACTGTAACAATCAGGATGAAAAAAAAACAGATGATTAGAAATGTCTTTGTTTAAAAGAGTTAACTGAATAAATGATCTAACAGCAAATTATCAGTAGACATTTTCATGTAACTCAGCAGCAGATTTACTAGGTCATTCATCAAAGTGTGTCAGGGCCCAAATGTGTGTTAAAGGGGATCTAACATGCGTTGCACGTGCAATAAATAATGCAACGCAAGCTAGCATGCAAATTTAAAATTTAGTATGCATGTGGGAGAAGTTAATGCAAATTAAGGTGTCCTACCACATTCAGCGACAGCTTAACACGCATTAACGTGGGATTTACATCAGAAATAACTACACCTTTTTTTGTTTGTGGAAAAAAGTTTTTATCACGAGCCTGCGGCCGTTATTGCGGATCACGGCTATTATTGCGGCTATTATCGCATGCGATAAAAACAGGCCTATCACACGCCCCCCTGGGTCAATAATACTGCTCTTACCTGGCCTGCCTTCCTAAACCCATGTTTGTGGCAAGTTTACTTGTTAGGGGATACTGGATGCTTCGGAAGGCTCGCTGCAGACGACAACAACCACGAGAACAGGCAAGGGAAGTTCCACCCCCTTCTAGGGAACGCCCTGCACCAGAGCCCAAGTCACTGGCCCCACAGGGAGAGGGTCGAGGCCCACAGCAACACTTGGCACACAGTCGGGCATGGTGGAGGAGATACAGGGAGTGCATTGTTCCTTCACAAGCCTCATTGCTGAGCATGCCAGCAATCAATCCTTCCTAATGTCTTATGTCACTGTTTCCTACCTATCATCTAATTTCAATCGAACCTCTACTTTGAGTGTAATGCTCCTTTGTACGTCAAATTCCCCTAGTGCAGGACCCCAGTCCCTGTCCTAAGTCTCAGATCACCTTCAGATACGCATTTCTATTTATGATCCTTGGCCATTCCTTGGAAGTTTTTTCTACACCCTTCTGCCAGAATGATATTTTCTCCCCCAGCTCATCAACTTGCTTTAGCGTGTTTATTAAGTGCTTCAAGTTTTCAAGTTTTGACCAAGTATCCATCAACCATTTTGTGTAAAATCGCATAGCTCTACAAATTATTTCAAGCCCACATCCTATCTAGTTACTTGTTTTTCCCTTGTTTTATTTTCAACGTCTCCCTCTTATTTTCAACGTTACGCACATTTGCGAGGTTTTTTTTTTTTGTTTAACGTTCACGCATTATCTGTTCCATGTAACGCTCTCATGCGATGTTATTGTTTCATTGTAAACCAGTGTGATTTGTATGCTATACAGGAATGTCGGTATATAAAAGTTAAAAATAAATAAATAAATAATGTGGTAAGCAGATACATTCTGCTTTTCAGTTGACAGAGATGCATTGGAATCTTTTAGCTCAGGAGAGTTTTTAATCATAGGCACTTGGACTACTTTTCTTATTGGAACCTCTCTGTTGGGATGCCCTAATTCTAATGCTTCATTAGTATCCTTTGAAGATACCTCCCTCCAAACCATGCACTGCTGAGTGACTGTCAGCTTTCCCCTTTGTTCTATCTCCTTTTTAAAGGTTACTGTCAGCAGCCTGATTCCACCCTGGTTAAGGTGGAGTCCATCCTTTCGGAAAAGACTCTCCCTTCCACAAAAGGTTCCCCAGTTCCTTACAAAACTGAATCCTTCTTCCCTGCACCATCGTCTCATCCACACATTGAGACTCCTGAGCTCTGCCTGCCTCTGGGGACCTGTGCATTGAACAGGGAGCATTTCAGAGAATGCTGCCCTGGACATTCTGGATTTTAGCTTTCTACCTAAGAGCCTAAATTTGGCTTCCAGAACCTCCCTCCCACATTTTCCTGTGTCGCTGGTGCCCACATGTACCACAACAGCCGGCTCCTCCCCAGCACTGTCTAAAATCCTATCTAGGTGACGCGTGAGATCCGCCATCTTTGCACGAGGTAATGTTACCAGGCGATCCTCATGCCCACCAGCCACCCAGCTGTCTACATTCCTAATAACTGAATCACCAAATATGATAGCTGAACTAACCCTTCCCTCCTTGGCAGAAGCCCTGGGAGAGACATCCTTGGTGCGAGAGGTCGATGCACCACCTGGAGAGGAGGTCCTTGCTACAGGATCCTTTCCTGCTGTACCAAGTTGTTGCGCTCCGATCATGAGACCTTCCTCTTCCAAAGCAGCACCAGGGATGCCAGACTGGAGTTGGGACTTGGCTACTATGTCCCTGAAGGTCTCATCTATATACCTCTCTGTCTGCCTCAGCTCCTCCAGGTCTGCCACTCTAGCCTCCAGAGATTGACTTGTTCTCTGAGAGACTGGAGCTCTTTGTATTGGATGCACATGTACAACTTCTCACCGGTGGATAAAAAATCATACATGTGACACTCGATGCAAAAGACTGTGAGGCCCTCCTCTTGCTGCTGAACTGCTGCCTTCATCTTAAATTTGTTCAGTTCCTAGTTAAGTTTTAGGTTGCTATGGGTGTAGGAGTGCATACAATTAGGGTCCTTTAAATGTATTAGTGTATTCAGTACATATCTGGTAGTGACCTACAAGGGAATGATCAAAGTCCTGATAAGGTGTGGGGAATTTCTGAGTTTAAGTTAAAAGGCTGATTTTTTTTTTTAATTTTTTTTTTTTAACTGTGAAAGTGACACCTGCCTATAAATTAAAGGATGAGCTAGAGGTGGGTGGGAGAGTTGGAAAATACAAACACACAAACTTCTGTTTGTTGCCTGACTTTCCCACCTGAAACTGGGAAATTAAAGCTGGCAAAACTACATTTAACTGGGTAGCAAGAATTTTAGCAAATAGTTTCAAATCAAAGTTTAAAAGAGATATGGGTCTAACAATGCTGGCTGTGTTGGATCCTTCCTCCCTTTCGGGAGAACTGTAATGTATGCTTTTTTGACATCTCGTGGAAATCTTCCTTGCTGTAAAGCAACTGAAAAAATGTCTTTGAGAGTAATACATAACTCGCCGCTTAGTACCTTGTAAAAATCTGCTTTTAGACCATCTGGGCCTGGAGCTTATGCAAAGGGCTAGAATTAATACTCTATAATTTCTGCCATGGTGAATGGTCTATTCAACAGAGACTGTTGTGTTTCTGTCATCCTTGGCAGAGGTAGCCCCTGAAAATACAATTTTCTGCTTCCCCAGCTCCATCTACTGAGGCCTCACAATATAAATGTTCATAAAAGGACCTAAAGATCCAGCATATAGATTCGGTGGAAGTCTGTCTAACCCCATAAGAATCTTGCAAGGCTTCTATATAGATTTATTTATTTATTTGTTATTTTTATTATACCGAGTTTCATGATAGGAATCACATCAACCCGGTTAATGTCACCTTTTAATTTTCACCAAATTGGCCAATAGTTACAGCTTTATTTCCAAGGCAATATAATTTATGGGAAGTGTATAGCAGGCTCTTGGTAGTCTTCTGATGGAGATAATTTAAATTATAAAGGGATTCCCTATATAATCATTTTGTAGTAGCAGATGGAAATTGAATGAATCTTGCTTTAATTTTTTGAAATTCACATTCCAATTCAATTATCTGCTTATTAAGAAGTCTATTTCTCCTAATCACTAGAGATGTGAATCGTGTGATCGATCATCTTAACGATCGATTTCAGCTGGGAGGGGGAGGGAATCGGATCGTCGCAGTTTGGGTTTTTTAAATATTGTGTAAATCGTGTAAATCGAAAACCGGCACACTAAAACATCCCTAAAACCCACCCCGACCCTTTAAAATAAATCCCCCATCCTCCCGAACCCCCCCAAAATGCCTTAAATTACCTGGCGTCCAGTGGGGGGGGGGAGGGGAATGGGGAGGGCAGGAAAACCGGCACACTAAAACAACCCTAAAATCCACCCCGACCCTTTAAAATAAATCCCCCACCCTCCCGAACCCCCCAAAATGCCGGCCGTAGACAACACGATTCGGCTGCAGGAGGTCGTTCCGGACCCCCGCTGGACTTTTGGCAAGTCTTGTGGGGGTCAGGAGGCCCCCCCCCAAGCTGGCCAAAAGTCCCTGGGGGTCCAGCGGGGGTCCAGGAGCGATCTCCTGCCACAAATCATTTTTCCGTACGGAAAAACCAAAGGTAGCGCCGGCGCCATTTCTACAAGCACCGGAGGTCCGAGAGTGGAAGATCACAGCGGGACCCTTCCTCTGGACCCCAGGTAATTTAAGGTATTTTGGGGGGGTTCGGGAGGGTGGGGGATTTATTTTAAAGGGTCGGGGTGGGTTTTAGGGTTTTTTTAGTGTGCCGGTTTTCCCGCCCTCCCCTTTCCTCTCCCCCTTCCCCCGATTTATCGTCAAAAATCGTAATTGTTATTGTATCGTGGCTCTAACGATTTTTGACGATTTAAAATATATCGGACGATATTTTAAATCGTCAAAAAACGATTCACATCCCTAGTGAGTATACATTGGGGGCATATACACTGCATATTGTAACTGTCCATCCAAATAATTTCCCCACAATAAACACAGCATCCCACACTATCTTCATACATGGAGGCAAGCTCAAAGGCTATTCCTTTGCCTAATAAAATAGCAAGACCTCCTTTCCGGTTAACTGCTGAGAAAGAGTAGCCCTGGCCTACCCACTCTCTACGCAACTTGCAGTATTCTTGATCATTTAAGTACATCTCCTGCAGACACATAATCTGGGCTCTATGCCTGCGAAGCGAAGCCAACATTTTGGCCCACTTCACCAGGGATCCCAAACCCGCTATATTCTAGGAAAGTGTCCATAAGGAATTAGCCATATTTAATCCAAAAGAAAAGATCATCAGACTTGCTATGCTATCCCTCTTGGAAATACTCACTGATCCCCCCCAGCCCAGGGAATCAGCAGCGTGAAATAGGTCTCAGCCACCCCATATACCCCAAGTTCCCCATTTCCTGCCAGCAAAAACCTCTGCTAACCCTAGCTAAATACCACACTATTCCCCTTCCTCCCCCTTGTCCTCCCTCCCAATTCCCACCGTTCCCACAAACCAGATCAGAAACCAAAGAAAAAAGCTCATTGTGATGGATGATGCTGCAATCAAAGGCACTAATACAAAAGGAAAAATGGATAACAAAACTCAACTAAAGAGGTCACAAAAGGAGTCCAGGAACAGCAGTAACCTGTACAAAGAAAGCTGGAAAGTTATGAGCACAAATGCTCGTAGTTTGGGGAATAAAATCCCAGATCTGCAAGCCCTAATGGTGGAGGAGAACTTGGACGTTGTTGCTGTCACGGAAACGTGGTTTACGGAATCTCATGACTGGGATACGGCAATACCAGGCTATAACTTGTTAAGGAAGGATAGAGAGGATAGGAAAGGGGGAGGAGTGGCTCTTTATGTCAGAAACAATATCCAAGCATGTGAGCAGCAAGGAAGATGGGGCAATGAAGAAGCACTATGGGCCAACCTAAAAAAAGATGGGACATTCATTTTTATTGGAGTGATTTACAGGCCTCCAAACCAAAAGGAAGAGATGGATAGAGATCTGGTTGAAGACATCCAAAAGATAGGAAAGAAGGGAGAAGTGGTGATCGTTGGAGACTTTGATATGCCGAATGTAGACTGAAGAATCCCATCTGCAGAATCTAATAATAGTAGAGAAATAGTGGATGCCCTGCAAGTAGCTTTGTTCAAACAAATGGTTATGGAACCCACGAGAGAAGGAGCTATACTGGACTTAGTGCTCACTAATGGAGATAATGTCTCTGATGTCCAGGTGGGCGTCCACCTCAGCACCAGTGATCATCAAATGATATGGTTTAATATCACAAAAAAGATACAGAAAAGAAGCACAAAGACCCAAGTTTTGCAGCTCAAAAACACGGACTTTGATGAAATGGGGAATTACCTGGAGGAAGAACTAAAAGGCTGGGAGAACGAGAGAGATGTGGATCAACAGTGGACCAATCTAAAAGGAGCAATTACCAAGGCAACTAATCTATATGTTAGAAAAGTAAAGAAAAGCAAAAAAAAAATGAAACTTATCTGGTTCTTAAAGGAGGTGGTTGACAAAATAAAGGCTAAAAGAACAGCATTCAAGAAATATAAAAGATCCCAAAGGGAGGAGCACAAAGAAGAATATCTGGTAGAACTGAGGGAGATGAAGAAATTAATCAAGACGGCAAAAAGTCAAGCGGAAGAGAGGATTGCCAAGGATGTAAAGAGAGGTGACAAAACATTTTTCAGATATATCAGTGAAAAGAGAAAAGTTCATAGTGGTATAGTGAAATTGAAAGGTGGAAAGGATCAATGTGTGGAGAGAGATGAAGAAATGGCAGAAATATTAAACGAATACTTCAGTTCTGTGTTCACTAAAGAGGACCCTGGAGAAGGACCGTCGCTAGTTAACAAGAAACTGGAAGGGAGTGGAGTAGATGTAACTCCATTTACAGTAGAAAATGTATGGGAAGTGCTGGAGAAACTGAAAGTGGACAAAGCCATGGGGCCTGATGAAGTTCATCCCTGGATACCGAGAGAGCTCAAAGATGTGCTGGCGGGTCCGCTGTGTGACCTGTTAATAGATCCCTAGAAACGGGAGTGGTGCCGAGTGATTGGAGAAGAGCGGTGGTGGTCCCGCTTCACAAGAGTGGGAACAGAGAAGAGGTTGGTAACTACAGACCGGTTAGCCTCACTTCGATGGTGGGAAAAGTAATGGAGTCACGGTTGAAAGAGAGAATAGTGAACTATCTACAGTCAAGAGAATTGCTGGACCAGAGGCAGCATGGATTCACCAGGGGAAGATCCTGTCAGACAAATCTGATTGACTTTTTTGACTGGGTAACCAAGGAATTGGATCAAGGAAGGGCACTCGATGTCATCTACTTGGATTTCAGCAAAGCTTTTGATACGGTCCCGCACAGGAGACTGGTGAATAAAATGAGAAGCTTAGGAATGAGTGTCGAGGTGGTAGCCTGGATTGCAAACTGGTCGAAAGACAGAAAACAATGTGTGATGGTAAATGGAACTTACTCTGAAGAGAGAGCGGTGTTAAGCGGGGTACCGCAAGGATCGGTATTGGGACCGGTCCTGTTCAACATCTTTGTGAGCGACATTGCGGACGGGATAGAAGGTAAGGTTTGTCTGTTTGCGGATGACACTAAGATCTGCAACAGAGTGGACACGACGGAAGGAGTGGAGAGAATGAGATGGGATTTAAGGAAACTGGAAGAGTGGTCGAAGATATGGCAGCTGAGATTCAATGCCAAGAAGTGCAGAGTCATGCATTTGGGAAGTGGAAATCCAAATGAACTGTATTCGATGGGGGGAGAAAGGCTGATGTGCACGGAGCAGGAGAGAGACCTTGGGGTGATAATAATGTCTAACGATCTGAAGTTGGTGAAACAATGTGACAAGGCGATAGCTAAAGCCAGAAGAATGCTGGGCTGCATAGAGAGAGGAATATCGAGTAGGAAAAGGGAAGTGATTATCCCCTTGTGCAGGTCCTTTGTGAGGCCTCACCTGGAGTACTGTGTTCAGTTCTGGAGACCGTATCTCCGAAAAGACAGAGACAAGATGGAGGCGGTCCAGAGAAGGGCGACCAAAAAGCTAGAAGGTCTTCATCGAATGACTTATGAGGAGAGATTGAAGAATCTAAATAAGTACACCCTGGAGGAAAGGAGGAGCAGAGGTGATATGATACAGACTTTCAGATACTTGAAAGGTTTTAATGATCCAAAGACAATGACAAACCTTTTCCGTCAGAAAAAAATCAGCAGAACCAGGGGTCACGATTTGAAGCTCCAGGGAGGAAGACTCAGAACCAATGTCAGGAAGTATTTCTTCACAGAGAGGGTGGTGGATGCTTGGAATGCCCTTCCGGAGGAAGTGGTGAAGACCAGAACTGTGAAGGACTTCAAAGGGGCGTGGGATAAACACTGTGGATCCATAAAGTCTAGAGGACGTGAATGAATGTGGAAAAAAGGATTTGCAATCACAAAAAAGCAGGGAGTAGCTTGCTTGTTACGGCGGTTACTACCCCAAACCAAATAAGCCTGATACTTCACTTTCAATGCATATCCAGCATAGCTCTCTGCTTCAACGGCAAGGTAGAAAGACCGATACCTTATGCATATCCAGCATAGCTCTCTGCTTCAACGGCAGGGGAGAAAGACTGATACTTTACGCATATCCAGCATAGCTCTCTGCTTTAACGGCAGGGGAGAAAGACTGATGCTTCACACAACCAGCATGGCTCTCTGCTTCAACAGCAAGGGAGAAAGTCTGATGCTTCACTTTCAATGCATGTCCAGCATAACTCTCTGCTTCAACGGCAGGGGGAATGAAGAAAAGAGGATCTATATATAGACAACAACCAAAAAGGACTGAATTTCATAGTCTGGGAAAACAAATAAGCATGGGTGTAGCTTGCTTATTGTGGTGGTTACTACCCCTAACTAATTAAGCTAAATATTTCACATAGATGCAGTTCCAACACTGCTCTGCATTAATGGTGGGGGTGGAAGGGAAATAGAACCAAAAGGTTACTAAGAGCCAAGAGTAACAGATAAGTATGAGAAAAAAAATGTGCAAAGCTTGCTGGGCAGACTGGATGGGCCATTTGGTGTTCTTCTGCCGTCATTTCTATGTTTCTATGTTTCAATCTCCATCTCACACAAACCTTCAGAAAAGCAAAGGGGAACAGAGACCATATTTTAGATTCATTATTGTGCTCCCCCAAACCCTAAAACCCTGTACATACCAGATAAGCCCACAGCCCAAACCAATGGACATTTTACCCAAAACCCTGCAGCACTAAGAGGCGGACTGGATAGCGCTGGGTATACTCCCCACTACGAGGACATGGTACTATAGGCTCGCCTCCTCTATGCAAATGGAGAGATTAGCCTCACTGCATAGCCTGAGAACGATGGATCCAGACTATAGACTCTGTTGGGCTACTTATTTTACTCTACTGCCAATGGACATCCAAACTCATCTGCTTGCTATGGGATACAATCCATCATGGAAGTGATTAGACCATACCAGCTCACTGTTGCAGAGTCTGAGACGCTTTGTCAGTTGTGCTCGGCAAGGGGTGTTGAAGGGGGGAATTCTGGAACAAACCTCGCTGTTCAATAATCTTAATTTAACGAAAGAGTATGTATTACTATTTTACTGCGACACTCTCCTAGGGGTTGGAAAGGGGGGGGGGGGGTTGGAAGAGTGAGAGATATGAGATGTTTGGGGTGAGTGGAATGAGTGAATGATTGTGATGGCTCTGTCTGGTGGACTGCGTCCGCTGGACTTTGAAATGGAGTTGAGCAGTGCGCCTGATAATTTGATGGGCGTACGGCAGGGGGTGCGTTTTGGCATTACTCTTTTGTAAATTTGTTGCACTGTATTGGGTACCTCCTCAGGGTTTTTGATGGTTGTACTGCCTATACTCTTCAATAAAAATGATTTTGACAAAAAAAAAAAAAGAACAACAAGGATGCAGACCAATGCTTAACCTGTAACTATCAAACTATACACCTAGGTGCTAGGCCAAACAGGCCCAACAAACATTATGCAGAAGCAGAATGTCACTTAACAGACAAAGAAGCCAAAAAGGTCTGTGCGCTGGCTACAGACTCAAACACCTTCCAGGCTCCATTATGCTCCACACGTAGTCTTGCTGGATATTGTAGATTAAATTTCAGCTGGCGATAATAACGTTCAGCACAAATCAGTGAGAACTGAAAGTTAAAAATTCTGGTGATCACAACCCATGGCCTTGCAGAGACCCATGCATGAGCCCCCAGGCAATGGGCATGTTCAACATGGCAGTGCCCTGGAGATGTTCCAAGCCCAATTCCACCAGCAGCCAGCCTTCCAATAAAGCATGGACTTCACGATCTGAAAGAGACTCAGGGAGACCCACAAACTGGAGATTATTTCTCCAGGACCGGTTTTCCAGGTCATCAATTTTAGATTCCATAGCCAAAATGTGTTTTTCTAGTGTCCCCTGTTGCTGCTGCAGTGTGTGAGTATTTGATTCAACCTCTACCACCCTCCTTTGAGTATCTTCCACCTGCTGCTTGATCATGACCAGCGTCTCATTTCCCGACACTATTTGCTGGGACAAGTCATGAAATTGGCCATCTAGGGACTGTACCATAGTCCAAGTTACCTCCTCCACTAGCGCGCTATTGTTTGCTGTCAGGCACGGGCTCGGAGGGCTATTGGCCATTTTGTTTTCATTCGGCTTACCCAGCGTTTTCTTCTCCCTCTGCGGCTTTTTGGCTATATCACCACCGTTCAGGAGCAGGAAGTCCTTGATATATGTCTAGGATGCCACTGTACTCAGGGAATCGACCTTTGCAGGAAAAACAAAAAGTGGAAACACGTCCTTTTTGGAGGAGGCACCGGGAGCGAGCCAGCCGCACGTCTCACCTGCTCATCGGATCATGTGGTCTCCTTACCCACCCAGTTAATTTTAACAGTTTCATGCTCCCTTGAACATTTTTTTTCAAACTCTGTTCCCTTATGGTTATTGTGATTATTAGTATCATTTCAGTCATTTAGACTTTGATGGATTATACCACATCAAAAGTCAAGGACTACAGATGTGCAGCACCCAGAACCACCAAGACCATGCTCCTCCATGATTATTGCTTAAAAGGTACTAGAAACAGCATTTCCAAATACTGATTCAGAAGAAGAATTGTGATCTGGAGTCCCTGAACCATAGGATTAGCCTCAAATGAAGACCAACTCCAAACCTGAACAGCTAGCTCCTTCACCTAGTGATGTCATATGGAAAAGACATCAGGCCTCCTCCAGGGATTTCCTCTGGATTTTGTTTGTCTATGGCCCTTTGCCCCTCTTTTGTAGCCTAGGGGTGTCTTGCTATTCTAGCTGGCTGCTTTGCACCTCTTATTATGCTTTGGAATCTTCATGACACTCTTTCACCCTCTATCAATGTCTTCAGGGTTTTTCTGCCTCTTTTGGTGCTTTGTTTCTTTTCATGTTGCCTTGAGCTATTCATGCCATGCTTGGTGCCACTCTTCCCCTCTCATACAGCCTTGGAGGGGGTCATGCAACTGTTTGTGCTTTTTGCCCCACTTCTGCAACTTTGGAGTGATCTAGCCAGTCTTACTGCTGTTTTGTTCCTCTGGCGGTGCCTTGGAGAACTCCTGCAATTGCTGGTACTGGTTTGCCCCACTGCGGGTTCTTGGGCTTTTCATGTCACTTTTGGTTCCATGTTGACATAATCTTGATTCATTGGCAGGCCTTCACCTTTCTGATGATGTTTACCTACTAGTTTCATTAGAAATGATTAGAAAATGCCAATTTGGGAGCCCAAAATGGGCTGCATTGTTTCCCCTATTGACTATAATGGCAAATAAATGAACACATGAAATTTTGTTTTCGTTTGAAATTAATGACATGGATGGAAGTATCCTATGAAATGAATGAATGATCTGGAATTAAAATTTTTCCTTTGTATATCCCTAACACATAGTCTACACTAAAGAAGTTGCATGCCTTAAGCTTGTTGGAACAACCATTATTGTAAGCTACATCAAGTTTGTACATTGTGAGTGAATTGCATTTTAAATCTGTTGTAAGCCACTTTAGGCAGTCTTTCAGGTTTGATAAGGTAGGGTATACAAGTAACATAACAAAACAAAGGTATAATTCCCTAGACAACTTATTCCACAATACTGGCACAGAAAGTTTTTTTCCCCAGTATATCAGCCTAATCTCTTTCGTGATGGGCGTGCTAAGAAAATCATCTTGAGGCCAACTGTAAACATCTTTTGGGTATATATAGAAACTGTTGCTCTTTAAGATACCTAGGGACCAACCCATGTAAATCCATTAAGGCTAAAGTCACATTTGTGAACTGGGCTAAATAAAATGGCTATAACCGTCAAATCTGTCACAGAGGTAGGAAAAAAATATTTTTTAGTTTGATTCATTTTCCTTTTCCATTAAAGTTAATTAGAGAAACATTACAGGTAATTTACAGTCTATATTGGGCTCCAGTATAGGGGTTTTCTAATTAATTGTTTTAAAACTTGTGGGAAGAAATCAACAGAACTCCAAGGTACCTAGAAAGACTGAGGAGACTGAATAGTGGCACGAATAGCCTATGACTCTATAAAGGAGCAAAGAAGCAGAAAAAAGGGAAAGAAACCACAAGGCTCCAAAAGAAGTAACCAGAAACAGTGCCATGACCCCTTGATGGCATCTCAAGTGGTAAACTGACACCAAAAGTGGCATTAGCATACTACAGCAGCATGAAGGGGGAATGAAGCAGAAAAGATAATAGGACAGAGTGGCTTCAAGACTCCACAGCAGCATAAGAGTTGCAAAACAGTCGTAGTCGTCCCCATCCCCACCAGACTACCAAGGTGTAGGGTCTGGGGTATGACAGCAAGGCACAGTAGCAAAGAGAACTGTAAAGTGTAAAGTTTGGGTATGGAAGCAAGGCTGAGTGGCAAAAAGTCCCTTAAGGTGCAGTTGCATTTCCTGATTTTGTGGATTTGCATTAAGTTCTCTCTTAGTAATCTAACCTCTTATGACGTTCAATACAATAAATGGTACCTTTTGAGCATCTTTTGTCTTGTACCAGTATTTCTTCCTCTGAATGAGGGCTTTTATAAACCCCCCCCCCCCCCCCCCGTGTAATAAATCATCATACAGGGTGGAAGATCTAGACTGAGATTGTGTAGGTGCTGGAGAAAAGGAAGTAGTAGAGAACAAGTGTTGTGCTGTGACAGTGAAACCTGTATCTTTTTCTGACTGTTTTCAAAGCTTTATTTTGTGGGCAAAACATCCCAGTCAGAATAACAAAAAACAAAAAGAAAGCAAAGCAAGTGTTAGAAGAATACCCCAAGGCTCCAAAAGAGGGCATCAGCAAAGGTGACATGAGCCTTTGATGGCATCACGAGTGGCAAACTGATACCAAAAGTGGCATTAGCATCTTACGGCAGCATGAAGGGGGAATGAATCAGAAAAGGTGGCAGTAAAACCTCCAAGACAGGCACTGATAAAGTGGCTTCAAGACACCTAAGCAACATGAGAGGTACAAAGCAGCCTCCCCTAGACTTGCAACCTAGAACTCAGAAAGAGCTCAAATAATGCCTTTCTTTACAGCCAAAGCTTTCAGAAGAAATGCAGAGCAAATCTCTGACTGCTCAGTCTTCAAGAACAGCGTCACTGTACCCGGAGCGCAGCGATAGGTTGGATTGTAAAATTGCTCTCTGTGATACATCATCCTTGTGTTATGACCTAAGGAAGGGTCAGCTCTCGAAAGCCAGTTGGAAAGTATATAAAGTTAGTCCCATAAAAAGATATCACCTTTTTTTTTTTTTTGCTAACCTTTATTTCCATCCATCTATGGAAAGAGAAATAAAATAGTTTAATGTACGAGTGTATTAGTCCGCATTTATTTTCAAAAGCTTGCATCTGTTTTAGAAAAAGAAGCTAACATGAATTGTGACCAAACAAGAGTCTGCAAATCTAAGTGCTAATACTTTATTAAATGAAAAATCATTCTATTCAGGCAGACTTTTATGGAAAGCTTTTAAATGGTACTCAAAAAATTCTCCCAGACATCCGGTATAGTAGATATTTTGCAATTACCCTGTCACTTTTCAATAGAATTCTAATGAGCAGAAGGCAATTATTTTCACACCTTTCTAGTAATCTATTCAAACTGTATATTGCAAATGGCAGCCATCCCAGCCTACTAATTATGATCTAACGTTATTATTAAAAATAGAATGAAAAGATAACTCATTTTTAATTGCTGCCCTAATTATTTATCATCCATAATTTTGCATTTACTACCCTTAACAGAAGGCTTGGGGATAGCCTTCACAAAGTGCAAGTTGTTACTACCCAAAAAAAAACCCAAGAAAAAAAAACCTTTGCTGGACAGATTAGATGAACCATTTTGGTCTTTATCTTCATTTTTCATTATGTTTCTATGTTTCTGTCTTAGATAGCTTAGCCTAATAAGAGTGCCAATACTATACTTAAGCTTTTTGTGGGATAAAAACTCAAGTTTACATGGAAGAATTTACCACAAAATCACTATTTCAATACTTTTGCTGATATTTCCTTTGACACTGTCACAATCAAAAGGTCTTTTTCACAATAGGTTCTTACTTCATATTCATACTTGACTTTTAGCATACATACAAATAAAATATCTATGTCTTACCCATACAGTCATGAAGATGTGCACTTTCAAAAGTTGCATGCATAAATATGATCATATACTCATTTATACGCTATTTTATAAACCTCAAACATACATGCGTAAGTCAGGGTTTGCAAGTAAACTTGTGTATGTAAAACAAGGGCATTCCAGGGCGTGCCCAACATTTACATGTGTAAGTTGCTATTTTATAAGCAATTTAATCATGTAAATTTGGCATGATTAAAAAATTGGGCCAATATTTATACCTGAAGGCATCATAGGTGGCTCCCATGTATCTCAGCCCCACACTGAGGTTGCACATGCGTACATGGCTCACCATTTGAACACTGAGGGAACAGAAGAGGGGTGGGATGAAGGCTACATGGGTGCAGTCCACTGACCCCAGCACATTGAGGAACTGCACCATGGCATGGAAAGCCCTCTTCAGGGCCTGGCATTCTTGCCTCTATTTGGGAAAGCTGATGAAAATGCAAACCTGGCTGCACATGGCTCGCAGCACCTGATGCAAGCACCTTGAAAAAGGTGGTTTATTACATTCCCTCTACTTTGCTGACAGTAATTTGGAATGAGCCAGAACCCATGAAATGGAGGGAGCGTAAGGAGGTTCACAAAGCCCGGTATGGCTTGGGACCTGGCTGTGACTGCTTTGAGCTTTGATTTGAGCTCTTCATATACAGCCATTATGCCCACAGAGCTCAAGCTGTACCTCCTGGTCACTTCCTCCTCTGGAAGACCCAGTGCTTATATACCACCTTTTCTGGACTGCATAACAACTCAAGACAGTTTACAACATTTAAAAATCATTAAGCAGTCATCGTGCAAATCCACACTCCCAACCCCACATCAGGGGCCACTTTCAGTGGCTACAGAGGTGGAAAAAGATATTTCTGCAGACCTGGAACTAGAATTCAGTTCACGAGGGGTGGGGAGGAGACAGCAATGCTGTAAGGCCCAAGAGGAGTCACACATCAAACAGGAAAAAAAACCCAAAGGTCCACATTCACATGTGGTTCCAAAAAGAAGACAATTCATTTAACAGTCCAAAAATCAAAGTCAATTTAGAACAGCGTAAAACAGAAGAAAAAAAACTTCAGCAGCATAAATCCAGATTTCAGCTTCAAAAACAAATTCTCACGTCCAAGCACCAAAATCTTCACACATGCTCTTCCCTGTTCTATTTCAAAGCTGACCACTTTTCAGGGGCTTTCTCAGTCCAACTTCATTCAAGGCTCCTTATTCTTGTAGAGCCTCAAATGTAGCACCGTAAATTTGTCTCCTCCTGCAAAAATCTCTGTCCCAGTTTGTGGGCTTACCAAGGCAGATAAAAATATTCCAGTTGGGTGAGGAATTTTCTATTTCCTTGTAAAGCTTCCTGGGCTTCCTTCAACAAACACATCCAAACCTTAGATTTTCTCAATCCCTGAGCCAATGGAGGCCCCCAACTAACAAGTCAATTTAAAAAATGTTGCTTGCACAAAAATGCATATGTGGGCCACACCCAAGCAACTCATTTTAAAAAGCCACAAAATATGTACATATGTACCCATGTGCGTGTGAGCAGTAAGAGGTGGAAACGTGTTGAGGTATGGGCATTCCTGGGCAGGGTCAAGACTTATGCACATAATTCAGAATTTTAAAAATGAAACCTGCATCATGCATACGCAATATATCTGCGCAACTTTACTGCTACTCTTGATAAGGAGCATGTCTGTCGTTCTTGAATTGTATGGCTTAGAGGACAGGGTGAGGGGTCCAGGTCAACTGGATGGCATGTAGAAGAACCAGAGGAGTCTGAAAGACCTTGTTATTAACCGGACATACTGGTGGACTAATGGGAAAACTGGGAATGTGCCTTCGGGAGAGTATGCTTTAAAATTTGCTGACATACACTCATAAAAGCCGACATGGTCCTATTGAAGACACAAACTCTAGCTGTGCACGAGTAACCTATTTAAATTAGGACCATATTTATGCAGGGTTGGTGCATTTTAAAACATACATACATATGTGCACAAACGATTAACAATTCTAGCGTATCTTGCTCTCACACTGATACGCATGTGTATGGGTACACACACACTTGTTTTAAAATCAAACTCTAAGGCTGCATGCTTCGGCCTCAATCTGCAGATTTTTTGACTTATGAGAGCCTCAGCTCATTCACTTTTCACAACTCCAAATCCAAATCCATAATATCCAATACATGATACGTTAATCAAACCTACATAATAAAAAAATCATGAGTCTTCACAAACTCACTACTGCATTAATGGAAAATCTGACTTTCTGAAAGAGAAAATTAGGGATTCCGTTAGGATATTTAAGTTTTCACATTAGCATTATCATGCGGTATTTAAAGACTTTCCATTAAAGCAGTAGTGACTTTGTAAAAAGACTCATGATTTTTTATTATGTAGGTTTAACACATAGGGGCGGATTTTCAGAGCCCTGCTCGCCGGTGCGCCTATGTTCAATAGGCCTACCGGCGCGCGCAGACCCCGGGACTCGCGTAAGTCCCGGGATTTTCCGAGGGGGGCGTGTCAGGGGCGGGCCCGATCTGCATGGCATTTTCAGGGCGGGACGTAGCGTTTCGGGGGCGGGCCCGGGGCATGGTTACGGCCCGGGGAGGTCCGGGGGCATGGCCGTGCCCTCCGGACCCGCCCCCAGGTCGCATCCCGGCGCGCTAGCGGCCTGCTGGCGCGCGGGGATTTACATCTCCCTCCGGGAGGCATAAATCCCCCGACAAAGGTAAGGGGGGGGGGGTTTAGACAGGGCCAGGCGGGTGGGTTAGGTAGGGGAAGGGAGGGGAAGGTGAGGGGAGGACAAAAGAACGTTCCCTCCGAGGTAGGCTGCACGGCTCGGCGCGCGCCGGCTATACGGAATCGATAGCCTTGCGCGCGCCGATCCTGGATTTTAGCAGCTACGCGCGTATCTACTAAAATCCCGCGTACTTTTGTTTGCGCCTGGAGCGCCAACAAAAGTACACGAACGCGCCGTTTTTGTAAATCTACCCCATAATGTATTAGATATTATGGATTTTATGATAGTGTAAGTATATGTGTTGTTTGTATGTATGGTGTGTTGTAATCACGTTCAATTGTGTTTTCAGAAACATTGTGTTGTTATTCAATAACATTAAAATATATTATGTTTTGTTATTTAATAACGAATATGTATTGTTTGTGAAAATTTTATTTATAAGAATATGCAATTGTGTTAATTTTTCAATAAATGTTATTTATGTTTTCTGTATTTTTGAATTAAAATAAGACCCCTTTTTTCTTATATATTAGTAATTTATGTTAGGTATTGTATGTAAACTTTGATATGTAAATGTACCTTTGTCTTTAGTGGAACCCAGGATTTAGTGTGAGAGGTAATAGTGTTGGAGCTGCTTGGTAATAGTGATCACGACATGATCAAATTAGACTTAATTTGCAGGGGGACATGAAAAAAATATACTGCAAAAGCATTTAACTTTGAAAAAGGTGACTATGATAACATGAGGAAAATGGTTAGGAAAAAAACTGAAAGGAGCAGCTCTACAAAGGTTAAGAGTTTTCAACAGGCATGGACTTTGTTTAAAAATGTCATCTTAGAAGCCCAGAACAGATGTATTCCACACATTAGAAGAGGAGGAAAGAAGACTAAATGACTACTGGCATGGTTAAAAGAGGAGGTGAGTGAGGCTATAATAGCTAAAAAAAAAAACCCCAGGAAACAGTATAAGAAGCATTGAGAAAGAAGGCAAAGAGAGAATTTGAAAAGAAGCTTGTCGTGGAAACAAAAATTCATAATAAAATCTTTTTCAAGTACATTTGAAGTAAAAAGCCTGTGAAGGAGTCAGATTGATCATTAGGTGATCAATGGATAAAATGGGCACTTAGGGATGACAAGGACATAGCTGAAAGACTAAATGAATTCTTTGCTTCAGTCTTCACTGAGGAAGATGTAAGAGAGATACCCATGCTAGATATGATATTCAAAGGTGTTGATTCAGAGGAAATGAAACAAATCTTAGTGAACCTGGAAGATAAAATAGGGCAAATTGACAAACTAAAGAGTAGTAAATCACCTGGGCAAACTGGTATACATCCCAGACTGCTGAAAGAATTGAAAAATGAAATTGTGTACCTGCTACTGGGAATTTGTAAACTAACATTAAAATCATCTATGAAACCTGAAGACTGGAAGGTTGCCAATGTAATGCCTATTTTTAAAAGGGATCCAAGTGGTGATCCAGGAAACCACAGATTAGTGAGTCTGACATTTGTGCCAGGCAAAATGATAGAAACTATCATAAAGAAGAAATTTACTGGGTATATAGCTAGGCATAGTTTAATCGGACAAAGTCAACATTAATTAAGTCAAAGGAAGTTTTGCCTCACTCATCGGCTACAGTTTTGAGGGCATAAATAGACATGTGGATGAAGGTGAGCCAGTTGATATAGTGTATTTGGATTTCCAGAAAACATTTGATAAAGTCCCTCATAAGAGACTTCTTAGGAAATTAAAACATCATGGGATAAGGACAGTATCATATTATGAATTGGGAAAGAGAGTAGGGATAAATGGTAAATTTTCTCAATGATGAAACGTGAATAGTGAAATGCCCCCAGGGATCTTTCTGAGACCACTGCTTTTTAACACATTTATAAATGACCTGGAAATGGGAGCAAGTGAGGTGATCAAATTTGCTGATGACACACAATTATTCAAAGTTGTTATATCACAAAAGGATTGCATTGTGAACGACATGAGCCCCTCTTGCCATGGCGCAATTGGCGAAACCTCGTGGTCTGGGCTCTAGGGTTTGCGCTGATGGTGGGTGAGTGCATCTTGGCATGGGCTAGGCTATGGCAGATTCCAAGGGGCCAAGACGAAGGCAAAGCCAAAGCAAAGCCGAATACTTGAGCGGAGCAAGACTGAAGCTGAAGACTGAAGACCTAGAGCAGAGAATTAGAAAGGGTACAGAGAAGGATGACCAAAATGATAAAGGGGATGGAACAATTCCCCTATGAGGAAAGCCTAAAGAGGTTAGGCTGAGGGGAGATATGCTAGAGTTCTATAATAATAAGTGGATCAGTAAATGTGAATCAGTTGTTTACTCTTTCAAAAAGTACAAAGACTAAGGGACATACAATGAAGTTCTAAGTTGTACTTTTAAAACTAATAAGAGAAAATATTTTTTTACTCTGTGTTGACAGAGGAGTTGGTGAAAGCTGTTTGTGTAGCTGGGTTTAAGAAGGTTTGAACAAGTTCCTGGCAGAAAAGTCCAAAAACCTTTATTAAGCTGGAGTTTCAGAAATCCACTGTTTATCCCTGGAATAAGCAGCATGAAATCTATCTACTCTTTGGGATCCTGCCAGGTTCTTGTGACTTGGATTGGCCACTGTTGAAAACAGGATACTCTGCTTGATGGACTTTTGGTCTGACCCAGTATGGCATGTTCTTATGTTATTTGAACACTAACCTTGGACTCTGACAGTTACTTGGTTTTTTTGATTGTTAATATTCCAACTCTTAACATAAGGCTTGGGGGTAACCTGCACAGAGCGGCAGTTTCTACCTTAACAAAACATGGGGGGTATCCTGCATGGTGTGGCAGTTCCTACCATAAGAAACTTGTTGTGCAGACCGGATGGACTATTTGGTCTTTATATGCCATCATTATTATGTTACTATGTTTCTTTATGTGTCTTTTGGGAGCATAACATCCCCTTCTGTGAGTAACAAGTGTGAGAGTGGGCTGATTACCCCATCAAGGCACCTAAGACCCCAGAGGCTCAGACTTTCTCTGTGCCAGAGAATTCTGGCCCCGAGGACTGAAGTTTAGTGCAACAATAAATGGAGATCCAGGAGAGTAAAGACAGACCTGGGCCTATGCAATAGCACCTGCATCAGGGACCCTCCAACTTATCTCTAAACAGCAGAATGAATCAGCCATAAGGTGTGGGGTGACATCATCTGATGGCACTAACATGGGCTCAGTTCTCAGAGTTTCAGCAAATGTTCTATTGAGCCTGCATAGGACTTCCTACATGCGCACACACAGTCTTGTGAGTCCCTCATTTTCTTCCAGTGCTTAAGCTTTAACAAGGTAGTCGACTTTCCAGATAGTTGGGTGGTTATTAAGTATGACTAATTCATCCTGCTGTTATGGAGAACTTTGTTTACAGGTAAGCAAATTTGCTTTCTCCATCGACAAGCAGGCATGAATCTGCCATAATGTGTGGGGAGTCCTAAGCTGAGGGTTGCAAGAGGAACAATTATTGAACAAACAACCCAGACTCCTGGATTGAGACTGGAGCATGGACTACTGAGTGAACAGGCTGCACAAAACTATTTATCCAAATTTGTTGTCTTTTCAGGACACTGTTTAGATAATAGTGGAATATGAAGATGTGAATAGATGACTAAGTAGCAATGTTGCATATGTCTTCAATGGAAGTGGTCCTCAGATGAGCCACTGAAGTCACCATGGCTCTCAATTGATGAGCCTTGACTGAGTCTGTAATTTGTAAGCCAGCTAGTGAATAACATTGAATGATAACAGTCTACTAGCCAATTAGATAGATTTTATTAGACAACTGCCCTTCTCAATTTATTGAGATCAAAGGGACATAAACCGTTGAGAATGAGTATCTCCTTAGTGTAAGCCAGGGCTTTCTTGCAATCCAAGGAGTGGAGAACCCTTCTCCTTATTGTGCATGTGGTCTTGGAAAGAAGGTTGGCAGCCTAATAGTTTCCACTTTTGGAAGGAACTTGGAATGAGTTTACAAAATCATCCTGTACTGGAAAAATTGCAGGTAAGGGGAGAAGCTGAGAGCTTGAAGAGGTGCGATGAGTGGAGCTGGCTGCCAAGTTTTCATCTGATGGTGACAACAGACTGAGTTTGGCACTCAGTTTCCCTCTGCTCCCCAATGCCGAGTGAGGTCATCAACTCCCACCTGGCTATAAAATCGAGGGCCCTGTGGTGCTTACCCAGGGAGAAGCTGAGAGGCTTGAGGAAATCCGGTGAGTGGAGCCAGCAGCCAAGTTTTCATCTGGTGGCGGCAATGCACTGAGTTTGGTGCTGTGTTTCCCTCTGATCAGATTCTATATAAGTATTTCCAATGTACAGAAGATTTTTCCTTTTGTTGACAAAAGATCCAGATCTTTCCTGATGTTTCACATACTACACAGACTCACAGGAAACATTTTCTTTCTTTAAAACAGAGGGGCAGATTTTAAAACCTTGCGCGAGCGCGTACTTTTGTTCACGCAGCAGGCGTGAACAAAAGTACGCTGGATTTTATAAGATACGCGCGTAGCCGTGCGTATCTTATAAAATCCGGGGTCGGCGCGCGCAAGGGGGTGCACATTTGTGCAACCTGCGCGCGCCAAGCCCAGTGCGCGCTGCCTGTTCCCTCCGAGGCCGCTCCGATTTCGGAGCGGCCTCGGAGGGAACTTTCTTTCGCCCTCCCCCCACCTTCCCCTCCCTTCCCCTACCTAACCCACCCCCCCGGCCCTATCTAAACCCCCCCCCTTACCTTTGTCGGCAAAGTTACGCCTGCTGAAAGCAGGCGTAACTTTGCGCGTGTCGCCGGCAGCCCCGCTCCGTCCTCTGGTCCCAGGGGCGTGGTCCGGAGGCCTCGACCATGCCCCCGGGCCGGCGCCACGCCCCCGGACCCGCCCCCGAAACGCCGCATCGTTTCGGGGACGCCCTGGACTCGCCCCCTCCCGCCCCTTTTCAAAAGCCCCGGGACTTATGCGCGTCCCGGGGCTTTACGCGCGCCGGCGACCTATGCAAAATAGGTGCGCCGGCGCGCGAGGGCCCTGCGCGCGTAAATCCTGAAGGATTTACGCGCGTGGCCCTTTTAAAATCCACCCCAGAGAGTATTGGCTACAGGAGCTTGTTTCTTCCTTAAGTTTCCATGTAAGTGTTTGATTACATTTCAGAATAATACATTTTATTTTTATAGAGCCACTTCATTTGGAGCGCTTTCTAATTGAAAAGACAGTAGGATCTGATAAGAAGGCTTAGGGGCGGATTTTAAGAGCCCTGCTCGCGTAAATCCGCCCGGATTTACGCGAGCAGGGCCCTGCGCGCCGGTGCGTCTATTTTACATAGGCCTACCGGCGCGCGCAGAGCCCCGGGACTCGCGTAAGTCCCGGGGTTCTCCGAGGGGGGCGTGTCGGGGGCGGTCCCGGTTGTCGCGGTGTTTTCGGGGCGTGTCGGCAGCGTTTTGGGGGCGGGTACGGGGGGCGTGGCTATGGCCCGGGGCGGTCCGGGGGCGTGGCCGCGCCCTCCGTACCCGCCCCCAGGTCGCGGCCCGGCGCGCAAGAGGCCCGCTGGCGCGCGGGCATTTACGCCTCCCTCCGGAAGGCGTAAATCCCACGACAAAGGTAAGGTGGGGGCTTAGACAGGGCCGGGTGGGTGGGTTAGGTAGGGGAAGGGAGGGGAAGGTGAGGGGAGGGCAAAAGGAAGTTCCCTCCGAGGCCGCTCCGATTTTGGAGTGGCCTCGGAGGGAATGGGGGTAGGCTGCGCGGCTCGGCGCGCGCCGGCTATACAAAATCGATAGCCTTGCGCGCGCCGATCCAGGTTTTTAGCAGATATGCGCGGCTCCGCGCGTATCTACTAAAATCCAGCGTACTTTTGTTTGCGCCTGGAGCGCAAACAAAAGTAGGCCTATTCACGGAGTATGAAAATCCGCCCCTTAGTAACTTGCATTATAACCTAGTTAGATAAAGTCGGTTTAGAATGTATTCTGCTACTATTCTCTAGCCTCTATGGATTCTGACAAGTTGGTCACCATTCAAAACTAACCTAGACCAGTGGGCCTCAAGGCTCTCCAGTGATTTTTAGGATTTACCAATTATTAGTGGCGGTTTATACATAACGACTCTTCCATAGCAGCACCTCTCACCACTCTCACAAAGAAAGGCTCTGACACACGAAATTGGTCAGAGATCACGGCCCAAGCTTTTAATCAGTTTAAGTCTTCTTTCCTTAATGCCTCCCTGGCTACAGCATCTGGACACCAAGAGGCCCTTCTTTTTGGAAGCAGATGCCTCATCCATTAGAGTGGGGGCATTTTTCCCGAGTGATACTGTGAAACTTATCCCATGCTTCTTCTACTCTACGAAATTTATGCCCTCTGAAATAAATTAACTATTGGAGAATTGGAATTACTGGCCATAAAACTCACTCTTGATAAATGGAGACATCCCTTGGAGTAAGCTGTTCACCCCATCACATTTAAACGGATAACAAAAAGCCCCAGTATCTCCAACAGGCTCAGAGGTTGAATCCCTGATAGGCAAGATGATTGTTATTCTTCAACTGTTTTGACTTTGTGCTAAAATACCACTCAGCTGAAAAAAAATCAATGGGTGGACGCTCTGTCACATTCCTTTGAGACCTTAGATATGCAAGAAACTCCACAACACACATCCTAGACCCAGCTAAAATCCTTGCTGTTATAACAGTACCCCCCAGGAAAAACAGTGGTAACCAAACATCTGCAAGAGAAGATCCTTTGTTGGGCCCACTACTCCAAGCTAGCAGAACACCCGGGCATTCGGAGAACTTTAGAGTTGTTATCATGACACTACTGGTGGCCTCAAGTCTCCCTGGATGTCCAGTGATATGTCAAGTCTTGTTCTACCTGTTCCACTAATAAACCTCATTCACGTCCCTGGGAGATTCTGCAGCCATTACCAGTCCCAAAGAGAACATGGTCTCATATTACCATGGATTTCATAACCAACCTTCCCTCCTCCGATGGCTGTATGGTAATCTGGATCACCATAGACAGTTTTTAAAAAATGGCCCACATAGCAACCAAAGGGTCAATTCACAGCAAAATTTTGGAAGAATCTCTGCAGGAAATTCAATGTCACCCTCAAACATTCCTCAGCATATCATCCACAATCCAATGGCCAACTTGAATTAACCAATCAAATTTATTTATTTATTTTATTTAAAATCTTTTCTATACCGTCGTTAAGCGGGGGTCATCACAACGGTTCACAACAGGGTACATAACTAAATGTATAAAGTGTCTAGAATTCTAACAATTAAACAGGTGCCATCAAAATACTGTAACAGTTTCATAATAAATATTATTTGGTGGGTGTTATAAGTCATGTCCAGTTTTCTCTGTCTCAGCTATAAGATAAAGTACTACTTAACTCTAGTTCTTTGTTGTTTAAAAAATAAAAAAGGAAAGAATTAGAATATAAAAATGAGAAACACATGCATTGAGAAAAAAAAGGTGTGTGTGTGGGAGTTTGACTGACCACTACCAACATTTCCATGGGTTCTCCTCTCAATTCTCTTTGTGGTATGCTTGTTTAAATAGCCATGTTTTAAAACTAAAAGCCATTCTGAGAGCCTACATCAACGATAGGCAGGATGACTGGGCTTCCCTACTACAAAGTGCAGAGTTCTGTCACAACAACCATGGGAGAATCATCAGGCTCTTCTTCCTTCAGCATTGTGTATGGCCAGCCTCCACGGGTTCCCGTTCCATTGACTCCAACAGTTCATTGTCCAGTAGCAAACAATACTGCTCACACCCTTGGAGAGCTTTGGAAGAGAACGCACCAATTCTTCCTAGCAACTGGAAGATACAAGAAGCAGGCAGATAAAAAAAATGCTGTCCTACACCCCAGTTTAAGCCAGAAGAGAGGATATGGCTTAGCACCAGGAATCTCTGTCTAAAGACTCCCTCAGTGAAGTTCTCTGCATTTGATTGGCCCCCTTCCCAGTCCTCTGCCAGGTGGGTTAAGTTAGCTATCAGCTCTGCTTACCTCCTACCTTGAAGAGTCATTACACATGGAGAAGAGATGGCTGAGGGGGATATGATAGAGATCTTTAAGATCATGAGAGGTCTTGAACGAGTAGTTGTGAATCGGTTATTTACACTTTCAGATAATAGAAGGACTAGGGGGCATTCCATGAAGTTAGCAAGTAGCACATTTAAGACTAATCAGAGAAAATTCTTTTTCACTCAATGCACAATAAAGCTCTGGAATTTGTTGCCAGAGGATGTGGTTAGTGCAGTTAGTGTAGCTGGGGTTCAAAAAAGGTTTGGATAAGTTCTTGGAAGAGAAGTCCATTAACTGCTATTCATCAAGTTTACTTAGGGAATAGCTACTTCTGTTAATTGCATCAGTAGCATGGGATCTTCTTAGTGTTTGGGTAATTGCCAGGTTCTTGTGGCCTGGTTTGGCCTCTGTTGGAAACAGGATGCTGGGCTTGATGGACCTTTGGTCTGACCCAGCATGGCAATTTCTTATGTTCATGTGTCCTGGTTGAAGCCATTGATATTATTGTGGGGACTGTGACAAATTCCAAACCTGCAAATTGGTCTCCGAGGTGGACATGTAATATGAGGTCCAAGCCATTTTAGATGCAAACAAAATAAGAGGCAAGCTATACTATCTAAAATCCTGTAAGAGATTCGGACCAGAGGAGAACAGATGGAAACCAGCCTCTAACATCCTAGTTCTCCACCTCGCAAGAGAGTTCCATCAACTTTTTCCCCAAAAGCCTAAGCTGAAGGGCCTGGGGATGAGGGTTAAAGGAGATGTACTATAACATTTGGCCATCTGAGGTGGCACCTGCAGCTGGCTTCACTATCCCCTGGGTCCTGCAGTCATGAATTTATTACATTTCTCTGATTTCCGTACTCCAGTCTATTATTTTTTCCAAAATAGACTATTGTAATGCCCTACTCCTCGGTCTTCCCTCCTCTTATACCAAACCTTTACAACTACTTCAAAACGCCGCTGCACGTATTCTCTCTAACTCCAAAATAAGAGACCACATTACACCAACTCTCATTGACCTTCATTGGCTCCCAATACAATCTCGAATACTCTTCAAAACACTTTCCATCATCCATAAAAGCCTCATAAATGAAAATTTCCATTGTATCAACCCGCCTCTCCTTCCTCGTACTTCCACAAGACCCACTCGCCCTGCCCTCCAAGGAACACTCCACACGCCCTCAATCAAATCCACCAAACTTACATCAATTATGAACAGAGCCTTCTCCCTTGCCGGCCCCACCCTATGGAACTCATTACCTCCTGACTTACGCACAGAGATCTCCACTCCTAAATTAAAAAAAAAACTAAAAACATGGTTGTTCGTTCAGGCCTACCCCTCACAATCTCCCACGAAGAATCCTTAAGTCTCCTTATATTTTGAACCTCAGCATTGAGTTAATATAACAGTAGCAGTCTCCCCTTTCCCTTCCTCCCCTATCATCCTCCATTAGTACCCCCCTGTTCTTGCCTGATTTTTCTTTTTCGATCGTTCTCCTCGCCGCTATTTTAACTGTCCATTTATTCCACATTCCATTTTTTATCTATCCAGTACTTTGTCGATATGAAATGACCATAAACTGTCCTACCTTTTTGTATTATAGCTCACCTCTTCTCTTGTATTATAGTATCACAGTTTTATATATTTATATATATATATCACATACTGATCCAAAGTTAATGTTTTTTAGTGATTTTACTGTTCCGTGCCTCATACATCTGTTACCGTTCCATGTAAGGGCTCAGCCGATATGTATATGGCTCTGCTTATATGTTCCTAGTTATATGTAAACCGATATGATGTGCAAACGGCTATCGGTATATAAGAATCTTTTAAATAAATAAAATAAAAATAAATAAATGAATGCAGCCAGACAACACAATAATTGAGTTAGTCTCTCCTTCTTTAGGCATGCGTGTGCGTGCCCTGAACTCTGATATAGGCCACATGGCGGGAACCTGGCAGCAACACTGATTGATGACATCAGCAAGCCTTGGATATTTAAACCTTGCTCTCCTAGACGCTATGGCCTCAGCAATAGACCCTCCTGATCTGCAATGCTAGTTACTAGTTCTTCATCTTGCCTTGCCTGTACCAGTTCTTGTCTTGCCTTGCTTGTTCTGGTCCTTGTTTCTGCAGCTGGATTTTCCTAAAGCCCAGGAATACCTGGACCCCATACTTTAGGTCGTTTTAGGGCCATCAGAAGATATCATATGTCAGGGTCTGCCACGTTCTCATTTGAAGAGTTTATGCACTGGAATGGACGCAGACATTGATGGAGGTTGAAGAAACTGAGGAGCCCGAAGATATCTCTTCTCAGGTCTTGTTCCTTATTGAAACTGATAGACAGTGTTTTCATCAGGTTATTTAAGAAATGTGGTGGTCTGAAGGGGAACCATCTGGCAGGAACTCAGAATAAATTGAGCCTACTTCTTCCCCTTCCCATTTATGAAGAGATTCACTGGAGGAGGCAAATTATCACTTTACAGAGGGGAGGGAAGGACACACTCCCAGCACCGGAAAAACTTGGGGAAAATTATGAACCTCTGAGTAGCCCCAGTGGGTCCCTCACTCCTGGCAGTAAAAAAAAAAAAAAAGGAACTAGGGGAATGGGGAGGGGAAGGGGGCCAGCGCCTCATAACTTCCCTGTGGATGGATAGGGGGAAGGGGAGGCAAGCCGATCGTTATATTTTTCAAAAATCAGAACGGGTGCCCAGCCGACAATGCCAGGTAGTTCTCATGATTTAAAACAAGTTTTTGGGGGTGAGTACAGCACAGCCCAACAGAGCATTTGCATTAGGGTCTGGGGGGATTGGCCCACTGGCCCTTTCTTTCTTTGGTTTTGACTGTTTATGACAGCACTACTTAGCTAGATATCTTTTAAAGATATCCGGTTAAGCAGCATTTTATCCGGCCACACAAGACCGGATAACTAAATAATCTACCCATCTATATTCCAATATAGCCGGTTACATTTTTTTTAGTTATCTGGATACTTGTAGCTAGATAATTTAGGCTAGTATATTCAGTGGGATGTTTATATACAGTTGTGTTGATAAGTTTTACATACCCTTGGCAGAATTTGTAGGATGTGTAGCATTTTAAGAAAACATGAGTGATCAAACAAAGCACGTCAGTTATTTTTAATGTTTCAAATTAAATTATTAGCATACAATAGCAATAAAGGAAATAATAAAATGGTCCTGTTCAAAAGTTTACATACGCTCAGTTCTTAATATTGTATATTGCCCCCTTCTGCATCAATGATAGCTTGCAGTCTTTTGAGACAGTTATGAATGAGGTCCTTTATTTTCTCATATGGTAAAGCTGCTCATTCCTCTTGACAAAAAGCCTCCAGATCCTGTAAATTCTTTGGTTGTCTAGCATGAACTGCATGTTTGAGTTCTCCCCCAAGTAGCTCAATGATGTTGAGGTCAGGAGACTGTGATGGCCCTAAAGTACTCAAGGAAATAATAAAAGAAATTTCTTCTGCGCCAGCCACTGAATGATCGACTTGCCCTTATTTTTCAGATCATTCACATGTTGGAAAATCCAAGGGCGCCCTGTATGCAGCTTCCTGCCTGATGAATACAAATTATCCTCTGATATTTTCTGATAGGATGCTGCATTCATCCTGCCATCAATTTTGACTAAATTCCCTGTGCTGCTGTAGTTCATACCCCACAAAAACAGCAGTGATCCTCTGCATGCTTCACAGTAGGAATGTTGTTGACTCTTCTCCAAACACAGCATTGATTGTCAAGATCAGAAAGTTCAATGTTGGTCTCATCACTCCAAATTATTTTGCTCCAGAAGGTTTGAGGTTTTTCTAGGTGCTGTTTGACATATTGTAAGCGAGCTGTTTTGTGACTTTGGTGCAGCAATGGCTTTTTCTCTGGCAACTCTACCATGAGGCCCATTTTTGTTCAAGTATCTCCTTATTGTGCATGCTGAAACACCCATAACACTTTGTTTCAGAGAAACCTATATTTCAGTAGAGGCTGCTTGTGGATTTTCCTTTGCAACCCAACATATTTTCCTGGCAGTTGTGTCTGAAATCTTTCTTGGTCTACCTGACTGTGGCTTGGTATTAATAGAACCCATTAACATTCCACTTCTTGATCAGAGTTTGAACAGTAATGATTGGCATTTTCACATCTTTGGATATCTTTTTATAACCTTTTCATCACAGATCCTTTGATAGTTCTTTTGCTTTCCCCATGCTTCAATAATCACCAAAGTAAGTACAGCCCTGGATGAAATTCACAAGGATTTCTCAAGAGTTAAGAAACTCATTGACTATTTATACAAAGACACTAATTACAATCAAACAAGGCACAGGTATGGATACCTATCCTTCATTGCCATCTCACCTGTGTGTGTCAACTTGAGTTTATATTATCATCCCAAACATTCAAGGGTATGTAAACTTTTGAACATGTCAATTTTATTATTTCCTTTATTGCTATGGCTTGTTAATGATTGTGCTATTCTGTGATGCATAAAATAGTTTAATTTGAAACACATTAAAAATAACAGACATGTTTCGTCTGATCACTTGTGTTTTTTTAAAATGCTACTCATCTTACAAATTCTGCCAGAGGTATGTAAACTTATGAGCACAACTGTATATTAGTCGGATAACTTGTCCTCTAAATGGCCTATTGAATATTGACCTCATAGAGATTTCCATGGATACACCTGAGTGGTGTTAATGGTCTTCTTCCAACGTGCTTACTCCGCTCCCTGGGAAGGAGTAATGATCCATTCCTCCAAGAGGACACTTATGGTCTGTAGTTTCTCTCTTAGTGAGAGCCACCACTTTTCTAGATGTTAACTCAACTGAATCCTTGGGCCCTATAGTACTCAAGGAAATAATAAAAGAAAGTTATTTAGGTAAAAAGGAGAAATCAAAACAAGAGGAAGATTGGTAAAAGCTTCCTCCTCCTAACATGAAGATTTCCAAAGGCATGTCAAAATTATGTGATGGCATGCTGTCTTCTTTTTTTCACCCATGTCTCAATCCTTAAGAACCAAGGGTCCTTCCCTAGAAAAATCAACCACAAGGGAGCAGCAAAGGGGACATACTGGCCCTGGGAGGGTCAACTAAAAATTCCACAAAGAAAAATGGTATCAGGGATTTATATAGCACGAGAGCATACCATTTTCATTTTCCTTCATGAGGGAGCTACAAAAGCACATTAAGGCCTAGATTCATCAAAACATGATAAATTTCACATGAATAACACCTGTGATAAGGAAAAGGAGCATGGCTGTGTGTGTGTGTGTGAGTGAGAGAGAGAGAGAGAGAGAGAGAGACTGACGTTGTTTCTACAACGTTCTCTTGCCCTAGTTTGATAGTACCCTGGGTAGAGAGTCCATCAAATAGGGCGAGAGAACATTGTAGAAATCTCATCTTTGTGTGACTTTCCTCACTCCAAATCATGCCAAACCTTCATTGATGTGTACTGTGCTGTTCGTACATCTCACTGTGCATGTAAAACTGGCCCCAAAACCCTAGACCACCACCAAAACCTCACCTCTGGTTACTAGCTGTCCCTCCTATAGTGGTATAAAGAGTTGACTACTATGTGTGCCACCCCAGAGGCTCTCTCTCTCTCCATGCCACTCCTCTCTACCCTCTCCATGACTGAAAATGCTCAAAACAGAATTTGCAATATTTATCACAAATCCCACTTTGGGAATATTACATAGCTTAACGCCAGGAAAAAAGGTATAGTTATTTCCGGCTTTAAAAGTGTGTGTTACACTATCGCACAGTGCGATAATGCCCCTCATTTTCATTGATCCTGCCCAAACCCCTCCCCAATCCCGCCCCTTTGAATAAATTTAAAAAATTTGCATTCGCGCCACGTGATGTGATATTTATTGCATGCGTTATGGTGTTATTGTGGGCATTAGGGCCCTAACGCCTGCAATAACACCATAATACATTTTGACGAATGACCCTGTAAATTAGCTATGTTTCCCCCTCCACCCTCATACTACATGAATCATACTACTGGTAGAGATCCTTTAGGTTCTCTACATTAAGATGTGCTGACAGAATGGGTAAAGCATTACGATTGTGTCTTTGGAATAACTGCTTAAAGCCAGTAAGATGAAAAACTTTATTAATGCAGTATAGTGAAGTGTTATAGAAGTTCAGATTAGCTTGACCTTTTTGCTAGCACAATGTCACACACATCCTAATTCTGCCTGAAGTGAGGCTTCAGTGTAACACTGTGATTCTGAATGAAATACTGTAAATTATCTTGTCATCTTGATTAAAAATGTTGTTATGGGAGGCTTGCAGGAGGAGATAAATTGTCTTATACAGAAACAGTTTGTCTGGATGGATCAATATTAATTAGCAAATCCAGCAGGGAAATACTGTCATGAGTTTTTGTATGCCTGGTTGTTCTTTGTTTCAAATGAGAGAAAATCTATATTCACTTAGAGGTCTTCAGGTTGCCAGTACTATTGTATATACAGTAATCCCAATATCCTTATCAAATGTGACAGAACAATCAAAAAATGTTTTGGTTCTAATTTAGGGAGCTACACTAATCACAATTTTGTTTATGTAATCATTACACTGGATGTAATTGCATAATATTATTTTATTTACCTTCCTTCCGGAGAGAGAATGCTGGGCTGGAGGACCTTTGGTCTGATCCAGCATGCTATAATCTTATATTTTTATGGGTATTTTAGAAGATGCTTAGATGAGTATTCTCAACCTATTAAACTACACAACTACAGCAGAAGTGCAATCTATATTCCAAAAGCTCAACCTACTTATGCATGCTGGATGCTAATGCTAAAGCACAGTGTTCAAAGTAAACCTCACATGTTACATATCTCTAAGAAGATTCAACAAAAGATTTATCCAGTACAAGGGTATTAGATGCCCTAGGTGAAATTTCAGCCATGGCCCCATCTTCACTCCCAGCAGCATTCTTCTATCCTCCCGGACCCTAGCCCCAGGAGCATTCCTCTTCCTCGCCCCTCTTTCAGTCCTGAGACCCAGGCTGTGCTGAGAAAGTGGTGGGGGCTATTTTAGCTGGCTCTCACTGCCCCAGGCGAAGTTCTGGGAGCATGGCCGACAGTTTTGGTGCTGTTGCAAAACCGGAAGTGAAGCTGGGTCACAGCATCGCTGAAAGCCTCTGCCATGGGAGAGAGCCAGCAGACGGAGGGAGGTAGAGGAAGCGTTGGAGAGCACACTGGCAAGCTCCTGTCACTATAGCAAGGCTCTGGCCCTACTTGATGTCAGCCTCGTCCAGTTCTGCTGCTGACACTACTCCCAAAACTATGGCACTCTAGTTCGCCTAATGCTTCCACCAGCCCTGATTCTAGATGAAATCCCTCATTTTAAATGAGTATGAATTTGAATGTATGATGTACTTCACGCATCTGAATGTTGTACATATATCCTTAAAAAAAAAAAAAGAACTGCACTACTTCACATCTATGGTATTAAATTTAAATAACTTATCTAGTTCCAAAACAAGGTTAGAGAGAATTACGCAATAAGAGCATTATTCTTTCTTAACAAGATATGTTAGCTGTTTTTTCTCCAGGGAAAATCCATTTTAAAGCAGTTGTTTGTTAATTCATATTAAGAATAACATTTGTGAACAGAAATATTTTATAAGGATATTTCCAGAGTAATACAGATTTTGCCGGTAGTCCGCACTGCACAGTACTTCAAACTCCAAGGCATTATCTTTAATTTCTATTACAGTTCATTATTTCTTCATTTACCATGACATTAATGGATGTTCCTCTTATTAGACAGTTCATCATTCAGGACTGCATAGTGCAGTGGTCTGAGCACTTCTCTGCTATATTACTAATGAATAGTGATTAGAATTAAAGAAATTGAATTAGAATAGTCACCTTGCAGCATAAAGACTTTAGGGTAATTTAAATCTTCTAACATAACCCATCCAGCAATGAACAATTTTCATGTGCTCGATGATTAAACTTCAAGGGGAAAAGGAGTGTGACTCACTGAGGAGTGGAATAATTTTACTTATTGATGGACAAGGGATGGCATTTTAAACACTTGTGATTACACAGAAAAAATACAAATACATATATTGGACATATGGTAGCATATAGAAAAATCAATGAAAACACAAATATGAAACTTGCAAGCAGTAGTGCCAATTGTCAAGGCTAATATCTTCTGAAGAGGGAATTAGCTACTGCCATTCATCTTATTATAACTAGTAGACTTGGTTATTGCAATTCTCTCTATCAAGGTTTACCCCACAGATAGTTATGTCATTTGAAATTATTATACTGCTCATAAGATTCTATTAGCTGCTTGTCATAGAAATCATGTGACTTTTTTTTTTTTTTTTTTTAAAGATCTACACTGGTTCCCAGTGGAATCAAGGATCAAATGTAAAATTCTTCCAATTCTAAATAAAAATGCCAAATCAACTGGCCCACTAAGACGATAACTTTCGAACTGGCACATGGGCGCACATGTGTCAGCCCGCACCCAAGGACTGAGCTATTTCATAGCTTGCATGCGTATATGCGCACGTTATAAAATAGCCTGGCTGTGCGCACATGTGCGTCAAATTTTAAGTGGGTGTGCAAATCTTGCTTCTGCTGATAAATCAGGGAATTTTAAAAAGAGGTGCGTGCTGTCACCATTCCGAGTTTTACCAGTTCGTCCCCAGTGTGTCCAATCAAGAGAGAGGTCCTCCAAACCCCACTGGTTTGATAGCCCCAACTCTTAAAACCCATCAGACCTACCTAGTTTTTGTGACCAGGTATATCAGACATAGGATACGTCTTGCTGTTGGATGTCCCTTTGTTAGAAGTTAAATTTAAGACCCGCACACGCTTTTGCCGGCATGCACACATGGACGTGCTGATTTTATAACATATGTGCATATATGCACATATATATGTGCGTGTTATAAAATCAGCTTTCTGAGTGAACATGCGCGCACATTTTTATATTGATGCATGAATGCCTTCTGGAGCACATAAGTGGGGGGAATTTGTGACCTTTAGATGATCTATATAAATACAAAATGCACGCTAGATTCTTCAAAATATTAACTTACCTTTTTTTGGGGGGGGGAGGGGAAGGTGAGCTCACTTGTATCCTTTTTGCCATATTCTTAACGTGTGTGAGGAGGGTGAGCGGCGACTTGAGGTGGGCCCGGCAGGCTTACTTGGGGGCTGGAGGCAGGCGGGATGTCTTGCTGGGGAGGGGCTGGAAACAAGCAGGCTGGCTTTCTAGGGGTCAGCTTGCTGGTGGAATAGGTGGAGGTAGATAGGAAAGACATGGCTAGTTGGTGGTTGGAAGGAATGCTTAACTGGAGGGAGGAGGAAGGCTTGCAAGCTGGCAGAGACTAGCTGTGTGTCTAAGAGAAGACAAGCAGGATTGGGGGTGAGAGAGACACCTCTCTCCCTCCTTTCCTCAGCCTGGATTTACCCTTTCCCTTGATTCTGCCCTTCTGGTTGTTGAACCTTTCTATTCTCTTCTCCCATCCCAGATCCTCTCCATCCTCCAAGCACCCTCTCTCTCTCTCTCCTCCTTCCCAGTACGGGGTACTTTTTCATGGAGTGACAAAGCAAAAAACTTTCCATATAGTTTTGCTTTAATTATTCCAGGAAAAAAATGATCCACTGAGTTTTCAGAAATGTGGCCAGTTTATTTTAAAACTATTTATACAAAGAATGTACGTAATAAAGAATGATATTAAGTGTAAACATAAAGTAAAAAATTGGTGGTGGGAGCTGCGAAAAGGCCCTTTGTTGCCTCAAGTGTGGTAAGCCTGATGCCTACAAGATCTTTTGAAAAGAGTCAGTAAAACATCTGAATTTACTTACAAAGAAACACAGAATGAGATAGTAAATGAAAAGAAGTTCTCAAGGCTGGGAAGGGCAGGCATAACATAGCCACTTTGTAAGCAGTGAGATCTGCCAGAGTTAGGGGCAAGATAAATTGACTTTTCCATCACTGATATGGAGATGAATGCTCCGTTTACTATTATTAGTTAATTATACAAGGTCAATAAAAGACAGATGGAAAACAATGGTGTCCTGAATATAAATGCCAAGGCAAACCTTGCATTTTTTAAAAAATAAAATAAAAGCTTATAAAAAGGTGTTTATTCTCCAAGAAAGAGACCATTATCTTACCACACGCTGCATTTCCATTGACAATATTTGCATTACCCTAAATACTAGACTCTTAAGCAAATAAAAGCAACGTGAAATCCAAAAGCTAGAGTGAAACCAGTTCGCTTTCAGATTCTGCTGCCATACACAGGAGGGTTTTTATAACAATAAAATCATTCATGGGTGCCCATGCACTCCCAAGATAATGACCTTGGTTATTGAATGCCATTGTCAAATCTGGGTATGTTATTACCCTGCTGATACATGCCTGCAACATCAGGTTTTATTGCTTAAATAAATAAATGAAGCTTTCATTAAAATACAGTACACAATTTATGTCTTGAAGGAAGAACTGGAGAAAACCTAGTAATTCAAATGGTTGAAAAGTAGTTTGTGTTCCAATAAATTCAGATTTATCAGGGATGCTCAAAGAATAGTTCTGGCAGCTCAGAGTAAAGAAATAATGATCATTCTGTCCAGGAACAAACGAGTGTCTTATAAAATAAGGAAAATAAAAACAGACTGTAAAAATTCTGATCTCTAAGCATGTTTAGATGCATACAGTAGTGTGCATAAATATAGATATACCCTGTATAGACATAGTTATACTGTAAACCAACATAGATCATATATTTTTCATTTCAAATACCTAGATTTTTGTTGTACTCTATGAAAAAATGGGCCTTCCCCCCATGGTCGCAATGTGCATTTGACTAACTCTCGAGCCCTGAAAATGAACAAACTGAATTTATGAAGTGTGATCGATAGTACATTTCTGTTCAAAATATGCATCTGCATTATATATATACATGCACAGTATATATTTCTTGCTTGTAATTTTTTATGGCACATTAATGTCACCAATCCATATTCCTAGGCTTGCTCCTCCAATGTCCAGTTGACAGGCAGAAATGTAATCAATCTTGCTCACATTCCATGTAACCTTGGGCAAGGCACTTCACCTTCCATTGCCTCAGAGAAAAACTTTGGGGTCTATTGGCTAAGCTGTATTATTTTCTCCCCCACCCCCTGAACATCCGAATCTCTCCCCATACCTCAACATCTCTGGTTGTGCACCTTGAAGTCCCTGGTGGTCTAAACAATTTTGTGGTTTTTCTGGACCCTTTGGGGCAGATTTTAATACCTACACCCGATTTTATAACATGCGCGCAGCTAAAATCTGGGGTGGGCGCGCGCAAGGGGGGTGCACACTTGTACACCTTGCGCGCGCCGAGCCCTAGGGGAGCGGCCTCGGAGGGAACTTTCCTTCCGCCCCCCCCCCCCACCACCTTCCCCTATCTAACCTGCCCCCCAGCCCTACCTAAAACCCCCTTCCCTAACCTTTGTTTTGCAAGTTGTGCCTGCCTCTGGGCAGGTGTAGGTTGAGTGTGCCGGCTGAGTGCCGGCACACGATTCCCCGGCCTAGAGACCCTACGGAGGCCTCTGGCCACGCCCCCGCCCCAGCCACCCATGCCACGCCCCTTTTTTCAAGCCCCGGAACATGCGCGCGTCGCTGGGCCTATGCAAAATAGGCTCGGCGCGCATAGGGCTTTTAAAATCTGCCCCTTTATTTATGTCTAAGTTTGTACCATATAGAGGTTGGGTCCATTTCTGTTCAATTAAAGATTCATTGAAACATACAATTTGACCAGGGTGCCAAACATTTGTCTACAAGTGTAGCTGCAAATCCACTGGTCTTAACTCTTACTACAAGAATCGCTGCTTTTTTTTATTTATCAATTTCCAAATACAAACCAAGAATAAACTTACCCCTAGATTTATCATTTTGCTATAAAATTGTGAAAAATAGCACCCATGATTAAAAAAAAGGGCATGGTTAGGATAATTTTCCTGAAAACAAAATATGAGAGACAGAGACAGACTCTCTATATAAGGTTCTCATATACATAAACTATTTATACCACTGTAAAAGGGCCAACTAGTAACTCGGGGTGAGGTTTTGGTGGTGGGCTAGATTTTGGGGGGCAGTATTACATGCACAGAAGTACGAACAGCACAGTAGACATCAGTGATGATTTTAAGTGATTTGGGGTGATGAAAGGTACACAAAGATGAGATTTGTACATTGAAATCTCGACCTAGCTTGATAGCAGTGGAATGAAAAGTTGACTAATATGCCTGCCTCCCCAGAGGCAGGCAGGCGCTCGCTCTCTCTCTCTCACCCTCCCCTCCCCCACTTTCCCTTCTCGAAATGGGATTTGCGATATTTATCGCAAATCCCATTTCGGCCATAATGCACCGCATAATGCCAGTAATGAAGGTGTAGTTATTTCCATTGTTAAATCTCACAATAGCAAGCGTTACGCTATCGCACGCAGCAATAAGCACCCCTCATTTTTATTTACTCTGCCTAAACTCCTCCCACTTGACTATATTTTTTAAATTTGCATACGTATCTTGTGAATTTGCATATGCATCTTGTTATTTATCGCATGCATTATGGTGTTATTGAGCGCATTAGGGCCCTAACGCCCGCAATAAGCCCTAACGTGATTTTAAAAAATGGTAGTTTTAGTTTTAAAGTATCAATAAGAAATTCAGCATAAGAAAAACAAGAAACCCAATCCCAATAACTATGAATAATGCTGTAAACAGTTTACATAATAAGGGAGACCACCCATCATAATATGTTAAGGAAAAAGAAAAGGAAGAAGAGGACAAAAAATAAAGACAAGCAGGAAGGAGCCCCAAATAAGACTGAAAGACCTCCAGCTAGAATTCAATCAAGTCAATGGGATAGGGGAGAAAGTCAGGGGGAGTTCTAAAGCTGAAGCTATCTCAGTACTGACAAATGTGTGCTGCGTAAGGTTTAAAAAACCCCCTCAAACATACATATTTTAAACGATGCGATTTAATATCACATTTACATGGGTAATTTAAAGAAAAGATAGCACAAAGCTGCAAAACCTGTTTCTTTTCCTGTGAGTAGATCCACCTACATCAGGGAAAGTATGAACTTTGGAGTTGAGAAATAAACTGTCTTTATAACAAGAAAGTCATTTCAGAACTCGCACTTTGTCTGATTCTAACAAAAATTTTACAATGAATGTTAAAAACTCTGTAGCCTCCCTCTCCTCCTCCTCCAAAACGTTTAGAACATTAAAAAATTCAAAGATAGTTGAGGAGCCACAGCTTGGCCCACAGAACCTTCTGGTTTCACTGAAAAAAAACAGGTAATACACCTTGCAATAGGAGGGCAGGAATTTTCTGGAATCTTCAAAATTTCTGCAAAATAATGCTTTAACGGTACCAAAGGAGGTGAAGCAGACATCTTGGGAAAATTCACAAAACATAATGGGCTGGATTTTAAAAGCCTTATGCGCGTAGGGGGGGTTACGCGCGCCGGAAGTCCGAGGTCCCCCCAGGAGGAGTCCGTAGGAACCCGTACCTCTTGGGCTTAGGTGGGACCCTATGCGACCAAGGATCCAGGTAGCAGCCAAAGAGATGGGCAATGAGGACGGCAGGTCCCAGGAGGATGGAAAAGTCTTCACCCTCGGAAGCCCGCAGCTCCCCCGGGAGGAGCCCGTGAGAGCCCGAGCCGCTGGGACAATACCAGATACCTGAGGTGGTGGAAGAAGCCTAAGTCGGAGTCCAAGAACAAAGCCGGGTCACAAGCCAGAAGTCAGAGGTCCGAAGCCAGAGCCAGAGGCGGAAGCTGGAAAAAGTCGTGGGACGGAGCCGGGTCAGAAGCCAGAAGTCCAAACCAAAACCAGGGGCGGAAGCTGAAGATGCAGTCAGGAGACGAAACCAGGTCAGGAGCCAGAAGACAGAAGAGATGATCCAAGATCCAAATGCAGCAACTAGCAACTCAGGGGACTGAGTGAACCTCGTTGCAAGGCGAGGTACAGCTGTAGCTGCCGGGTTTGAATGACCCGGCAGCGTCTGACGTCATCAGGAGGGCTGTCCTCGGATTCCCGCACCGGCCCCTTTAAATGTTGAGCCCCGGTGCGCGCATCTAGGGGGCGGGGCCAGCCGCGGCCCGTCGGCAGCATCTCCCTCTCAGGGAGAGCACCGCGGTAGGCCGTGCCTTCAGGCCTGGGCGGCCAACGATGGTGTCCCGCGGCCAGACCGGCCGCGCTGCAAGCAAAGGTCCCGGGGCATGGCCCGGGACCATAACATGATTCTTATGTGTGATTTATATCATTGACGAATTTGAATGATTTTATCATATTTCCCATCTCTCCTCTCTTCCCAGACATACATATTTAGGTCACTATCTCATCATATATGTTTTTTGATGCAGACCCCACACCATTTTGGTAGCTGCTTCCTGGAATGCCTCCAGCCTGTCTTTATCTTTCTGAAGATACAGTCTCCAGAACCGGACACAATATTCTAGTGAAAGTCTCATCAATGACCTGTACAGAGGCATTATCACCTCCTTTCTTCTGCCGGTTATGTGTCTTTATACATTCTAGCATGCCTTGAGGTCTTGCCACTGCCTTATCATATTGCTTTGCTACCTTGGGATCATCAGATACAACCAGCCCGAGATCTCTCTTCTTGTCAGTGCATATCAGAATCTCAATCCTTACATTGAACTGCACCCTTGGATTTCCGCACCCCACATGCATGACTGCACTTTTCCGCATTGTATCTTAACTGTTGAGCATTCAACCACTCTTTAAGCTTCTTAGATCACCTCTTCTGTTTCCTTCCTCAGGGATGTCCACTCTGATGCAGATCTTAGTGTTATCTGAACAAATTCAAACTTTCTTTTCTAACTTCTCTGCATATCACTTGCAAAGATAGTGAATGGAACTCAGAGTGAATTCCATTTAGCACTACCATCTATTCTACTTAACCATTTTCTAATCCAGTCTAACACCTTGAGGCCCAACCCAGACTGCTCAGATAATTTATCATCCTTCAATGTGGGACAGAATCAAAAGGGTTGTTGAAATCCAAGTAAACTACATCTAGTGCATACTTTTGATCTAATTCACTATTCACCCAATGAAAGACATCAATCAGAGTAACAAACACAAGACCCGACAGTCTATGCTTTGACATTTATGTCATTAAAGTTTCTATAATTTATTAAAGTATTTGTTTCTTTTTCCATTATTAATTTCACAATATTTTGTTTTATTGTACTATGTAAAACACTTTGGGGTTTTGCATAAGGAAGGTAATTAAGTGCAAATAAATTTAAAAAATAAATACATCTCACAGTAAATTAATATTAGATGCATATATGTAAGTTGTGGAAAATATGATCAAACTGGATATTTTCCATGATATCTGCCCAATTTTAGTCTATTTCTAGAACTATATAAGCCCTTAAATAAAGTCTGAAAGCCAAAAATAATATCACTTTACCAAAGCTGTTGTCTATATTATCAAAGAAATCATTCTTTTAGGAACTCTGAAGATAATTTTCAAATAAATGCACATGGTGGCATATTTGCACTATATGGTCATGAGTAGATCCATGCAAGTATTTTATAACCCATATGTTTTATAAAATATGCATATCTCTACCCTGCAACATATGTTCGCATATAGGCGTATGCATGAATACATAGTGCATGGGACCATATGTTTAGTACTACAGGCTCTCAGTTATGGAACAAACTCCCAGAAGTCCTTAAGGCAGAAAATGACCTATTGTGCTTCAGAAAATTTCTGAAATCACATCTGTTTTCGTCTGAATTTCCAGTCTAATCTACACTTTTGGTCACATGTGGTTGAAAATAAGCCACCGTATCTTGTATGTTTGTTTTTATCCTGTCTGTTTAAATGTTACATTTCAATATTGTATTGAGTTATGTTTCTTTTAATACTGTGTATGCTTATTGTAACCCGCTAAGATCTGTGGATTGGTGGGCGATAAATTTAATACATTTATAAATGTATATCAGTGCACTGAACACGTGTACTTTTCCTACTTATTTTTAAAAAACTGTTTATATTTTACACAAGAAATTAAAATATGACTTACCAGCGAATGTCCCAAATTATGGGAGTCAATCGGCCAATTTTAAAACATGTACACATAAATAAAATTTACCAATTAGTCCACCAATTTGTCCAGTCCTTCTCCAGATCACCGAGACCTTGAACTCCCCCAGTTCACCCTGGCCTTCCACCCGGTCAATACTACACAATAAACATGTTTAATATCATTTACACCAGATAATTAGCAGGTGTAAAAATGTCTACATGTAAGCATCTTTTAAAATAGCAACTTACATGCGTGTTGGCCCGACACTGGAATGCCACTAGGCAGCCCCTTTTTTATACACATATATGTGTTAAAAAAAGAAATATGTGCATATTTTCAACTTTTAAAAAATACAAATATGCTAGAAGATGCTACTTACGCATGTATATGCTAATTTTTAAACACATAAAGTTTTGAAAATTCAGCACTTTATCTAAGACCATTGAGATATATCACCAGAAATGGTCAATATTTCCTTGAGTTTAGAACAAGTGGAAATTTATTCTAGTGCTCCTGATAATTCTTGAAATACCATTCCAATGTTCAGTTTATCCAACCACTAAGACATTTCATGATCTACCCAACCCAGGTTACAGAAAACATTGACTAATAGTAATACATTATGCAAGTGCTCAAGATAATTTTAGCTATGCCCTGGTAATGTATAATTTATCCTGGCTGAAAATACTTTCACTTTGATCGTAATGCCCCATTATCCATGTCCTCTACATAATTCTTGAAATACTCTGCTAATGTTCAGTTTATCCAACTGTTAATTTATGTTGTATCTATACATACAGTATATTACCAAAGTGAATTTGGGAAATGCTTAATCATTAAGGGGTTGCACACAAATGGGTGTGCCAATTTTATAACGTGTGCGCCATCGTGCACGTTATAAAATCAGATGGCCACCCACACATGCACATAGGATTTTAAAATCTGCACATGCATGTGTGGTCCGTGCTCGCAGGGGGGGTGAATTTTCAGTAAGTACGTGGAGCTACACAATCAGGCTTCCCCCAATTAAGGAGCGGACTGGGAGGGAAATTCCCTACCCCCCTGCCTAACCTTCCTTCCCTTTCCCCTCTCCACCCTGCCCCTTAACCCTTACTTAGCTACCCCAAATTTTTTTTATTTCCCTGGTCGGTAACCTTCTGCTCTAACCACTAGGCTACTCCTCCACTCATTAATATATTTCTGAATGTAACTCACATATTCTGTAGTTAGACACACACATACACAAATATTACGAATAATTTATCATACCCAGCATTTCATATCACTGAAAGATGCATTTAATTTTATAAACGCTGCTCAGTTATTTCCCTTTTAAAATATTAAAGTTCTGACATCAGCTTATCAATTTTTGTGTTGTACATGCTCCACACACTCAGTTTCTCAGTGAGTTTGACTTTAGCTCAAACACAGTAATTCTACATTAAATGGCAATTTTCTAACTCACAGATCTGGAAAATAGACTTTAATCAATGGCCTATAGACACTGCTCTCCATTCTGTCATGAAGTGCCTATTTTTTGCTCAGAAGGACCATGATGCTAATGAATTCTGAATGATGATGAACACCAAACGACAAATTATAGATGAATGAAAATATAGTAAAGTATCTTTTTTCAGATCAGGACTGCAGTCATGTCAAGTCACGCACCAAGCACCACTCCAATTTCACTATATGAGAATTTTTGCTTGAGCATGTTCCAAAAAGAAAGTACAAGAACTATTGTTTATTTTACAGTTCATTAATACAAATCATTGTTTCCCCATACATTTTGAAAAATGTAACTATTTATTATATTTAGGCATCCCTGCATATTGATTTTTATTATTTTGATGACTATCTGGTCCATTTTCAAACAATACTGAGTGTCTGACTGCTGCCAAGGTTTAGGAATATTTTGAGGCAGAAGCTTAATGTGGATGGCTGTTTGTATTTAAATCACTCAAATGTGAAAGCCAAAACGTAGCCAGCTATCTCCTATCCCTTCTACCTACCACACCAAAGTTTGATCAATGAAAAACTCCAGTCTGCTCCAGGGGTGTTCAGGGATAAAAAATTTGCTTTCGCTTTTCGGTTTGTTTTTGGGAGGTTTTTTTCATACGAACTTAGGTTCATTCATGTGAAAAAAACAAATTAAACATTAAAAAAAATAAAACAAGTCCAGAGGGTATCTACTGGTGAGGCCTAGGCCCAGTCTGAAGCCTCGGACTTGCACAGGCTGAGGCCATGTAAATCGCCGCAACCTTGCCTAGGTCAGAGCCCGACACCACAACCCGGCCCAGAGACCGGGAACTGACTGGGGGCCTCGACTTGGATAAGGCCCGATGCTGCAGCCCGGTCTGGATACCAAGTCCTGATGCCGGGGCTTTGGCCCAGACCCAGGCCCAATGCTTGGGATTTGATCTGGACCCAGGCCCGACACCGGGCCCGGGCCCGGGCCCGGGCCTGAAGATCCTCTTCTGTGTCTTCTTTTTTCAGCTCTTCTATTGCCAACTGACACTGTCCACTAGGGTCATGCTGTAGTTAATTAATTCCAGTGCATTCATCCCAGCAGACTGACATTTTGATGTACAGGCTGGGTCTCAACCAGGCCTTGGCATCAAGCCTGGGTCTGGGCCAAGTCTCCAGAGTCGGGCCTGAGACTGAGCTTGGCTTAGGCCAACACCGAGGTGTTGGAACTTGCATAGATCAAGGCCGAGTTCACGATGATCTACCCTGGCCTCGGCCTATGAAATGCTTTGGCCTGGGTCTAGGCCAAGGTATCAGAACTCAACCTCTGGGCCAGACCGTGGTGTTGGGGCTGGGCCCCAAGGCCCAGATCTCGGGACCCCCTTCATCGGATATCAAAACTTTAATTTTTCTCGGGTCTTGGCTGAGGCCCCAGTGTTGGCCTCAGTCCAGGCCAAGACCCCAGCATTGCACTCAGGCCTAGGTTGTGGTCCCTGCTTTGGTCCTCAGCCTGTGCCCTAGGCAAGGGCCCGGCCTCAGGCCAAGGCCTAGGCCTGATGCATTAATTTAAAATGAATGCAACCAATAAGGGGCCCCCCAAATAATACAAATTGGCCTTATTCATCATGTTTTGCAAATTCTATTTAAATGAATGCACATCCCTAGTCTGATCTTCCCCATTCCAATCAGTCCTTCAGCTTGTCAGCTAACTTTCTTTCTCCCCGTCCCCACACACTGAACTGGCCAGAATTTGAGCAGCTAAGTTTACACTTCTCAGCCCGGAAAATTTTCAAAGGGGCCATTTTAGGTGACTAACCCTTTTTCCCTCGATCGCCGCGAGACCGACCTAAGGTCTCCCCCTCAAGCGACCCAAGGCTGCCTCGAGGCCCCGACTAATCTGAGCCTGAAAAAAGAAAAAAAGAGGGAGTGACGCCGGAGGCCGAGAGAAGAACACAAGTCCCCACCCCCGCAGCACCGCCTGAGAGAAAGGAAGTGAAAAACAAAAGAAAACAAAGCTTCACCCTACCCGAGAACCAGAAAGAAAGTAAAGTTTCCCGCTGCCACCGACACTCCGCCCACGAACCCTCCCTGAGCTCCTGAGCCACCAATCAAGGTGGGAGCTGCGCCTACATCGGCGCCCGGGAGGCCAGCTGAATTGCCCTTTAAACAAGGGCCCCATGTAGCGGTGCCACGCGCCGGGCGTCGTGCGCACGAAGGAGCGCGACCTAAGGGGCATGCCCCTTAGTGCACCCCTAGTGCTTCCTGTGCTTCATAATCCTACGATTTGCTGCTTTTCTCCCTTACTATCCATATATTTGTCTATAAATCTCCCCTTCAGTGCCCAGATCCGTTCGGTACCCACCCCCATCTAATTCCCTGTTCCACAGCACACCTTTCAATTACATCTCTTTCCCCTTCTTCACTGAGCCTCTTGCCATGGCTTCCTATCCCATCCCGCGCATCCATCATCCCAGACTTTACTTCCCTCCTGCACGCAACACTTCGCCCTTGCGCAAATCCTTAATCCCCATACTCACATCTCCTCTGACTCAATTCCTAGGACTCACCACTCTCTCCCTAATCCTATTCCACTCACAATCCCTTTCAAAGAAGGTACCCATACTTAACGACCTCCTAACTGACTGCAATCCTGATACCTGCGCTATTACTGAGACCTGGTTTAAAGATACTGATATTGTAGACATAAATCAACTCCCCATACCATCTTATGATATCTTCTCTATCCCTAGAAAGAAAAAAAGAGGTGGTGGCCTCCTTCTTGCAGCAAACAAAAACTTAAACCTTAAACAGTTACACATCACCCCCCCCAACCAAACTAGAAATTGGTCTCTCCAAATCTCCTGCTCTCCAAATCTGCCTTGTATATGCCCCACCGACCCTCCTTGAATCAAATCCCTCACCCATTATTGAATTCATTGCAGACTGCATCAATGTTGACACCCCAGCCGTTATCCTTGGAGATTTCAATCTCCATGTTGACTCCTCAGTTCCTTCCTCATCATGTGACACCTTCCTCCACGCCCTCCATGCTATGGGATACCAGCAAATTATCACCTCCCCCACCCACAAAGCAGGCCATTCACTGGATCTGATTTTCATCAACTCTAGTATGCAGTCTTCTTTTCTCCTATCATGTACCCCGGTCCCTTGGTCCGACCATTATCTAATAGAAAGTCATCTCATCATCAATGCCTCCCCCGTGAGGACGAATCCTCGATACACTACCATAATAGCTAGAAAATCTTGCCCCAGTGAGGACCTCGTTTCTGCCCTCTCCAAAGCCCTGCCCAACCTTGACTGCTCTGATCCTGCCTCTGCTTTAACTTCTTGGTGCAACCTTACAGAAGAGATAGCTAATAAGCTCTGCCCTATTTCCAAACGTGTCATAAACACTGCCTCTAAACACTCCAAACCATGGTACACTACTGAACTAAAAACACTAAAAAATAAACTTAGACATAAAGAGAGAACCTGGCGCAAGGACCCTACCCCTCAGCACGCCGCCAGCTATAAAACTGCCCTGCACTATTACAGGCTCTCTACCTTAAAGCATAAACGAGACTTCTATGCCGCTAAGATCCACGACTACAGATACAACCCTAAAGCTCTCTTCGCCTATGTGTCAGGTCTCATCAAGCTCACCTCGCCCAGCATTCCGGACTCAGATGCTGATGCCAAGTGCAATGAACTTGCACTCTTCTTTCACAATAAAATAATGAATCTCCTCTCCAGATTCCCTGACTCCACCTTCCCTCCCCTCTCGAGTCCTGTTCCTCCTACCTCCGGCCCTTCCTGAGTTTGACCTCACTTCCTCTAAGGAAATAGAATCCATACTCAGAAAACTTAAACCTGCATTACACCCGAGCGACACTATTCCTACCAAAGCGCTTCTCGCTATCCCTAACACCATTTCCAGAGTGATAGCTGACGTCATCAATTGCTCGCTATCCACTGGCTCCGTCCCTGACTCACTTAAACAAGCAGTGGTCAAACCCCTCCTCAAGAAGCCCTCCCTAGATCCAAAAGACCCTTCAAATTTTCGCCCTATATCAAACCTTCCTCTCATCACCAAGATAATGGAAAGAGTAGTTAATTCGCAGCTCATGGACTATTTAGAAAACCACAACATCCTACATGCCTCACAATTCGGTTTCCGAAAACATCTTAACACCGAATCCCTCCTGCTCACCCTTACAGACCACTTTCTCATAGGAATGGATAAGGGTAGTAGCTACCTCCTTGCCCTCCTGGACATTTCTGCAGCTTTCGATACCATATGCCACAACCAGCTACTTGCCCGTCTAGAAGGCATTGGCATCTCAGGCCTGGCGATAGCATGGCTCAAGTCTTACCTATCCAACAGAAATTTCTCAGTCAAAATTGGTAATGCTATCTCTTCTCCCTACCCCCTACAACAAGGTGTCCCTCAATGCTCTTCCCTCTCTTCCACACTCTTTAATATTTATCTTACCCCCTTATGCCACCTCTTAACCGAGCTCAAACTTAAGTTCTACCTTTACGCAGACGATATCCAAATCATAATCCCCATCCAAAATTCCGTCTCTGATGCTCTGCAGTACTGGGAATCCTGCCTTGTTCCCATAAACTCTCTCCTCATAAACCTCCACCTTGTTCTGAACACTAATAAAACTGAACTTCTTCTCATTTCACCTCAATCCCATCCCAAACCCCAACCCCCCCCCCCCCCCCCCCCCCATTTCCTAACCCGTCTAAACCCTCCTCATTTTCTGTCTCACCTCGCTTTTCAACTATTAACCAACCCTATGTAAGAGATCTTGGAGTCCTCCTGGATAATCAACTAAATATGAAAAAAATACGTGAGTTCCATTCTCAAAGATGGATTCTACAAACTTAATGTTTTAAAAAAACTTAAGCCCCTGTTACACACTCAAGACCTGCGTACAGTAATTCAATCCTCCCTTTTATCCAAACTTGACTATTGTAATTCCCTCTTTCTAGGACTCCCATATGGAACGATAAAACCTCTCCAAATGTTGCAAAATGCAACTGCCAGAGTCATTACTAACACTCGGAAAACAGACCACATCACCCCTATTCTGAAAGACCTACACTGGCTACCCATCCCATCCAGAATAACTTATAAAACACTCACAACTATTCACAAATCCATATATTCTCACAATTCCCTCTGGTTGGACATACCTTTCAGTGCCGTCCAACAGAACTGACCTACGAGATCTATTCACAAGGGAACCCTCCTTGTTCCTTCTCTAAAAATAGCCCAGCTCTCTTCAACTAGGGAACAAGCACTGTCCATTGCAGGCCCTACACGCTGGAATTCCATGCCCATGATGCTTCGCATAGAATCGTGCCCAATTAAATTTAAAAAGAAATTAAAAACCTGGCTGTTTCATCAAGCCTACCCAGACTAGCCTACCTCTCATCTTCACCCTTGCTGTCTTGCATTCCCAGCCCCTCTTCCCCTCTTGATTTTCTCTGAGTTTCTACTCCCCTTTTCCACTACAGCTCCCGCTGTACTGTTCCTGAATCCATCCAGTTCACCCTTACAAGACAATGGAATTACTAGAATGTTGATTTATGTAATCCTCTCTTTTAATCTATGTTTGAAGTTTGTTATTTTAATCTCATTCTGAGATCTGTATTTTCTTTACCTTTCCTGTTGCGATCCTGCCCGTGAGGAGCGCGGGCAGGCCCTTACCTCCACGCGGCCAGTCGGGCCACTGACGCTGTTCTCTTCGCGGCAGGCCTGCCGCCATCGCCGGGTCCCTTCCCAGCTGCCTCCAGCCCTGCGTGGCAGGGTCGGGCCACCGGGAGCTCCTCCATGCGGCTGGGTCAGCTGCCACCACTCCGGTGTTCCCCGACGCCCTGCAGGCTTCCCAGGGTCTTCAGCCGGCAGGGAGGCCGTCCCTGCCGGTGCCTGCAGCCTCTTCAGTTCCCTGCAGCTAGCCTTACCTCTCTATGCCTTCCTGCTTCAGTCTTCGTGGCTGGGAGCCGCTCCAGCAGCCTGCCACCTCTCCAGCTTCAGGGCAGGGCTGCTCCCCTGCCTGCCTGGCTTCCTTGGATTCTCCACGTGGCCGGGAGGATGCCACCAGTTTCCAGCTTGTCTCTCCAGCTTCCTAGGGCGCGGGCGCGCGCCTCTCTACTCCTCTTCAAGGGCCAGCCATGTGTGGCCCCCTGCTGGCTCCTCCCTGGGCATTGTCATCATCAGCCCTACTAAAGGGCCCAGCTTTCAGCCTAACATTGCCTTCGCAAGGAGTTGGTCACTCCTGGGACTCTACTATCCTTGCTCCAGGAGTTGTCCGTGTTCCAGCCTTCTGCAAGGTCCAGTGTTGCTTGTTCTCTGTCGGAGCTCCTCGTCCTGTCCTGATGTCTACCTGCTGTTCCAGTCCTGATGTCTGCTTGTGCCTGTTCCTGCCCTTGGCCTGTCTTCCAATCCGGTACCCGTGTTCCAGTCCAGATGATGCTTACCTTGCCTTTGGCTGCCGGTGTGCAGCAAACCCTGCTTTAGGCTGCCAGGAGTGCAGCAACCTGCTTCTTCCCTGTTGCCTCCATTACTGTACCTGATCCAGTTCCTGATCCAGTCCCAGATGTTCTGCCCTTTGTCTTCGTCTGGCTCCTGAGCCTTCTGTCCTGTTGGTCCCTGGAGTGGCCAACAGGAGGGATTCGTCCCTGTGCTCTGGAGCTTCCCTTCCTGCCAGCCGACGGGGCTTCGGATGTCATTTGTCCCGGCATCGGAGTTCTTCTCGCCTGGATCTTCCCTGCACTCTCCTGTTCTCAGCATGGTCCGCAACCTGCCTTCCAAGGCAGTTTAGGGTGCGCATGGGACAGGGTGGTCCGCGACTCAGTCCCGCGGGTGGTCTGAGTAGGGCGCCCTGTGGGACAGTGCCCATCTCTTCCTCCAATACCTCGTTCCTGACTCCACGTCTCTTCCTCCAGTACCTTGTTCCTGAGTCTGCATCAGCACGTCCAGTACCTTGTCTCTGAGTCTACGTCTGCACTTCCAGTACCTCGTGCCTGAGTCTACGTCTGCACTTCCAGTACCTCGTGCCTGAGTCTACATCTGCACTTCCAGTACCTGTGTCTGAGTCTCGTCTGCTTCCATGTTCCGGTCTTCGCTGCCCTGGCCTCCATCCGGCCTGCCACTTCGTGCCGTGCCCTGCGGCAGGTCCGAAAGGGCTGGGAACAGTCGGAGGACTGTTCACAAGACCAACATAGCATTGTTGGGTCTTCCAAAGTGTGCAGGTCCGGAGGAGGGCCTGTCTCCAGTCATCTCTCCAGCCTTGCTTCCGTCCTGCCCATGCTTGGGCATGCCACGCCTCCCGCAGCACTTCTTCAGAATCCCTCTGGGGTCGAGCCGTGGCCCAAGGACACACATCTCCCAGGAGTGGGATCGCTCTCCTAGCGCTCCCCAACATTTCCTTGGTTATTGTTATCCTGTTTTCCCCCATCCCTTGTTATAATGTATTTTCCATTCCTTTTGTTAAAATGTGAACCGGCATGATGTCTCTGACTAATTCCAGTATATAAAAGCCATTAAATAAATAAATAAATAACCCTATTGAAATTTAACACTTCATTTTTGGTATATTTTGAGTGATTTTCTACCTTTTTGTCAGTGTACCCTGTTTTACTAGTCATTTTTTTCAATTTATTGCATCATATTTCACTTTCATCTCTTATTTTCTTCTTTAACACAGTGCATTTCTTTAAATAGATTACCAAGTCAAATTCATCACTTTTTGTAATGTAGCACCCCTAGTTGCAACAGGTAAAATGGTGACTCTCTTCCGCAATGGTGGTTTGAGTTTTCGAGTGGCGGTGGGGTAGGTCGATGGTACTGGAGTCGAGTTGCAACTAAAGGGGCTCCACATGTTGCCATCTTCCTGACTGGGTAATTTAAAAGAAATGAGAAATCCCACCCAGCCAATGGAGTTCCCGGAGGTTGGGAGGGAAAGCAGGTAGTAAGAAAAATATTATGTAGGAAAGAATTGTTTAAAATTAACAAAAGTTTTATTGTGGCAACAATTATGAAATGCAAATAATAAAAAATGTTTAACCAGCTGGAAATGATGTTAAAAGCAGGTCCAACAGCTATTGTATACCAGCAGTAAATGTAATTCACTTTAAATCTTTTGCAATTCAGATATCAGAACAGTTATTAGAACAAACTTTACGAACTAAGTCACTACGGTAATTAGCATTTTCTTCTAAGTCTCTCTCAAAAGAAGCAAGATGCATTCAAAACAGTTATTCAGGCAAGTCACAATATTGTCCACGCTTGTTCTTTATACTGTATTTTACTTAACACCAATGTATTCTTTGAATTTGATGCTTTGGACTGCTCTCTAGCTTGCAGTATCTTTGAACAGTTTTTCTGATGTAAGTATAATTTTCTTCCTGTAATTCTGTTATTATTTCTTTTGTTTTTAAGTGAATGTCACTAGTGTCTGGCCAGACCTAGGCTGTTGTGAAAGTGCAAACGTAGCTGTAGGATGCAGGGTGCATTGTCTCTGATGCTCCAATTAGGTGCTTGTGGCACTGATTGAGAGCGAAGTGCTCCTGGTTTTGTGGTAATGGACCTCTTCTCCTTTGTCGACTTCCAGGAACAACCTATTGGCCTGACTTTAAAAAAATCAAAAAGAGAAACTATCTGCTTCTCACCATATATCTTCTTGCAATCTAACAATATGGCCAATTGGCCATATTATGTGTGCAACAGGAACCTACCATGTACTGAAATTCTAATTAAAAATAAAAGGATAAGTAATTGTCCTTTACGAGTCCTTTCTCTTCCTTGATAGTAGATGTTCTTATTTTCACAATCTCCTCCATCCACTCTTTGACTTGCTGGGCTTTAACAATGATAGATTTTCTCTGTTTCCCTATTTCTGTCTCAAACAGGGTTTTCTCCTTTTTCCCTGATTCCAAGGCAGAGCTCCAGCTGTAAGCCCCTGCCTCTGCACAAGACCAGTCTCTTTCTGCACATGGCTTTTTTCCCCACAAGGAGGATTACTGCCCTGGATGAGGTCACAAAACAGAAAATAGCTCCTAACATAGCGCTAACATATCCTTAAATACTTCTTACTGGACTCCTTTATAACCTCCTTAAGGTGGCAGAAGTCTGATAATTAATATCATCCAGTTAGAGCTTTTGTTAAACACAGAACTAAACTTTTATGAAACACATTCAACTCATAGCTCCTTGATTCTTCCACAGCCTTTTTACAAAAAAAAACTAAGCCTGTGCACACGTTTCAGTATTTAAATTAGGTCCGGCAGTAGAAACGGGCAAAAGGAGGCGCTAGGGACACTAGCTCGTCCCTAGCTGATTTGACAGCCGATGCTCAATTTTGCCGGCGTCAGTTCTCGAGCCCGCTGACAGCCACAGGCTCGGAAACCAGATGCCGGCAAAATTGAGCGTCCGGTTTTTGACCCGACAGCCGCCGGCCGACTTCAAAATTTTTTTTTCTTTTCTTTTTTACCCTTTGGGACCTCCGACTTAATATGTGTATTTTCCCGGTGCCCGAAGAAAGTAAAATGTACGGCTTGGCTGCACATTTTGCTTACTGAATCGCTCGCGAATACCTAATAGGGCCATCAACATGCATTTGCTGTTGAGGGCGCTATTAGGTTCAGCGGGTTGGACGCGTGTTTTCCGCCCTTTATTGAATAAGGGGTAAGGGAAAATGCGCGTCCAATGGCAGGTTAACAGTGCGCTCCGTTGGAGCGCACTGTACTGTATTGGCCCGTTTGTTATTTGTGTTTCTGTGAGTCCTGCTTCCTCTGTAATAACAGGAGCTGAATCCTTTCTGTTCTGACTTCTGATGTGGCTGAAGCCTGCCTTTTGCTGTTCTATCAGAACCATAGAAGGTAATCAGGCATGATTGAGATAAAAACATAGGCTGGCTCTCTCAGTTTGTCTTTCCCTGTTTTTAACCACTGCAGTGTTTCTGAAATTTCTTTCAACCAGGCATACATAATGCAAGTATTTTTTCACTTATTTACAGTAAATTCAATGCTCTTTAATTACATGGTAAAGTTCCACAGGGATCAATACTGGGACCTGTGCTGTTTAACATATTCATAAATGATTAGGAAATGGGAGCAACGAATGAGGTGATGAAATCTGCAGATGACACAAAATTATTCAAAGTTGTTAAGAAAGTAGAGGATTGCGAGTAACTGCAGAAGGACCTTGTAAGATTAGGAGACTGGGCATCTAATGGCAGATGAAATTAAATGTGGAAAAGTGCAAAAGCATGCACATAGGGAAAAATAATCCCAACTACAGGTTCACAATGCTTGGTTCTGCATTGGGAGTTAACTAGGGGTGTGCATTCGTTTTCGCCGTATTGGCGATCCGCAACTTATATTGCACTAATCGTAGTATTCGTGGGGAAGCAAAACGTATCGCGATTCCCCACGAATACACGAATCTTCGCCGAATTATACGGCCACCTAAATAAAAATTTAAACAAACCCTCCACCCTCCTGAACCCCCCCAAGACTTACCAAAACTCCCTGGTGGTCCAGCGGGGGGGGGGGGGGGGGGTCCAGTAGCCATCCCCTGAACTCACACCCTCGGTGCCGGTTTCATCATGGCGCCGATAGCCTTTGTCACAGGGGCTACCGGTGCCATTGGTCAGCCCCTGTCACATGGTAAGAGCACAAGATGGCGCCGGCCATCCAGTGCTCCTACCATGTGACAGGGTCCGGCCAATGGCACGGATACCCCGTCACATGGTAAGGGCCGTTTTTCCTGCCCTCCCCCAAAACGATAAGAGAACCCCCACAATCAATATCGTGGGGTTTTCCTATCATTTTGGGGGAGCCTCCGATTTCTGACGATTTCATCCGATATTTTCAATCGTCCGAAGCCCGATTCACATCCCTAGTCCAGAATATACTTCTCTCCAGATCTTGGACCAGCAAGGATACTTAAAAGCACCCAGGCATGTCTGCTAGTCTCGGGGAACATATAAGAAGGAAAAAGGTGATGAAGAAAAATCCCTAAATACTCTTCTGTTCCCCCCACCCCACCACCAAAAAACCTCCTAACAACCTATATCTAACATCTGTTTTTGAGCTCACTTTCTATGTGGTATTTAAGGGATAAGCTGAACAATGTCTGGTGGAGGAGTGGGGACTTCTTGTTCACCCTTTACATATTTTATTTGCATTAATTTGTCTTTGTACTTTTAATACTATGATGTGTGATTGCTTGTGATTATTATGGCTATCTTAATCTGTATAGTAAAATGTGTTACTGCACGGTAGACCAGATATAATATGGGTGATGAGGTCCAAACGTTTGACCCACATTATAAGTGAGCTTGCATTATATTCAGTTTATAAAAATCTGGATAAGTGAGTTTGCTGGATAAGTGGCAACCACTAAACGTGGCCAGATATTCAATCATCACCACTTAGCTGGATAAGTCCGTACTTATCAAGCTAAGTGGCTTTGAATATCAATCAAATCTGAAAGACGTGAAATTGGGACACAACCTTTCACTGCATTATAAGCAATCTCGTGTTATATCAGGTCTACTGTGTACATCATAACTTGCCTTGGGGTTCTTTGAATGATAAGGCGAGGAATCAAATGAGATTAAATAAATAAATACATAATAGGTGTCCTCTGTCTTCCATCATGGTTTGCTTCTTAACCCAGCAAAAGCATTTCATTGTATATTTTAAATACTGATAGTATTGAATAATTAAAGATTTACAAATATAGCATTATAGTTGGGAAAAGAATGTCATTTCAATACACAAATTTATGATCCCTCCTCTCTAACGGAATGGACAGGGCTCAGTTCAGACATTTGATACAGCCATGTGCCAACCATATATCAGGATTTTATTCAAGGAAGAGTCAAAATTAGACAATCCGATTACTCTTTCAGGCTTTCATGGCAAACAAAGTCTAGATATGCAGCTGCTTACAGTGTTTGGATATGGTTCATAATGTGTACAAACAAATCACATCTGTTACTCTATTCCAAAGTTATTATTCTGTTATCACTTCCAGTTGGGAGTTAAAACTGTACTCATTCTGCCATCTACAATGGCTCCTTCACAGCTGCTGCCCGATGAGAGTAAGCAGAATGCTTATGAAAAACTATTTTATTGGGGGACTAGGGATAGCGATTCCTTGTTGGGGCTTTTATTGTGTAGTCTTATAGCACTGGTCCTCAAACCACTGCTGTAAGACTGTGGCTACCAAGTAAGTCAGGCTTTAAGTATGACAAAAACAGATAAATTAACCTGGTTATTATAGTGAACACTAGACTGACTTGGGTGCCAGAAGGACTGAACCTGAGTACCATGGAATGATTCTGCAAATAATCCCTGACCACATCTCTAAAGATCTAAAAATGAAATACAACTAAGTTAATTGGCAAACCATAACATTTATCATATGAATTTAAACCAGGGAAGTTAGGAAATGTTATTTCAGAGGTGATATGATTATTATTTAAAATATAGGTCAATTATGTGGATCAGCTAGACAATATGCTTATATTTGGTAAAATGTAAAAGAAAAGCGGCCATACTCTGAAGTCAGAATAAAGGCAATTTAACTTGATTTTAAATGAGAACTATTTTACTACCTGAGTAATTAGATTATTGAATTACTGCCTAATGCTGCATCATATAACATTTTATGAAGAGACTGCATGTTTCATGCCCATAAAAGGTACTAATAAATACCATGTGATAATAGATTAAGGAGTAGATTGGCTACACAGACAACCAAAAGTTGGTTGATGCCAATGGACACAGCTCTTCTTTCAGTCTAAAAACTATTTGTGTAACTTGGCTCAGGTACTGTAGTGAACTCTTGTGCCTGACAGGAGGAAGCAGCCCCTTCTAGGTTCATTCTAATGCTACTCTTAAACAATCCAGTAGGTGATACTGGAGATATTGTCTCTCTCAGGTGAGGAGCTAACAGCTACCAAACCAAGGGCCCGATTCACTAAGGCATTTCTTCCACTCTTTGTTTATGGCAAAATGCCTTGCTGAATCAGGCCCTAAGAGGTGAATTTTAAAAGACCGATGCATGCCAAAATCAAGAGGTATACGCACAAATCAGGCTCATGCATACGCACCAAATTTTAAAAGCTGCCCAGACCATGCGCATCTCCTGCAGCGTGCATACCTGAAGTGTTTTCACAAAGGGGTGGGGCAAGGGCGTGGTCAAGGCAGGGCATGGGTATTTCAGGGTGTGGCCAAAAGATGTGCACGTAAATTCTTGCGTGACTGGGCGCCCGCTCAAATCCCCTGCTGCATAAGTTTACCTCCGCTAGGGACGAGGTGTAAGTTAAATTTTTTTTTTTTTTAAATAGCCATTCCTGAGGGTTTTTAAGGGTCTGAGGTAGCTGGAGGGAGTGTAAGCTATTTAACCAGGGCTATAGCTGTTAACTGGGCAAACTAGTGGATGAGCTAGTGAAACTGGTAATGGTGTGGGCACGTGTCCCTTTTAAAATTCCCTGATTTATGCGGTAGAAGCGGGACTTACACGCACATGAGCGTGCCCACTTAAAACTGGGTACACTTGTGCATGGCCAGAGTATTTTATAACATGTGCGCATATACACGCGCAAGTTATACAATGGCTGTGTATCTGGGCATGCACCAACACACACGTGCCAAAGTGCACCAGTGCGCCGGTTTGAAAGTTTCCATCTTAGGGTGAATTTTAAAAGCCCAGCGCGTGCCAAAGCCTGGAAATATGCGCAGAAGTCGAACAGGTTTGCGCCGTAAGGATTTTAAAAGGCACCAGCGTACGTGGATCTCCCACTGTGCGCACAAGTCAAAAGTTCAGAAAAGGAGCAGGGCATGGGCGTGATCTGGGTTGGGTTGGGTGTGGGTGTGTTGGGGGAAGGCCAAGAGATACGCATGTAAATACTTATAATGCATAAACGTTGGCAAGTTAAATGTAAGACATTGATAAGACAGGCTAAGAGAGAATTTGAAAAGAAGTTGGCCCTAGAGGAAAAAACTCACAGTAAAAACTTTTAAAAATATATCCAAAGCAGAAAGCCTGTGAGGAAGTCAGTTGGACCATTAGATGATCGAGGGGTTAAAGGGGCACTTAGAGAAGATAAGGCCATTGCGGAAACATTAAATGATTTCTATTCTTCGGTGTTTACTGAAGAGGATGTTGGGGAGGTACCCGTACTGGAGAAGGTTTAATGATTCAGATGGACTGAACCAAATCACGGTGAACCTAGAAGATGTGGTAGACCTGACTGACAAACTTAAGAGTAGTAAATCACCTGGACCGGATGGTATACACCCCAGAGTTCTGAAGGAACTAAAAAATGAAATTCAGACCTATTAGTAAAAATTTGTAACCTATCATTAAAATCATCCATTGTACCTGAAGATTGGAGGATAGCTAATGTAACCCCCATATTTAAAAAGGGCTCCAGGGGCGATCCGGGAAACTACAGACCAGTTAGCCTGACTTCAGTGCCAGGAAAAAAAGTGGAAAGTATTCTAAACATCAAAATCACAGAACATATAGAAAGATATGGTTTAATGGAACAAAGTCAGCATGGCTTAAATAAATAAATAAAATAAGGCAAGTCTTGCCTCACAAATCTGCTTCACTTTTTTGAAGGAGTTAATAAACATGTGGATAAAGATGAACCTGTAGATATAGTATACTTGGATTTTCAGAAAGCGTTTGACAAAGTTCCTCATGAGAGGCTTCTAGGAAAAATAAAAAGTCATGGGATAGGTGGCGATGTCCTTTCGTGGATTGCAAACTGGCTAAAAGACAGGAAACAGAGAGTAGGATTAAATGGGCAATTTTCTCAGTGGAAGGGAGTGGACAGTGGAGTGCCTCAGGGATCTGTATTGGGACCCATGCTTTTCAATATATTTATAAATGATCTGGAAAGAAATACGACAAGTGAGGTAATCAAATTTGCAGATGACACAAAATTGTTCAGAGTAGTTAAATCACAAGCAGATTGGTACTTGCCAGGTTCTTATGGCCTGGATTGGCCACTGTTGGAAACAGGATGCTGGGCTTGATGGACCCTTGGTCTGACCCAGCATGGCATGTTCTTATGTTCTTATGCTCTTATGTTCTTATGTTCTTATATGATTAGGCACGCGCCGAGGTCCCCTAGAGCGTAACTTTACAATTGCTATGGATGGCGTGTAAGTACAAAACCAAAACAATCTAGGCTAGTCAGCGGTGTTTTTAGGGTTGGGGCTAACAAGGGGAAAGGGTGGCTAATAAATTAAGGGGCTTTGGAAGTGCTATCCCTGAACTGGGAATGAACTGGTACGGCGTCAGCGTGCATCCCTTATAAAATTCCTCCACTTATGCGGTAGACGAGGCATTTGCACGCCTATGTGCAAGTCCATTTAAAATTGTGCACACATGTATGCACTTCAGCCTATTTTATAAGATGCATGCATATACGCGCGCATGTTAGAATATTGCCGCGTTTCTGCACACGAGCCGGCAAATGCGGGTATGCGTGCGCCCACGCGGCTGTTTCAAAGTTACCATCCCTGTGTGTGAGAGGTGCAGGAGCCAGGCTTGATCTCCTGCATAGCGGCAGGTAACGTAGCCACTAGGACCATCAAGTTGGTCCCAAGTATTCCCTAAATTCAATTACATGATGGTTTGATAAATTCGGTTAGCAGAGGTAGGCAGGATCCATGTCTGGTTTTTTAGTACCACCAAACACCTCAATTATAGAAGAAGATGCTAAACCAATAAAAATCTGTAATTTACTGAGTAATCTGAGTAAATAATCTTTCAACTAAAATTTTAGCACAAATTATCTAAATGTTTTTGCACAACCAGTTGTTAAAATTAGCCCCATTAGAACCCCCCCCCCCCCACCATGATTATGAACTATTCATTGTTTACCTGGATGCACAGAAAAACTGGTTTAAAAGAAAATAGCCCAAAAAAACCCCCAAACAATCTTTCCTCATACAAATTAAACCAGTGAACACAAAAGGCCTCAGCAGGAAAGGGAGATTGCTCTCTACATGCATACTGCATGATATTATTTTTCAGAGAACCACTGCAGGAAACAAGTTGGAGAACTTCAAACTCTTCTCCTGTAGCTTTTATTATTATTAATAATTGGGCCAAGCCAGGAGGCTCAGTGACGGTGTTCCCTGGTCAGATCTATTCCCCGGGGCCAGCTACAATTTACAGCAGAGCCAGAGATCGCAGCCCTTATAAAGCAGAGGAGATAAATCTCAGGTAGTTGCAAATGCAGGTCTCATGGCGCCATAGATCAACTGAGGCCACTTCCAACTGAGATGGAAACCAAAAAAGCAGGAAGAAATTGATGGAACCCCCTAAAAATAGAAATTATTTGTTGAATAAGAAAGCCAGACAAAGATAAATGTTTTGTTTTCAGTTGGGTCACCAGGAGAGAATGATTTGCCAAGTGTCAAACACAGCATCTTGGTTTCAATTTACTTACAATTTATTTTTTTTTAATTTTTTTACAGTTTAGCTGTTTTTCATTAAGAGTTGCAGTCCTTACTTATTTTTCCCCTAGGTTACTGTTTTTTTTCCTTTTTTTTCTCTCTCTCTTTTTTTTTATTTTTATTTTTTAACATTTATACATTTTCTGGAACAAATTTCCACCAGGAGAAAATCAATGGAAAAATAAATGGGATGCTTTGAAATGTTTGCATGAAAACTAAGAGGTTGATTTTAAAAAATGTTGCTTGCGCAAAAATGCCCACATATACATGTATTTGGGCCGCACGTGAGCAACATGAATTTTAAAAGCCAAGACATATGTGCGTATATACCCGTTGTTACCCCAAAAAAGGTGGCGGAAAAGGGGCGAGGCATGGTCCTTCTGGGACAGGACCAACTGTTATGCTCATAACTCCGTATTTTAAATCCTCAGGCTGCAGCACTTGGCGACTTGTTATCCATGTAACTTTATTGCTGCTCCTGATGAGGATCAAGTCTGTATATTCGCATTTTAGGGCTTACAGGACAGGGTGAGGGGTCCAGGTCAACTGGGGCGCCTGCAGGATGAAGAACCAGAAGGGTCTGGAAGACCTCAACACTGACTGGGAAAATTGATGGACTAACTGGAAAAACCGGGAATGTCCCTTGTGTGAACATGTTATAAAATCCGCTTATATACACACGTTAAAGCTGGCAAGTCCAATGGGAGATACGTGAAGTAGGTTTGCTTGAGGAGTAACCTCTTATTAAGAGCATACCTGCACATGGCAGGCGTATTTTAAATCATACGCGTGCAAGTGAGCGCATGATATGCACATGCACATGTATGGGTGCACGCACGATCGTTTTAAAATTAGCCCATGAATATGTATGTTTATGCTTCGTTTGTGTGGAAAATTCTGAAAACATGTGGCATAAAAATTAAATCAACAGTGAATACACCCACCTCATTAAAGTGAGACATGCAACATATATGAGGGTAGAAGTACTAAAGCCTTTCGCCCATTTGGTATCTCTTGGAAAAATGCTTCGTGCATCTGTAGTTTAGAGGGCAGGAATACTTTATCAAGAGCATTTGATGTATTGTAGATTAACTGCATATTTCTTGTACTATTTATAGTTAACAGAACCAACAGTAATTGTTTCTCATTCAAAGACTTCCAGTGAACTTAATCTGTTAACAAATGCCAAGGTACGAAAACAAATAATTTGTGTCTTTATTATATTAGTTAGCTGGTGAGCAGATATGGATTATATGGATTTCTGTGTACTTGGTGAACACAAATAAATTTGATGCAATCATAACCTAAGCTTTCCCTGCTTTGTCATGAAGCTTAATTCACCACCACCACTGTATTTAGTTAAAGATCACTTTGCAAGCAGGCAAGCCTTTATCCACTTTTAAGGTTTCCAACCCAACTGGAGCATGCACTGGCCCCACTCACTGCCATTTTTATTTTTGTAATATACTCCTTTCCACCATTCCTACTTTCTGCTGCTCTTAAGGAAAAGAAAAGAAATGCCCAGAACTGACACACAGAGAAAGTTTTGAGTCCTGATTTAATTTTTGGGTAGCCATTCTAACATTCTCAATGAATTGGACTCAAAGTACTTGAGTCATAGGTACAACTGTTTGCTGTGCCATATCTCAACTGCTGGTGGCACCAGGCAGGGCTGGTGCAAGGGGATTAGACACCAACATTCCTCCTTGCCGCCACTGCTCGTGCCCCCTAATGGTTGGTGCCCTAGGCCCAGGCCTAGCTCACCTAGTGATTCCGCCGGCCCTGGCTCCAGTGAACTTTTGATATCAGGCCCTCTCATGACTGTTTCCTGTGTCTTCCCCTTCCTGTTCCCTACCCCCCCCATGGGCTTTCCCAGGTTATCTCCTCTCTGTCCACTTCCCATGGCACCTTCCCATATCCTCCTCAACTCAGGGCTTCATTCCACTGCTCCCCAATCTTAATGATCCCTTTTTGGTCTACCTCATCCTGCCCCTCCCCCACCCAGTCACTCCCCAGGCCTTCCCCTCCTGCCCCTTCCTCCATGGTCCTTTCACAGCTCTTCCCTCTCTTGCCTGGTCTGTAGTCTGGATCTTGACAGAAGCAGAAATAGGAAGGAAAACAGTGTGGGGCCTGTCAGCAGGCCCCACACTCACAGGGCACAACTTCACATTTCTGTGATAACAGAAAGCCTATGGAGGAGCAGGTGGAGGACCACTATAAAGCCTGTGATTGCGTGCTTGCTCACTGGTCCTGCGCTGATTTTTTCTTCCTATTGTTGCCAGATGATCAGAAGTTCAGGTTGTGGGGATTTCTGCAATGCCCACCTGTTTGGTCACATGCACAATTTTCAGGACAACTTTTTATATGGGCTTCAGGTGGTCAACCAGTTTGCCCATGAATGTGTTCAGCTAGGACTGTGTCAAGGTTCTTAGAATCAACTATATAACTTCATGAATGGGCTTGACGGTTGGAAATACAACAGATTGCAAAGTTCTGAGATTATACTGCTTGATAGAGTTGTTGACTGAAATCTTAAAGGTAGCAGGCCCAGCCATCTGGAACAACCTCCCTGCAGAACTTAGGCTGGAACCTTGCCTGCTAACTTTTAAGAAAAAACTCAAAACCTGGCTGTTCCGTCAAGCCTTCCCAGAACCCTGGGATACACATTAGGCGTTATCTACTCATGATTAATGGATCCTCCCCTCCTCTGAATACCTGGATAGCATGGATACCGACTCTAACATGTGGACTATCTCTAGTCTGGACTACCTCTAGTCCGGAATTTGTTTCTCTCCCTTTAACTTAACTTTATATTTTTCTTCTAGCTTCCTAAGCTTCCAAGTTCACAGTCCTCGTTTTAATGTAACTTTGTTTTTTTCCTTTATCTAGTTATTTTACCCCTGTTTGATGTAAACCGTCCTGATATGGTATTTTAACCATGAAGGTCGGTATAGAAAAATGTTAAATAAATAAATAAATAGATTTTAGAAGGGACATGCGCACGCCCATAAATGCACGTTTCTCGCCGCACACAAAAATATGTGCTATTTTATAACCTATATGCATAGGGCCGGATTTTAAGAGGTACGCCCGATTTTATAACATGCGCACGCAGTCGCACGCATGTTATAAAATCTGGGGTCGGCGCATGCAAGGGGGTGCACACATGTGCACCTTGCATGCGCAGAGCCCTAGGGGATCCCCGATGGCTTTCCCCATTCCCTCCGCTCCCCCCCACCTTCCCCTCCCTTCCCCTATCTAACCCGCCCCCCAGCCCTACCTAAATCCCCCCTACCTTTGTTATTTACACCTGCCTCTGGCAGGCGTAATTTGCGCGCGCCAGCCAGCTGCCGGCGCGCGATCCCCTGGCACGGCTGCTGTGCCAGAGGCCTCGGTCCCAACCCCTTTTTCAAAGCCCCGGGACATACGCGCATCCCAGGGCTTGCGCGTGTTGCCGGGCCTATGCAAAATAGGCTCGGCGCGCGCAGGGCTTTTAAAATCTGCCCCAAAGGTTATAAAATACTCTACATGCGCGCATGTTTGAAGCTGTACGCACATACATACGTGCGCCACTTTGCTACTGCTCCTTGTTAGGCGCAGGTGTCAGGAGAACATCACGAGGGGAGAGGGAGGGAGGGAGAGAGAGAGAGACTCTTTATAGGGCTCAGTCTGATACCTTATATATAGACCATTGTAAGGGGGGCACTTTGATTCGGGGTGAGTTTTCAGGAGGTGGGTTGGGGTTGGGGTTAGGGGGTGGTGTTACAGACACATTCAGAGGTCAAAAATTCTTTAATGGTCAAAAATTCAATTTTACAGTGGATGGATGTGTCTGTAACACCCCCCTAACCCCAACCCACCTCCCGAAAACTCACCCCGAATCAAAGTGCCCCCTTACAATGGTCCATATATAGGGTATCAGACTGAGCCCCATAGAGAGTCTCTTTCTCTCTCTGATGTTCTCCTGACTCCTGCGTCTAACAAGGAGCAGTAGCAAAGTGGCACGCCGGCTGAGGAAAATTAGAGGCTACATGTGTCAGTACTGGCTCTGCCTCTGGAACACCCATGCCCTGCCCCTTTTCCGCCCACTTTTTCTGGGCGCAAGTACATTGGGCCATTTACACGCATAAATGTCTGTTTTTGCACACGCAAGGCTTTTAAAAACTACCTTATATTGTATAGACATAGTCTACTCATAGGATCGGCAACTTACGTTTGCAGTGTTTGTCACATAGTGCTGATGCCCTCATGTCACAGAGTCGTAAGGACCCTTTACTGCTGCTGTAGACAAACAGATTACAGTGGTGGGGATGAAATTCTGCCGCGGTGATCACTTCTGTCAGGTCCTCCATGTTGGCTGGCTTGATGTCCACAATGTCTGAATGGAAGCATTATTAAAGAAAATTGAATCGTTTAGACTTAGGTTATGATCTTTAGCATATTACTCTGGAAACTATGAATATAGAAATTTTTTTAAATTTAAGATTTGCAGCAGGTATAATCATTCATTATTGAAAAATAGAACTGCAACAAGTGACATTATCACATAACATAGCCTGAGACCCACCTAGTAATATACACATTATTTAACTATATACATTAACTATATACACATTTTTTAACTATATACCGGCCTGTACCTCTCTCAGGTACTGTACCTTTTGCCTTCTTTCTGCCTCATTTCTCTGCTGTCTCTCCCCTCTTATCTTCCTCGCTGCTCCCCTTCCCTGTTTTTTGTATTTTTCCGCCTTTTTTTCAGTTATGATGTAAACCGGTGTGATGTTTCCCACGAATGTCGGTATAAAAAAGTTAATAAATAAATAATGAACATAAAGCTTCCTGCCCAGTAAAAGTTATTTAGGGGACATACTCTATACCATACTGTTCAGATTGGAGAAGCGATGGCTGAGGGGGAATATGATATAGGGATATGAATTGTTTTTCTGATGGATGAAAATATCGTACGATATTTTCTCATCTGTCAGGTATTGGGGGGTCCCCGAAAGTGATAGGAAAACCCCACGAAATGTTCGTGTGGTTTTATTATCTTTTTTTTTGGGGGGGGGAGGGCGGGAAGAAAGGGAACACAGAAAAACAACCCCCAAACCCACCCCGACCTTTTAAATTGATTTAGAATCCCCCACCCTCCTGACCCCCCCCAAATTTTTCTAAAGTACCTGGTGGTCCAGTGGGGGTCCCGGGAGCAATCTCCTGCTCTCAGGCCATTGGCTGCCAGTAAACAAAATGGTGCCGATGGCCCTTTGCCCTTATCATGTGACAGGGGCTATCGGGGCCATCCATTGCTCCTACCATGTGATAGGGGCTGGCCAATGGCACTGATAGCCCCTGTCACATGGTAAGGGCAAAGGGCCATTGGCGCCATTTTGTTTACTGGCAGCCGACGGCCCGAGAGCGGGAGATCGCTCCCGGGACCTCCGCTGGACTACCAGGTACTTTAGAAAAGTTTGGGGGGGGGAGGTCAGGAGGATGGGGGGATTCTAAATAATTAAATTTAAAGGGTCAGGTGGGTTTTTTTTTCTTCAGCTTGGAACAGCCGAACAAAAGCGCTCAGAACCGCAGGAAACAAAGGTTTCCCGTGGTGGTTCTACGAACACGATATCGGAAACGAGTCCAGTACCGATTCACATCTCTAGTATGATAGAGGTCTTTAAGATCATGAGAGGTCTTGAACGAGTAGATGTGAATCGGTTATTTACCCTTTCAGATAATAGAAGGACCAGTGGGCATTCCATGAAATTAGCATGTAGCACATGTAAGACTAATCGGAGAAAATTCTTTTTCACTCAACGCACAATTAAGCTCTGGAATTTGTTGTCAGAGGACGTGGTTAGTGCAGTTAGTGTAGCTAGGTTCAAAAAAAGGTTTGGATAAGTTCTTGTAAGAGAAGTCCATTAACTGCTATTAATCAAGTTGACTTAGGGAATGGCCTCTGCTATTACTGGCATCAGTAGCATGGGGTCTTCTTGGTGTTTGGGTAATTGCCAGGTTCTTGTGACCTGGTTTGGCCTCTGTTGGAAACAGGATGCTGGGCTTGATGGACCCTTGGTCTGACCCAGCATGGCAATTTCTTATGTTCAGAGTTCAGTCCTGCAACCTTGCCATGGATACTCTGAAAGCGAGGTAAGTTTACCCTCTAGGGCCCAAAGGCACAAGGTATGGTATTCCAAAATTTATATTTTTCTTTTACTGAGCAGTTCAAATAAAATAGTTGCAAATGGTATAGTCTGTAAAAACCTTAGAATCTACAGGCAGATATTGCATTGCATAAAGAGGGTTACTGAGCCTTGCTTTATCACCCTCCTGAGATCCTCTCACTCCTCTCTTTGGGAGTTTAAGGCTCCTTTGGACAGATGCTATGCTCCCGGCTTTCCAGTGACCCTTCTTGTACTTAATTCTCCAAATGCTTGAATCTTCCTCCTGTGCACTCTGCTCCTTCCTCCAACTGGACTTCTGGAAATTTGGATAACTAAGTCAAATTCTTCATTTTTGTAAATTCAGTGCTCTTTGATACCACACAGGCCTATCCAGTACCGAGCGGTAGGAAGAGCTGCGTTAGTGCCTGCGGCACCCGCGGTTATCGCCCGCACAGTGCAGCTCACCTACCGCTCGATCCTGAACTCTAATTACATGCAAATATAAGCCGCGGCTAATAAGTGCCCGTGAAGCGTTAGGCCCGCGCAACCCATTTTACTGGATAGAGCGCCTATACAGTATCCTGGGTGCGCGGGCCTAAGGCTTCACGCCACGCTGGTATCTGTCATTTCAAATGTCATTTGAAATGACAGATACCAGGAAGTTGCTTCGCCGCTGTCAGTGTCTGTTCTCCCCTCCTCCCGGAGCAGGGAGCGAAAAGCAGCCTTGCTCCGGGAGGAGGGTAGAATAGACACTAACATCGGCGAAGCAAAAAAAATAAAACGAAAAAAGCCCCAGCCACGATCATGGGTGCCGGTCTCCGTGGCAGCCCCAGTCCTCTCCCCTGCTCCCGCAGCCCCAAAAAAAAAAAAAAAAAAGCGAAAAAAACGTTGCAGCCCCCCTCCGATGTCCAAACTGGGGCTGCCACGGAGACTGCAACGGCGAAGAAAAAAAAAACCAAAAGCAATTTTGAGGTTTTTTTTTTCAAAAGCGACAATTTTGGTTTTTTTCCAAAAGCGACTTACTATTCTGAAGCCATCATCAGGAACACATTGCGATCGTAGCTCCTCCCGACGAAGATGGCCGCCTGCACGGGGGGAAGCTACAATTGGCCGCTGAAGACGTGACGTCACGACGTTTGGCCACGTCTTGAGCGGCCAATTGTAGCTTCCCCCCGTGCAGGCGGCCATCTTTGTCTTCGTCGGGAGGAGCTACGATTGCAATGTCTTCCTGCTGATGGCTTCAGAATAGTAAGTTTTGCAGGCGTCCAAAAGCGACTTACTTTTGGGATCTTGACAGATCCCAAAAGTAAGTCGCTTTTGGAAAAAAAACAAAATTGTCGCTTTTGAAAAAAAAAACCAAAATTGCTTTTGGTTTTTTTTTGCTTTGCCGCTGTGTCCCTCCTTCTCCCGGAGCAAGGCTGCTTTTCGCGCCCTGCTCCGAGAGGAGGGGGACACAGCGGCGAAGCGAAAAAAAACCAAAATTGCTTTTGGGTTTTTTTTTGCTTCGCCGTTGTTTTTGCTTTGCTGTTGCAGTCTCCGTGGCAGCCCCAGTCCGGACATTGGAGGGGGGCTGCAACGTTTTTTTTGCTTTTTTTTTTTTTTTGGGCTTCGGGAGCAGGGGAGAGGACTGGGGCTGCCACGGAGACCGGCACCCATGATCGCAGCGGGGGTAGGTGAGCGGGGGCTAGGGGAAAGCTTTCCACCTACCCTTACCCATGCCTCTACCGCCTGGGTCAGGGTAGGCGGTAAGTTTGCAGGTTAAACGCGCGACAAAACGGCGCGGAAAGATAGCGATAGTCGGGGCGCGGGTTACGGGATGCTAGGGAATAGCTAATTCGCTCGTTTGCATGCAATATCGAGCTAATTCGCTCGTTTGCATGCAATATACATGCCGCGGGCGGAAGGGGTTGCCCGGGGAATTTAGGACGCGGTAGGAGTAGGTTAAAGGGGATTCGGGATCGCAGGAAGGGCTAACGCGGCCGAAAACAGAGTAAAAAGCGGCTTAGGAGCAGGGTAAACGCGGCCGCACTTTACAGGATAGACCGGACAGTGATCGAGACAGGCACCTGTGCTGTTTAACATATTCATAAATGATCTGGGAAAGGGACAGACATCTGACACTCCTTATCCTTCCTGTACTCCAATCAGGGAGTTCTTTCCCCTATAGAATAACAAGACTAAGTTGAGAAATGTACTCCCTCACAACAGGGGTACTCCTCATCCCACTAGTGAAATCAATAGGAGCAGTTACTTTTATAAATAATATATAATATTTTTATATAATAGCCATGTCATGATCAGATCAGGACCCACCAAGCACCTACATCTACTTGGTTGTAATTAGTTAATGAGTTGTCTGTCCCCTCTTCTCTCCCCCTCCCCAGTTCTATACCCCTGTTTTATGTAACGTTTAAGCTTCCACCAGTTAAGTTATGTTAAAATTCTTTGTTCTCTGTAAACAGATACGATATGATCTTTTTTCATAAATGTCGGTATATAAAAGCGTTAAATAAATAATAAATAAAGGATCAAAAGCACCTTCACAAGGTGGCCTACCTGAAACTATGGAGCAACAAGGACAAAGGCAGGATGAACCCCTAATACACTCACAACAGAACAGAGGTTTGCTTGCTCTCAATCTCCTAACTACTAATCCTTCTGAAGAGAAACTCTAGGGCTTCTCCGAGCATTCCATGAAGTTAGCAAGTAGCACATTTAAGACTAATCGGAGAAAATTATTTTTCACTCAACGCACAATAAAGCTCTGGAATTTGTTGCCAGATGATGTGATTAGTGCAGTTAGTGTAGCTGGGTTCAAAAAAGGTTTGGATAATTTCTTGGTGAAGTCCAATAATAGCTATTAATCAAGTTTACTTAGGGAATAGCCACTGCTATTAATTGCATCAGTAGCATGGGATCTTCTTAGTATTTGGGTAATTGGCAGGTTCTTGTGGCCTGGTTTGGCCTCTGTTGGAAACAGGATGCTGGGCTTGATGGACCCTTGGTCTGACCCAGCATGGCAATTTCTTATGTTCTTAAACCTGGATTGCATCACTGCAGCTACTCCGAAAGGGGAGTGCCATAGCAAATGATTTAGAGTCCACTTGCTACTCCACCAATCTCAGTATGTCCTCCACTGGGTAAAGGGACCATAGGCTCCTTTATTGTTAATTTGACATTGAACTGGCAATTCCCATTACAAATACTGCAATGAAATCAACAATGAGCCCTCTGCTATTCTAGCACTGCTCTTAATGACTGGCAGGGGCTGCCACAGCACTAGATACCTTTTTTCCTTCTTCCCTGCGATCAGGCACATTTCTTCTATGATGTTCTAAATTCAAGCTTGCCTCACCAGATAATAGATTAGCATCTAAGTCTGCTATGTCTCAGTGCACAGCGCTGTGGCCTGAACTGGGAGATCAGCTCCAGTGTAGAACTTTTAATATGCTCATTACAGTTTATTCAATCACTTCTTCTGTTGATTCATAGGATTTTCCTATTTTATCATATTAAACAATGCTTCATCGCTGATGTCAGTGCTATATAAAGAATCTTAAAATAAAGCCAGTTTGCTCATCTGTAGACAGAGTTCTCCACAGACAACAGAATGAGCTACATGATTCAAAGTGTACGATTCAGATGTCAGCAGAGGAAGAGGAAGTGCCTGAGATAAAACCCGCTGTCCTCCCCTCCTGTTTTGTGTCAGCAGAAATTAAGTGGGGAATCCAGGGATGGGGATGGGGTGGTGTGCTGTGGCAGAAGGGAAAAATTGTACTATCCCATTGCCACCAACGCTTCTCTTTCAGGGAGGGGAGAAGAACAATGTGCTGACCCATTGTCACCAATGTTTCTCATGTGAGAAGGCAGAGGGGCAACATGCCATCCCACTGTCACTAATGCTTCTCTTCTGAAATGGTCCTCGATCTTCCACAGCAATTTGGCCAGAATGCCAATTTGGTGGCAAGGGATGAATTTTGCAGCCTTTAATTTGGCCACTGAATTGTGGGAGACCGGGGTCCCTAATTATGGCTAATTCATTCTATTGTCTATGGAGAACACTTTTTAAAGGTCAGCAAGCTTACCTTCTGCTCCCCCAGAATTATACAAAGTTTTTACTGCTCATTCTTTAGCATGAGGTCTTTCAGCTTTGGGAATGTGCATCTCTCTAAAATGTTTTTATTTTGCACAATACAAGAAGGGGGCATTAAGAAAGGCTAATTCATGCTGTCTACAGAGAACCCTGTTTTCTCCATTGACAAGCAGGCATGAATTAGCCATTTTGCGTGGGGAGTCCTAAGCTGAGCTTTACATTGCAGAAGTACTTACTTAAAGATAACCCAACCCCATCTGGTAAAGAGTAGACTATTGGGAGAACAGGCTATGCAGAACTGTTTGACCAAAGTTATTATCACCTCAGGACATGCTGTCCAGAAAGTAGTGGGACATGAAGGTGTGCACAAATGACTAAGTACCAGCTTTGCTACTTAGCATAAGTGGCTCTGAGATGAATCACTGAAGTCACCAAGGCTCTCACTTGATAAACCTTGACAAGGTCTGTAATCTGAAAACCAGCCAGTACATAAAAGTGCACGATACAGTCTGCTAGCCAACCAGACAAAGTGACCTTGACTACTGCCATGCCCAACCTATTGGGGTCTAAGGATAGAAACAGCTGAGAAGCTTGACAATGAGCTAGAGCTCTCTTACATCCAAGGAGTGAAGAGCCCTTTCTCCTCTGTGCACATGCGGCCTTAGAAAAAAAATTAAGCAGCACAATTGCTTGGTTAATGTGAAATGCAGATACCACTTTTGGAAGGAACTTAGAGTAAGTACACAGAATCATTCTGTTGTGAAAAAATACTTTAAATATGGTGAGAGGGCAACCAAAGCTTGCAGTTCATACACTCTTTGAGCTGAAGGGACAGCTACAAGGAAAATCACTTTCCAAGTGAGAAACTTCAAGTCCACCAACTCAAAAGGCTTGAAAGGAGGTATCATGAGTTGAGCTAATATTTGCTTGAGATCCCAAGGCACGGGAGATTTACTGATTGGAGGTTTGGTATGTTACAACCCTTTTATGAATTTAGATATCAAACAGTGGAGTGAGATTGCAGCCTCTTCCATCTGCTGATGATACACTGCGATGGTGTTGAAATGAACTCTGACTGAAGAGCTGCTTAGATCAAAGGATGAAAGGAAGAATAAATTCTTAAGCAAGTCTCTTGGGCCAGAAGAAAAGGGATCCAGATGACTAATCTCAAAACAAGTCGAGAACAAGTGTAGGACCTCCTAGTTGAAGGCCTTCTTTCTGAATTCATCACATTCTCCCCTTCCCTTCGAAAGGAGCAAAGAGTAGATTATTGCGTATTCAACATCTATGCTATGAGGACCAGAGATGCCAGGTTTGGATAGTACAGTCTGCCTTCCTCTTGTGTGATGAGGATCAGCAATATCCTTAACAGACCTGGAGGCTGCACTGATAGACAGATGAGATAAAGAAACCACACCAGCCATTCCCAGGTTGGTGGAATAAGGTTGGTTCTTGCCTTGTCCTGCAGGACCTTCTGCACATACCTGGTGATTAGAGGAATCAGTGGGTGTGAATAATGTAGATCAACATTCCAGATTAGCAGAAGAGCATCAGGAGCTGATCTGTACTTGCTCTGATGCATGGAGAAGAACTCTTCAAACTTTCTATTTCCTTCTGATGTGAACAGGTTGATCATCAGCTTTCCTCACTGACTAAACAATTTGTTCACAACTCTTTGATCCAAAGACCAGCCGTGCAGTTTTAAGACCCTGCTAAGGTGGTTCCCCAATGTATTCTGAATTCTGGAAGATAAGTTGTGTGGCGATGGGCATTGTGATGACCTGGCAGAGAGCATGAGTGCCTGTACCTCCCCAGTTGTTTATGAAGAACATGGCCAACTGGTTTCCTGTCTGAATTAACATTGATTTTTCTGAGAAAAGGTGTGAGAAAGTTCTCAGAGCATACAAGAAATCACTCACAGCTCTAGGTAGTTGATCTTTAGATGACTCCCCAGTGTGGACCACAATCCTTGTATCCATGCCACACTAGTGTGCATCCCCAACCAATGGTGGAGCTGTTGGCAGACTGAATCACTTGATGCCATGGGACTCATAGCAAGAGAGCCATCTTTAGAACTTCTGGATTTATTCACCAGTGAAGATATGGTCTCATCCTGGAGGTCACTGAGCTTTGGTGGGAAAAAGACTAAAGGAGTTGATTCCAATGGTTTTTAAGGCTCAATTGAAGGTCTCAAATTTGCAGACAAATCAGAAGAATCAAATGTTCTGTGAAAGCCATGTGTCTGAGGAGGACCAAGACCAACGTTGTTGACACTTGGTCCTGCTGGATGACACACCTTATGAGGTTCTTCAGGAATGAAGTACTTTTGGCTAGGAGAAACACTTTCTCTTGAAGAGGATCTATCCAGGCTCCTATAAATGGAATCTTCTGAACTGGAACCAGGTTTGACTTATTAAAACTGCCCAGGAAACCCAGGACTAGAGGAGCTGTATGTTTTTCTTGAAGGACTCTAGAACCCCTGACAAAGATGAGCCTGTCACAAGCCAATTATACATGTATGAAACATGCAGATTCCCTGCCAAATAAGCTGCGGTGTCACCACATTATTCACATTTCATGAACACCCTTGGAGCCACTGAGAAGCCAGTGGAGAGCACCTTGTATTGGTAGTGCATGCCCTTCACCACAAATCTGAAGAACTTTCAGAGGGCAGCATAAATGGGGATGTGTGCATAGGTGTCCTTTAGATCCAGAGCATACATCCAATCCCTTGCTTGAATAAAAGGAAGAATAGTCTGGAGAGAGTTCATCTTGAATCTCTCCCAAACTAGCAGCTTATTCAGCCTTCACAAATACAGAGTAGGCCTCAATCCTCGGGAATTAGGAACTAATAGGAATAGAATCCCTGACCAAATATCTGAGAAGACAGGGTTTGATCGCCTTCTGCAGGAGAAGCATCTCTGTTTCTAACTGCAGCTGGGTAGATTGAGCTGGGTCTGAACTGAAGACTGAAATCCATTGGGTTGGAAGATGGTGAGAGAAGCATAAGTGGTAGCTACATTCCACAATTTTCAAGATCCACCACTGCCAGCACCAGATGAGCCTTTTGCAATAGACTTTGTGGTAGACCTGCCACTTTCTGGAGGTAACAATACCATTTGGGTTACAGTGGATCAATTCTCAAAGATGGCTCACTTCGTAGCTCTCCCTGGCCTGCTATCAGCCATGGAACTTGCTAAGTTATTCATCAGTCACATCTTTTGCCTACATGCATGCCTAAACACATTGTTTCTGACAGAGGAGTTCAATTTATAGCAAAGTTCTAGAAAGCCTTGTGTAAGAAATTCGACATCACACTTGATTTCACCTCTGCGTATCATCCTCAGTCGAATGGCCAAACTGAGAGAATGAATAGAACACTCAAGCAGTTCCTCCGCGCCTATGTCGGTTCACGACAGAATGACTGGGCTGAACTGTTGCCCTGGGCTGAATTTGCCATCAATTCCCATCCAACGTCATCTACTGGATCTACACCATTCGAAGTGGTCTACGGACGACAAACTTTACCACCTTTACCATGTCCACTTTCAGTGTCATCCCCGGCAGCTCAATCTACTGCCAAAGATATACAGTAGCTCTGGAGAGAGACTAAAGAGATGCTCCAAAAAGCAGGACAAAGAGCAAAGAAAGGCTATGATGCTCACCGAAGCAAGACTCCTGAATTCCAGCCTGGTGATAAAGTTTAGCTATCTACCAAACATCTGAGACTTAAGCTTCCATCTGCTCGATTTGCTCCACGCTTTGTTGGATCCTTTCCCATTCTCCGATGATTGGGCTCACTCACCTATACTCTGAAACTTCCTCCAGCTATGAAGATCCATAATGCGTTCCATGTTTCGCTGCTGAAACTGCTTGTCTTTAGCGAGTTCTCCACCAAGACACCTGAACCTACTCCTGTTGATGCAGAAGAAGAAATCGAGTATAAGGTTGATGCCATCCTTGATGTAAGAAAGAGAGGCAGAGTTTGGGAATACTTTCTGTCATGGGAGGGATACGGACCAAAAGAAAACTCTTGGGAACCATTGGCTAATATCATGGATAAAGAGATGATTCGTCAATTCCATCGATCGCATCCTCAAAAACCAAGACCAGGTAGGGGGTCTGGAGGGGGGCCCTTTGAAGGGGGGTACTGTTGCGTCTGTCGGTCTCAGATGGCTTCGACCTCTGTGCCTCACCTTTCTTCCTTCTCCTCAAGCCTTGGGAAGCTGGCTGCCACCGCGTCCTCATGCCGCTCTCTCTGGCGTCCCTGGATTGGCAACAGCGACGGCGTTCGCCATTTTTCTCCTAAGGGCCTCTTAGGGTGCACGTGCGCACACCACCCACGTTTTTATCCACATCATGGCGGGAACCTCGGGGGCGTCCCCTCCGAGTGACGTCAGCACATCCTGGTATTTAGCCTGCCCTTCGTTTGCTAACAAACCAAGTTAGCAAGGATTGGAATGCTCCGGTCTAAGCTGCCATGCCGCTTCCCAGCAGCCACTGGAAGTTCTCTCTCTGCCCTTTGGGGTAATTCATCGCTAACCTGGGTACCTGCTCCTCGGGGGTCCTTCTTCTCTCTTTCAGGTGCCTATCTGGGAAACCGGGTACTCGCTCCTCGAGGGCCTGCATTTCGTAACCTGGTGCCTGTATCCGATCTGCTTCTGCCTGTCAGGATCTTCATCAATACAGCCAACTGCTCAGTGAGTACTAACACTCTCAGTCTGTCTCACCTTCAGAGCCAGGAGTCTACATTGGGATTCAGCCTCTACTACCCTGCGCTACCTTTCAGCTACCTAAGTGTGGGACTGGTCTCCTCTGCCGAGGACCCCTGGACTGCTTCTACTGAGTTGCCTTCACTACTGTCCTACCTGGGCAGTATCATCAAGCTGTATAATAAATACAAATTCTCTGTGTCTGCGTGTATAGAGTCTAGCCTAGTACTGCGGTTCCTCACGGGGCTCCTCCCCATGGGAGTGGCCATCACCACAGTGCCCAAGAATCCACTTCAACACCTCAAAACGATAACAGGAAAAGAATAAAGATGAAGGGAAGGACAATGACATGTCCTTTCTGTGCATTATTAGTATACTTGCACAGTAGGATTTGTTCCAGGTATGCCTATTTCATCTGTACAGCTGAACATCTGGCCTCTCAATGCTCAAAAAATGGATGCTGACAAGGCCTTGGCCAATGTGAAGTAATGGAAAAAGTTTCAATAGGGCCTCTTCTCCAATTTTAAACAAGAAAATGGGCTATGGCTAAAAGACCATGCCAACCACAGAGTTTCAGGAAAGTAAGGATTTTACCAAGGTCTAATGTTTTCAACAGCACATGGAAGAGATGCACGTAGGCCATTTACAAAATGCAGCTTCAGTTCAATGGTTCAAAGTTATGATGGGGTAAATTTTGAGCTAAAGCTTAGTCTGAGCCATATGGTCAGTTCTTTCTCAGAACTGCCATTTGAAAAGATAATCCTGTCTCTCCTAGAAATAGTCTTGAAAAAAAGAACTAAACAAATGTTGCCTTATTCAGAACGTCCTACTCACAAGCTTCCTCAGTTAACGCTACTTGATCCCTGAAGCTTTCTTTATCCAATACGCTTATTTTGACAATGTGTTCTCCTTAGTGCGAGACTGGCCATTAAAACCTTGATATCTAAAGTGGACATTTAGTCGGCATTTTGTCCATATCCTACACACCCTTGCAGTTTTCCATTGTTGGCTTCACTTTCCAGAAGAAGTATTTCAATAAGATTACACCAATGGGTTGCTCAAACTCTTGTTCTTATTTTGAGACCTTCAGCCCATTCATATATTGGATTATATTTATCTGGTTCCAATAACATTGTGTTATTTGATTATGTTATTTTCAATTGTCCTGAGAATACTAAAGCTTGTGAACAATTACTTCAGAGTTTCTGGGAAGTGGCCATTACCTTCGGTATTCCTTTATAGCCTAACTAGCTGTACCCGGCCACTCGTTGCAGTGGCAGAGCCAGGTTAAGTGGAAAAAAAAAAAAAGAGAATGGGGATAACTGCCCCCTGCGCCCCCCCCCCCGAACATGGACGCAATAACATCCCCATGCCCCCCCCCCACTGCAGGCCCGCCAATACCTGTCAAAAATGGTAGTCGGTGGAGTGGGCGTTCGTTCTGGCATGGAAGTATTGGCGCCTGGCCCTCGGCAGCCAGCACTGAAACTGTCTCCAACGGCTGTTAGAACTTACTCTGTCAGTAGGGTGGAGCAATGGGAGCGATCGTCTCGCTCAGATAGTAAGGGCGAAGGGGCGTCGGTTGGCAGTCCAGAAAATGGCGTTGACGGGCCCTCGCCCTTACTATGTCACATGGGCTACTGCCGCCATTCTGCCGTTTTGCGTGAGTTCGGAGGGTGTGGGCAGTAAGTAGAAAAGTCATGTGCGTGGGGGGTGTGAGGAGGGTGTTTTTGTGCGAGTTCGTAGGGTGTGGGAATTGCAAACATGTGGCATGTTAGTGGCTTCCCGGTGTAGCATGCTGGAATTTTGTGGGTTTTTGTGTGTTTTGGGAGGGTGTGTGAAGTAAGTACAATTGGCATGTGTGTGTGTGTGGGGGGGGGGGGGGGGGTTAGGAGGGTGGATTTGTGTCTTGGAGGGTGTGTGAATCCCAAATATTGGTCACATGTGTGTGGGGTGTGAGCGTTTGTGCAAGGTGTAAGAGCTTGCGCTTATGTCCAGCAGATGTCGCTGTTTTGTGGAACCAAATTTTAAAACTTTTTTACCAGCCCCCAGTGTGACATATATGTAATGTAAGTGTAGAAGAACCTTTCCGTATGTGAGGTGAAGCTTGTGTCCAAATTTGAAAGCAATCGGTTCAGCTGTGGCTGAGCCTGGTTAAGTTGAAAAAACAGAACAGAGCAGTAAAGGTTACAGTTTGTGTGGGTTTTGTTTTTTTTTTACCCCAAATGAACAGCACCAGCAAAGAATAGTTTAAATATGCAAGCAGGACACCTTCCTGGCCACCCCCCCCCCCCCAACCCGGCAAAATAGAGCAACCCACGCTACAGCCCCCCTCTCGGGAGATGTGGAGAAAGAGTGCCCCCCCCCCCCTGTGAAAAACGCATGGCGGAAAATAAGAACGGTCCCCCACTGTGCTCCTCCCCGGCTACCTGTGTAAACTGCCAGCCGGTGGCGAGGGTGTGTGCTAGGGTTTGTTCCGCCGGCTGCCATGTCGCAAAACTTCACTGGTGAAAAATGTGCGTCAGGATTCCTGACCTAGTGAGGGCAAATGTCCGCTGAGGATATGGCGCCGACGGGCTCTTGCCCTTACTATGTCACATGGTGTACTGACATCATTGTTGTCTCCGTATAGCATAGTAAGGGCAAGGTCCGCCGGCGCCATTTTGGTTGCTGGCATCTGACGGTCCTACTGAATGCGATGTGTCCCGGACCGTTCCTGTGGTGCTGGCGGAGAAGCACGGACTTGTTTCAGGTGTAGTGTGTGATCGGAGTGCAGTGCGTGGGTGGGTGGAAGAGGGTTCTTTAATTTAAAATCGGAGGGTGTGTGAAATGCGTGGCTTCCCAATGTAGCAGCCAGGAATTCGTGTTTTGGTGTGTTTTGGGAGGGTGGGTGAAGTAAGTGACATTGGCAGGCATGTGGGTGGGGATGTGTGGTGTGATGAGTGTGGATTTCTGTGTGTTATGAGGGAGTGTGAATGAAAGACAATGGCCCTGTGTGGGGGTGGGGCGTGGTGTGTGAGTGTGTGTGAAAGGTATAAGAGGTTGCGCTTGCGCTGACGGCCACCAGATGTCGCTGTTTTGTGTAAGCAATTTTTAAACTTGTATTACCTGTCACAAGTGTGACCTATATGTAATATAAGTGTATAAGATCCTTCCCGTATGGGAAGTGAATGTTGTGTGCAAATTTGAACACATTCGGTTAAGCAGTTGGCGAGATTAGCGACGACGTACAAACTATTTAACATTTTTATTTATATAGATTTTAATTCCCCGGTCTACGCCAATACCGGGAGATATGCACAAGGCTGGGCTGCTTTGAAAATGTGCTGAGCACATTTTCAAAGCAGCCCAGCCACGTACATATCTCCCAGAATGCACGGAAGAGCTGGGTTTCGAAAAAGGGGTGGTCTGGAGCCAGGGTCTGGCCGGGGCAGCGCCATTAGGCGCTGTCCTGGTGAAGCGCATATTGGCCGATGGCCAACACATGGAACTTACTGCTGCTTGGGAGAGCAGACAAGTTCCAAAATTTAAAAAAATTATGTTCCATAGGAGGTGTTTAGGGGTCAGGATGGAGAGGGGAAAAGGGAGGAAGGTTAGCTGGGGGAGGGGGGTTTAGGAAGTTCCCTCCCAGTCCAGTCTGCTCCTTTATCCAGCCTTCAAAAATGTTTAACTCAAGACTAAACCTTAAAGTAAAAATAGACTACTGCATTTATCAAGCTAGTCTCAATAGATCCAGATTAAGGCTGCATATTCTTTATAATATAAAACAATGGTATAAACCAATATTTAAGACTCTGTGAGCCAGATTCGCTTAGCCTAATCACACTAGTGACAGGTTTTCTGATTTATACACAACTTAACCTATTCTCTTTGAATTTATATACAAAATTCTGCATTCACAAGGAAAAGACCAGCTATTCTTTAATTTCTATTAGGATAAATTCCTTCATATAGGGATTCCAGGTCTTTGCTAGTATTATAACATTCTGTATAACTCCTTACAGGTGCTAAACTATGTTTTAGAGTTTGTAAGAATTTTCTGCAGTATTGTCAAGCCTTTGCTCCTTAACAGGTAAGGTAAGAACAGCAGTGTGGGTAATTCAAAGGTAGCACCATCTAATTCATTAGACCCACCCCCCTTTCAGTCTGGTTTAAAATACAAACCTTTTCATTCAGACACTCTCACTAGGGCAAGAAGGAAACCTCACAGTGCTTATAACTCAAGCTCCCAACTTTAATGAAGTTCCGCTAGCTCATTTTTCATAGCAGCATTGTTAAATTGCATTAGGTACACCAAACAAGCGTTCTTACTATCGCTCACGACTAAATGGCAGTATCAGTAATTATACCTCCTGCGCACCAATGCTTAATTAGTCAGCTGTGAACCAATCTCAAGAGCACTGCTAGAGGTCTGAAGAACATCCCCCTTTTCTTCATTGGGATGGTAACTTTTGAGCGTGTTCGTCGGCCTGCACCCAGCCTTACCGCGTGTGCACGTGTGTGCAATATTAAGTGGATGTGTGCTTATGAGCGCAAATGCCGCTTTTACTGCGCAAGTGGGGGGGATTTTAATAGACACGCGCGCCGACCCCATTACCAGTTATCCCAGGTAAGGGATAGGACTTCCAACCCGCCCCCCCCCGTTTAATAGCCTCCCTTCTCCTCATTAGCCCCTACTTTTAAAACCCCGCTGATCTTCCTAAATCTTTTTATTTTGCTACTTACGTGCCATCCATAGCATAGTGCTGTATGTTGATTTTAATTTTCCAACTGCTTTGAAATAGTGCTGTTTGTTGCATTTTAATGTTCTAATTTATTATGATGTGATTTTGATTGTGTGCTTATTATGCACATGATGACTGTAATCCACACTGGACTGTTTGAATTTGCAGAATATAAGACATTTTAAATAAATAAGTAAAGTTACGTGACTGGGGAAATTTCAGGATCGCCCATTTTTCTGAACTTTTCGTTTGTGCATGTAGTGGCAAGTACGCAGGCAGCTTTTAAAATCCACTTGGCGAATGGCAGCCCGATTTGTGCACTTATCTCTTTTTTGGCATGCGCCTGGCTTATAAAACTTGCCTTTAATTCTTTACTTTAAAGTAGAAATTTGCTGCTGCAATGTTCTGTAAAGAGTCTGCCTGTATACAGAAGTTTTCTCACTTGCAGTTTTACTCTTTGAGTCAACAAAATTACCAATCCCACTAGGAAGGAATGAATGAAACTTTACAAATCTCACTGTTACTCAAACCCAACTTAATTCAGTCTTGCTGACGGAACCTCCGGTGTACCCCATGCATCAGGCCACTACCGTGCTCGCCTCAGCTAACCATCTTTTACACTTCGGAGCAAGTACTTTCATCTACCCAGCTCTGCTGACCTCCTGCACCTCTCCTACCATCGACAGTGCAGATTCTCAGCATACCTCGTACTGCGGGCCACTACCAGATCTACTTTGCAAGGTGTATCATCTGGAGGAGGAATTCCCCGGCATACCCCGCTCCACGGGCCACAACCAGGGATTTCATCACTGGGCAACCTTACTACTCCGGACTGTGTCTTACTTCCCTCTCGGTGGGCACTTCACCTACGTTCCAGTATTTATTTATTTATTTATTTATTTAATACATTTATATACCGTTTCACCAAATACTAGAAATGACCGAAGCGGTTTACAGTATAATAGAGTCTCGTTACTATCTATGTCCTTCTCTGCTGAGACCACGCTTATCGTGGTGAATCCCCAAAGAGCTCCTCCCTGTGGGTGGAGTCAGCTCTCACTATGATCCAGGGTTCACAACCATACCAGAACATAACAGGTGGGCCTTGCCTTTTTCTTTAAAACTAGAGGATGGAGCAACCTTTTCTGTAACTTTGTGACAGGCTGGGCAAGTGCAACTGGGCCGAGTGAGAGATGTTGCCCAGTGATACCCAGCATAGCTGGTACAGCTACAGCATGCCCTGAAGAGAGCATGCACATCTTTAACTGAAATAGAACTGATGAGGTTAACTTTCTCCTTAGCTTTCTTTGGGACCCGCCAGGTCAATGAGTTAGTAACCACATTCAGGGTGAGTGCTGGTCAGAAGGGCTTCCACTTTGCCAATGTTCAGTTATAAGAAAACAAGTTTATTTAAAAACAGAATGGCCTAAGACAGATCAGACAGGTAGCTGCTCATTCTACATGGCTATCTGACTCGCTTGATTCATTCCACTACAGAATTTTGGGCAATCAGATCACAAGGAAGTCTACAGCTCTTTTAACATAATATAAATTGACTGTGTTATTCAAGCACAGGCTATCACATACTGAGATAGAACACAGCAAGTTCAGCAACTAGTACAGCCCTTTTGGACTACCTGATATTACCATTTAAAGGATAGGGTGATAGAAATCTGCAAAGTATGCGATATACATAAGGTAACAAACTTTCACTTCATGTACTTAACCAAGCTAACTCTTTTGTAATTTCAGGTTTACTACAACAGTGAAAGACAATCTGGATCATCAGCTACTTGTTTTGGGGCAGGCAACCATCTAAGTTTGCAGATATATGGGAACCATCTCCACCTGGGAGTGAAAGATGTGCCAATCCAAAGGATGTGTTTGTAGAGCCTGAGATAGGAACAGCAGACTCCTGTTCAACAGCAGCAACTGAGAGTTTCGGCATGCTCCGATCATTATACATCTCAGGGGCGATGATTTCACGACATTTTCTTGCTGATAGTTAATATGAACAGTGATTGGAAACACCTGTTGATGAAGCAGGGCTCCTCTGTTGTATGATCACATTCTGCTCTGACATTATCCCACATCATCACTGAGAGCAGTTTTGATGGTGGGATTGTGTCCTACAGAAGGTGAACTGACAAATTAACCTTTGGGTCTCCAGTGTGGAGCATGGCAAATGGATGAATGGGCCAAGACAATCTATTGTTTGATGTTAGAAGGCATTAGTATAGCAAGAGGGTGTGAGAGCCAGACATGCATCATGTGATAATTTCCCACAACTTATTTAAAAAAAAAAAAAAAAGACTTTTATAATTTCATATAGCTCTTACCAGAACAAAATGTACACAGCAAACAGAATACAAGGAAAATAGACATTTTGTTTTGTCCTCTGCTCCTTTGGGTTTCCTGCTCAGAGTTGGCTTTTGCTAGGCTATGTTACCATGAAACTACATTTAGTCCAACCATCATGTCAACAGTTCTCTGCCAGCGGCCTCAGATCATGGCTCCTTCTGGAACATGATTTGCATGTGTTCCAGAATCTGACCTCTAAGTGTCACGACTTTGTGATGGCTGAGAGCCCCCCGCCAAGGGCTGTGAATGCTGCCTCTCGGCATCCTCAGCCCCAGATTGCTGAAAGTGCAGGAACTGAGCTCAGGAATGAAGGCCAGCTTTCCTGCATGCCAGTGCAAGTGCTACTAGTGAGCCACAAAGCTGACCCTTGGATAATCTATTTTTAAAACTTTTAGAACCTGTTGTTCCCATACCTTTAGATTTAAAAGAATGGGTGTTCAATAGGGTAATGGATTTGACCTTTTCACTTGATTGCAGAGTTTTCCTCAGGCAGAAAGATGACCCAGCCTCTCTTATTTTAACCAATCCTAAAAGCCATAATGGCAATCATCCATAGCCCATTATTCTGTCACTCAGTTGAAGGCATTTATTCTCTTCTTAGATACCAGTATAGTCCAATTATCTCTCCGGCCAGATTCAGGGTCTCTGAATCATAGCAGCACTGACAGTGGCATAACTGTGACAATGGTTTAAACTATCCCTGTGGCTAATTTTTTCCCTAATGTCTGATATTGATCAAGAACTATACAATGGTTCTCTGATGCTTGAGGTCAGTTCAATTTCCTCCATCTATTTAATCAACCTTGGCACAGTGACTGCTTAGATGACACCCTCGTTACTCTGAAGTCTGTTTAAATTATATTTTATAGCGTTTTCAAGCACAAAGCAGTTTGAATCTCTAGGCAGAGTTTAGTAAGTGTTAGTAGAAACTTTAAGAGAAACCTTTAATTTTAATTCTGATTTTCACAATTTCAGACAATTAAAGGATTATTCAAAAGTAAATCCTACTAGCTTTAAACCCTACTAAGTTTCATACATTTTATTAAAATTAGTTTAGAAAAAACAGATGTCATGCTATGGGGCATTGTGAGTTTCAAACCATGAAGGCCTTCATTCAGTAATAGGAATGCTGGCAGAATGCATGCGAGTGCCCTTGAGAGATGGAATTTTTTGGGAAGGGGTCTCTGACATAGGGAGACGGAGTTTTGATAGAGAGTGGGATCTTCATCAGATTTTAATAGAGCAGGCAATGCACTAATAATTATAATATAGGAAGATAAATGTACATAGTTATTACATAATTGGGTAATTAAAAGACCAGAAGGCTACTGCAAATTTAATTATATCTAATGTATGAGTCTAGTATCCTAGTTGAGCTATCTTCCTAAAGCAGCTAATTTGTTCTTACCTTGGTGCTCTTTTATTATTGGTTTAATTAAAATAGCAGATAAAATTGTTTAAGATAGATTTCAAAGCTGAAATATTGAAATTAATATAATTATGTTTATGTAAGAGACTTGTGAAAGAGAACTTATCTCTTCAGTATGTTTTATCTATTCACACACTATCATGTTATAGAGCTGGGACATACTTCTTAAAGTTCTCTGTCAAGCTTGGTTTTATTTTCAATATACAGCACTCAAATTGTTTATAACAGAGCTTGTTTGAATAATCATTTTGTACATGCAATATTGGAACTCTGCCCATGCTATCAAATAAGCTATCCAACATATTTATTATGGATGTTCTCTTGTTAACCACCTAGAAATGTTGAGAGAGAGAGAGAGACTGGCCATAATGTCATCTCCCTAGATAGGTATTTGTATTCATATGGTAGGCCCACCTAGTAACACAAGGTGAGGGTTAGGTATTAGTGTAGGGGGTTAGGGGGCCACTTTGACATTGAAAGTTACCCAGGTAGAGAGTCCATCAAGCTAGGTGGAGAGAACATTGCCCAAATCTCATCTTGGAGTGAGGTTCCTCACTCCAAAGGTCATCAAATCTTTACAAGAGACCACTGTTCTGTTTGTACGTCTCACTTTGAATGTCAGTGGCCCCTAACCTCCTACACTATTACCTAACCCTCACCTCGAGTTACTAGCTGGGCCTACCATAGGGATACAAATACCTATCTAGGGAGATGACATTATGGCTGGTCTCTCTCTCTTTCTCTCTCACTCTCTTTGCATAGGAAATTAGTGCAAATTGCGATAAACTGAATATTTGCATAAACTACGCCCCTTTTGCTATCGCATGTGATACTTACTGCATTTTGATAAATCTAGGCCTTAGTTAGTTCATATTAAAGAAATGCAACATACTAGGGATGTGTATTCATTTGAAATAAATGTATCAAATATGATGAATGAGGCCAATTTTGGCTTGTTCCCAATTCAATTTTCAGGTTTATTTTTTATATGTACATTAAAAAAAAAAAAAATAAACAAGCCCAAGGCTGGGTTCTTTCACCTAAGCCTGGAGCCCTAGGACCAGGCCCTTCTGATTTCTTCTTTCTTCTTAGATCACTGAAAAATGAAACTGTCTGCTGGAAGGTGCCTTCCTCTCCACTGGATGGCTTCATACTGATGTACAGCTGCATTGTACAAATCAACTCCTTTTCAACACTTGTAAGGTCTAAAATTCTTTAATGATGTCAATTTTACAAGGAATACATCTGAATGTTTCTGTAACACCCCCCCCCCCCCGAAAACTCACCCCAAATCAAAGTATCAGACTGAGCCTTATAAAGAGTCTCTCTCTCTCGCCTACCAAGGAGCTGTAGCAAACCTGCATGTTTAACATACATACACGGCTGTGGAAAATTAGGGGTTACACACATCAGTGCTGGCCCCATCTCTGGAACGCCCATGCCCTGCCCCTATTTCACCAACTTTTTCTGGGCGCATGTACATTGATGTATGCGCGCCCTTCCCAGCTATTTAAAATTTGTGTTGCTCCCTTTCGGACCACTTATGCACGTATGTGGCTGTTTTTGCACGCGCAAGGCTTTTAAAATCTACCTCTAAGAGTTTCATGTTTAACTCCCTCATCCTCAGCGTTTTCAAGAAATTGAGTTTGTTCCAGCTAGCCACAGTCTTGATCACACACCTCGAGCTGAAATGCCTCCAATACACTTCCTACATGAGAGAAAAATGACTAGATTGCAAGAAGGCAGAGTCCCATGAGTCCTTCAAATTCTTCCTCAATATCTTTTAAAAGCTCATCTGGGCTACTCAATGGAACCTGGGGAAAACTGAAGACTCTTAAATTTAACCCTCTCATCGTATTTTCCAATATTTTCAGTTTATGTTGAACTCCAAAATTATCTTGTTTGAAATTAACATTCACATTCTGCACAGTTGTTAGTTACTCCTCTACTCGTTTACCACTGTCAGAAACTGAGGTGTTGTCCAGTTGAGTAACTTGCTCTATACACTTCTTGAGGAAGGGTTCTACACCCAGTAATCTTTTAGTCACAGTTTTCTCCAAATTGATGACTTTAGGTCTCCCCCAACTGCTGGCTCCAACTCCAGAGAAAACTGCTGCACACTTGCATTGTATATTGCTGAATCACTACTCCCAGCTCCCTCCAGCAATAACACCCACTCTACCGTGGCTTCTTTCTGGCCATCCAACCCCTCACCGGATGACTGAACAGCATAGGATGCCGCTTCTGATAACTCTGCCGTTGCCAGAAAAGAAGTTGCTTGCAGAAAAGTCTCGCTGGGAATGATGTCTTCTCGTGATACCATGCCTCTGCAAACCAAGCTGTTTCTTCCTAGTATTGGGGGAGTTGGGGCTAAGCAACACTTCAGCCTCTGGCTGAAGGGAGGCTCCTTCCACTCCGTCATTAACAAGAGGTACTGTCCCCTGAATTCAATGCAGACATACTCAAAACTACAAAATGTTGAATTGAGTGTTGTACAGAAGAAGTTGAATCAGAGAGGAACATCTGAATTCTACCTTTCCTCTTCCCTCCCATCAGCAAAGAAAATGGGTACTAAGCAAGGAAAAGATTCTGAAATTAGGAGAGCCAAGCCGCAGCGACTTTTCCCGCAGATGCCCTTCGTTTCTTTTTTAGTTTAGTTTTTTCTTTTCATTTTTGCTCGCACTTAAAGGTGAATTTTAAAAGAGTTGCATACGTACAAATTAGCACATGTGCGTGCAAATAGCGCATATTTGCACAAGTGCTATTTTGTAAACCTCAAACACACATGCAAGAAATGGTGCGCAAATGTATTTGCTCATACGAAAAGTGACCAGCCTGGGAGGAGCCAACATTTACGCACCAATGCCATCTCAAATGTGTAAGTTGGGGGAATTTTAGTAAGTATGCGTGGCGACGCAATTAATCATTTTCCCAATTCACATCCAGTTAGCTCCAGTAAAGGAGAGGACTTCCTAAACCCACTAGCTAACTTTCCTCCCTTTCACCCTATTACCCGTGACCCATAAAACCCTGCTAACTAGTGTATTTTCTTTTGTTTCATGTTTTATACACCATCCATAGCAGAAGTAAAATTACACTGTAGGGGACCCCGGCGCATACTTATGCGTGTAAATATTTACGTGCTGCATTCATGCTACAGACCCAGTCCGCCCATGTCCCACCCATGCTCCGCCCAGACCACAACCACACCCCTCCCCTTTCAGTGAGAAAAAGTTTTATGCACGACCCACTCTGGTTTTAAAATCCACGTGGCACGTGCCAGGCCGAGTCACGTGTGTATCTCCCGGCCTTGGCACACGTAGGGCTTTTAAAATTCACCCAATAGTTGCTATTTTATAACTTGCGAAAACAGCGCATAATATGGCTGTTACCTGCACTTATTTACACCTGCTAATTATCTGGTTTAAGTCAGAATGGAATTGTTTATAATGCCAGGGTGAGGGTGTGGGAAACTGGGGACAATGCAGGCTGAAGAACCAGACGATCTTGAAGGTTTAAGATTTCTCTGAGTGATCAACGTGTACCAAGTGGAAGTTCCATTACTTTATATGAAGGTGCCCAACAATTGCCCACACATCTGTGATTTTAAGGGTTACATGTTCAAAATAATTTAGGGTCATAAAACTCAGTTTTATGCATGTAAATGGGTTTTTGAAATTTGCCTGTGGTTTGGGTATGGAAAAGTACATGCAAAATAAATTTTGATTTTCAAAAGTATGCATGGAGGTTTACATGCACACATTTACACTTGCTTAGCAGCAGCTGGGTTTCCGCACATATCCGCTAATTCTCAAAGCAGACTTATCAGGCAAATTTTATAACGAGAATGCATGAGTCCATACATGTGCGAATGAGCTTGCAAGCAGAGATATGCCGGAATTTGAAATCATGTGTGCACTTCAGCTCATATGATTTATAATACGCCTACCACGCATAAGTATGCTCCTAATTTTAAGCAGTTATTTGAACAAATGTACTTCACCTATCTTCCTTAGAACTTTGCTGGTTTAAACACGTATACGTAAGTGGATTTTAAAACGTGCTTGTGCAAGGGACATTCCCAGTTTTTCCAATTAATCCACCAGTTTGCCCAGTCAATCTCAAGGTCATCTAGACCCCTCTGGTTCTTCAGCTTGCATGCCCCCCCATTTGACCTGGACTCCTCATCCTGTGATATAAGCCCTAAAACACGAGTTCTGCAGGCTTGCTTCTCATCAGGAGCGGAAGTAAATATACATGGCTAACCAGGTGATGCATGCTGTGGTCTGAGGTTTTTAAAATATGGAGTTACGCACGTAGCAGTTGGACTCGCTCCAGGATGCCTGTGCCCTGCCCATATCCTGCCCCTATTCCATCCCTTAATTTTTGCTCACGCACACACATATGCACATAATTCAGGGCTTTGCTCATGCATGGCCCACACGTGGTTAAAAAATCACTTACTCGGATATGGCTGACTTAGGAGGATTAACTATTTTTACCTGCATATGTGGTATCCAGGTTTTTGCAAATTTAGATCTAGAAGCAGTCTTCCATAGCAAAATGTGAATTATATAACACACATACCTCAAAGAATTTGAAAAACATGTTTCACTAAGTGCACCTTATTCAGTGTGATAAAAAAAATTCAGGGTGATAAAAAAAAAGTAATACAAATGAATGCTGCCCAATCTTATTTCTTGCCATTTTTCAGCAGATCGGGATGCCAGCATGAAGGGAATTCAGTGTGTGTGCAGTCAATTATGACTGGAAAGATGTACAACAGGTGGACCACAAAGGGAACAATCCTGGGCTAAGACTAGAACCCTGGTGTGTAAAATGTCCAGATTCAAAAAGTATGAAAGATTATACCATGGAAAAACAATACATATATATCTCATATATTCAATTATAACAGAGATGCCTATGATGATTTGATAATTAATTCTCAGAATATCAAGGAAGAAATTATTTATTATATTTAGTATGTCAAAACCGTAATCTAAATTAATCTTTGAAAGGGGAAAAAAAAAAAGATATTTTAGTAAGGCTCTACCAGTAGATTGGAATGTGGGCTACTGTTACCATGGCAATACCCGAGAAGACTCTAGGAAGAAACTGACTGCTTCCCAGGAAATTAAGGGAATTCAAGTGTTATGATTTGCATAGCTGTGCCAGCAATCCCTGTACCATTCTCATAAAGAAAATTTAGAGGTTTTGGATCGCTCATAGATTGCTGCTGATTTGAAGCAAGCCTTATCAGCATGCTTCCAGCAGTCCTAGCACCTCGTTCAGTACACCCGGGATGATTTATGCAAGAGCACAAGCTATAAGCAGTACTGCCAAGTCATTTCCAACAGAACACTAACAAGCAGAACATCCTGTGCTTTATGGGCTTTTTTTCCATTCAGAGGATCATCTATAATAAAGGAGGCAGAGGTGCTTTGGTAATATAGAATGTGCAATGCAAGCAAACACAAAGTCTTCGAATTAAGAAATAAAGAAGTTATTTAAAAAAAAGAAAAAAAAAAGTTACACTTGGTCTAGTTTCATGCTACCCGCCCTTTTCAGGCACATAATGATTCTTTATGCAACACAGAGCAGTATCATATCTGATGACCTTTCTTTTAAGACAAAACAGCATAGAACAAAACAAGAAAAAGTTCATAGACAAAGCCTGCTGCTAGGTTTTTCATTTTCCCTACACCAAAACGAGTCAATGCCTCATGATTTATCAAACTGATTAAAGAATGGCTTCTGGAATGACAAGGAAGGCCAAGCATTCAGGGAGTAGAGAGGAGCCAATCTCCTAAAACAGTAGGTGAAAGTACCTGTATCTAGGGAAAAGCTTAATGCAATTGCAGCAGGGGCTTAAAACCATCACTTGTATCCTCACAAAAATTGCCACCATCCCGTACGTTGGGAAAGCTATAATATTTGTAAGTGTATGCCCCAATCTACTTTTCAGACTTAAAAAAAAAAAATAATGGCTTTGCTCATTAAGTTTTATTGGTAAACAAACATTCCCTTTGCAATTTTATTTATTTATTTATGCAGGCTGGACTGACACCAGGGATAAAATCATTCTGTCACATCTGCTCCATTAGCAGCAAGGCTGCTGTTCATACATGTACTCTGTTTAGAAGCTTAGCTACTGTGGTATATATTTGCTGACTGCATCATTATCAGTTTGTGCCTCCTGGGCAAACAGAGCGAAAAGTTCATGATAACTAGGGACCTTCATTTTCGTTTTTTTTATTGTTCTTTATTTTTCCTGGGAATTTATCAGGGTTTATATTATGATAAGAACAAAAACAAGAGAAAATCTGTTGGGAAAAAAAAGACTCATTTTTCTGGAGAAATATCGGAGTTAATTTTGGTGGATAGAAGCCAGGATAATAAAACATTATCACTATTCTCCCACTCACCCATTCAGCAGCATCCTCATCTCTACCCCCACCCTCTGCCTAACATACACCTCTCTCTCTCTCTCTCCTCCCACCCCACCGAGAATCTCCCTGCCTCCCCCCAGTTTCCCCGCCACACACACACACAGGTGGTGGTTCCAGGCTTCTCCTCTCCCCCTCGGCAGCATGCTGACTGAGGCTCCAGTCCTCTGCAACACTGCACCTGCTTTTATGCAAGGCCAGAAAGCTGCTGGAAAGTGTTTCTGGTGGACAGGGTCTGCTTGAAATGCATTCACAGCACCAGGAAGCAGGTACTTTGGCTGCTTGGGGGGGGGTGAGGAGGCAGGACCTGAAATACACAGCATGTGCTTTGGCCCACATTGGTTTCCAGCAGTGGTTGGAGGCCTTGAAAGGCTGCACCTGCGGCTCTGGAGAAGCTTTTAATCAGCCTAAAATGAGGGTGATTATCAATTTAAACTGAATGTCACCTTTGGAAAAATCTGGGCTTGAAAGGGTGAAAAATCGGTTTAAACTGAAAACGAAGGAGCCTAATGATTACCTACAAGAACTGTCTCACAGAAAAAAAATTTAAGAGAAAAGCAACACTTCTTAAAACTATGACCGCAAGCAATTAAAAGCAACAACTAATTATATCCTCTGGATTGCCACCAGGAATCATAATTATATAGAAAAATATATTTACAATATCTAATACAGTATATACCATATTTCTCAGCACTGTTAGTAATTATTTGCTAATACACTACAGAAAAGTCACTCAAAAATGGAGAAAATTTAGAGCTGAAGGCAGTGTTTTTAGGATAAAAAGACAGCATGCAAATATGATCCGTAATACATACAGAATCTATCTGCACTTACTCTGTGACTGACTGCCCAGCTCCTGAATCTCAGCTATTTATGGAACTGTTTAGTGCATTTTCAGTTTGAACTGCTAAGGCAGGGCTTCCCAAACCTGTCCTGGGGACCTCGCAGCCAGTTGGGTTTTCAGGATATCCACAATGAATATGCATGAGAGAAATTTGCATACATGGAGTCTCCATGATATGCACATTTATCTCATGCATGTTCATTGTGGATATCCTGAAAACCCAACTGGCTGTGAGGTCCCCAGGACAGATTTGGGAAGCTCTGTGCTAAGGGGATTTCTAAACTGCAAAAAGTTTATACAGTATATCGTTTGTAAAGTTAATGCATTTTCTAATATATTGAACAATATTCAAAAATACAGATTGCTGACAGAAATACAGAGGTCCATATTCAAAGGGTTTGCCTGGCTAACCTTTGGAGTTAGCTGGAAAAATCCCAAACTTTTAAATTTTCCCTCCACTCACTGGCTAAACTTGTCCAGCCAGATCATTGCCCAGACAAAATGAGACAGTGCTGGGGGCATTCCTGAGATGCAGTTTTACTTTGTTGGCCATCATTGATTGTCATTGCTGGCTGGAAAAAGCTACCCGCATAACTGTCTAGGAAAATAGCTATCCGGGTCATTTTAGACTGGATATTAAGCCGATGTGGATTTGGGCAGAATATCTGGACAACTTTTGTCCAGTTAACTTTATCTGGCGACTGCCAGCTAAACATGGACCTCACTGTACCAACCAAAAATGTAACTTATAAGCTGTTACCTTGAAAATGTCTTGAAGTTGCATTCCTGGAGTTCCGTTAACTGCAAGGTTAGCAAGTGAGGCATAAACTAGTCCGTTCTGGCTAGAATGTAAAAAAATGATATCACACAAACTGCACAAGCTAGCCAGATACCAGTTTGTCCAATATCATTTGCAACTCTTGCTGACCTGGCAGCCCCCCAGGGCTACAACAAAGTTGCTTAAATAAACTTAAAACTAATGACTTAAAGGCTGATTGTTTAATTGAAGCAGGGTCTGTATTATTACTACTTGCTATAAAGCAGCCTTACCTGGTGCAGGTTGGTGGCTGCATAACTTGGCACCATCCCTGAAGCTGTAAGACAAATTTGAAAGCTTGATGGCTAAAAAAAAATAATCTGGATCTATTGGTATGGGAGAAAAGAGGGATGGGTAGTTATATGGGGGGGACCCCTGGTTGCTCGCTAGATGGTCATAGATCCTTGCCCATGTAGGTAACAGTAAAGGGGGAGAAACCATCCCCTGAGGATTGTCTGTGATGGATGCTACAGGTGTGGTCTTTTGAGCTAGCTCTTGGGGAGTAAGCAGCACCATTTTGTTCTGTTCAGAGTGAGACACATTCCCCTCACTTGGTAAAGTTTTTTGGTTAAGGGAATTCCCTGCCAGAAACTGCCTGCCAGGTTAAGAGTGACTCTCTTGAGATTTTCTTCCATTTTTTTTTTTTTTTTTTTAATCGGTAGTGCCTGGAGATGAGGACCTGAAGCCTTTTTGGTGATGGCCATTCCCTGGATCCGGAAGCCAGGAAATGAGAAAACCTGTGAGCAGCCATCTAAAGGAAAAGAGGGGCTACAGTGACAGTGCTCACTCCAGGGGAGATTTTTGGACTTTTTCGGTGATTCCCTCTTTTGCTGTGAGGAGGTTTTGCCCCGCTCCCTCCTCACTTGAGAGCTGGGGCCATAGTAGCACAGTTCTGAGTTCAACCCTTGGACCTTTCCTTCTGAGAGGTCACGCCCATAAGGAAGAAGCAAAAAAGACAAGGGAGACTCGCACAGGGATCTCCATCCTAAGGACAGGGCGCAAGCCGGGTGAAAGAGGAGAAAACCTTGGACTCAGGTAGGATTTTTTTTTTTTTTTTTAATGTTGAAGGTGATACCCTCACTGGTAGGAGGATATCCCTAGTCACCTGGGACACTTACACACTCAGAATAGGAGTGGTAAGCATAAAAGCCCTGGAGCCTGAGCTGAGGAACACCTGCATAGAACCAGACCAGGCAGCAGCTATACCAACACAGAGTTTGGATGAGAATCAGTACAATTTCATGTGGACACCCAGTACTGTGTCTCGCCTATTTGTCCATACAGCACCATCACCACCCCTCACTGGAAGAAAAGAGCCATTAAGGAGTACACACTCAGCAGAAAATCGCACCACCGCCTGGGTCATGAAGGTCTGCCTCTACCCCCATAGTAAGAATCCACCCTTTGGGATCTGCAGGTAGGGGAAACATATGCCTGTGAAGACAGCTCCAGAAACAAAAACTTTTGTGTGCCCTTGGAAACAGTGTAAAAATCCAGAAAAAAAAAGGGGGGTTACATGTAATTTTGCAGTTCTCCATCGGGACTTGCGAGCTCAGCGGAGACAGGGATAAGAAATCACATGAAAAAGGGGGACAAGGGTGAAGGGGTAGACAGAATGACAAAAAGCAATTCACAGGAAGAGATGCACTGAGAGAAGCAAGGCAGCTTCAAGCCGAAGCCACAGCAGGAGGGGCTGGATGTGGCAGGCTGCAGCAGGATCTCTAGCCAGCATCTTGGTGCAGTATCGGCCAGCGATTAGAGAAGCAAGTAGCAATCAGTGAGGCACTGGAGCTGGGCTATAAAACACCACAATGTCACTTCTGGTTTGCAGGTGGCATACAAGCTGGGCTCTTGGTCATTCTCCAGCAGGACAAGCAGGGTAGTAGTGCTGCTACTAAAGCAGCTTAAGAGGCAGAATGAAGCTGAACAGCTCAACAACGGAGGCTGGCACAGGTCCAAAAGCCACCAGATGAGCAAGAAAAAGACGATCAGCCAGAGAAGCAGACACAGGGAGATGACGGACAGCATTCTAAGCATGCTGACAGCCAGGGCCATCCTCGGTGGGGTGAGGGGGGGGGGGGGGAGATAATTGGAGCTACTGACCTGGATCCTATGGGGTCCATATTCAGCCACTGTGTGGCTCGGCAAGTTAGCCGGATACACTTACCTGGCTAACTTTGAATATCGGAGTTAGCTGCACAACTTATCTGGCTAATTCGACTCCTCCCTGATCTACAAATTCCCCACCCTTGTGTTATCCGGCAAAAAATCTCAGCTGGGCAAGTCACTTATCCAGCTAAGTGGCGACCGCTGACCACTGCCAGATATTCAGCAGCGTAACTCAGCTGGATAAGTCATCAGATGTGCATTGGCTGACACCAAAGAAAAGGTGGCATCACCACCTGCACAGGTACAGTACTGCTTGACACTTGGCTTCGGCATCGTCAGCAGTGGAAGGAATTAGCGCTAGTGTCTATCATCGACTCTCACAGCGGCCGGCCAGAATGCGCACCAAAAAGTACTGATCAATAATGTTGCAAAAATCTCACAAAACAGGTACCTGGGATAGGAAGGTTGCAAGCTTAAGGGGGAAGAGTGCTTGTGCTGGGGTTTTGGGCAGGAAGGAGTGTTTGCTGAGGTCTTTTGGGGGGGGGGGGGGAGTACTGGTTAGGATCTGAGTATTGTGGGGGAGGGGTGCTGATGGTATCAGATGGTAACAGATGGATTCCCCTCCCCAAAGCGCATTAATATCAGGGGGTGGAGCCTGCTTTGAATGATTCACCCTAGGCCCCATACTTCCGACAGTGATGCAACAGGTACCATAAAAAGCAAGAGCAACCTGCCACTGGGAGCAGCTCAATTGAGGGAGGGAGACTAAACTACTGCCTCAGGAGCACCCAGGCCCATCCCAAACCTGACAGGCCTATTTTCACAGAACTGAATGCATATCCACCATCTGCTGGAGATGGAGGATACTGCCAGGCTGATGTCAGTGTAGGAGTATATGAGGTGACATCAGCGAGTCTGTTACTCTCTGTCTCCATCTGCTGGTTGGCATGCATAAATCAAGTTATGTGGACAGGCCTGCCTAGATGAAAAGGAAGGGTGAGGTAAGCAGGAATACCCAGATTAAAGAGGCAAAGCCTAACCCGGTTGAGGTCCTCCTTAGCATTTGCAGTTCTGGTTGCCTCATGTTAAAAAAGATATAGCAGAACTAGAAAAGATACAGAGAAGAATAATCAAAATTATAAAGAGGATGGAAGGTCTCCCCTATGAGGAAAGACTAATGTTAGGACTCTTAAACCTGAAGAAGAGACAACTGAGAGGAGATATGCTAGAAGTATTTCTTAGGAATGAGTGACTGGTTCATAATCAATGTAGTTATACATACAGACAGGTTCCCTGTTCCTATCATTTTTAAATTTCCTTTAATATGAAAATTAAGTGGCCCATTATTCATTCTAATTTATCCTCAAGACATATTACAAAGAAAGATAGGTTTCATGTAGATTGTTGTGTGCAGCCTAGCTTTCACTGCTGGATAATATAACTTGCTCTGATAATGAGGTTGCTGTCTCTACCTGGCAGACAACATTGTTTGCTGCTTTAGATACAGTACATATTTGGCTAACTCTTAACATCAGAGCTATCCAGATAGGTTTCTCAGCAAACAAGTCCCAGCCCCAGAAGGCTCATTACTTATTCACTAATTTTTAGCTGGATAATGACTTATCTGACTGAAAGCTGGATATATATCAGCGATTTTGAAAACTCTTATGAATTTTCAAAATGTTGAGCACGAATGTAGCCTCTACTCCCCTATTTTCTAAAAGTAAAAAAATAAGTGTATGTTCACTTTCACGCACGCGCATATATTCGTGTAAAAAAGGCATGATCTAGGGTGGGGCCAACAGTTACGCACATAAGTTGCTATTTAAAAGACGCTTGTATGCATACATTTTCCAAATTGTGTATATTTACACCTGCTAATTATATGGTGTAAGTGATATTAGATGTAATTATTGTGAAGTACTGACAGGGCAGGAGGTCTGGGTGGAATGGAGGGCGTTCATCCTGAAGAGCCAGGAGGGTCTCAATGATCTGGAGAAGAACTGGGCAAACTGGTTGACTAATTGGTAAACTAGTTAATTTCCTCGATGTGCACATGTTTTAAAATTGGTTGACTTATGTGTGTAAATTGGCAGTTACGTAAGTCCTAGTTTACTTTCATGCATAAAATATATCATGCATATTTAAAATAGGTGGGTAAAGGACATGCAGTCAATCCATTGACATATGTGGTTTCAATGCATTACATGTATTTGCGCATAAGCCTACATATGTGTGTTATGCGCGTATTATAAAATACTACAGTAAATATGCACTCGGCCACAAACATGTGTATATGCTGCTGTGCGCAGGTGTTTGAAAGTTATCCTCCCTGCATTTAGCAGGATAACTTGTGAATTATCCAGCTAAATGCCTTTGAATATTGTCCTCACAGTGTTCAAAGACATTTTGAAATACACATGTCTCTCATGCAGTGAAGTTTCCACTCAGTTCTCCAAAATGTCCTCAACTTTCAAATATGAAGAAAGCCTTGGAAACACAGAGATGGGTATTAAGCATTAAACGAAAGCAACGCAGTGACTTTGCTAATGACTTTTATATTGCTTGGTTAGTTGCAAAAAATGGAAAGACTGTCTGGTATGGCGAATTAGTGAAACATATAAATGAATCCTCAAATGTTTTATTTGATGACTTTAAAAACCAAGAGGAAATTACTAGACATGTTAAGTGTTTGCAACTCAGAAAATGTATTAAGAGTCACAGAGTGAATGACATAGCTGCCGATTTGGAAAGCTGTTTTTCAGTTATACCTTCAAATGAGGCCATCTGCATAGAGTTGGATGAATGCAAAGATATTAATGAGGTTGCTCAGCTCTGCATTTATTTTGCTCATACTTATCTAAACATGACAAAAGAATTTTTAAATTTCTTTGAAATACAGAGGTGAACATAGGGGGTCAGTATTTTTCAAGGCATTTACCAATGTTTTCAAAGTGCACAAGTCACTTTTGGAAAAAATTGCAAGTCAGTGAATGATTATTTTGGAAACTGCCCTGTGTTCCGTGTCAGCAGTAGATATGGTGAGAAAAAGGGATTGGATGGTGTGATTGGCAAAGGCAGACACAGAAGCAGTTTTAAGGCTGCTGCCAGTACACCCTAACAGTTTTCAGTTATTTGGCTTTAATTTTAATGGGAACTTCTATTTTGACAGATGTTTCCCAATGGGGTTCTCAATTTCTTGTGCATATTTCAAGTTCAGTGCATTCTTGCAATGTTCAGTCAAGCAAATAGCAGGAAAGGGGGAGAAATCTACATTTTTTTTATTCATTCCTCTTTGTAGGACCGGATGTTTCCAATCTATTTGTAGAAACATTTGAAGTTTTTCAGCAAATATTGCAGGAGTCAGGTGTCTCCACTTGTGCAGAATACAAACAGAAAGTCCTAAGCAAACAGAATCTTTCCTGGGTACTGGAATTGATTCCCACTGGCCAATACATCAGTGGCACTGAAGAAGCAGATTAAGAAAATGCTAGCCACTAAGAAAAGTATCCTAAAACAGCTGCAGGCAGTGATGGGGCATCTGAACTTCATCAGAAGGTTGGCATAGACTACAGCTGGAGTGTGTGGGAATGAGGGATGATCTGGTGGTAAGGCATGCGTTTCCAGCTACTTACAACAGAAAGACTAAGTGGAAGGACCCTAAAGCCAACAGCAGGGACAAATTTTTGGATGTGGCAGAAGGAAAAAAATGTGGTTTATACTTGAAGGATAAATGGTGCATGAAGGAAGGGACCATGTGACTGGCACAGTTCCAACTGGATGAGAGACATAATGTTGCTAGAGTTATTCCCTATAGTGGCAATAGTGTTTGTGGAAGGGGAGGAGGGAAATTTAGGAATTAAAAAGGTGGTTTTCCAGTTGGATAACATGAACATGGCTCATTCAATAAAAACAACTTATAGTAATGTTTTAAGGGACCTTCATATCATCCCCTCACTTTGACATCTTTTAGAGTCTTACGTAATGCTCTATCGATGAATCAATGGGGTATTTCTTTTAATCATTGGTCCAGCATTTTTTTAACAATTTTTTTGAAATATTTTTGCAAGAAACTTTTAAATAACTTTTTGTTGAAGTTAATTCATGAATTAACTTCAACAAAACGGGGAAGTAGTGCACTTTTTAAATATGTAAAAGTTTCTTGCAAAAATATTTCAAAAAAATTGTTTAAAATGCTGGACCAATGATTAAAAGAAATACCCCTTTGATTCATCGATAGAGCATTACGTAAGACTCTAAAAGATGTCAAAGAGAGGGGATGATATGAAGGTCCCTTAAAACATTACTATAAATTGTGGTGGATGCATTTTTTTGTGTGCAATTGTTAATTCGTATTACCCATTAAGGCTTTTTTCTATATTATCATTCAATAAAAAGACTGAGCAAGGTCAAGGAAGTATAGCGAAAGGGTGAACTTACCACAGGAAAGGTGGGCAAGAAAGATGTACTTAGTATTGCATATAAGAGGCAGGGTGGTTGGAAGGGCCGGGTGAGACAGGTGACTGAACAGGGCACCATACCATTGCTGCCACTCCAGAGGTGGAATGCATCTTAAAAGTGTCGCACAATTATGTCATCAGAGGGTGACCTCCCTAAATCCCCCCTTCCCCCAGACTGCTTGGGCTACCAGTTAGCCTGACGGCATGCTTGCTGGGAGGGAACAGTTTGGTATCAATTATATTAATCTGATTCTCAAAATAAAAAAAAACCGATATGGCCCTTTTAAAGACAGCTCGGTTTCGCATATTTTTAATCTGATCCCATATTATTCTGAGATTGGTATGGGGAGCTGCTAGATATAAGACATGTGTGGAAAAAGCAGAAGAAAGCTGAATAAAGAGGAAAGTGACTCAACTAAGAGGACAAATAATAAGACATGAAGATAAATGGTAAGTACAGATTGTAAATCTATATGCAGATCGGATTGGGTACACCTATCTGAGAGAGGTTGGAACATCTTCAGTATTGCCTTCCAGTCAGCAACTGATTCAGTACTAGGGCAATGATAGGCAAGGAAGTTTCACTGGCCCCTTATAGTGGCAGCACACTCAACGCACAATAAAGCTCTGGAATTTGTTGCCAGAGGACATGGTTAGTGCAGTTAGTGTAGCTGGGTTCGAAAAAGGTTTGGATAAGTTCTTGGAGGAGAAGGCCATTACTGCTATTAATCAAGTTTACTTAGGGAATAGTTGGTCACTGCTATTAATTGCATCAGTAGAATGAGATCTTCTTAGTGTTTGGGTACTTGCCAGGTTCTTGTGGCCTGGTTTGGCCTCTGTTGGAAACAGGATGCTGGGCTTGATGGACCCTTGGTCTGACCCAGCATGGCAATTTCTTATGTTCTTATGTACAAGCAAACCAAAGGGGAAATTACACAAAGCGAGGGTGCTCAAGCACAGGGACAGATGAAGCACATGGGATTGTGGCTACATTGTTTCACTGGGCCCAAACTCCCATGGTTTGGGTACCATGGTTTCACTGGCACCCAAACTTACATGGATCTGGGGTAGTTTGGGTATTATGACAGAGAGAAGGTGAGATATCTGCATGACACAAATGTTTGCTTTGCAACAGCCCCAGGCTGTTCATCTCTCCCTGTGCCCTCCTTCCCTCCTCTATCTTAAAAAAAAATAATCCCCCCTTCGCAACCCCTGCCCTCCAAGACCCTCCAAAGATCCACTAGGATGAGTAGGCAGGAGGACTCGCTCTTTCCTCCTGCCCACTTGGTGTCAAGCATTGCAATGATGATGCTGAGAGAACGCTGCCAGACCAATGCTGGAAGCTGAGCGAGCAGGACGGGAAGAATGATTCTTCCTGCCCGCTCAACTCTGGGTGACTTTGAGGGTGGGGAGGGGATACCTGAGGGGGGGGCTTGGAAAGAGGGTATTATATTTTTGAGATGGGGTGGGAGGGAGAATTGGCCCTCAGTTCAGTTACACTTTGGGAGGGAGGGAGGGAGGGAGGGAGCGTGGAGTGGGGGGGGGGGTGCTTAGGGAAAGTATATGTTTATGGAATGAGATGTCAGGAGGAGAATCAGTAAGGGGGGAGGAGGGAAAACTATCTCAATTTGGTATCAAGTGCCTGGAAGGAGGGAGGGAGGGGGAAATCGTCATTGGAGGAATTTTGCTTTTTAAAGATGATTTTAGTCAGTCAAGTGCTGAATTTCAGGGCTACGTTAGCTAAATCTAAACAATCAAATTTTGACCTATTACATTTAGCCCGACATTTAGTCACAATTTTTACTGAGTAAATGCAGCTGAATATTTGGTTAGGAATAACTGGATAAATGTACCCACTTATTTCTAGCCGCTCTGCAGTGACTGAATATTGGCCTTATCCCTATCTAAAAGCTTTATAAAATAGAACACATCTCCAAAACATTATACAAGCTATAATCATGTGCTGATCTATATATTTATTTCTCTTTTTCACAAAGTAAAATAAAATGAAACTAACAATAAAATCATATACAGGTGATTATTTTAGGGGCGGGGATAGTACAGTGTGACATAAAATACGATGTTGCTCAGAAACGTATTGGCTTCTTAGTTTTTTGCCTTTAAAATGCAAAATTCTGGTGGGTAGGCAATCAGAGTAAAGGATACTGAAGCTTCTATCCGTGATAGCTAAGTGCCAGAGGTTAATCCTGAGATCATCAGCCGACATGTAGGTCTCACAGTCACTGTTGACAGAAATGGAGTTGACATGATAGGTGTGACCATTAGCAAATATTCTCCTGGGGCTAACCTCCACCATCAAATCCATAGGCTTCAGCACAGGCACCTACGAAAAATAAATGGATTAATAACATTAACAAATTGCTCTGGAAGATTTCGAAGAAACAAAGCAATCCATTTCCAATAGAAGTAATAAAAAGACAAATTCCAGTATGATGAGAAACCACTAAATCTGTCTTTCAAATAATTTAAGTATAAATGCAGTAGTTTTCTAAAGTTAAAATGTGTTTTCCAGATTGATAAATGTTAATTAAAACAAATTCGCAAAGTATCTAAATTATTATTCATGAAGGGTTATGAAATAAAAACCTAAAGACAGCTAGTGTGTGAATTTAAACACTTTTCTATAAACCAGATTTTATAGTCATTTTAATTTATTCCAATTAGCACACTTATTTTGGCTTCTGTAATGGGGGTGTTACGAATCAGTTATAACATTTTTACCAAAAATGCATGGAAGCATTTGAAAGTCAAAGTGCCTTTGCTGCACATGTTTTACAGCGCAGAGATCTAGCACTTGTACTGCTCTGGAGAAAATGTGATTCTTTCCAGGGTGGGGTAACCTATACTGGAAAAACGTAAGAACTGTCTGAAGAAGGGACGTAAGTGCACACAAAAAGCTCCTGTACAGAAACGTCTTTGAATAATTCTTAAAATCGTCCAATCACAGCTTGCACAAGACGCCCACATTTTCAACATGTCTTTTTTCACTCTGTTTAAGAAAAAAAAAAAACTGAAAACTAAAATAACTAAAAAACAAACCAGAAATATGAATGCTTTAGTGACTGTGTACAGTACCATGGCTGATTCAGTTTCCTGTTGTGCTTGATTCCTTATTTATTTGTGTGTGTAAATAACTTTGAGACAAAAGTAACTTTTTTTTCTGCCATGCTAATATATTCTCTGACCGTTCAATTGTTTGTTTTCAAATAAGCTAAATCTCAGTAATATCATTTTCGGCCCAACTGTATCTTTATGCTATTATTTTTTATTAATTTTCTTTCTGACACTCAGAAAGAAAGCCAACATCCCAAAGCAAGGAAAATGAAAACAAAGGGTGCAATGTTCCCTCTAAGGTGTGCACATGCATGGCTGCACAGAGTTCTTCGTGTGGACGCTGCACCTCGGCCCGTGTACAACCTGGGACCATGGAGAGCTAAAGCTGAGGTGGAAGCCCATTCAGCCCACTCCACCTTGTGTCCCGGACCTCAGGGCTGGCATTTCCTCCGTGCTGATTTCAAGATGTACGAGATGAGCACAGAGGAAGTACCAATCCCATATGTTCTGAGCACGCTCGCAGGGCTGGCACACGAGGAGGAACAGTGGAACAGGTTCCTGCCTCTGTCTCCCCTGGCATCTGCACAGTGCCAATCCTCCCCATGGGCCCACAAGCAGCCGAACTCTCACCCTGATGGTTCTCTTCTGCCTTGCTGCCCCAAACCTGCAATTTAAAGGGGGCAAGCAGGCCAGGTGAATACATAAATAACGAACCACTGGCTTATTCACCTACATCTGGCCTCCTAGCCTTTTGCATCGAGCGTCACATGTATGATTTTTTACCCGCCGGTGAGAAGTTGTATGTGTGCAGCTGATACAAAGAGCTCCTGTCTCTCAGAGAACGAGTCCGATCTCTGGAGGCTAGAGTGGCAGACCTGGAGGAGCTGAGGCAGACAGAGAGGTATATAGATGAGACAAACAGGGATATAGTAGCCAAGTCCCAACTTCAGACTGGCATCCCTGGTGCTGCATTGGAGGAAGAAGGTCTCATGATCGGAGAGCAACAACCTGGTACAGCAGGAAAGGATCCTGTAGCAAGGTCCTGCTCTCCAGGGGGATCCATTGTCCTCTCGCACCGTGGATGTGTCTCCCAGGGCTACTGCCCAGGAGGGAAAGGTTAGGTCGGCCGTCATAGTTCATGATTTAGTTGTTAGGAATGTGGACCACAAGGTGGCTGGTGGGCGTGAGGACTGCCTGGTAACATGCCTACCTGGTGCAAAGGTGGTGGACCTCACACTTTACCTAAACAGAATTTTACACAGTGCTGGGGAGGAGCTGGCTGTCGTGGGTCATGTGGGAACCAATGACATAGAAAGATGTGGGAGGGAGGTTCTGGAAGCCAAATTTAGTCTCTGAGGTGGAAAGCTGAAATCCAGAACCTCCAGGGTAGCATTCTCTGAAATGCTCCCTGTTCCACGCGCAGGTCCCCAGAGGCAGGCAGAGCTCCTGAGTCTCAATGCGTGGATGAGACGATGGTGCAGGGAAGAGGCATTTAGATTTGGAAGGAACTGGGGAAACTTTTGGGGAAGGGGGAGTCTTTTCCAAAGGGATGGGCTCCACCTTAACCAGGGTGGAACCAGGTTGCTGGCATTAACTTTTAAAAAGGAGACAAAGCAGCTTTTAAACTAGAACAAAGGGGAAAGCCAGCAGTCGCTCAGCAGCGCATGGTTCGGAGGGAGGTATCTTCAAAGGATACTAATGATGCTTTCAAATTAGGGCATCCCAACAGTGAGGTTCCAATAATAAGAAAAGTAGTCCAAGAGCCTGTAATTAAAAAATCACCTGAGCTAAAAGATTCCAATTTATCCCTATCGATTAAAAAGCAGAATGAAAATACAAACAAAAAACAAACTTTGAAATGTTTGTATGCTAATGCCAGAAGTCTAAGTAGTAAGATGGAAGAATTAGAATGTATGGCAGTGAATGATGACATAGACTTAATTGGCATCTCAGAGACATGGAAAAAGGAGGATAACCAATGGGACAGTGCTATACCGGGGTCAAATTATATCGCAATGACAGAGAGGAGCAACTGGGAGGCGGGGGGGCGCTTTATGTCCGGGATGGCACAGAGTCCAACAGGATCTCTGTCCAGCTCTTCCAAACCAAAAGGAAGAGCTGGACAGAGATCTGGTTAAAGACATCCATAAGATAGGTAAGAAGGGAGAAGTGGTGATCGTGGGTGACTTTAATATGCCAGATGTAGACTGGAAAATCCCATCTGCAGAAACTAAAAATAGTAGAGCGATAGTGGATGCCATGCAAGTATCTTTGTTCAAACAAATGGTGTTGGAACCCACGAGAGAAGGAGCTATACTCGACTTAGTGCTCACTAATGCAGATAATGTCTCAGATGTCCAGGTGGGCGCCCACCTCAGCAGCAGTGATCATCAAACGGTATGGTTTAATATCACTAAAATAATAGGGAAAAGAACCACAAAGACCCGAGTTTTACAGTTCAAAAACACAGACTTTGAGGAAATGGGGAACTACCTGGAGGAAGAACTTAAAGGATGGGAGAACGAGAGAGATGTGGATCAGCAGTGGACCAATCTAAAAGGAGCAATCACCAAGGCAACTGCTCTATATGTTAGAAATGTAAAGAAAAGCAAAAGAAAACTGAAACCTATCTGGTTCTCAATGGAGGTGGCTGACAAAATTAAAGCTAAAAGAACAGCATTCAAGAAATATAAAGGATCCCAAAGGGAGGAGCACAAAGAAGAATATTTGTATCAACTGAGGGAGACAAAGAAATTAATCAAGTTGGCAAAGAGTCAAGCGGAAGAGAGGATTGCCAAGGAGATAAAAAATGGTGACAAAACATTTTTCAGATACATCAGCGAAAAGAGAAAGGTCCAAAGTGGTATAGTGAAATTGAAAGGTGGTAATGATCAATGTGTAGAGAGAGACGAAGAAATGGCAGAAATATTAAACGAATACTTCAGCTCTGTGTTCACTAAAGAAGACCCTGGAGAAGGACCATCTCTAAACAACAAGAAACTGGAGGGAAGGGGAATAGATGAAAATCCTTTTACAGTAGAAAATGTGTGGGAAGAACTAAAGAACCTGAAAGTGGACAAAGCCATGGGGCCTGATGGGATTCATCCAAGGATATTGAGGGAGCTCAGAGATGTTCTGGCGGGTCCGCTGTGTGACCTGTTCAATAGATCCCTAGAAACGGGAGTGGTGCCGAGTGATTGGAGAAGAGCGGTGGTGGTCCCACTTCACAAGAGTGGGAACAGGGAAGAGGCAGGCAACTACAGACCGGTTAGCCTCACTTCGGTGGTGGGAAAAGTAATGGAGTCACTGCTGAAAGAGAGAATAGTCAACTATCTACAGTCTGGAGAATTGATGGACCAGAGGCAGCATGGATTCACCAGGGGAAGATCCTGTCAGACAAATTTGATTGACTTTTTTGACTGGGTAACCAAGGAATTGGATCAAGGAAGAGCACTAGATGTCATCTACTTGGATTTCAGCAAAGCTTTTGATACGGTTCCGCACAGGAGACTGGTGAATAAAACGAGAAGCTTGGGAGTGAGTGCCGATGTGGTGACCTGGATTGCAAATTGGTTGACGGACAGAAAACAATGTGTGATGGTAAATGGAGCCTTCTCTGAAGAGAGAGCGGTTTTAAGTGGTGTGCCGCAAGGATCGGTGTTGGGACCTGTCCTGTTCAATATCTTTGTGAGCGACATTGCAGACGGGATAGAAGGTAAGGTTTGTCTTTTTGCGGATGACACTAAGATCTGCAACAGAGTGGACACGCCGGAAGGAGTGGAGAGAATGAGACGGGATCTAAGGAAACTGGAAGAGTGGTCGAAGATATGGCAGCTGAGATTCAATGCCAAGAAGTGCAAAGTCATGCATATGGGGAGTGGAAATCCGAATGAACTGTACTCGATGGGGGGGGAAAGGCTGATGAGCACGGAGCAGGAGAGGGACCTTGGGGTGATAGTGTCTAATGATGTGAAGACAGCGAAACAATGCGACAAGGCGATAGCAAAAGCCAGAAGAATGCTGGGCTGCATAGAGAGAGGAATATCAAGTAAGAAAAGGGAAGTGATTATTCCCTTGTACAGGTCCTTGGTGAGGCCTCACCTGGAGTACTGTGTTCAGTTCTGGAGACCGTATCTACAAAAAGACAAAGACAAGATGGAAGCGGTACAGAGAAGGGCGACCAGGAAGGTGGAGGATCTTCATAGGATGACGTACGAGGAGAGATTGAAGAATCTAAATATGTACACCCTGGAGGAGAGGAGGAGCAGAGGTGATATGATACAGACTTTCAGATACTTGAAAGGTTTTAATGATCCAAAAACAACGACAAACCTCTTCCGTAGGAAAATAATCAGCAGAACCAGGGGTCACGATTTGAGGCTCCAGGGAGGAAGATTCAGAACCAATGTCAGGAAGTATTTCTTCACGGAGAGGGTGGTGGATGCCTGGAATGCCCTTCCGGAGGAAGTGGTGAAGACCAGAACTGTGAAAGACTTCAAAGGGGCGTGGGATAAACACTGCGGATCCATAAAGTCAAGAGGCCACCAATGAAGAGTGGGTGACTCGCCAGAATGATGGCTATTGACACAATACCCTTACTAAATAAACATACACATGCTTACTGTGACTCCTACATCGCTCTAAGCTTCAACAGCAAGAGGTAATGGAAAAAAGGATTTGCACTCATAAAGAGGGGAGTAGCTGGCTTGTTACGGCGGTTACTACCCCAAACCAAATATGCCTGATACTTCACTTTCAATGCATATACAGCATAGCTCTCTGCTTCAATGACAGGGGAGAAGAATAACTGATACTTCACACATCCAGCAGAGCTCTCTGCTACAACGGCAAAGGAGAAGAAAAAGGGTTCGCACTCAAAACGCGGGGAGTAGCTGGCTTGTTACGGCGGTTACTACCCCAAACCAAATGTGCCTGATACTTCACTTTCCATGCATATCCAGCATGGTTCTCTCCTGCATCGGCATGGGAGAAAGACTGATACATCACGCATTTCCAGCATAGCTCTCTGCTTCAAGGGCAGGGGGAAAAAAAAAAAAAAAAAACCTGATGCTTCACGCATATCCTGCATAGCTTCAACGACAGGGGTGAAGAAAAAAAGGATTCGCAATCACAAAGCGAGGAGTAGCTGGCTTGTTACGGCGGTTACTACCCCAACCAAATGTGCCTGATACTTCACTTTCAATGCATATCCAGCATGGCTCCCTGCTTCTACAGCAGGGGAGAAGAAAAAAAAAAAAAAAAAACCAACAAGAGCTGTACAACATAGTCTAGGTAAAACAAATAAGCATGGGTGTAGCTTGCTTATCGCGGCGGTTACTGCCCCTACTACCCCTAACTAATCAAGCTAGATATTTCACTTGCATGCAGCTCCATCACTGCTCTCTACATTAATGGTGGGGGTGGAAGGGGAATAGAACAAGGAGCTAAGAGTAACAGATAAGAATGAGAGAAAAAATGTGTGAGGCTTGCTGGGCAGACTGGATGGGCCATTCGGTCTTCTTCTGCCGTCATTTCTATGTTTCTATGTTTCTATGATAAAGATCCTGCATGAGACTAAATGCACAATCGAATCTTTATGGGTAGAAATCCCTTGTGTGTTGGGGAAGAGTATAGTGATAGGAGTTTACTACCGTTCTACCTGGCCAAGAAGCTGAGATGGATAGTGAAATGCTAAGAAAAATTAGGGAAGCTAACCATTAGTAGAGGAGTAATAATGGGAGATTTCAATTACCCCAGAATTGACTGGGAAATGTAACATTTGGACATGCTAGAGAGATAAAGTTCCTGGATGGAATAAATGACAGCTTTATGGAGCAACTGGTTCAGGAACCAATGAGAGAGGGAGCAATTTTAGATCTAATTCTCAGTGGAGCACAGGATTTGGTGAGAGTGGTAACTGTGGTGGGGTTGCTTGGCAATAGTGATCATAATATGATCAAATTTGAATTAATGACTGGATGAGGGACAGTAAGCAAACCTACGGCTCTAGTGCTAAACTTTCAAAAGAAAATCTTTGATAAAATGAGAAAAATAGTTAGAAAAAAACTGAAGGGAGCAGCTACAAAGGTAAAATGTGTGAAAGAGGCGTGGTCATTTAAAAAAATCCCATCCTAGAAGTACAGTCCAGATGAATTCCACACATTAAGAAAGGTGGAAAGAAGGCAAAACGATTACCAGCATGGTTAAAAGGTGAGGTGAAAGAGGCTATTTTAGCCAAAAGATCTTCATTCAAAAATTGGTAGAAGGATCCAACAGAAGAAAATAGGATAAAGCATAAGCGTTGGAAAGTTAAATGTAAGACATTGATAAGACAGGCTAAGAGAGAATTTGAAAAGAAGTTGGCTGTAGAGGCAAAAATGTTGCGATGCTGCTTGAGGGCCTAGCTGTGAGCAGCCACTTACCTTCGCCACAGTCGACATCCTGCTCCGCGGCGGGTCAGACGCTGCCACCATGTTTCCATGCGGCCCGGAGCCCGCCGCCTGTGTTCCTCGGTGGTCAAGCCGCCGCCACTCAGGCCTCTGCGGCCTGGAGGCCGCCCACAACATTCTCATCGGCAGACAAGGCTGCCACGCTTCCACGCGATCTGAGGCCGCTGACATCGCCCTCTCCCCTGCACAGGCAGGGCAACCACCTCCAGCCTCCTCTTCATGGACCGTGGCCATTGCCATCATCCTCTCCTGGCAGCAGAGCCGCCACTGGCGCAGGAGCCTGGCCTCTCGGCCTAGTGCCGCTCCTGCCTCCTCTTCATGGCATGGCCACCACTGTCCCTGGTCCTGCCTTTCCTGGGCGTGCAGCCGCGCCTCTTCTCCCTTCTTAAAGGGTCAGTGGTGGGAGTAGCCCCGCGGCCCCACTTGATGATGTCATTAGGGTGTCTCCTCTTCGGCCCTATAAAAGGGCCCTTCACCAGTCCTCCAGCGCCTTCGCAAGGCGCTAGTCAGCTCCTGGATTCTTTGTTCCAGCTCTTCGATCCAGGAGACCTCCGTGATCCTTCCTCGCTTCTTCAAGGCACTCTGTTTTTCGTGGGAATTCCCTTGTCTTCATCTGTAGTTCCTGATCCTTCATCTTCATCTTCATTTGTACTTCCTGGTCTCTCATCAGATCCTGCATCCTCGTCCGTCTTGTCTTCAGATGTTCCTGTCTTCAGTAGTACCTGATGCTCCGTGCCCTGTGTTTCCGAGGTCCCTGATGTCCTCGTCTCCCAATGTCCAGATTTCCTGTTTCATGCTCCGTGTTCAGACATTCTTGATGTCCTCAACTCCAGATGTCCTATGTTCCAGTCCTGATCCTGATGTATCTGAGATCTGAGTCCTGAATCCTGATGTCCTATGTTCCAGTCCTGATCCTGTTGTCCTTCTCATCAGCAGCGCAAGCCTCTGGAAGACCCTTGCTTTTAATGTTCCTGAATCCGAGTTCCAAGTTCCGAGGTCCAAGTTCTGAGTTCCGAGTCTTATATCCCGTTCCCGGTCTTCGGAGTACCTCGTGCCTGCTTGTCCATGACCTGTATCCTGAGTCTTCATTTGAGTATCCTGAACCTTGCCTCATCCGCTGGACCTCGCGTCCAGCCGACCTTCTTGGGAGTAAATCTATATCTGATCCGGTGTCCATTTCCGGACATTGGAGTCCTCTTCTGGCTGTTCCTTCTTCGAGTACTGCCCGGATTTCTCTTCCGTCCTGAGCCTCAGTCCTGCGCATGTCCTGCTCTCTGTGTGGTCCATGAACAGCATTTTCAGGCTGTGTAGGGCGTCCTGAGGGGCAGTGCCAGCCTAAGTCTCCAGTCTCTTCGTCACGTCCAAGTTTCCTCTTCTCATCCAAGTTCCAAGTCTCCTCCTTTTGTTCAAGTCTTCAAGTCTTGTCAAGTCTCCAAGTTCCTATATCTTGTTCCAAGTTTCAGTACCATCACCTGTCCTCGACCTCTTTCCGTCCTGTTGCATCTGCCATTCCCAAGCAGCAGGTCCGAAAGGCTATCGAGTGGCCGGAGAGCCACCCCAGAGACCAGCATTTTGTTGCTGGGTCTCCCCTGGAACCAGCAGAAGTCAGAGCTCCTGGACTTCAGCCTGTCCGCCCATGCTCGGACATGTCTTGCCTGCCTTGGCACTTCCTCAGAGCTCCTCTGCAGTTGCGCAGTGCTCCAAGGGCACATTAAGCTCCCTGGAATTGGGACTGCTCTCTAGCGCTCCCACAACAAAACACTCACAGTAAAAGCTTTTTAAAATATATTCGAAGCAGAAAGCCTGCAAGAAAGTCAGTTAGACTGTTAGATGACTGAGGGGTTAAAGGGACACTTAGAGAAGATAAAGCCATTGCAGAAAGATTAAATGATTTGTTTGCTTCGGTGTTTACAGATGAGGATGTTGGGGAGATACGCGTTCTGGAGAAGGTCTTCATGATTTGAACCAAATCACAGTAAACCTAGAAGATGTGGTAGGCCTGTTTGACAAACTGAAGAGTAGTAAATCACCTGGACCAGATGGTATACACCTCAGGGTTCTGAAGGAACTAAAAAATGAAATTTCAGATCTATTAGTAAAAATTTGTAACCTTTCATTAAATTCATCCATTGTACCTGAAGACTGGAGGGTGGCTAATGTAACCCCAATATTTAAAAAGGGCTCCAGGGGTGATCCGGGAAACTACAAACCAGTTAGCCTGACTTCAGTGCCAGGAAAAATAGTGGAAAGTGATCTAAAGATCAAAATCACAGAAAATATAGAAAGACATGGTTTAATGGAACAAAGTCAGCATGGCTTTACCCAAGGCAAGTTTTGCCTCACAAATCTGCTTCACTTTTTTGAAGGGGTTAATAACCATGTAGATAAAAAAGTAACAGTAGATGTAGTGTATTTGGATTTTCAAAAGGCATTTGGAAAAGTTCCTCATGAGAATCTTCTAGGAAAAGTAAAAAGTCATGGGATAGATGGCGATGTCCTTTCGTGGATTACAAACTGGCTAAAAGACAGGAAACAGAGAGTAGAATTAAATGGACAATTTTATCAGTAGAGGGGGATGGGCAGTGGAGTGCCTTGGGCTTCTGTACTGGGACCCGTGCTTTCAATATATTTATAAATGATCTGGAAAGGAATACGACGAGTGAGGTAATCAAATTTGCAGATGATACAAAATTATTCAGAGTAGTTAAATCACAAAATCACAAGCAGATTATGATAAATTGCAGGAGGACCTTGTGAGACTGGAAAATTGGGCATCCAAATGGCAGATGAAATTGAATATGGATAAGTGCAAGGTGATGCATATAGGGAAAAAAAACCCATGCTACAGTTACACAATGTTAGGTTCCATATTAGGCGCTACCACCCAGAAAAGAGTTCTAGGCATCCTAGTGGATAATATATTGAAATTGTTGGCTCAGTGTGCTGCGGCAGTCAAAAAAGCACTGTTAGGAATTATTAGGAAGGGAATGGTGAATAAAATGGAAAATGTCATAATGCCTCTGTATCGCTCCATGGTGAGACTGCACCTTGAATACTGAGTACAATTCTGGTCGTCGCACCTCAAAAAAGATATAGTTGTGATGGAGAAGGTACAGAGAAGGGCGACCAAAATGATAAAGGGGATGGAACAGCTCCCCTATGAGGAAAGACTAAAGCGGTTAGATCTATTCAGCTTGGAGAAGAGACGGCTGAGGGGGGATATGATAGAGGTGTTTAAAATCATGAGAGGTCTAGAACGGGTAAATGTGAATCAATTATGAACTCTTTTGGATAATAGAAGGACTAGGTGCACTCCATGAAGTTAGCAAGTGGCACATTTAAAACTAATCGAAGAAAGATATTTTTCACTCAACGCACAATCAAGCTCTGGAATTTGTTGCCAGGGGATGTGGTTAGTACAGTTAGTGTAGCTGGGTTTAAGAAAGGTTTGGAGAAATTCTTGGAGAAGTCCATTACCTGCTATTAATCAAGTTGATTTAGAAAAGAGCCACTGCTATTACTAGCATCAGTAGCTTGGGATATACTTAGTTTTCGGGTATTTGCCAGATACTTGTAGCCTGAATTGGCCACTGTTGAAAATAGGATGCTGGGCTTGATGGACCCTTGGTCTGACCCAGTACGGCATGTTCTTATGCACAATCGATTCTGAGATAATGCGTACAGTAACCTGAAGCAAAAATATTCAAATTCTGTGGTTGTGATTCTGCTTGCTTGCAATGTAAAATACATCCATGTATTGTCACTTAAGTGTATACCTCAGTTTTTCAGTGTTCAACAGGTAGTTTAATCCTCCTAGTTTGGATGCTGTGGAGGCATTGTTCACAGCCCATGGAGGAAGGAGTCCCAGTCATCATGCAACAGTGACATGCAGTGGCGGATTTAGACATAACAAATGAAAGCAGAAAAAGACCAACAGACCCTTCGGGTCTGCCCAGTTATCTCTGTCCACACTGCTAAGGATATATTCTAGTTGCCAGCCATAGACAGTTTCTATTGTTGTGGAGCCCATGAGTGTATGGGTCCAGAAGGGGCGCTGGTGCATGGCCACTGGCTGAGGACTGTCACTGCGAAGACTGGCCTCGGTGAGCTGGGAAGGTATATAAAATATGAGGGGAAAAAATCTTGAGTAGTTATGAATGAAGGCTCATGGTGTCAGATCCCAGCACCAGTTCTGAATGAGTTGGAAGCCCAAAGGAGCAGGAGGAAACAGCCATGACACCCCACCCCACCTCCTAAAGAAAATGTCATGTTATTTCAGGTACTTTATTGGATATAGGTAATATATAACAGTAACAAACCTCAAAGGAATTTTTTTTACATGTCATCACTGATCTGGTGATGAAGACAGATGCTTAACATACTATTCAAGCTTCAATAAGGAGAGATTCCTTTAACCTGTTCACATTTGTTCAATGTTTCACTAATCAAACGCACAAATTAAACAATGCTAAATTTTAAACATCTCTACTACCTCTTTTCAAACATGTAAGTGTCCCAATATTTTATTGCCCAGCTCTTTCACATAAGACAAAGGGATTTTCGTACCCTAGTGAGAGCGTCATTGTTCTGCTTGCCTAATGATTAATGTCTGAGCTGTGCTTGACCAAGGCAGACTTTCAGAGCCTAGAGCTTATTTCTATAGAAAAAGCACGTAATTTTGAACACTTTCAGTATTCCGTGCAAACATCACTGTAAGCATATTGGATTGTTACTGTTAACACACTACCAATAGGATATTCTGAGGCAGATGAGAAGATTCTGCCACAGGTAACAAGTTCTGTGGTAATTTTTGCATAAAAAAAAGAATCACAGAACATTAGGGTCCTAACTTTAAAATCACGTCTTACAGCATTTCAGGTTGTGTTCTTGCCATTTTCAGGGCACTGATGGTAATTTTATGCTTTTGTAGTACAGTTAAAAGGGCCCTGATTCATGGCACAGGGATGTGTTAACTCCTATCAATGAAAGAAGTGTAGCACACAAAGTCATGCAGAAGGACAATATTTATCAGCTCTACAGACGATTTATTTTTCTCAGTAGTAGGGAAGGGAAGATCAAGCTGTCAAAATTCAAAACCCTGAGACCCAAAAACTAGGATAGAACAATGTTTGGCATGTAAGATCAGAGCCCAAGCCTGAGGTCTAATTCTAAAGGGATGGTAACTTTAAAACAAGCTCGTGTGCACAAACATACGTGCGTATGCAAGCTCATATATGCTAAAATTTTAAATTGTGTGTGCATTTTCACGCATAAGAATCAAAATAGGCCCACCACACGTATGTGTGCTCCTAATTTTAAGTGGTTACTCAAGCAAACATTCTTCACTTATCTTCCTTAGTTTATCGGCTTTAACGTGTTCAAGTGGGCTGATTTTAAAACATGCTCACGTGAAGGACATTGCCAGTTTTACCAGTGACTCCACCAGTTTGCCCAGTCTCTCTCGAGGTCAACCAGACCCCTCTTGTTCTTCAGCCTTCACTCGCCCCAGTTGACGCGGACCCCTCACCCTGGCGTGCTAGGCCTAAACAGCAGTTTCTGAAGACTTGCACCTCATCAGGAGCAGCAGTAAATATGCATGGCTAACAAGCTGTTGCTCACTGTGGCTGCCACATTTCAAATACATTCACATGCATAACTGTTGGGCCCACCTCAGAACGCCCCCGACAGATCCTAGCTCCGCCCCCCCCCCCTTTTTTTTTTTTTTTTTTTTACTTGTGCACACGTATATACGTGCGTAATTATTTCCGGGTTTTAAAATACATGTTGCTCATACGCGGCCCAGATACTCACGCATATGGACCTTTTAGCCCGAGCAATGTTTTTAAAATTGACTCCTAAGTCTAGTGATGCATTTCATTGTTAAACCACAACTTTGGTGTTATTATATAATTGTATTCTTCTGGCAATTTTGTCAATTTCAGAAAACCTCAGGCTAAATGACCGTTTCTCTTTTTTGTATCCTTTCATCAAAACTGCATTGTCTATGCCAGGGATCTCCAGAATTTTTAAATGAAAGGCCACATGCGAGATTTCAAATCACCGAGAGGGCCGGGAGTTGGGGAGAGTCTGGCCCTGGAAGGGTGGGGGCTAGGAAGCAAGGTAGGGTAAAAATATTCCTAGGAAATTGGTAACCCTATCACCTGCCTCCCCCTTCTTTATCAGCTCCCCTGGGGGTGGGGTGAATGGCAGGGAGAAGCATTTGTGGCATACTGACTCCTGCACACACTGCCTATACACTCTTGCTTTCTTCTTCCCTCCTCTTTCTCACCCTCTCCTCTCACACTTTTTTCCCTCTTCTCACCCCTCTCTACTCCTTGCACGCACTCCCACCCTCTCATCTCATGCAGCCACCACTTCTCTCTCTCCCCCACACAGGGCTCACTCATACACATGTAGTGGTTTCCCTAACCAAAAGGAAGGTACTAACTTACTCTGCAGAGGTTTGGGACTTCCTCCCCACACATGGCAACATGCACACGATGTGCGCTAGTTGTTTATGAGCTTACAGCACCAGCCATTCTCGTGGATTTTAGTTTGGATTTTGTTGGAGTAGCAGCTCTCTGACTCCTGTCTTTTAATTTTTCCTCCTAAGTTATGGGATAGGAGTAAGGAAGTTCCCATGCAGGGGTCAGCCACCAGTTGATTCATCTACCTGACCTTAAACTTGTTCTGGACACTTTTAAGCCAATTTTTGAGGATTCCCTGTGAGAGCTCATCCCACTTGTTGCAGTGGATTGGGGCGGCCCTATCTTCGTGGCTGGGTGAGAGGTAAGGAAGACCTGCTTGTGATATGCCTCCTAATGACCATACACAGTGACAGTGACCTGCTGCAGAGGAAGAATATTTTTGCACTAATTGTGTTGAATTATCTCCTTTGTTGGGAGCACGTAAGTGTTTCCACCCTTCCTGCTACTTGCTTAATTTTTACCCCTTTGGGTTTCAAGTAATATTTTTGTCTACTTGGAGCTGATAACCCAAGGTACCTGGAATCAGACATAAAAATTGGGCACACATGTGCACGCGGGTAGCGGATCGGCACGTCCATGTGGCACACCAGGAACCGTGCACACATGGGTGCCCACACGGGTTTAAAAATTCAACCTTTATGGAAGGAAACAGGGCATAATTGCAAAAGGCAACTAGGTATAAAAGCTATTGTTTGTCTCCCTAAATTGGTACTCATGGCCTCAGGTTAAAGCTATCCCCTAGGAAGAAGGAGTTAAATAGAGACTGAGGGGAATTGTGCAGAAAGGGTCCATCTCTATATTTTCTTTCTACGTGCCCCTGGGTGCCCAGGAAAAGCATACATCCCACCCAGGGGTTACACAGGATCACACACACACACACACACACAGGCTCGCTCTCACACACACACATTTGCCTCCACAGATCCTTAGGGCTTAGGACTCTTCTTCAGCCACTGCAGGATGGGCTCTGTGATGGCCTGCCTGGCCTCTCTTGCTCTTCAGCCACCAGTGGGATGAGGTCTGCTGGTGGCACCAGGCCCTCCTTCTCTCTTTAGCTCCTACGAGATAGGCACCGTGGTCGTGGCGAGGGCAACAGCATGAGTCAAGTTGAAGCGAACATCGTCTACTGCTGAGAAATGGCCTTGCAGCAGCAGCAGGAGATGATGTTCACTTCAATGCAACTCCTGCTGCTGGCTAGGATGGGGGTGGGGGAAGAGAGGTTGATCATCACTTGTTCAGATCAGGCAGGAGTTTGGTTTATCCCTGCCTAATCTGATGTATAAAACGGGAGGGGAAATCCTTGCCACCTTGAAGCGATACCTACGCCCTCACCTCAAAAGACTTCTCTTCTGCTGGTGGGGGTTGGGGACACCCCCCCCCCCCCCCCCCCCCCCCGATCTTTCTTCTTGTGCCCCGTCACCACACAAGAGTTCCTGTCTGGCTGGCAGGGGTTGGGGGCTTCCTGCTTCTTCCACCGCCAAACGTGGTTAAAAACAAAAGAAAAAATGTTAACCTTGCTCTGCGGGCCAATTTTGCCACAAGCAGGGATGCCTTTTAAAGGCTGGGCAAAATTGTTCTTTGGGCCAGATACAGCCCACAGACCGTAAGTTGGGAATCCTTGGTTTATGTAGTAAGGTCATTTTATACAATGCTCTCAATTCTAAGCTAAACTGAACTCAAATGACACCGGATTCAAGGGCATCCAGGGTCAGAATTACTCACCCTTCAGTAGCTAACTGTCGTCACCAATCTCCAACAAGTGAACCTTTTTTAAAATTCAATACAATATAAAAGATGAATTTTAAGAGAGGTGGCACACATAAAAATAGCAGATACATGCGCAAGTAGCACTTATTCGCACTAGAGCTATTTTACAAACCTCGCACATACATGAGTATGACCTGGTGCTCGTGTATAAAAGCGGCAGATTTGGGGCGGGTCAGGGGCATTCTGGGACAGGCCAACATTTACATGCATAAATCCTGATTTTATAACCTGTGAATGCAGCGTTCGCAGAGCTGTTACCTGCACATATTGACTTCTGCTCTTTATCAGGTGTAAGTCAGAATAGAATTCTTTATAGGCAAAAATTGACTGTGTTGAGGGATCTGGGTAAACTTTGAGAGTGCAGACTGAAGAACCAAAGGGTTCTGGATGTCCGAGAGATAGTCTGGGCAAACTGATGGACTAGTTGATAAAACTGGGAAATTCCTTCCCGTGTGCATGCTATAAACTCTGCTCACACGTGTAAAAGCCAAATCTTAAGGAAAATACACAAATAACATTTCCTCGTGTAACTACATAAAATTAGGAGCACACACACGCATGCTAGGTGTATTTTACATAATACACATGTACGCTTTTTAAAGTTACCATCCCTGTATATAAGAAGTTCTAAACTGGATCAGCCCAAAGGTCCATGTAACCCAGCATCCGGTATTAACCAATGGTAAGAAACTGGACCTTAGAAGTATATAAGAAACAGGGCATTTTAAGAATGGTCCATTCTCCCGTTATACCCTTCCAGTTTCTGGCAGTTATGGTTTAATAATGCATTACACCCAGTGTAACATATATGACCATTATAATATGTAAATTCCCTGTATATCTGGGGTCACATTTCCCAACCTCGGGGAGCATAGGGTCACTATCCTGAGGTAAAGGATCAAGCCTCAGGGGCCATGAGCTGGGGGCAGGATAACATGCAGGGCCCGTACTAGGCTGAGGACACCCCCCCCCCCCCAAAACCCCCCCCCCCCCCCAAAAACCAATGTCCAGTCATAGGTTGTGCTCCGAAATAAAAAATAGTTTACTATGGGATCTTCAGAGTAGAACATATTGACAAACCTCTGTAGAAGCAGGAAACAAACTAAATCACAGTTCCAGAAATTTACTGAACTCTCACTTCAAACTTCTCTTCCTTTTGTAACAGTTATTTCTTCTTTTACCGCAGTGTTGCTTTCTATTTTGTTTCTTTTCTTGACCCAGCTTTTCCCCAGGCTTAGCACTCAGATTCTCTTTCTTTCCAGCACTTAGTAAAATAGTTACTCACATAGTCCTGTGCAGCTCAAGGAAAGATTCCCTCTGGTGCAGCAGACAGGAAACCCCAAGCCTTGCAACAAGTCACTGCTGGCACAGGTTTTGCCTCCTGGTCCAGATAGATGCTTTCAGCAGTTAAGTACAGGTTTTCTTAAATCTTCCAAGCAGTATTGCAACACTTTAATTCTTCCCTTCAGGCCTCCTGAGATTTTTGGAGAACATCTCTGCCCCACTCCTGCTACTCCCTTCTGCAACCCTGGGGGACGATCACAGCTCCAACCTGATTCTGTCCTTCCAAATCTGGAGCAGCCCCAAACTTAGTAGAGTCAGGGGTTTTATTACCTTCCCAAAGACTGAGGCCACATGGGATGTACCCTGCTGTCTGTCAAGAGGGTATGGTACGCCCTCTGACCAAAAGATGACCTATAAGCCCTGGAATATTATTACTTTAGCTCCAGGACAATCTTTTGCACGCTGTACATCCTGTGCACTACCAGCAGATGGTTCAGGCTTGTTAGACTGTGAAGATTTCCCATAAGAGGAAAATCTCCACTTCACCATGCACCTTTTGTAAACCTCAGCTCCTATACACTCTGTGGGATAGGGGAACCACAAACAAAGTCTGTGATTTACATATCTTCTCTCTTTGAACCCATTTATGCTATTTGCCAGTGCAACCACAGTGAGTTCCACAGGCTGACTATATGCAAAATACTTTCATTTTTATGCTTTCCAAATGCAGTATGTAATGTTGGAAAGAATTATATTGAAGGGATCAGTATCCATCTGTGTGTTCACAATAACTCTCCAAAAAATGGGAAAGAAATTCACCAAATTTGGCATGAAGTATAAAAATGTGAATACCTCAGATAAATTCAAAAACCAGAAACATGATATCACTTTTCTCAGAGAACCAAGCCTCCAAAAATTCCTCCCATTGCTTTCTAAGGGAATCAGAAGCTGTACAATGTTGATCACCACTCCACTCCAAAAGCAGCCATTACTCCACCCTTGAATTGTTTTGACTCAGAGCAACACAGTGTAAGCAACAATGGGGTCTTGAACCAATAACCCTGGAACTGGGAGATTGGAACCCTCTCAACTGAGCCAGGATTATGATGGAAAGGTGGGAAGCAGTTGTGCTGTTATTTCTCAGGTATGGTGGACTGGGCCATGACCAGTCAGAGGCTCATTCATGCAGAAATAGACCCACCCTTGTAACAGACCTGTTTTAAACTCTTTGCCAGCAGAGAATTTTCTGCCGGCACAACGTTCCTTCCTATCCTCAGGGTTAGGTCTGAAAAGAGCTGCACTGAATCCTATCGAGCTGCTTGGATCTCAGTCTTCGCTTGCCTGGTGAGGGAAGCCTCTTGGCTATTTTATCTTTTCTCCTGAAAACTGTAAGTCAAGAACCTATGTTATGTTTGATCCTTGTTTCTTTCATTAAAAACGCTTGTCTATTGTGCCTGTGCCTTGCTCAAACTCTGACACACAGGCAGAGACAGAGAAGCACCAAAGCAGCTGATGACTTCCAAGCCCCCTACCCCCACACTTCCAAAGTTACGTAGACTCCCCCGGGTCCCCCTCCACATCCCAACAAAAACATTCCTACACCCACAAATACACCACACACCCATATCTTCACCCCAGTCCAATAGTTAAACCATTTACATTTTGGTTGTTTAAATGGTTAACTTTTTAAACAAGATTAACTTCTTTAGAAGTGCCAGTAAAATTGCATTTCAAATGCAGTCTATGGTATTGCAACAGTGAGCAGATTATATGGGACTTGCGGTCTTTTAGCTTCCATCATACTTTGTTTTTCTATGATTTGTTTGTACAAGCAGCTGTCTCCTGCTCCTTTAAGCTTCCAACTCAACTGGAACCATCAAGTATTGGACTACAGTACCAAGAGCCTTCATTCTCAACTACCTAAACATTTTTTCCATATTTTTATAACCCCTAATGTATCTCAGTCACAGCAGTGACAGTCCCACGGCTCTCTTCGGAACCCATTATGCGCGCACCCTAAATCAGACCAGTAGCCATCACTTTTAAATGATGGCTGAGACTTCTTCCCATTCAGAGGCTATGAACATCAGGTAGTAAAAGCCAGAACTTGGAATCAAACCCAGGCCTTCTACATGGTGATGCACAGCATTGTCACTAGGCCACTGGAGATAGGCCATTTCAATGATTCATAACTGCCAGCAATGTAAAACACAGAAAGGATTTTTATTGTTATGTTTCACAGTTTATGAAACCTTTCCTTTAATAATGCACCTGTATGAAATGCATTATGTAAAGACTGATGACAGAGTTTTGAAACAGGAGTATATATTTCCCAGAAAAGATATACTAAACCGTTTTTGTTAATGAAGTACTACACATTTTACCTGTAGTGATGTTACTGTAGAAAGATCTTTAAGTTTTCCTTCTTCATCTTTTAAGTTATATCCCTCCGGTCTCTTATCACGTTCACTAATTTTCCATAACTTGATAGTTTTATCTAGAAAAAAATTGAATATGGGAGATATTAACAATGGATGTGTAAAGTCTATTTCCATTTTAGGCCTCAAATGTTTATTTCTAATTTTCTCTATGAAGAAAATCTATCATAAAATAACTCATCACAAGCCAACCTCTATGGCTCAAATGAGAGAACTGGCAAGATTACAAATCTTAATCAAATTCTGAAAATATAACTTGAAACAGATACTTCCTGGTTTCTAAGGATGCCTGCAATGGTACTCTACATCAATTTGTTGATCACAACAAACGTTCTACTCAACACACTTAGCGAGAATGCTACTGTATTTGCAAACTAATTCCCTAAATTCTTGACCCATCTCACATTGTGAGCCCTCTGGGGACAAGGAAATACTTAAGGTACTTTGAAGTGGCTTACCAGCCATGAAAGACGGAATATAAATAATTGAATTAAAAATAAAAAGATAGTCTTGATGAGTGAAAAATATGGCATGAAAATTAAGACAAAATGGATTATAGGATAATTTTCAAAAACATTTATGAGCATAAAATGTGATATTATGTGTGTTAATGGGCTTCTGAAAATTACCCCAGGGTGATACACATAAAAGTATAAGCACAAATGATTTTATGTGTACTTTTCTACGTACTGCAAAAAGGCATTCCAGGGAAGGAGTTGGAATGAGGAAATCTTTACGCCAATGCTTTCAGTTTTTCAAAGAGGAATGATAACTTTCAAAACTGCTTGCATGCGCCAATTTATGCATGTAGATGGGTGCATGGGAATTTAATACTGTATTTTATAACCCCCACACAAATGATATGCACATATTATAAAATATGAATAAATAAGTGCGCATACATGCTTGCATAGGTAAAAACCACAAGCTGCACAAGTTTGGACTTATCTGGAAAAGTAGTGGCACTTATCCAGATAAGTTCCAATTTATATGGTTAAGTAGCAGCTAATTTGTGGGCAGCTAGTTCCTTATGGCAACCAGGATGATCTGCCAAAGGAGAGTCATGGCAGCTTCCCAGAACCTCCAGACATGAAGTGCTCTTGGGTATGTAGAGTCAATCCTTCCGATAAAGAATCAATTCTCACCAATTCCTTGTTTTGAGGGCAAAGTTCTCTGGTTAAAAGATTATGGCAAGATCTTCCAGTTCCTCAAGTTCTTCTTTTTCTCTTCAAGAGAGAGCATTTGTCTTATGTTCATGGAGCTTGGTTATTATGTTAATACAAAATCAAACCGAGAGAAGAAAAGAGACCACCAAGCTTGCTTGGAATTCATATTGTATGTCTCACGGAATTCTAAAAATTTGATGATGAGTCCCTTTTAGAAGGTGATGCTATTCCTCAAAGGCAGTTTTTATGGCTAGGTGTTCTTTGTCATAGACATGATAGTTTTTCTTCACAGCTATATGCTTATGAGAATAGAAGGTGCACAGATGGAGGAGGTCTTTAGATACACTTCTGTGAGATAATATAGCCATGGCAGCTACTCTGCATGCATCAGCATCTACTCTAAATGGGTCTGGGTCTGGGTGTATCAGGATTGGGGCCACAGTAAAGGCCTTCTTCAGATTGTCAAATGTAACTTGCTGCTCATGTGTCCAATTCAAAAAAGTCCCATTCTTAAGAACCTCCATTAGTGGATCCACCAATTTGGAAAATCCCAGGATTAAAAAATGGCAAAAGTTTGCACACCCCAGAAAGTTTTGCATTTCCTTAATGTCTTCAGGACAGACCATTGAGCCAATGTGTTGACATTGCTGGGTTTCATCTGTATTCCTTCAGGATAAATTAAGTGTTCCAGGAATTCAATCGATCGCTTGTCAAATTCACATTTCTTGAGCTTGGCTTACAGTTTGCGTTTCTGGAGACAATACAGGACCTGACAAACTGATTGAGCATGCTCCACTGGATCTTTGGAAAATAACAAGATGTCATTCAGATATAGGACTACACTCTGATCCAGCAAATCAAGAAATATTTCATTCACTAGAGTTTGAAAGGTAGCAGGAGTGTTTCTTAACCAAATGACAAGACCAGATATTCAAAATGGCAATGGCACGTTTGAAATGCTGTCTTCCACTCATCTCCTTCCCTAATCTGGACAATGTTTTATGCCTCCCTCAAACTGAACTTAATGAATAATGGGCCTCCTGGAGATGTTCTAGAAATTCATTAGAGGCAGGGGGTAGCAGTTACTAATAGTTATAGCATTCATGGCCCAATAGTCAATACAAGGCTGAAGAAAACCATCCTTGTTTGGTAGGAAAAAAAAGGGCACCCCTGCTGGTGAAGTTGAATGTAAAATAAATCCTTTCTACAGATTTTCCTGTAAGTATTCCCAGAGGGCCTTCATTTCCGGTTCTGAGAAAAATGAGATTCTGCCAAAGAGATTTCTACCTGTGGTTGCAAATCTATGGGGCGGTCATATGAATTATGCGGGGGGAGAGTGCCAGCTCCCTTTTTGTTAAAGACATCTCAGTATGCCATATACTTTTCTGGCAATGGTCCAAGTCCATCTTTGAGAGCTGGACAACACAGATTGCCCAGATTCTTCTCTTCAATCCCTACTTCCTGGGTCTCTTCATTAGGAACGTAATTCTGATGGCAGTATGTTGATGAGAACATCACTTGTTGGATCTTCCGAATGATGTGAGGCTCATGTTATTCCAGCCACAGAAGACCTAGAATGACTGGGAAATGTGAATCTCTGATGAGGTCAAAACCAAGAGTTTCCTGGAGGTTACTGTTGTGCTTGGTGCTCCGCGGTTTCGCCCCGCAGACCGCTTCTCTTACCTCCGTCGCTGACTTCTCCCTTCTGATGCTGCAGCAGACCACCCTGTGGCCCGACAGTGCCATGTGTGGCGATTGGGGCAGGATGCCGCTGCACCTGACCCCGCTTCTCTAGCAGTGTGTGCACGCTGACTACCGGCCTCTTAAAGGGCCAGCAGCAGGAATCAATGTTCAGGCAGTGGTCGATGGGAGGTGGAGAAGAATAGAGGTCGGCGTCCAGGTAGTGGTTGATAGCAGGCAGAGAAGAATCAAGGTCAGTGTCCAAACAGTGGTCGACAGCAGGCGGAGTTCAGTGTTGGAGTCCAGTCCAGGGTCAAAAGCCAGAAGATCAATCCACGGAGGATGATGAGGGGGAAGAGGAGGACACAGGAACATGAAGAGACGCTGGAGAGGAAGACTGACCACAGGCAAGGAGATCCAAGAACAACCAGATGACGGGAACCACAGACAGCAGACACAGGAAACCACATTGAAGGCAGGAACACAGGCAGTACACTACTCCAGGAGGAGTTGACCCATTGCCAAGGTGTCTGAGGAGAGCAGGAGGGAGCCTTAAATACTGAGCAGACTCTGACATCATCAGGAGGTGCCTAAGCTGGATTCCCATCACTGACCCTTTAAGAGACCAGCAATCGTCATGCGCACACTCCTAGGGAAGCATGTCCTGCCGCGACATCTGGAGAGAGACGCTGGTGTCAGAGGACCGCTGTGCGCAACAGTACCCCCTCCTCTAAATCCCCCCTTGAGGGTTTGGGTCTCCTGGGGTGCATGATGTTGAATTCATGTAAGAGATTTTTATCCAGGTTGTTAGAGGCTGGCTCCCACGTGTTCTTCTCTGGTTCATATCCCTCCCAGGAAAGGAGATACTCACATCGCTTGCTGCGCTCACATCCAAGACCTCTCTTACTTGATACATGGTATCATATTCCGAGGCAGATTAGCTATGGCTATAGCATCTTCCTGGAGGGCCATGAGAGTATCTGGGATTTCAGGAGTGAGATGTGGAAGGAGTTGTAAATTATCAAAGATGCGGGTAACCGAAGTTGATAGGTTACTGGCCCAAGCTGTCGCAGCACTGTAAATGGCCAGAGGTACTGGGGAGCGAGTCACATGGAAGGAATGCGAAGCTTGATATACTGTATACTTAGACATACCTTCTCCCCTGGTTTAAACTGTGGTGCAGACCTCCGATGAAGATCAGTGAACCTTTTGGCTCTTAAGCTTACTTTCCAGCGCATTTGCTGAGTATGACTCCGGAGCTTTTGGAGGACTTTCGCAGTCAGTTAAGCCGCCAGTGATGAAACTATTAGGGGGAGAGGTAGAGGAGGTAACAGCTGTCTACCATATACATTTTAAAAGAGCAAGGAGCCCATGGTGGCACATGGGTGAGAGTTGTGGGAGAATTCCACCCACGGAAGCAGAGATGCCCAGTAATCCTTGCAGGCTTTGATATAAGCCTGTAGGAAATTCTTCAACATCCGATTTTTCCATTCAGACTGTCCATTCACTTGAGGGTGGTAGGTCATTGTGAAGTCTAATATGATGCTGAATTTCTTGCACAGTAACCACCAATAATGAGCAGTGAACTAGGTACCTCAATCTGAGACAATGTGTCTGGGTAGCCCATGTGTTATGCTTACCAGCCACAGGAGACTGCAACCGGTAGCCCTACCTCCGGCCCCGGGAACTTGGAGCATCTCTACCAAACCCAATGGCTTAATGCCCAATAGGCCCGCTGGTCCCTATTCTTTGTTCGTTTCAACTTCGAACTCAGATACAGACCTGCAGCCAAGAATGTTCAAGCGGGCGCCCTTTCCCGCTCGTTTATGACTCAAGACTTCTTGGAATCGCTCTGACACATCCTTGCTTTGTTCCTGGTCTTCAGCTCCACTCCTGGGTCCAGCTCCATTTACAGTTTCCACTCTGCCTGGTAAATGCCCAACGTGCAGGGAATGGCAGCTGTTTCAGGCAGAGACATCGGCTCTGGACCGTCTGGCCACAGAATGGGAAAAAATCTTTAGCAAATCAGGCCCTAGGTTTGTACCTGAAGAAATGGAGGGTGAAATCCAAGATTACAAGGAGCATTAGAGGGATTTGAGCCTTAAGAGTCATCTTGCCAGGGTGTGTATGTAGAGAGATGGACTACTGTCCTCTTCTGGGAACCCAAGACCAGGACAGGGAGACGTGCTGTTTCATAGCAGTCAATTCCCCTTCCCAGGCCTGCCGCTAACATCATCAAGCAACATCTGAGGTCCATATCAAGTGCAGTCTCGTGAGAGAGTTCGGGGATGTGTGAAGAGATGGACTGCTGCCTTCCTTTGGGAACCTAAGGCCAGGACAGGAAGACTCGCACAGAATGGGGAAAAAGCTTTAGTAAGCCACTTTTTTTTTTTTTTTAAAGGTAAATGTTACTAATTGCTATTTTTATTATAAACTCCGATTTTCTTAAACAACCATGAGATTAAGGAACATTTTAAGACTATTATTACAATGCATTTTAGCTTTACCTATAATCTTAAATAGCTATACCTCAGGTAAAATGCCCTAAGCTATATGCCTTTGCAGGTAACAAAACTCAGGTATGCCTAAGTTGATAACAAAAGATGGAATGGTTCAAACTGCTATGTCAAGGTGGTCTTACAATATTTCTTGTATGAGGCAGGTAAATATAGGACTCCTGAGAGTTTAGCTTTTCTCTGCTAATCTGCGTGTCCTGTTACAGGAGATGGCACTGTATGAACCAGCAACACTGAGCTCTTCATCTTTATTAATCAATGCAGTTATTATATATGCAGAAGTCTGAAAGAATGGCAACTGAAGGTGTTTTGGGACTCCACATGTACAGTAACCCCCCACCCTCAAAAAAATCTCAGAAATGTTTATACAGAACTATTCCTGTTATTTTATATCTCCCAGAAACTTCTAAAATGCAAAATACTGAAAAAGAAACAAAGGATCTATTCTGTGTAAAAACAGACAGACTGAGAAGCCAGAAGAGGAAGCTGGATACAAAGCAGTATTGTAATAGCCTGTTTTTCAAACTTACCATTGGTTGACAGAAGGGAATGAGCTGCATTCTGCTTTGGTAGCCATTTAATCTTGTTAATTTTCTCCTCTATTTCCAAACTCTTCAGATAATCAAATTCAGGCTCATGACTCTGGAAAGTGCTGTAAACATTGTACTCGCCCTGATTGCAAGGCTCATTCTTGCTCTGTGAAGGATATTAAAAAAACAAAAAATGTTCTGGATGGCTAACAAAATTTTACAATCTGCTTTTGCTATAAAACTTTTCAGTATTATTACATGTTTTATAAGGTACTTCTAATGCACTTTGTAGACACTGAACACCTTAATAATTATGAATTACAAAAACATTTTGCTGTTATAAAGAACTATGGAGGTGGAAGGGCAGCACACCAGCTTGGAGCCTTTAAATCAGGAAGCTTTTGGCTATATACAATCAATTTCTCATTATGCAACATGGTATGGGCAGGATGATTTTGCAGACTCAGGACAACAGAGTGTAGGCCCATAATGCCTTTGGTCAATCTATGGTATCCAGCAGATTTGCAGGGGCTACCACTTTGACCTATAACCAGTTCCATTTCATTTAACAGACCCACAGCAGAACTCTGCATTTTTGCAGGTTGCTATAGGTGGTCATCTACCAGTTCTATAAAGCCTGTATATTTGTTACTGTATATTTTAAGACAAGTGCTTCAGCTTAATTCCAAGCAAACTGATTGGTTTGAACAGAGAGGGTAATTTTCAAAGGCACTTTCTTTGGTAAAACAGCGTTTTACCCACAGAAATGACCTTTTACAGAATTGCCCGCCCATTAAGTGAGTAAATTTACGTGCATACGTCCTATTCACACGTAAGTTTACCTAAACTGAGTGGAGCTAGGGAAGGGTTTGGACTTCCGCACACTCTTTTGGATTTTCAATAGTATGCGTATACATTTTCCTAAAAATTTTCCACACACAACAGTATTAGTAATTGTGTGCATGTAAATTTGCTGGGGCAATTTTCAAAGCAGATTTATGTGCGCATGACCGCTTTGAAAATCGGTGTAACTTTTATGTGTGTTTTTGCCACTTAATTTATGAGAACTGTTTATAAATATCCTTATATTGTACTTATTTTCCAGATGCAGCAAGCTACTATAAACCAGGTTCCTGCCCCCCACGAGCTTATCATGTGTTGGAGCCTTCCAATGTGGACTAAGCTGTATCTGAATCTGAGTGATGTGTTTTGGACCTGTCAAAAAGGGATTTTCAACCATGTAGAGACTGCAAGCCACCACAGCCAAGATGAAGGAATATAAAAATATATCAAAAACTTCTGTGTGCTCTACTGTGAATGACAAATGATCTGCAAGAACCAGCATCCAGCACTCACAGTGTTAATAAACTGGAAAAAGGGCTTTACTGTTTAGCCTGCCCAGATAACAGGAGGAAGCCAAAGGAATGGCAGAGACCATTTAAGGTAGAAAAGGCGCAATGTGGCTGGCTCTGCTGGTGTAAGGGATAGGGGGTGGCCAGGAGTTGAAGCCAGGAGCCAGGAAGAGAGGAGTGCATCTGGCAGCCCTACAATCCTTTAAAGCTAGTCATCGAGAGGGCGAGGCAGATGTCTGCACTCTAAGGAAATAGAGAGAAAGATAGCTGTTTTTGTTTCACTGCCAAGCTACATCTAAAATCCCAACAAGGGACAGAGGAGCCAGGAGCTGAAAGACTTCCTTTCCAGAGATATCCAGGCCCAGGAGCACATGGCTAGATCACCCTCCTAAGAGACTGAGTTAAATAATAAAAACTTTGTTCAAAGCGTATCTTAGCAGAGGAGAGTGAGAAGGTTTATTTCCTTGCCTTTTGCCACAAGTTCAGTATTTCATCTTAACTGCTTCAGCCTTTTATCCTAAGTCAAGCATAAACCCTTCCTGCCAGGTAAAGCCTTATGAGATACTGCTGGGACAGAGAAGATGGACTGTGATCTTTCTGTAAGAGACTGAACCAATGCCAGTTTAGTTTAGTACCAAGTAAACTATTTAGTACCAAGTAAACTATTTGGGAAAGCTCCCCAGGAGAGAGAGATCTTTCACACACTGCACTGCTCATCTATTTGGTTTGTCATCTAACCAGCTCCACTATCAAGAGGGACTTCTTCATTTTCTTGCTTTTTTTCCCATCCAATTTTGTGTTTGGGACAGGGTGTGCTCTTTACAAACTGGTGACATTGGGGTCGATCTTTCCCCCCCACACATTTTGAGTACTCAGGAGGAAAGACCATTTTTGAAAGTTGTGTACTTCACTGGTTTCCCCCTCCCCTCCCTCATTAGTGTTTTTTGTTGTTTTTTTTTTACTGTCCATATGAATATTTTGGTTGCTATAGCTAACAGGTCATACCTAGTGTTATTTCTGCATTGCTCGATTTAAAATAATAAAACTGCAAGTTTATATTATACTTCACTGCTGTACTTTTCTTGTTTAATGTTCTAGTTGGATTTACTGTCTACTTACACAATACTAATAAAAGGGTTAATTACTGTTCTATTCTGGTGTGATGATTTTAACTGGTCTGTGGTGCCACAAGTGAGAGATTGTTTGAGAAGGACACAGAATTGTGGTATTGAGATAACTGGGACCCTGTCTCATCCACCATCTTAACCAAGGTGGATCCAGGCTGCTGACACAAATCCTTAAAAAGGAGATATAGCAGCTTTTAAACTACAACAAAGGGGAAAGCCGACAGTCGCTCAGCAGTGCATGGTTCAGAGGGAGGTATCTTTAAAGGAAACTAATGACGCATTAGAATTAGGGCATCCCGACAGAGAGGTTCCAATAATAAGAAAAGTAGTCCAAATGCCTGTAATTAAAAACTCACCTGAGCTAAAAGATTCCAATTTATCCCTATCAATTAAAAAGCAGAATGAAAATACAAACAGAAAACAAACTTTGAAATGTTTGTATGCTAATGCCAGAAGTCTAAGAAGTAAAATGGGAGAATTAGAATGTATAGCAGTGAATGATGACATAGACTTAATTGGCATCTCCCAGACATGGTGGAAGGAGGAAAACCAATGGGACAGTGCTAAACTGGGGTACAAATTATATCAAACAATCAACAGAAGCAAACCTTGCACATAAGCAAGTATTCATCTAGACAGGTACAGGACAGAAAATGAAGTTCCATTCAAAATTCAAACGTGTATTTATTATATAACTGAATTTTCATAGTTCATTCAATACGGCAACTCCTTCAGGTAAACAAAGAATATTTTAAATACTTGTCCCCCGACACGGTCCGTGTTTCGTGTGAACTGCATCAGGAGGGACCGCAGTATATTATGATCTACAATAAAACGATACATATCAAGAATGGAACAAAATAGGCTGCAAGAAATATATATATACAGATGTAACTTAACAGGTACATACCTTTAAAGAGATCACAGGAGCGCGAGCGCCCTATAGCAATGACAGCCATTTAAAAGGAAAAAAGGCGCGAAAGGAAAACCTCTCGCGAGAAGCTGGAGAACGCCGGAGCGCACAGCCACACACATGTCGAATTAATAGACTATTAATAAAATTGGTATCATTCGATCTCCTTGTTTAAGCCATTGGGGAAAACTGAATCCAATGTGAAAATCCAGCGCTGCTCTCTCCGTCCTAGCATCCCGGAAAAGTCTCCCCCTCGTTGGGGACATGCGACCACCTCCAGGACCAGGAAGGAGAGAGCATCGATGGAATGGCCAGCCTGGATCCAGTGTGATACAAGAGGCTCGTCAATCCTGGAGGATCTGATATTACAGCAATGCTCTATAATCCTTGTTTTTATCATACGCGAGTATTTAAGCTGTTTTCCAATACTGACTGTACAACTAGAGGGGTGGTCTACGTGGTTAAATGTCCTTGTCCTTTGTTATACGTGGGTAAAACCTCACGTATGATAAAAACAAGGATTATAGAGCATTGCTGTAATATCAGATCCTCCAGGATTGACGAGCCTCTTGTATCACACTGGCTCCAGGCTGGCCATTCCATCGATGCTCTCTCCTTCCTGGTCCTGGAGGTGGTCGCATGTCCCCAACGAGGGGGAGACTTTTCCGGGATGCTAGGACGGAGAGAGCAGCGCTGGATTTTCACATTGGATTCAGTTTTCCCCAATGGCTTAAACAAGGAGATCGAATGGTACCAATTTTATTAATAGTCTATTAATTCGACATGTGTGTGGCTGTGCGCTCCGGCGTTCTCCAGCTTCTCGCGAGAGGTTTTCCTTTCGCGCCTTTTTTCCTTTTAAATGGCTGTCATTGCTATAGGGCGCTCGCGCTCCTGTGATCTCTTTAAAGGTATGTACCTGTTACGTTACATCTGTATATATATATTTCTTGCAGCCTATTTTGTTCCATTCTTGATATGTATCGTTTTATTGTAGATCATAATATACTGCGGTCCCTCCTGATGCAGTTCACACGAAACACGGACCGTGTCGGGGGACAAGTATTTAAAATATTCTTTGTTTACCTGAAGGAGTTGCCGTATTGAATGAACTATGAAAATTCAGTTATATAATAAATACACGTTTGAATTTTGAATGGAACTTCATTTTCTGTCCTGCACCTGTCTAGATGAGTACAAATTATATCCCAATGACAGAGAGGAGCATCTGGGAGATGGTGTGATGCTTTATGTCCAGGATGGCATAGAGTCCAGCAGGATAAAGATCCTACATGAGACTAAATGCACAATCAAATCTTTATGGGAAGAAATCCCTTGTGTGTTAGGGAAGAGTATAGTGATAGGAGTATACTACCATCTACCTGGCCAAGATGGTGAGATTGCCAGTGAAATGCTAAGAAAAATTAGGGAAGCTAACCAAACTGGTAGTGCAGTAATAATGGGAGATTTCAATTGATAAACATAACATCAGGAGATGCTAGAGAGATAAAGTTCCTGGATGGAATAAATGATAGTTTTATGGAGCAATTGGTTCAGGAACAGACTAGAGAGGGAGCAATTTAAGATCTAATTCTCAGTGGAGTGTTGCGGTTCTGACCGCGAGCACCGCAGCCAGGCCCTTACCTCCAGGCTCCCGGACTTGCTCCCGCTTCCAGTGGTATGGGTTGCGGCCTGTTTGGTGGCGTCCCCGCTGGGACTGCGCCACTGCGAGCCCTCCCTTGTACGCCTGGCTCCTAGGTGTGCGCGCGCGCCACTTGGGCATTTTCTAGGCCGTTTCCTGCCAGTGGTGACTCCGCCCAACTCCTGACGTCAGATGCCACGGCCTTCATAAGCCGGCCGCGGCCATCCAGTCTTTGCCTTGCAACTGCTTAGCCTTCCGGTTTCCTGTTGCGCTGTGCCCCGGAGTGACTCGCGTTGCTTCACCGCTCCGTTCCTGCTACAGTACCTGCCTGGTTCCTGCCCACCTGCTACAGTACCTGCTTGGTTCCCGCCCGTCTGCTACAGTGCTTGCTTGGTTCCCGCCTGCCTGCTACAGTTCCTGCCTGCTTCCAGTACCCGAGTCTTGCTACAGTTCCTACCTGGTTCCAGTACCCGAGTCTTGCTACAGTTCCTGCCTGGTTCCAATACCCGAATCCTGCTACAGTTCCTGCCTGGTTCCAGTACCCGAGTCTTGCTACGTTCCTGCCTGGTTCCAGAACCCAAGCCCAGTTACAGTATTGTTACTGTCCTAGTCTGGTTCCAGTTACCTGTCCTGATCCATGACCCGCCTAAGTCCCAGCGGCCGGGCCCCTACTGGATCCTCCCGGGGGGCTTCGGCTTCCAAGTGTGAAGCCACCTAAGTCCCAGCGGTTGGGCTCCTCCCGGGGGAGTACCAGCTTCCAGGGTGAAGAGCATCTATGTCCTGCCTGAACATCTGCCTTCCGGCCTGCTATTCATTAGAGACATTGACCACCTTTCCCAGTCTCCAGCAGGTCGGCCCAAGGGTCCACTAAACAGAGACTCCCATAACAGACTGCAAGGCTATGGACTCGGCGGATGCACCCGCTCCCTCGGATCTGCCCGGGATGGCCCGGCAGATGCTACAGCACTAGAGCTGCATAGATACCTTGGGAGCCATGGTGGAACGGCTATCCTCGTGCCTGGAGTTCTTGCCTTCCGCTGGCAGGGCCCCCGAGGGTCACAGTTCCTCTGTGACTCAGCTACCGGCACCCTCTCGTTACGCTGGTGATTTAAGAACCTGCTGCGGCTTCTTGAACCAGTGTTTTGTACGGTTCTCCTTGTTGCCTCGGCAGTTTCCCTCGGATGCGGTGAAAGTGGCATATATCCTGTCCCTGCTTGATGGGAAAGCCTTAATCTGGGCTTCTCCCCTCTGGGAAAACAATGATTCTTCGCTAACGGACTTACAACAGTTCATCACAAACTTTCGCCAGGCCTTTGATGAGCCCGCCCGAGTAGCCACAGCTACGTCTGACCTGCTGCAACTTCATCAGGGGGCTCGCTCCTTGGCAGATTATGCAATGGAGTTTTGGACTTTAGCCCAAGAAGTAGGTTGGCAAGATGGTAGTCTTAAGGTCATCTTCCTGGAAGGCCTGTCTGGATGCATAAAGGATGAAATTGCTGCTCGAGATCTGCGGAGGACCTCAACGCCTTGATTGAGATGGCTGCCCGCATTGACCGCCGCCTACAACAACGGGCCAAGGACCAACACTGCTCTCGCCATAGTCTGGCTCATTTGCCGAGACCTGTGCCCTCGCCCAAGATTTCTCGTCCAGACGCTCCCACCTGCAAACCTATGCAGCTGGAACGGGCCCAGCTTTCTGCTGAAGAAAGGCAACGTCGCCGTTCGTTGAAGTTGTACTTGTATTGTGGCCAGAAGTGCGGAAAATGCCAGCCTAGGAGGTCGGGAGGAGCTCCTCCTAGGCTGTGCTACAGCTCCTCAATGTACTGTCCCTGTTACCTTGGAATACCCCGGAGGCTCCTTTGAGACGATGGCATTCCTGGATTCCGGAGCCGGAGGTAATTTTATCCTGCAGGACTTAATCTTCCAGTTGCGAATCCCTACGCATAGACGGGAGGTCCCGTTTCGAATTACCTCTATCCAGGGGACGCTTCTTCCAGGACCTGTCCAGATGTCCACAGCACCCATTACGGTCCGCACCGGGGCGATCCATTCGGAGGAGATAGCCTTCCTAGTGTTGGAGAAGGCTGTCCACCCTGTGGTGCTAGGGTTGCCGTGGTTACAGAAACACTCGCCCACGATTCAGTGGGATATGCTACAGATTGTCAAATGGAGTCCTTTTTGCCTAGCTAACTGTATGAAAGTGCCTAAGACTCCTGCACTTCCCTTGATGCACTCAGCCGTGGGTCCTCCTGCACCTTATGAGGACTTTAAGGATGTATTCTCCAAGACCAAGGCGGAGATCCTTCCGCAGCATCGACTGTATGACTGTGCTATAGACTTGCTACCTGGTACTATGCCCCCCGAGGAAGGGTTTATCCCTTATCCATACCTGAGACCCGGGCCATGTCTGGGTGCATTGTGGAGAATATGGCCAAGGGCTTTATCCGCCCGTCCAAGTCGCCTGCAGGGGCAGGTTTCTTTTTTGTCAGCAAGAAAGACGGCTCACTGAGGCTGTGCATAGACTATCGAGGCCTAAATTCTATTAGCAAGTGAGACCGCTACTCGCTCCCGTTAATCCCGGAGCTCTTTGATTGGCTTCAAGGAGTGAAGATTTTCACAAAGTTGGACTTGCGAGGAGCGTACAATTTAGTCAGAATCCGTCCCAGAGATGAGTGGAAAACCGTGTTTAATACCTGAGACGGGCATTACGAGTACCTCGTGATGCCTTTCGGCTTATATAATGCCCCGGTGGTGTTCCAGCACCTGATGAATGAGGTGTTGCGGGACCTTCTGAACACCTGCATAATTGCTTACCTCGACGATGTGTTAATCTACTCCCAGGATCTGTCATCACACCGTCAGCATGTCCGTCAAGTGCTCCAGATACTTAGGGAGCATGGTCTGTACGCGAAGCTGGAAAAATGTAGCTTTGAGAAGACGTCCCTGTCATTCCTAAGCTACATAGTCTCTGCAGCTGGCTTTCGAATGGATCCTGAGAAAGTGGCGTCTATTAAGAATTGGCCCTGGACAAGGGGTCTTAAAGCGTTGCAACGCTTCCTCGGCTTTTCCAATTTCTACTGTCACTTTATTCCCAATTACTCTCGTATTGTGGCACCGTTAACTGCTCTCACCCGAAAGGGGGCTAACGTGGTGGATTGGTCTGCTTCTGCCTGTCAAGCTTTTGAGGCCCTTAAAGAAGCCTTCCTGTTAGACACCTGCCTTCGCCATCCGGATCCCAGTCGGCCCTTCGTGGTGGAAGTTGATGCCTCCAATGTGGCCGTGGGAGCCGTACTGAGTCAGTACTCTGATTCTGGACAGCTGTTGCCCTGTTCATACTTCTCAAGGAAATTCTCCCCAGCAGAGAGCAACTACTGTGTTGGTGACAAAGAGTTGCTAGCCGTGAAACTTGCCCTGGAGGAATGGAGGCAGTGGTTGGAAGGAGCCAACCATCCGGTTACGATTTACACCGATCACAAAAACCTAGCATTCTTGAAGCAAGCCCAACGCCTGAATCCAAGACAAGCACGGTGGTCGCTGTTTCTTGACTGGTTTGACTTTACGTTACGCTACCGACCCGGCTCGAAGAATGTTCGAGCTGATGCGCTCTCGCGCTCCTCTGAGGTCAAAGAGACTCCTGATACACCCCAATATATTTTGGACCCTGAGAAAGTAAGTCTTGCTGTAACCTCAGTGGCCTCCCAAGAGAAGACCGTCGTTCCACGTCGCTCCCGGAGAGCAGTTCTCGCTTGGGCCCATGACTCCCTCACTGGGGGCCATGCTGGTTGGAAGGGGACTTTAGACTTGCTAAACTGTTTCTACTGGTGGCCAACGGTGAGACAGGACGTCCAAGCTTTTGTGGGCTCATGCCCTACCTGTGCTGTTCAAAAGCCGCTCATCGGGAAGCTCAGGGGCCTGTTGCAACCATTGCCCATCCCGGTGGAGCCTTGGACACACATCTCCACCGAATTTGTCGTGGACCTTCCTGCCTCAGGAGGTAATTCTGTCATTTGGGTAACAGTGGACCAATTTTCCAAGATGGCGCACTTTGTCCCTTTGCCTAAGCTACCTTCTGCAACTGACCTGGCCAGCCTGTTTGCCCAGCATATCTTTAGACTTCACGGTCTCCCGCAGGATATAGTCTCCGATCGAGGACCACAGTTTACAGCTCGTTATTGGAAAGCCCTATGCAAACGCTTCAATGTGCAACTTAGTCTTTTGTCAGCATTCCATCCTCAAAGTAATGGGCAAACGGAACGAACCAATCGAACCTTGAAGACTTTTCTTCATGCCTTCGTGAACAAACGACAAGATAATTGGGCTAAGCTATTCCCGTGGGTGGAGTTCTCGTATAATAATCACATGCATGCTGCTACTGGAAGTTCACCTTTCCTCGTTGTTTATGGGAAGCAACTTCGTCCGCCCTTACCTTCACCTGAACCTAGTGCACTCCCGGCAGTGCAACTCTCAGCTCACCAGCTTCGTTCCTTGTGGATCTCTACCCAGGAAAAGATCCGTAAAGCCGCCCTGACGGCTAAGAAGTAGGCAGATAGGCATTGTCAGCCAGCACCCATCTTCCTCCCAGGAGACCGTGTCTGGCTTAGTACCAGAAATATACAGCTACGTATCCCGACTAGAAGACTAGCTCCGAAATTCTGTGGGCCGTTTCGAGTCGCCGAATGAGTGGGAGCAGTCTCATACCGTCTGAGCCTACCCTCCTCCTTGCGCATACATGACGTGTTCCAAGTGTCATTGCTGAAGCCTCTTGTGTTATCCAGGTACCACTCCCAAGCTCCTGAACCATCGGATCCTTCAGTACCGAATGAGGTCACGTATCAAGTGAGTGAAGTTTGGATGTCCGGTTTCATCAACGCCGATGGGAATACTTGCTTGCCTGGGAGGGTTGCGGAACCGAGGATAATTCTTGGGAACCAGCCTGTAACATCCTCGACAAGGACTTATTACGGCAATTCCATCTGGACCACCCAAGTAAACCCGGACCGGCTAAGAGGGGGCGTAAGAGGGGAGGTACTGTTGTGGTTCTGGCCACGAGCACCGCGGCCAGGCCCTTACCTCCAGACTCCCGGACCTGCTCCTGCTTCCAGTGGTCTGGGTTGCGGCCTGTTTGGCGGCGTCCCTGCTGGGGCTGCACCGCTGCGAGCCCTCCCTTGGACGCCTGGCTCCTAGGTGCACGCGCACGCCACTTGGGCGCTTTTCTAGGCCGTTTCCCGCCAGAGGTGACTCCGCTCAACTCCTGACATCAGACGCCGCGGCCTTCATAAGCCGGCTGCGGCCATCCAGTCTTTGCCTTGCAACGGGTTAGCCTCCCGGTTTCCTGTTGCACTGTGCCCCGGAGTGACTCGCTTTGCTTCGTCGCTCCATTCCTGCTACAGTACCTGCTTGGTTCCTGCCCACCTGCTACAGTTCCTCCCTGGTTCCAGTACCCGAGTCTTGCCACAGTTCCTGCCTGGTTCCAGTACCCGAATCCTGCTACAATTCTTGCCTGGGTCCAGTACCCGAATCCTGCTACAGTTCCTGCCTGGTTCCAGAACCCGAGCCCAGTTACAGTATTGCTACTGTCCTAGTCTGGTCCCAGTTACCTGTCCTGATCCACAACCCACCTAAGTCCCAGCGGCCGGGCCCCTATGGGCTCCTCCCGGGGGGGCTTCGGCTTCCAAGTGTGAAGCCACCTAAGTCCCAGCGGTTGGGCTCCTCCCGAGGGAGTACCAGCTTCCAGGGTGAAGAGCATCTACGTCCTGCCTGAACATCTGCCTCCCGGCCTGCTATTCATTAGAGATATTGACCACATTTCCCAGTCTCCAGCAGGTCGGCCCAAGGGTCCACTAAACAGACTCCCATAACATGGAGTGCAAGATTTTGTGAAAGAGGTAAAGGTGGTGGGGCTGCTTGGCAATAGTGGTCACAATATGATCAATGGCTGTAGAGGCAAAAACTCACAGTAAAAACTTTTAAAAATATATCCAAAGCAGAAAGCCTGTGAGGGAGTCAGTTGGACGGTTAGATGATCGAGGGGTTGATGGGCACTTACAGAAGATAAGGCCATCGCGGAAAGATTAAACAATTTCTTTGTTTCAGTGTTTACTGAAGAGGATTTTGGGGGAAATACCAGTTTCGAAGAAGGTTTTCATGGGTAATGTTTCAGATGGACTGAACCAAATCACGGTAAACTAGAAGATGTGGTAGGCCAGATTGACAAACTGAAGAGTAGTAAATCACCTGGACCATATGGTATACACCCCAGGGATCTGAAGGAACTCAAAAATGAAATTTCAGATCTATTAGTAAAAATTTGTAACCTATCATTAAAATCATCCCTTGTACCTGAAGACTGGAGGGTAGCTAATGTAACCCCAATATTTAAAAAGGGCTCCAGGGGTGATCCGGGAAACTACAGACCAGTTAGCCTGACTTCAGAGCCAGGAAAAATAGTGGAAAGTGTTCTAAAGTTAAAAATCACAGAACATATAGAAAGACATGGTTTAATGGAACAAAGTCAGCATGGCTTTACCCAAGGCAAGTCTTGCCTCACAAATCTGCTTCACTTTTTTGAAGGGGTTAATAAACATGAGGATAAAAGTGAACCAGTAGATGTAGTATATTTGGAATTTCAGAAGGCATTTGACAAAGTTCTTCATGAGAGGCTTCTAAGAAAAGTAAAAATTCATGGGATAGGTGGCGATGTCCTTTCGTGAATTACAAACTGTTTAAAAGACAGGAAACAGAGTAGGATTAAATGGACAATTTTCTCAGTGGAGGGGTGGGCAGTGAGTGCCTCAGGGATCTGTACTGGGACCAGTGCTTTTCAATATATTTATAAATGATCTGGAAAGGAATACGATGAGTAGGGTAATCAAATTTGCAGATGATACAAAATTATTCAGAATAGTTAAATCACAAGCAGATTGTGATAAATTGCTGGAGGACCTTATGAGACTGGAAAATTGGGCATCCAAATGGCAGATGAAATTTAATGTGGATAAGTACAAGGTGATGCATATAGGGAAAAATACCCCATGCTCTAGTTACACGATGTTAGGTTACATATTAGGAGCTACCACCCAGGAAAGAGATCAAGGCGTCATAGAGGATAATACATTGAAATCATTAGCTCAGTGGCAGTGGCAATCAAAAAAGCAAACAGAATGTTAGGAATTATTAGAAAGGGAATGATGAATAAAACTGAAAATGTCATATTGCCTCTGTATCACTCCATGGTGAGACTGCACTTTGAATTCTGGTCACCACATCTCAAAAAAGATACAGTTGCAATGAAGAAGGTACAGAGAAGGGCGACCAAAATGATAAAGGGGATGGAACAGCTCCCCTATGAGGAAAGATTAAAGAGGTTAGGACTGTTCAGCTTGGAGAAGAGACAGCTGAGGGGGATATGATAGAAGTGTTTAAAATCATGAGAGGTCTTGAACGGGTAAATGTGAATTGGTTATTTACTTTCAGATATTAGAAGGACTAGGGGGCACTCCATGAAGTTAGCATGTAGCACATTTAATCAGAGAAAGTTCTTTTTCACTCAACGCACAATTAAACTCTGGAATTTGTTGCCAGGGGATGTGGTTAGTGCAGTTAGTGTAGCTGGGTTTAAAAAAAGTTTGGATAGGTTCTTGGAGAAGTTCATTACCTGCTATTAATCAAGTTGATTTAGAAAATAGCCACTGCAATTACTAGTATCAGTAGCATGGGATAGACTTAGTTTTTGGGTACTTGCCAGGTACTTGTAGCTTTAATTGGCCACTGCTGGTAACAGGGTGCTGGGCTTGATGGACCCTTGCTCTGTCTCAGTATGGCAATTTATGTTCTTACGAACCCAAAGATATTAGTAAATATAATTTCTCATGTGGTACTTCCCACCCCAAACATCGGTGTAATTCACAGTTCGGACCAAGGGAGGGGCCTCACAGAAATGACCTGTTTTAAAAACAGAACAGAATCTGCAAATTGTCCACATGCTTTGAATTTTTAAAAAAGTTCCTTTCAACCCCTTGCCTACTGAATAATATTGTATAATTATGCACACATCTAGATGATTACCATAAGGTATTATAAAGAAACAGAAGAAACAATCCCCATATTTGACACTATTTAGTCTGGATCAGAGGAAACCACTGATGTCTTAGAAATGGAGTCAGTTGAGGGCCTAGAAGAGAACCTGGGTATTATCACATCTCCAGCTTCAGAGGGAGCAGCTGAGTAGTCCCCTATACACAGTTTCTCTCTCTTAGTTTTGGCCTTGTTTATTTGACAGCTTTGGAGCAAGATTTTTTATGTTACTATTTTATAGGATTGAGCAGAAGTGGAATTTCTTGGATGTGTAATAACATACAGGTCGATACTGTAACGTGCGGTTGAAGATTTCACGTCTGTAACGTGCTGGGAGTGCACAATTCGGACACGTAAGGCGATCCAGCGATACAGTCTCCAGTTTCACGCGTCCTTAGCGCTTCTTAAAACAGACGCATAACCCTTTCCGCACGCAGCATGTATATGATATGTAAATGAACGAATTAGCTGTATAATGAAGGAATTAGCTATTCCCCTCCGATACTGTAACGCGCGCCCCGACTATCGCTGCCATTTTGCCCCGCGTTTAACCTGCTAACTTACCGCCTACCCTTACCCCTGCGTTAGAGGCAGAGGCAGGGGTAAGGGTAGGCAGCAAGCTTTCCCCCAGCCCCCTCTCACCTGCCCTGGCCGCGTCCATGGATGCTGGCCTCCGGGGCAGCCCCAGTCCTCCCCCCTCCTCCCGAAGAAAAAAAAAAGTTGCGAGAGAGAGAGAGAGGGGAGAGGACGCCAATCCTACGCTTGGCGACTTACTTTTGCAGCCCCCCCTCCTCCAGACATCGTGGCTTCCCCCGTGCCAGTTCCCCCTCCCCTCCTCCCGAAGCAGGGCGCGAAAAGCAGCCTTGCTCCGGGAGGAGGGAAGAAGGGACTGGCAGTGTAAAGCGGCGAAGCGACTTACTTTTTGCAGCCCCTTCCGGACATCGGACGACCTCTCCTGCCTCCAGCTGCTCGCGAAGATGGACGCCTGCACGGCCGCTGAAGACGTGACGTCACGACATTTGGCGTCAGGCATGTGACATCACGTCTTCAGCGGCCGTGCAGGCATCCATCTTCGCGAGCAGCAGGAGGCAGGAGAGGTCGTCCGATGTCCGGAAGGGGCTGCAAAAAGTAAGTCGCTTCGCCGCTTTACACTGCCAGTCCCTTCTTCCCTCCTCCCGGAGCAAGGCACGACCTCTCCTGCTGCTTGCGAAGATGGACGCCTGCACGGCCGCTAAAGACGTGACGTCACGTCTTCAGCGGCCGTGCAGGCGTCCATCTTCGCGAGCAGCTGGAGGCAGGAGAGGTCGTCCGATGTCCGGAGGGGGCTGCAAAAGTAAGTCGCTTCGCGCTTTTCGCGCCCTGCTTCGGGAGGAGGAGAAGGGGAACTGGCACGGGGGAAGCCACGATGTCCGGAGGGGGGCTGCAAAAGTAAGTCGCCGAGCGTAGGATTTCCGTCCTCTCCCCTCTCTCTCTCGCAACTTTTTTTTTCACTTTTTTTTTGCTTCGGGAGGAGGGGAGAGGGGACGGCAATCTCGACTTCCTGGTATCTGTCATTTCAAATGACATTTGAAATGACAGATACCAGCGTGGCCGTGAAGCGTTAGGCCCGAGCACCCAGGTTACTGTATAGGCGCTCTACACAGTAAAATGGGTGGCGCGGGCCTAACGCTTCCCTAACACTTCGCAGACGCGGCATGCATTTGCATGCAATTAGAAGAGAGTATCGAGCGGTAGGTGAAGAGAACTGTGCGTGCGGGGAACGAGGGTGCGCCAGGAACTGCCGCACTCTTTCTACCGCGGCCTTAGAGTATCGACCTGATTGTTTGTAATGCCGTCTGTTTCCAACTCCCAAGTTATGGAGCGGGTCAGTTCAAAATGCAGAATTTATATATCTTAATGTGTATATGTGAAGGAACATTTTTAGATATGTGTTTCAGCCTTTCATTCCCCTAGTGAGAATGGGAGATATGATTAAGTGTATTTGGGACGCTTTTTGTATATTTTTTTTTTTATTATTATTATGCTGAGAGCCCCCGTTATCCCAAGATTCCGCAGCCTTGCTAAGCGCCACAACATTCAGCTCTTGACGCACCATTGGCCAGTTGTGGCTGGGGACTCCCTCGGCAGTGGGATGGTGTATTTCCCCTCGCCCTCCCTCCCTTCACTGAAGAGATGGTGGGGATGGTGCGCATTGCTATTCTCTCTCCCTCCTCAGAAGAAAAACATTGGTGGCAGAGTATGGCATAATCCCCACCCCAACTCCGATCCCATTCCCCTCACTCACCCTTATCCTTAGTGAAGCAGGAGAAGGAGGAAAGCAGCCTTGCAGTGCCTCTGGCATATCCAATCTCTCCCTAGCAAGGCCCGAATGGCTCGCCTTGAACCACATGTTTGAAGCGTGACACTCTGGCCCCACAGCAGGGAGGAGGAGGATATGCCAGAGGCCCTGCAAGGCTACTGCACTTTTCCTCGTCATTTTTTGCCAAAGGAACAGATGAATGAGGGATCCAGAGGGGGCAGCGAGCTAGTGAATTGGTGATTGTGGGGGGAGGTGGAGACGGAAGGGAGTGACCAGAGGATAATGGGGGGGGGGGGGGGGGACAGGGGGAGAGAGTGATTTGGGAATCGCAGAAGGGAAGGTAGGGAATGAGTGAAAAAGGAATCGGAAGAAGGGAGGGAGGGAGAGAGTGAATCAGGACTTGGGGAGAGGGAAGGAGTGAACCATGGATCAGTTGGAGGGAGGGAGTAAATGTATTTGGGATTGTGGGGAGAGTGAGTGAATTGTGAATCAGGGAAGGAAGGAATTGAACTGAGGATTGGGGGGGAGAAAGAGTGAGTGAGTGAATTGTGGATCAGTTGGAGGGAGGGAGTGCAATGGGGATCAGGGGAATGGGAGGGAGTGAACTGGGTTTCATTGGAGGACTATATGGGTGGGTGGAGAGTGAATCAGTATTTGAGGGGTTCGAGGAGAGGGAGGGAACAGGGTGAATGTGGTGCTCTTAGGGAGAAAGGGGATCAAAGGGGCTTTGGAAAGGGGATAAGGGAAAGAGGAGATAGGGTGTGATGGGGGGGCCTCTGTCTTCCTTCTTTCTTTCTCTAACCCATCCCAATCTTCCCCATCCCTAATCCTCCTCCTTTTCACATCCCATTTTTTTTCTCATAATCTTTCGCTCCAGTCCTTAATAATCCTTTTCTTCCCAACTCCTGATCCCTCCCTCCTCCTCTCCTCAGTTCTCATTCCTTTTTCTTATCCTCCCTGAAATCCCTCATCCTTTCCTCTCTGTGCCTCTGTCCTCCTCCATTCCTTATTACTCTAACCCTCCTGCTTAAGATTGCTTCTTCATTTCCCTCCTCTGCAATCTCCTCTTCCCACTCCCAGGTCTCTTCCCCTCCGTTCTCTTCAGTCCCAGTCACTAAGATTCTTTTTCCTCTAATAAAGAGCCAAATAAATTAACTTGACACAGAAATGTCAGAAAATAACTATTTTTATAAAGTAAGAAAATATTTCAATTGCAAATAAATGCAAAATTATACAAATCCGACACATAATTGCTTCAGAATTTTGAAAAATCTGCCAGAATTTACCAACTCTGGCAGCAGAATCTTAAAAACTTTGCTCCTGGGCTCCGATAATGTCCTATATTTCCAGATGTGAAGGTTGGATGTGGGTAAAGAAAATTCCCCAAATCTGCTTGTATGTAGGAATTTTTAATTCCAGAAAAGGGAAAGTTTTCCTTAAGAATTTTTTTTTTTAGGAGGGGAGGATAGAGAAAGAAAGGGTAGCAGGAGGTCACCACTGAATGCACAGATCAGCAATTTATCTGTAAACATACCTCAGGTTCCCTTTGGAATATAACAACCCGACCTCCTTTGTCCCCGGTAGCCAGCAGTTCTCCAGTATGGTTGAACTCAACAGTAGAAATGATATCAGCTGAAAAAGAAAGAAAGCCTTAGAACAAGACATGCATGAGCATAAGAAGTCAGTGTCAGGTTCTAAGAAAAAAAAACAACCCTGTAGTAGTTCAAAGCTGATTAAAGTCTACATTTTGCATGCAAGCAGACCTAGGAATTTCCAAAAATAAAAAATGGAGGGGGGGTTAAATGATAAATATGTGGTTAATAGCTAAAAGCTGTTTGATAAGATTCAAGGGGACGTTAATTCTGGGCTACGCTGTAACACTTACTCATTCCAATTACCTCTATTAGATTTTGGAGGGACAGAAGACATGTATGTGTATACGTTTCTTGTAGCTAATTCAATGGTCTGCCTCATTTTGGCACACCATATGGACCAAATATCTCAATAGGCACTCACTGGGGGTTTAAAGTGGGCAGGTTAGCTTTTTATTTTGAGAATTATAAACAAAGTGCTACCAACATTAACTGGGAATTCATGGTAGGTTTGGGGGGAGCCCCATGCTTCAGCACCATGTCAGCCCTCCTCCTACACCAGCGTGAACCTCTCCCTCCATCCACTTAGGGCAGGAGGGAAGGCACTAAGATCCCAAGCCTAGGGGTGTGTGAGGTGTAATTGCAGCCCCACAATGTGCTACCACATAAGCTGATATGAAAATAAATTAGTGTTCACAACATTTATTAGATCAGCCCAGCCATTACATAAACATTCAACATGAGGTGACAGAAATATAAAGTTCTTTACAAGAAAGGCAAAAGAACAACTGTATAGTGCAAGGTCAGGGAATACAGAATATTCACCTGCTTAAATAGGAAAAAGGAAAGCAAGAAGAAAAGATGCAACAAGCTGTTCATTCAGTCTCACCAACACATAAGCTAATAAAGATGTGACGGACTGTGAAATCTGAAACCCTTTTGCATTCAACTCATAATGAAGGGCTGACTGGGGTATCAATGCTATAAACTAGCGAGTAAGCCTATGGACTTAAATGTGAAACAATGGGCTCTATATTCACACCACAAGACACAAGTCACTGCTAGGCGCACCTAGTATTAAGCCCTACACGATGCAAAAGCACCAAAGAAAAGGTTAGATGATGGACTGGCACCAAGCTAACCGGTGCCCTGGACAGTCTAGCATGGGAGATCCCTCTTCAAAATTGCAGCATCCTCCTGGGGTGAGGGAGGGATCACGTCCAACGTTTGGAGAGGAGATGGCACAATGCCACGGCCGGCCGGCCTGCTTCCGTATGACGCTGTGGTTTATGATGGCCACAGCAGCAATAGCAGGAAGCTAGCGGCACCATGTCCTTGTGCCATCTCCGCTTGCTGCCACCCCCAGCCTAGCACCCACGCTGCTCGCCCCTTCCAACAGACCTTCAGGTCGATCCAGTAAAGTGTGCTCCATCGGAGCGCACTGTCACCCTGCTCTGGACGCGTGTTTTCCCTTACCCCTTATTCAGTAAGGGGAGGAAAACACGCGGCCCACCCGCGGCACCTAATAGCGCCCTCAACATGCAAATGCATGTTGATGGCCCTATTAGGTATTCCCGAGCGATCCAGTAAGTAAAATGTGCAGCCAAGCCGCACATTTTACTCTAAGAAATTAGCGCCGCCCAAAGGTCGGCGCTAATTTCTTACGGCGCCAGGGAAGTGCACAGAAAAGCAGTAAAAACTGCTTTTCTGTGCACCCTCCGACTTAATATCATAGCGATATTAAGTCGGAGGTCCCCAAAAGTAAAAAAAAAAAAAAAAAATTTTTGAATTTGGCCCGCGGCTGTCGGGCCGAAAACCGGACGCTCAATTTTGCCGGCATCCGGTTTCCGAGCCCGTGGCTGTCAGCGGGCTCGAGAACCGACGCCGGCAAAATTGAGCGTCGGCTGTCAAAACCCGCTGACAGCCGCCGCTCCAGGCCAAAAGGAGGCGCTAGGGACACGCTAGTGTCCCTAGCGCCTCCTTTTCCTCGTTTGCACCGCGTCGCCTAATTTAAATACTGGATCGCGCGCACCGGCGAGGGGCCGGTGCGCACGCCGGGAGAGCGGGCGTTAGTCCGCTCTCCCACGGACTTTACTGGATCGGGCTGCTTGTTAGAAATGGCTGGTTTTTGTCCTATTAGAAGGAATACATGGTTTTTAATAAGAGCTCAACATAAGGGAGGAGGAATAGCCTAGTGGTTAGAGCAGTGGACTATGAACCAGGAGACCAGGGTTCAAGTCCTGCTGTTGCTCCTTGTGACCTTGGGCAAGTCACTTTACCCTCCATTGCCTCAGGTACAAACTTAGATTGTAAGCCCTCTGGGGATAGAGAAATACCTACAGTACCTGAATGTAAACCGGTGTGATATCTCAATTGAGATTGAATGTCGGTGTATAAAATAAATAAAAAGGAGGAGATTGGGTGAAAAAAAGGGCAACCACCACATCATTCATGCAGGGAGTGCTTTCATCCCTGCCACTCACCTCTGAGTCACTTAGAGGTCTGTATAGTAAATAGCAATCATACATGTACTTTAGTGCATTTCTGCTAATGGACATATAACATGACCCAATACAGAAAATATTTAAATAAGTGAATTCTATACAGAAAATGTGGTAATCTGTTCATTTAAAATCACCACAGGTTAGGGCAAAAAATTTAACTACAACTCACAGAGATGTAGTTAAGTTTTTCGTTAATGGCACAGTTAACGCAGGTGCATTAGTTAAAACAAAAACCCACTCTTAATACATGATGTGCTAAAGGCTTTCTTTCTTATAGTATATCATACATTAACTTTACTGCTAATGCATGAATTAAAACTGGTGTTACTCTGTACTAGCAGCTAATTGTAATGCACTTTAATGCACAGACTTCCTTAATCCTATTTCTAAGCACAATGATGAATATTTCAGCTGCTAGTGGTTATCATTAACTTCTAAATAAGCAACAGTATTTAAGTTTTATTATGAAGATCTCAACATCAAAAATCCTAAATGGTATTATTTAATTTGTATAAAAATGGAATTATCAGTGATTTTACAATGGTAGTCATTCATAATTCCATCTTGTTGTTCTTTAAAGGATAATTCTCATATTTTTTTTTCTCTGAATACATTTTGAACTACCTAAATTCCCTAGATCATGTTAAAATCGAATTTTAAGTGTGAACATTAGAAAGCTGTAACATTAGACCCCATAACTCTCAGAGCTAAAAACTGTTGCATAGCCAACTGAGTGTAGAAAATCCACCTTAAAAGAAAATAGAAGCCAGAAACATTAACATTGCAATGTAGTAGATGGTGGCAGATTAAGACCAATTTGCCCATCCGATCAGAATGGCTGTTTCTATTTCTCCAGTTGTACATAAGTTGAATCCCAGTTGTCATCTATACAATTCTGACCACCTGCAAGACATTGCTCCTTTCTCCAGCTCAGTTGTGTTGTCTTCCCTTTTTGGTCCTCTATTCTTCGGAGTAGATCAGCATATAAATGTCCATACTTAAATCAACCATACCCCATTTCATTTTTTTTTAATCCAGCCTGCCAGGGCTAGGCAGGCCAGAGTAAGGTAATCCCCCAGCAAGTGCAGTACAGGATTCAAGGGTTGAGTAGTGCAGGTTCTTCTGCCTGGCCGGCTGCCTCCCCCCTGGGGTTGAGCCTGCAGGTTCTGGCGGTCGGCAGGACTTCACCAGCAGGACACTTAAAGCAGAGGTTCAGGCAAGAACAAGGCAGGTTAAGATATGGGCAGGAAGGAAACAGGGTAGGCAAAAATACAGGAACAGGGAAACTAACGGCAGGGCAAGGCAAGGCAAGAACAAGGTGCAAAACAAGGGAAGGCACCCTCAAACATGACAGGTCACTGCAAGGAATAAGGCTAGGACACAAAGACAAGAAAGGCCACTGGGGGGAGGGCTAGGAAAAGCAAAGAACAAAATTGGAATGCACAGGCAGGAATAAAGTAAAACAAGGGCAGGACAAACCAGAACCAGACTGCAGGCCAAAACAGGGATCATACCAACAAAGATAAAACAGACAAGCTAGGCCTCTGGAAGACAGACAGGACACAGGCAAGGCAGAGAATATGCAGACAGGACAGGCCACCAGGAGGCCTAGACAGGACAAGGTAATTGCAAGGAGGGCCAAAGCAAGGAGCCAGGGCGACTCAGTGATGAGGCCCTGAGCTGAGACTGAGTGAGGGTTTTATAGGGCTGGCCTTGTTGCATCCTGCAGCCTTTAATGCGGAGGAGGGGCTGCCTAGCAATCAGTATCATTTCATAGCTTCTCAGCTATTAATCCAGAGCATGTTTAAATTCTGCTTTACTCCACCATCTGCTGGTAGGCTATCCTAGGCGTTTACCACCCTCTCAGGAAAAGCAAAGTTGCTTACATGTAACAGTTGTTCTCTGCCCTTCAGGAAAATGCACCCACAGAGATCCGCACCTTCTTTTCAGGCAAAAACTATACACATTATTGCCAACCTTGCCTAAACCCGTCCCAGGAACTCCTCCACAAAAATATGAGGAAAAGTACGCATGTTATAGAATAACGCACATATTTCTACCTACATACAGGGTGTGCAATTTTCAAAACGTCTTTTTACATGTGAAAATTGCCTGTATTTTTTATACATAATCAGGTGTATTTTCAAAAGGTTACTCGAACAAAAATGCCTACATACGCGCATTTGTGGGCCGGGAGAGAATAACCCAAAAAACATATGTAGATATCCTTGTGCACGTAAAAAATAAGAGGGAGGAAAGGGGGCGGGGTGTGGGCATTCCGGGGCGGGGCCTAGACTTACGGGCATAACTCCGTATTTTAAAAAACAGCTGACCATGGCGTGCGTCGGCTTGTTATTCGCATAAATTTACTGCTGCTTCTGATGAGGAGCAAATCTGTAGATCCCGAGTTTTTGGGGCTTGTCATAGAGCAGGAGCAGTCTAAGGCTTGCTAGAAGACAGAATTAAGGTCTGGACTCCAAATTTTCTCTTGCATAACTTTATTAGTTACACACAAAACAGGTTACAAGACTGCTTACCTTGCAGTGTCAACAAAAGAACTTCAGAGGGTCAGTTATGTTTAAGGAGCTGCGTTCTCCTCTCCCAGGTCCTGTCTTGCTCTCCTCTGAGCCTACGCTTTATCTGTGCTCCCAGAATCCTCTGTGTTAAGGTGGACTGCTGGAACCGGTGTACTGAGGGTTTCTATATGGCACTCAGTCACAGGGCTTTTAGGACAGGGTGAATGGTCCAGGTCATCTAGGGGGCTTGCAGGATGAAAACCCAGAAGAGTCTGGAAAACCTCAATAATGATTGGGCAAACTGGTGGATGAATCTGAAAAACTGGGAATGTCCTTCGCGCGAGCTTGTTTTAAAATCTAACATACATGTTTGAAAGCCGGCAAAGCCCTACAGAAGTATGCAAAGAAGGTTTGCTCAAATAAGGGCTCAAAATTAGGAGCATACTTGCATGTGGTAGACATATTTTAAATAGTACGTGTGCAATGGGGCACATGATATAAAATTCTAGCACATATGTGCTCACGCGCACAATCATGCATACATGTGTGCACGCGTGCTCCTTTTAAAATTAAACTCAGTGAGTAAATTGGTCCAAACTTGCCTACATTTCTCAACTTCAAGCAACAAAAACACAGAAATATAATGCCAGTCATTTTAGACGTCTAATTATAACATCAGCTTGCTCTGACTGAATGAAGAGGATCTGTCACACAGTCACAAGCATCACATTTAATAAAGGGTTTTCCCTTTTATGTTCACTAGAAATCCTTAGTAAATAGGGTCTATGTTGGTAAATGGATATGAATGGCTGATGCAATAATCACCACCTACAATTAGGAATATTGTAGCAAAACTGCAAAAGGTAAACTTTACTCTTGCACAAAAAATGAGTGAAATTCTTTTTTCAGAATTTTTTTTGTTGAAAAACAGAATACTTTTATAATGTAGAAATTACTCCTCTGTATTATGAATAATTGTAAAAGTGCATCTTTCAATAAATAAAAACTATAGCCCGAAATAGATATTTTTTTCTTTCATTCCATGATGAATACTCATATAAATTAGTTGTGGCTTAGAAAAATCACTTACATTGATCCAGTTAAACATGCTTATTACCTAAAAAACTACAAAACAAAAGTATCCAGGGGGCTACTATTAGTTATGCTCCTGCCATCATTAGGTTTAGCGGGCCTAGCTCCCAGGACTGGAAATGGCATGATCCATCACAAAGCCCTTTCATAAGATTGCAAACAGTTCTTCCTGGAGCTTTCCACAATTCCTCTGTCAACACAGCCTCCGAAGCACATTTTGTGCTGTTATAGCAAAGAGCTATCGCTGCAGCAGGGCAGAGAGCCAAGCTTCCCCTTCAAGACATGCAAATGTTCTCTTCTGCTGGGATGCAGCTGTCTCTCATGTGAGAACGCCAGAACAAATGGTAAAGGTGAGCGGAGACCACTCAAGACACTTCAGAGTTCTGGTGCTTACTGCACAAGTATTGTGCCTTAGTAATGCATCTGGATTTTTAGATTGCACGCCTTTCCCAAATCTGAGCTCAAGGTGGGTTACAATAAAGTACTGTAGGTATTACTCTGTTCCAGAGGGCTTGCAATCTAAGTTTCTACCTGAAGCAACAGAGGATGAAGTGACTAGCTCAAGGTCACACAGAGGGCTTGCAATCTAAGGGGGGGTTATTTTCTAACCCCATCGCACCCTATCCTGAAAAGGATAGCTAGATCGGGGCGGAGTCGGGGCGGCGTCGGCACCGCAAGAAGAGGAGCTGTGGCGGCGTCAGGGCTGACGCTGCGGAAACTTCGCTGGCGGCGATAAGGTAAAGCCCCTTATCGCTGCCAGTAGCGCGCCCAATAGCACCACCTTTCGCGATGGCGCTATTGGGTGCCAAAGCCGGCAGCGATCACGCCGCCGTGGTGCGAACGCTGCCGGCTTTCGCAGGCCCGCTCCTCGCTTTGGCCCCCCCCCCCCCCCCGTTACCACACGATTCAGGAAGGCGTGCGAAGTTAGAAAATCCAGCCCTAAGTTTCTACCTGAGGCAATGGAAGATGGCGTGACTAGCTCAAGGTCACACAGAGCATTTGTTGGAGAAGCGGGATTTGAAACCTGACTTCCCTGGTTCTTGTTCCACTGCTCTCACTATTAGGATACACCTCCACTCCTGCTTGAACTGATGAACGGAGAAATGGCCAGCTACGGTGACCTCAATAGCCTATGACCAAATGCAATGATTCTGAAGCTTAAACCATAGTTTTTTGGCAAACAAATTGATTCATACACACTAAATCAGAAACTTACAACAAGAACTGTTTTTAAATTACAGCACTGGTGTTCAAGTTGAGGCTTATCGAAATACAGTCAAAAACTTATTTTTTCTTACTTTTCCTTAGGACAAAAAACAAACACTTCACTCAAAAGTAAGCAGAGGAATTGCTTTTAAACACTAACACTACAGATGCAAACTGGATTTTCTTGTATTACACGCTGCATGAATGTCGCTCTTCATGATTTACATAAATATTCAATGGTGGTTTACTTTTCACTATTCTTCTTGGTAATGCATCACGTTATCTGTGACAGATAAGATTCTCACTATATCCCATGAAGTACACTGCTCATAAATGTTATTTAAATGTTAGTATAATTTAAAAATGTCAATCCTTTCATATTATTAAATAATGATCTGACTGGGAAAAGTAATAACCTGCTCAGGGCCTATAATTTATTGATCCATGACACACAATCTTTGAAAAATAAACCTACGGCGTCCCTTGCCACTGGAACAAATAATCCTGTACATCAGTGCCATAGATGAACGACATAATTAAGGTGCATAGCTCATATTAAGAGAAACAAGCACTCTCTCCGGGAAAAGCTGTAGTTCAGTAGTTAAAACACTGCACTATGTCAGGAGGCAGGCTGCGGATATAAGTTCAAGATTTTTCACCAGCATACTGTGTGAAATTGAGCAATTCACTTCAGTCATTCTATGCCTCAGTTTACCCATCCTGTGGTTGGGTAATAATGTTATACAGTCCCAGGAACCAGAAATGTGCTCCTTTACCCTTCGCCCCTCACAGATGGCTGCATTTTGTTCATGAAGCACAAAACTGTACCTGGCATATGTACAATGCTGTCACTATAGCCAGGTTGGAACCAAGCGGCTGCAACTTCCCCGAAACCAACCAGGTTGATGATAGCAGGTGACCAGGTACCATCCAGAAGAAAACGTTGGGAATCTAAGCAGCCAGATGTTCAGACAACAGCCTCACCAGTTTTGATAACTGTTTAGCTTATTACAAAGCTTGGTGACACAACATGGAAACTTGTATGCTCCTCCACTCAGGATGGAAGAGGCAAGGAGAAAGACAAGAAAAAGTGACTTGGATAAGACACAATGTCCTATAAACAGTCAAGCTTCTATGCCTGACAGCTGGAAAATATCCTTAACAGCGTAGTCTAGAATACCTGGGCAGACTGAATGAGCTACTTGGTCTTTATTTGCCATCATTTACTATGTTACTTATCTACAACATTCCCATCTGCCAGCATTGCTTAAGCATCATAATTGCACATTTATAATTAGCTTAAATAAGAATAGCACCGTTTACAGCACAGAAACAAATTAATATTCCAAATGAACATTCTGGATCTAGCTTTTAAAAATTTCCACCCATAAAGGCAGCAAATGAGTGAATCTCTCTTGAAACTAGAGTACTATTATATGCAGAGTATCTTTCTGAGTGCAACAAACCAAAAGATACTGCTTGGTCAAAGCAGTGCCCAGCCCGGCTTGTCTTATACCTGCACTGCAAAGAAAACATGACAAAGTTGGTCAAAACGATGGCAAGGTTGGTCTGTGTGCCATAGTAATAAGCACAGAGAGATGAGAAATAGGTTTATTTCATAATTTTTCCTACCCACCACTCACTGTGCAACTTTGTACAAATCATTTAACCTGCCTATGAGCAAGGATACCGTAAATCATGAGAATTATCTGGTACAGAGACTGCGTACACCGAAGGATATTATACAGTATAAACTGAATTCTAAACCAAAATATGAATTTTCCTTTTACGGAGTTGTTAATATTACTTCTGAAAAGCAATCAGTTACAAATTACTAATTGCTTGCTCAGAAAAATGAATCCATTAAAGTTTACAGATTGGTCAAATCTTCCTGTGGAATAAACAGAATGCATCATTATGTTAAATCCCCTCTGTCACACTGCATTCATTTTTCAAAAGACGGTTCTCAATGGGCATAAAACAGAAAATGCCATTTGGATAACCAAGCATATAAAATTACTATGCAAAGGTGCAAATTAGATTTACATGGTTTACAAGATTCTGGGAAAAGTGGGAGAAAGTAACTAATCTATAGAATGTTCCTGTGAAATAATGTGATTATTGGAGTATTTTCTAGAACCATAATCACTTAGGGGCGGATTTTAAAAGAATTTACGCGCGTAACCGCTCCTGCGCGTGCCGAGCCTATTTTGCATAGGCCCGGCGACGAGCAGATGTCCCGGGGCTTTGTGAAAGGGGTGGAGCACCGGTCCAGGTGCAGGACCAAGGCCTCCGGCACAGCGGCTGTGCCGGGGGATTGTGTGCTGGCAGCCAGCCGGCAGGAGTAACTTACAAAATAAAAGTGGGGGGAGATTTAGGTAGGGCTGGGGGGCAGGTTAGATAGGGGAAGTGAGGGGAAGGTGGGGGGGGGGGCAAAGGAAAGTTCCCTCCGAGGCCGCTCCGATTTTGGAAGGAATGGGGAAAGCCATCGGGGCTCCCCTAGGGCTCGGCGCACGCAAGGTGCACTAGTGTGCACCCCCTTGCGCTCGGCCACCCCAGATTTTATAACATGCGCGCGGCTGCACGCGCATGTTATAAAATCGGGCGTACATTTGTGCGCGCCGGGTAGCGCACACAAATGTACCCCATGCGCGTATGTTTAAAAATCCGGCCCTTACTGTAATCCATTACTTAGAAAAGGAAGCAGGTTACTTATTTAACTCTGACTACGGTTTAGCATCAGCGGCATATATGTTGTTGGATACTACATCTGGATAAATACCTGCTTGTAACTCTGGCACAACTGCTTTAATCTCTCATCCTCTGGCTGTAGATAGAGTAAGTAGCACTAATTATAACCGAGCAGTACTAATTGTGCATTCTTGCCTTTATAAATAAAATAGCCAATGACCATGATCAATGCTTAATTATCTACATTAACAATAAATAAGAGTTTAATCACACAGTTAACCTTAATTTTCTTTAAAAAATGGATCTTCATAAATGCTAGCATCTAGAAGTCAAAATACTGTTATTATATCGCGTATATAAAAATAGGTGCTGACCCACTTGGCTCATTGCCAGTGCTAATCACTGGGTTTGATGCCTGGGTGGGATCTGCTCTTCTTTGGGTTGTCCACTGCTAAGGATGCTGTGGAAACAGCACTCACAGCCTGGGAGGAGTGAGCTCCAGTTATCATGCAACATTAATACTTAGTGGTCAGACTAAGACTCCATAATTGAAGGGTTCTTGGGGGGAGTCCTGGTATATGGTCCCTGGCCTAGGACTGCGGGTGCAATGACAGGGTTATGTGATTAGGAAAGGGGATACAAAAAGAGAGAGAAAACCTCTGGGTAGTTGCAGATGAAGACGTAAGGCACTTATAGGTCAAAAGGAGGCCCATTTCAATTGATCTGGAAACCCAAAAAAGTAAGAGAAAACTGCTAGATAAAAAAAAGGTATGTAAAAATAAAGGTCAGCAAATTATTTGTAGGTACTCTCTTTTTATTGGACTAACTTAAAACATTCATCGCTAGCTTTTGACCTGATGAAGGATTCCTTCATCAGGTCAATGCAAAATGGGTGAAGGATGATGCCGCCTAAATAATACATAGTAAAATTGTAGACTGGATTCGACAGCACTGCTTTCAAAGCTATAATGAATTGCAAAGTAAAAAGACTGGGATGGTGTTAATGAATGTGTTTAGAGAAGGGTCAAAAAGCAGGGGGTGACAAATAGCAGAATTTGTAGCTATAGAAGACTATATCCAGTAATGGGTGAAAAACCAATGTCACCAATAAGTATCTGTGCTTTCTGCAGTATTTGGTCATTTTAATATTGAATGTAGCACATTACTGGGTCATTCTGAAATTCTCTTTTAGTATCTTGACCATAAAAATCATAAAAGATCTACAGCAACGGTTACTGGAGAAGAAATCACTGCAAGAAATATTCCCTTCTCCTCCATTGCTAGCTCTGGCCACCGTGATCCAACCTGAACCAAAAAGCTGATGAGAAGTAAAGCTGCACACAAATGCGAAAAGAAAATGGTACAAAACCTGGCAAGATGCGTGGGACAAACTGTGCCAGCACAAGACCCTACAGTTGCACACAGGGCTAAGAAATTCAGATAAGGAGATCATATTCATATTCTTCCTATCCAAGCCATAGAATGAGATGAGGGATTGTGAAGCAGGTCAGAAATTAAAGACAAGATTAACACATCATAGAGCATAACAATCTGATACTGTTCTAGGGAACATATTTCCAGGCCAGATCATTGCATTATTTATTTTATGATCAGAATACCAGTCCTATTGCTAGCTGATGGACAAAACTGCCACAGCGATAAGCACCAGGGATAGAAGGAAGAAAAACTTGTGTTTGTTTTTTTTCATTTTGTTTTCAAGGGTTTGATTTTCCACAAATTTCGTTTCGTCAAATATTTATTTCATTAAATGTATCTCTGCCATTAGCAGGCGGAGAGGGTGAGAGGGGATTGTTTGGTGATGGCTTGGGGGAGGGAGAGAGAGAGAGCAGATACTGATCCTGGCCTGAGGGAGAAGAAGGAGAGGACATACTGGTGCTGACCGTGGGAGAAGGGAACACTGGGAGGGATGTGGGAGAAGGGGTTGGCAGTGCTGTGGATGAGGGAATAGATACTGTGTAGTGATGAGAAGGGCAGGGGAAGAGAGAAATGCTATGATGGGTAAGAGGAGGGGAAGCTGGGGCAGGTTAGCCAGGTTTGGATTACAGAAGCTGCAGATCCCAAGGAGAGGAGAGAGAGCGTGGATCCTCAGAAGAGGGGAGAAGCTGCAGCCAGGGCCGTGCAAATGGTGCAGCTTCACAGGGCAGTGCTGTTTTAGGTGCATTGCTCTGTTGGAGGGAGCAGGCTCTTCCTCCACTTGCACAGAGTGCCATCCGCCTTACATAGCACCAGTGACACTAAAACGGGTACTACCCACTTCCTTTCTTATTTATTTATTTTATTTATTTATTTAAACGGTTTTATATACCGACAACCGTTTGCACATCGTGTCGGTTTACATGTAACTTACAACCAATGTATATATATAGGCATTGCCTTTACAAAGAACAAGAAAACAATAGAACGCCGTGACAGAGTAAAAACTGGATAATTAGATAAATTAGAGGGAGGGATTCAACTAGGAATGACATGGGGGGGGGGCGGAGAAGGAGTAAAACAACGACACGAAGGGAGAGGTTAAGGAGAGGGATTAGCGAGACATTCAATATATACAAGGATTATCCGGCTCTTCTGTCAGCTTCGGTCTGATATTTGAACACGCAGGCCCTGTAGTCTCACTGGCCGCAAAGGATGCGGATGCAAAGTAAGGATGACACAATTTTATTGTGACCACAGTAATTCCTAGTAAAATTCAAAAGTACACTACCAACATAGTAATTATGTTACGTTTTAAATAAAACCAAATATTTAACAGAGCTTTCCAGCTCATTGTATTATGTGTTGTGTACAAGGTAAGGGTTCACTTTTTCACTTGGGTATATAGGAGCCAAATTTCCTGGCTATGGCTATAACTAGAAGAGAACTTCAAAACTTTCTACGCCTCTCTCACTGTCCTATGCCACTACCCACCACCTTCCTCCTGGACTCCAGTGCCATCACTCTTTTCCTCTCTCCTCTCCCTGTAGTCCCAATCGGGGCCAAAGATGCCCCCTTCTTCCCTCCCGAGGCCCTCATCAGGGCAAGGACGCTTTCTGTTCCTCCCGCAGCTGCTGCCTCCTTCTGGGCCTCAGATGCCATTTCTTCCTGCTCCCCAAGGTTTTCTTGCAAGTGAAAAAAATTCCACTCATCCCAGATGAACGGTTGAAGTGGATTTTCAAACCCTGTGCATGAGCATTAAAGCAAATTGTTCAAGTTCAAGCCTCATAAGGCCAGATATCTCACAGGGCACATTCTCATAGGAGCCTGGCACCGGCTGTATCCTTTATTCACTGACCAACACAGGGGACTAGAGGGACCTAAGGCTCCTGGCAGTGCCCTGGCCTTCACAGTTAGGGGATTATAAACTATCTGTGCCTCCCGAGGCCCAGTCCATTGGCAGTAGCCCCATCTTGTCAGTTAACATGATTTTTCACGTACATCTTCAGGTGCCAAGGATGCATGAGCAGAAAAAGGGCTGGTTAGCTGCAGTTGCTCTATTTTAACTCTGACAAAGTTAACTCATCACTGTTCTCTCTAGCAGACCTATTAAGGAACAAAGGTGTGGTGAAGTTCATTGGGGCTGGTATCATGTTAATGGCACATCTGTTTTAGATCTCCAGGATCAATCACCTACTTTGAAAAAAAAAAAAAGTGAAACATCGAATATGGGAAAAAAATTGTCCTTACATTATTTGCTATTATTTATTTAATTATGTGTGTGGGGGGGGGGGGGGGAGGAAGGTGGCTAATGATTGCCAGGTTTGATATAACGATATATTGACTTTTACAAGCTAGCATTAATGGAAATCTATTTGATAAGAAGACACAGAATCTATATTTATTTATTTATTTTTAATTTTTATATACCGACATTCTTACATCCGATGTAAATCATACCAGTTTACATTAAACAGAATAGCAGGAAATACATTTCCATAGTCTAATACAAAGAACATTTCTAATTAAAATTATTAACAAGCGAAAAAAAAAAGGTAAAGAATTGGAATAAAGTTTAAATAAAATATAAAAGATATATATATTTTATTTTTTTTTTACAAGCATATGAGCAACATCTGTTATTTCTTGCTGACACTGTTTGCATGTGCAGAAATGCCCCCAGTTTTTGGTATTTCTGTCCTCATCATTTGATGATTTTTTTTGTTATATCCTCCCTGGTTAGTCACTGGACAGAAAAGAGTATCATTATCATTCTCCTGACAAATGATTTCAGCAGACTGCAAATATGAATCTCTGCAATGCATTTTGTAGCTGTTTTATTCTGCTTTTTAACTGCCTCCACAGAGCTGACATACATCGCCTAGGATACTGTGACCAGTGGACTTAATTATTTCATTGTCTAAAAAGATTATAGCCCACATGGGCTCTTATGTCTTTCTGAGGCACCTAACCTTCACATGATTTATATAGATACAGATATACATGTGTGTGTGTATATATAATTTATATATAGTATCTTTGGAAGCTTTATTTTCAGCTTTTATTTTTTTCCTAGGCATTTATCTGTTTTATTACAACAAGAACAAAAACAGAAGGGATCAGTGGAAAAATGATGACTTGTTCTTGTTGTAAAAAGCATGGATATATTCCCGGGAAAAATAAAATAAAAGATGAAAATGAAAGTCCTTAAGTATTGTATATCATGTTTAACCTTACTTGTATTTCACAGTTTTACTAGTGCTGTGCACACATGAAAAATCTAGCATATGAAATATATATATATATGTACACATATACATACGCACACACACACATATATTATATACAATGTAAATAAGATAAAATATTAAAAAGTTATATCCAGCAAGAAACTTAATACTCCTTTTTCTTTTTTTATTCATTCTGCTTATAGCTTGAAGCTTCTTATGCTCAGTAAGGGCATCTGGCTCAGGCAACAAGCTTACAAGGAATTTAGATGCCCTCTTCCTCCTAGTCTGGCCGCAACAGCAACAGCACTTCGCCAAAAGGCACACAGATTGTGGTGCCCTCAGAGTGTGTTCTTATGCTGGCTAGCAGATGTCATTGTAGAATGATGGCCCAGCACCCATCTTCCCAAGTCCTGGGTCACCTGAGGATCAGGAGTCCAAGCCGAAGAATTAAATCTAGGTCTCTCAGCAGACCAAGTATCACTAAATCAAGATTACAGCGCGCCCCTGAAAATTATGTGCAGCCTGAACTTTGAGTTTTATCATAATGGAAAAATGTCTAATCCTAGGTAATAGGTATGACATGCACCACTAACTGAGAAGGGATTTAAAGAATTAAAGCAAAGCAACAACAGACCAGTAGGCTGAGGGCCTTCACTGCCCAGCTATAACATTTCCAGGATAAACAACACACTCTTGCAGCCGCGCATTGCTGTGGTGAGTTAACATTTCAAGGGGAAAGGATTTTTCTCTTTCGAGACTTTTCTCAATAGGTGTTAAAGAAACTGCAAGGTTTTAATGAGGTTAAGCAGCAGCTGAAGCAGCAAAGATATAAATATGCTTTGGTATATCCAGCTAAACTCTGAGTACAGCATAATGGAAAAGTGACTATATTTAACTCCGACGAAGATGTGAGCAAATTTCTCAAGTCTGTAATTAATGAATCTGGCAATAATGATTTAATGATTATTTAGTTTCTTTTGATTGCAAGTCTTCCTCTAAGACCAGACAGGACAGAGGCAGACTTGAACAATAGTGCATCTGAATCTCTCTCTCAGCCCAAAAAATTGAATTTTTCTTTATGCTTTTTTTTTTTTTTTTTTACTGCGGTTTATTTTGAGACCTTTTTTCATTGTGATGCAGTGCTGAACTTAATTCGTTTTATTTTTTTTTTACCACATTATGCTATCATAATATAGATCTCCCAATATACTGGACATACATTGCTTCCTTTAGAAGTTTTATTGGAGATATAGTTGGAAGCAGAACTGTTTGCTTTTTGGTTTGTTGTTTGCTGAAGGAACCTTTGGGCTTTATATGGATGTTTAATTTTATAAGACATAAGGTGTCCTGATGTTCCTTTCTTGCAGCAGTTATGGTTTACATTGCATGCTCTGTATGAACACCTTGGCCTCCTCAAAGAGTTCCTTTTTTTCTAGTTTGATCCTCTATTTTGGGCTGCTTGCAGTGCTTACTGGGAAGTTTTTATTTTATTTCGGGGGTTGTTTTCTGCTTGCAAGAGTTGAGCCTGAAGGTCCTCTCTGTTCATGGCAGCAATTAGAAATTTTTGTTTTTCCTGGAAGTGCATTTGCCCACTTGGACTGGAATTGGGGACTGTTTTGGGAATGGGCATTCTAGCTTTGCAGGGATGGGAGATGGCGGGAAGTGGATACCTATCTGACTTATTCTGAGTTTTCCGAATCTGACGGAATGGGATGAGATTCTTATTGGTCATGTGAGGATTGAATCATTCTGTATTATGTTCCATTTCTTCTCCTCCTTCCCACAATGGGTTATTTGGATAGGAAAGTTTGTTAAAATGTTTGTCTTTGCTTGATTTGATTTGGGCTATAAAGTAAAAAAAATCAGCACAGAGCAAACTGTTCAAAGTGAAAATTTTCTCACACAGACACAAAATGTTTATTTTTTTCTTGTACCATTCTTCATCTAATTTTGTAAAATATATTATTGGTGTATCATTTATTTACATTATAACTTGACTGGTGTGGATCATGGCTTCTAAAATTAATATTCTCTCCTTCAAAGTGAGCGCTATATCCACACCAGTGAAACGTACACGGATTTCACAATTCTTTAATGAGCATGAGGCTCCATATTGTGTTCCTACATGACACTTACCTGACAAAAGTAGAACAAACTACACATCAATAGAGATTAGGTAGGACAAGTTATGTCTGCATCTAATAATTCTAAGAGTGGAGGGTGCCTGTATTTTATTACATAAGTTGCCTCCTTTTTCCATTTGCTAAACATACTGTGATCCAGAGGTATGTTTTATAATTGTTGAGAGTCAGTTGTATGGCAGAAATTTTCTTGGTGAATATGTATGGTCCTAACTCGTTAGGGGAATTTTCATTCCTTTATTAAGATATTAGAATTATTTTCGTATTCTAAGTTATTGCTGGTGGCAACTGGAAGACTGTTCTGAATTCCTTTACTGGATTGGTCTCATCCCTCTTCTGGAATTGCTGTACTATCTGGGAGCCTTTTGGTTGGTATGCAGTTCAATGTCTGGAGAAGTCATGATGATATCCTTTTTTTCTCCAAGACATGGAACTTATAGCAAGATAGATTTTTTTTCTCATTAATTCTTCTATATTATCCAAGGTTAGACAGTGCGATAGTTTTGCTGTATTTTGTCTGATCATCATCCCATCTTTACTACTTTTCTTTTCAAGTATTTGTAAATCTATCATTAAAATCATCCATTGTACATGAAGACTGGAGGGTGGCCAATGTAACCCCAATATTTAAAAAGGGGCTCCAGGGGCCATCCGGGAAACTATAGACCAGTGAGCCTGACTTCAGTGCCAGGAAAAATTGTGGAAACTATTCTAAAGATCAAAATCACAAAGCATATAGAAAGCCATGGTTTAGTGGAATGGATTTACCCAAGGCAAGTTTTGCCTCACAAATCTGCTTCATTTTTTTTGAAGGAGTTAATAAACATGTGGATAAAGGTGAGCCAATAGAAACAGTGTATTTGGATTTTCAGAAGGCATTTGACAAAGTCCTTCATGAGAGGCTTCTAAGGAAACTAAAAAGTCATGGGATAGGAGGCGATGTCCTTTTGTGGAGTACAAACTGGTTAAAAGACAGGAAACATTAAATGGTCATTTTTTTCTGTGGAAACGGGTAAGTGGAGTGCCTCAGGGATCTGTACTTGGACTGGTGCTTTTCAATATATTTATAAATGATCTGGAAAGGAATATGATGAGTGAGGTAATCAAATTTGCAGATGATACAAAATTATTCAGAGTAGTTATATCACAAGCGGACTGGGATAAATTGCAGGAGGATATTGCGAAACTGGAAGATTGGGCATCCAAATGGCAGATGAAATTTAATGTGGACAAGTGCAAGATGATGCATATATGGACAAATAACCCATGCTGTAGTTACATAATGTTAGGTTCCATATTAGGAACTACCACCCAGGAAAGAGATCTAGGTGTCATAGAAGATAATACAGTGGTAACTTTCAGAAAGTTTAATATCCTCAAGTTAATTCTTCTAGTGTCATTTTCCATTTTCTCCATTCGATTGAAACATATTGTTTCAGACTTAATGAGATTATGTTGTACTTCATCTATATGCTTAATTTTTTGATCAGTCTCATTTAAATTACTTTCCAAGGTTAATATCTTTGTGTCAAGAGTCTTTATATGTCGCAAATTTTCTTTCAGAAGACTTTACATTGCTTTAATTGAATTATCCATTGAAAGGAACATTTTCCATATTACATCTATGGTTATTTCCTGTGGTTTAACCAAAGAAAAGAGTCAAAACATGTACCTCGGGTTCTCCTCTTCCTGTAACCACAGGCTCCCCGGTTTCATCATTGTCCAGCTGTTCCACGGCCTCCATGTCCCCGGAGCCTTGAGCTCCAAGGATCTCCGAAATAGACACTTTATCTGCGTCCTTTCTCGGGACAGATGCTTTAAATGAAGCCACTTTCCCCTCTAGCCACTCAGCTGTGGCGTCTCCAGACAAACTGAAAATCCACGACGGTGGTTCTGGGGGATTTGGTGCGCTGGGGCTGAGGGATAACTCCTCCACCTGGGGTCCTGGCATCTGCTTCACGTCAGGCACTCCCGCAGTGCCTCTCCCCAGCTGATTCCTCACAATTCCGGTGAACAAGGACTCAATCCGCGGCTGTCTTTCATCAGAGGTAGGCGTTGATGTAGCGGCAAATTTTACTTTTGCCTTTCTTTTAGTGTGAGGCACAGTGTGGTAAAAAATTTATGAAGAAATTTGCAGGAAAAAAGGCAAACATATGAAAAGCAACGGAGCGAGGTTGCATGCATCCGATCTAAATGGCAGCCATCTTGGACTCTCATGAGATATGTTTAAGGGTTACCTTAGAAATGTTCTAAATTTTACTGGCCAGGGGATTCTAGCTATTACTAAAATATATTACACCCCAAGGAATGTTAACAAGGAATTAAAAAAACAACTTCCAGGAAGTCAAGAAGAATCCTTAAATGTTTCAGCATTATTGGATCTGACATTGGACACTGTTATTGAAACAAGAGAAACATTGCTGGTCTCCTTTGTCTTCATTACAGAGCGGGATGCAGTATTAAGATTATACCTACGTAATCAAGGTGGTTTATTCCATGGGTATAGAATCCTGGTTTACCCGGATGTAACTAAAAATACTCAAGAAAAGAGGAGAAAGTTTCCACAAATGAGACAGAAGGTGATATCTAGAGGAGCAAAATTTATACTCCGCTTTCCATGCAAATGCATAGTTATATATCAAGGCACTAGATACATCTTCTTTGATCCAATGGCCCTAACAGTGATGACTAATAAAATGATGGCCACCAGCTATATTATCTAGACGAAGATGTCAAAGGATACATCATGGAAGATATTGCAGGTCTGCTTAATGACAGTGATGGATTTGGTAGCTTTTAAGACTGATAGACTATTGTAAATTATTCCAACTAAAAACCAAAATGATTATCAACTGTTAATTACATATTTACTATTTTGAAATTCTATTTCTTAACTATTCTTGGTTAATAAAACCTACATTTTTATTCAGCTCATTGTTCATTTTGAATAGATTGCCTTATATAGGATCTAATCATTATCAGATTTGTCTGCCATTTCATTTCAAATTTGTCAGTCTTTCTCTAAAGTTAATCTGAAAAAAACCGTAATCCTCAGTATAAGACACACCCAAAAGTTATGGCAATTTTGGGAAAAAAACATGTGTGCACTGCAATTAAGATTTAACAGTATTCTTTTTTTCATGATTTGGACTTGTTTCCTTAAATGCCCTCAGATTCTTCACTATTTCATCAAATTCTCTCTCTTCTTTGTCAGTCTCTCCCCCCCACTCCCATGCCTACATTTCTGTCTGTTTCAATCTCTGCGGCAGTCTCTCTTGCCTTAACTCTGCTTTCCCTTCCCAGTTGCAGTCACTGTGTTCAGGGCAGCTGCTGTACCAAAACAGCACTCTGTACAAGAGAATTCTTCCTCTCCACAAACCTACTTCCCCTCCTTTCCCACCCAGGCATTCACTTGCCTCTCCACACTCATTTATTCCTTATCTCTCCATACCACTGCAGTCCTCTATATTCACTACTTCCTCTCCACCTCATCCCAGACACTCACTCTTTTCCACTTAATCTCAATCACTCCTTTGTCTTCTCTTACTTTCTCCCTCCATTAACCATGCCTGTCACCTCTTATATTATCCCGGATGGATCACAATTTTGCAGCTGTGCTGCTCCTGGATCTCCTGGTTATGTGCTGCTCCGAGTCCCCCCAGAGCTTCATAGCCATATTGAATTGTGTTTAGCTCTGCTTTCCTTGCTGCTCTCCAACAGATATGCTTTCTGGCACTACCACGTAATGACAACACATCGGTGTGCATGAAAGGCCACTATACTACTGCTACCCAATATATAGGGTAACCAGTTTCAGTTCTACTACATGACGACTTTGTGAAGTCTGATGGTTTGGTCATCTTAATGCTTTCACATGGGCACAGTAATGTAGGTATAAGAACACAAATATGGCCATTACAATTGATCAAACTTCTGCTTGCAACAACTTCTGTGCAACTCCACACTATAAGGTTTTATTATTATCTACGTAAGAAAGGGTTAGCGGCAAATTATTATCCTTGCAATTCCATTGAAATAGAGAAGGCATGAGGCAAAGATCTTGGTGGTTTAAGATATAACCAGATATTAACCAAACTTTTATATCAAGTGTGGAACATCTTCATACAAGAAGAGGTCATTTTGAAGCACTGGACAAACATGAATTATGTTTCAGTAGTCTGCACTGTAACTGAAAATTAAACAAATCACGCTTGGGTTACCCTAAGAAATATACTGAGCAGGGTGGAAAATGAATAATATTATATAGGACAAGCTAAAACTGATGTTTCAATAATATTTTCAAGAATAATTAAAAGGGTTTCAACAGAACTATGAAAGAACATGCAGGCTAATATTAAAAGAAATCCCATTTTTGTTTATCTCTTAGATAAAAATGAAAGTGATCTATGGGGATAGCAGCTAGCAAAATGATGATGAAAAAGGGTGACAGTAAACTCCACTGAGGCTAACAGGAACTGTTTTGTGCTAATTAGAAACAATGTGCAGTATGATGACATTTTATAGTCTTCAATTATCATACTCTGCAGGAAGGAGCTTTCAAACATCTGTATGATGATTACACTCCACTGGGAAGTCATTTACAGTGCAAAGTATAAAAAAAGCCAAGCCCAGAAATCAATTATAATCTTTAATAATGAACGTATTGTTCATCCAAGGGATGTGAACTTTAGTGAAAAGATGCAAGAAATAAATTTAAAGGAGAAAGCCACAAACCAATTTAATCTGAGGAACAGGGGAGAAAAAAAACACATGCATGTCAAAATAAGTATATATTTCAGTAAAAGGATCCTGTGACTCAAAACTCTTCTGTTCATGCATAATATGTTAAGACATAGTGATATACAGAGTAAAAACTTGCTAATGCAGCTTCTGAAATGAATGCTAGAGGAGTCAATGCTCTCTTCAACAGCTGTACTTGTTGAAAGATGCAATTTCTCACCTTCAGCCCATGCAAAGCCCCATGCAGTGGAGAATGCATGTCACTTGCAATCGTGGGAGCTCTCAATAGTACTTAAAAATATATCTTCACCCAGAGCAATCACAAGAATTCCATTCCTTGTTGAAAAGATAAAATCAGAAATAGATACCATGTAATTCTGACAGGTCGCACAGAGATGTATAGCAGAGCTGCTAAGGTCAGGTTCATTCTGCCCTCTCTTTATTGAGAACGTCTTCCCCACTCCTTCCAACAAAAAGCGGAGAAATCCCAAGAGCACTTAGGGGATTAACAAAACCCCTGCGCATGCCGAGCCTATTTTACATAGGCTCGGCGGCGCGTGCAAGTCCCAGGACGCGCGTAAGTCCCGGGGCTTTGCTAGGGGGCGTGCCGGGGGCGTGGCCGAGGCCTCCGAAATCGCTCCCGGGCCGGGGAATCGCGCAGCGGCGGTCGACTGGGGCAGGCATAACTTTCGCGATAAAGGTAAGGGGGGTGTAGATAGGGGGGGGGGTGGGTTAGGGAGGGGAAGGGAGGGGAAGGTGGGGGGAGGCCGAAGGAAAGTTCCCTCCGATTTCGGAGCGGCCTTGGAGGGAACGGGCAGCGCGCGCAGGGCTTGGCGCGCGCCGACCCCGGATTTTATAGGATACGCGCAGCTACGTGCGTATCTTATAAAATCCGGCGTACTTTTGTTTGCGCCTGGTGCGCGGGCGTACTTTTCTAAAATCTACCCCAATGTGGAGCTAAACTGGCAACTCTACTACAGTGCCTGGTTTCCAGGATAAAGCCAAAACATAAAACTCATCCAATGAATGTTCACTGTGGTTATCCTGAAAAGCAGATTCATTTGCAGTGCTTGAGGACTTGAGATGCCTATCTCTGCTAGCGATGATCTGCCATTTCCATGTACATACTGCACTTAGTAGCCAATGTACTAAAAGCACAATAGTGCAGCTGCACACATTAAAGCTGCGATTATTTCTGGGTGCTCCTCCTCTCTCAAACCTTGGCTGGCAGGATTTTGCAACTGCCTTGTGTTCTGAGGTGTCTGCTACATTAGGGGCATTTGACAGATAATTTTTGTGCATTCAACTCATGCTCCTCAGCCTTGATAAAAGTGTCGGGCCCTGAGGTGAACCCTTTTATCACCGAGCTCGTGAATGCATCTCTTCTCAAAGGTATAGTGCCTTCTTCTTTGTTTAAAACAGCTGTGGTCCGCCTCTTACTGAAAAAAGCCAGCCTGGATTTTGTAGATCCCTCTAACTATTGGCCAATCTCCTCCCTGCCATGGTCCCGTTAAAATATTAGAGAAAGTTGCCTTTACTCTGTTGCAGGAATATCTAGAGGAGAACAATTTCCTTCACAACAATCAGTCTGGCTTTCACCCGTGATATAATATGGAATCCTTTTTACTTTTCGGTTTCAATAATATTTGGCAGGGCTTTGACTCTGGTATTAGTTATTTCCTAATATTTTTAAACATATCATCAGTTTTCGATACTCTCAGTCATACTCTTTTGCTATACCATCTGAAGTCACTGGGCATTTCCTTCACCGTTCACTCCTGGTTTACCTCCTGTTTTTTCTAATCGTTTTTTCCAAGTGGTCATTGGCAATTCTTCTTCTGAATCATTCCACTTGAGCACGGGTGTTCCCTAGGGATCCTCCCTTTCCCCTACTCTCTTTAATATTTGCCTTCCTCCCCTCTGCACAGTTCTATCCAATTTAAGTGTCTTTTAGTTTGTATGCAGAGGACTTACTGTTTTTTATTCTCATTCTTTGAACAATCACATCAGTGAAGGATAAGCTAGCTACCTGCATGACAAAAATCACAGAGTTTATGACTGACAATATGATGGCCCTTAACATCAGGAAAAAAAATCATGCTTCTTTCCCACTCCCCTTCTTAGATGGCCCCTCAAACTTCTTATCCATATTCTATTGAAGGCACGAAACTTGGGGGGGTTCTCATCAATTCCTCCTTGTCTCTATGGACTCATATTGGGTCCCTGGTTCAATCTTCTTATTACAAGCTTCACCTGCTGCACCCTTGAAACTGCTTCTCTATTATTCTGATTTTTGCACCATCATTCAATCTCTAATCTTGTCACCCCTGGATTACTGTAATGGTCTGTTCTTGGGACTGCCCAAATCTCATCTTCATGCCCTTCAACTAATCCAAAATTCTGTGGCTCCTCTAATTACCAGCGCCTCTCTATGTAGTCACATTTCTCCAGTTCTCGCTGAATTGCACTGGTTGCCCATCATATAGCACACACAATTCAAAACTCTCATCTGGATCTTTAAGGCCCTTCATGGGTTTGCCCCACCTTACTTATCATCCTCTATTCTGATATACCAGCTGGCCCGTAGTCTCTGAACTGCCTCCCAGCATTTATTAGAAATCCCCTCTCTCAAACAAGCACGGCTATCAGAGTATCAGAAGCACATTTTTTCTATTGCAGGTCCAGCCCTATGGAATAGCCCATCACTGGAAATCAGAGCAGAAAGAAACCTGCTTCATTTTAGGAAGTTGCTAAAGTCTTATTTGTTTACTCTAGTCTTCCTTGACTGTTGATCCCCTTCCACCTCTTACTTTTCAGGTTTCCAATAGCTTTTGCTCCTTAATTGCTAGTGCTGCTTAAATATTAAATTATGGTTTGTTATTTAACTGATTTTATTTTGTATGGTTTTTGTACTCCACTGAGATTTGCAAATCAGTGGAATAGAAGTTTGTATAAATAAATAAATAAAGCACATTAAATATTTTCACAAGCAGTTTATTATTTTATTTAATAGTTTTTTAAATCATCTTCCTGGCCAGAACAAGGTCATTCAAGCTGTATATTCATAAAACTAACAGGACAAATATAAAATAAACCCACAACAATCATAAAATAAACATAATACAAAACCTATAAAACCATAAATAAATAAAACTAACCCAGAATACAATTATGATATTTTGACCCTGCTTATAACAATCAAGCCTAACCAATGAGCCCATTTCCAATTATAGTCTGAAAGACTAATGTAAGGATCTTAAATTGTATGTGAGCACTACTGTCATCCTGAGTTTACACTGTACCCTGCATCTCTATCCCTCCTTCTCAGTCCCTTCATGCCCAGCTTAAGGCCGCTCCTTTGCTTCCTGGGGGGCTTCTCCCTCATTTCCCTCCTCCCTTCGCAAGCAGGTCAGCAGTAGAGTAGGGCCCGGGGCCTGATGTTTCTAACTGCTGCTGCTACCACTGGCTTCTCTTCCTCCTCCCGCTGGTCAGATCAGCTGTTAGACAGGTGGGGAAGGGTGAGGAACCAGTGGTAGCAGGACCATATTAAAAGCATTGGGCTCATCAGCTCTGATCTTCTACTAGCTTGACCACAAAAAGGAGCACATGTCATCTTCTTCCCTCCAGTGGGGTGTCGTGAGCAACTGCTCTTCTCTGCATGGACTACAACAGAGGGGATTGGCAGCAGCAGCAGCAGCTGCAAGTGTTGTGGAGGGGATATGTGACCTCATGACATAATGCCATGGGGAAGGGTGGTGGCACAGGGCTCCCAAAAGGGGGAGGTCCGGGACAGTCATCCTGGCTTACCCCTCAGGAATGATCCGATGTGGGTACTATATTGTCTATAGTAATTAGGGGTGTGCATTTGTTTTTGCCGTATTGGTGATCCGCAACGTATATTGCACTATTCGTAGTATTCGTGGGGAAGCGAAACGTATCACGATTCCCCACGAATACAAGAATCTTCGCCGAATTATACGGCCACCTAAATACAAATTTAAACAAGCCCCCCACCCTCCTGAACCCCCCCAGGACTTACCAAAACTCCCTGGTGGTCCAGCGGGGGGTCCGGGAGCCATCCCCTGCACTCACACCCTCGGTGCTGGTTTCATCATGGCGCCGATAGCCTTTGTCACAGGGGCTACCGGTGCCATTGGTCAGCCCCTGTCACATGGCCATCGGCGCCATCTTGTGCTCCTACCATGTGACAGGGGCTGACCAATGGCACCGGGAGCCCCTGTGACATAGTATGGGCAAAGGCTATCGGCGCCATTTTGAGTACTGGCATCGGACGGCCAGCGTGCAGGAGGTCGTTCTGGGACCCCCGTTGGACCCACAGGGACCTTTGGCCAGCTTGGGGAGCCTCCTGACCCCCACAAGACTTGTAAAAGTCCAGCGGGGTCCAGGAGTGACCTCCTGCACGCCGGCTGTCCGATGCCAGTACTCAAAATGGCGCCGATCGCCTTTGCCCTCACTATGTCACAGGTACCGACGGTCGGCCCCTGTGACATAGTGAGGGCAAAGGCGATCGGCGCCATTTTGAATACTGGCAGATCGCCTTTGCCCTCACTATGTCACAGGGGCCGACCGTCGGTACCTGTGACATAGTGAGGGCAAAGGCGATCGGCGCCATTTTGAGTACTGGCATCAGATGGCGGGCATGCAGGAGGTCGCTAATGGACTCTGCTGGACTTCTGGCAAGTCTTGTGGGGGTCAGGAGGCCCCCCCCAAGCTGGCCAAAAGTCCCTGTGGGTCCAAAGGGGGTCCCGGAGTGACCTCCTGCACGCCGGCTGTCCGATGCCAGTACTCAAAATGGCACCGATAGCCTTTGCCCATACTATGTCACAGGGGCTACCGGTGCCATTGGTCAGCCCCTGTGACATGGTAGGAGCACAAGATGGCGCCGATGACCATGTGACGGGGCTGACCAATGGCACCGGTAGCCCCTGTGACAAAGGCCATCGGCGCCATGATGAAACCGGCACCGAGGGTGTGAGAGTGCAGGGGATGGTTCCCGGACTTCCCGCTGGACCACCAGGGAGTTTTGGTAAGTCTTGGGGGGGGTCAGGAGGGTGGGGGGTTGTAGTTAATTTTAATTTTAGCTGGGACACAAATAGAAATCACCGTATTAACGCATCGGGGTGGCAAACGGCCGAATGCAATGTATCTGCTCCCCGACGAATCCGAATCACGAATGCAACGTATGGCGTCCCTCTGCACATCCCTAATAGTAATGCATGCCTCAGTATATTGGCCATTAATACATATGATAAACACCACATTTACACACAATAACAGCCCAAGTTAAATGTGGTTTAGTACATCAGTCCCTTTATTATCTACTAGGCTTAATGTTTCCCACTAGCATTGTCTTATCATAAATCAGATAAAGTGCAGTACAGCAGCAGTATTAAAATATTAAAATAATGATGAAGGCAAAAAATATTTAAAATTCTGAATTTTCTTCCTGATTTGCATTCATTTCACCAGATGAAATAAATACTGAAAGGTTTTGGAAGATTCTAATTTGGTCACCGTCCACCATAAAGTAATAACAATGATTATTATGATCATGTCAGGATGTTTTTCATGAGAAACCTGCCAAAGCAGCATCCTGATAATGCATAAATACATCATAAACAGCTAGAGAAATCCCAGGAGTAATTTATAAAATAAATAAATGAGATTAAAAATTAGAGAATGTGGTCACACCTCATAAACCCCCCTCCCCCAACTACCTGTAATATATTGAGAGGAGACCTTGGAATTAATAATGCCAAAAAAGATACAAAATTATTCAAGAAACACATCCAGAATAATTTTCAAAAGAAAATGTATATAACATACTATTGTAGCAATTTTCAAAAGTCCATTTATCTGCGTTAAGTCACTTAATGCAGGTAAAACCTACTGACAATTCAACAGCATATATTGTAGCAATTTTTTAAATGCCTTAAAACAGGTAAATGGGCTTTTAAAAATTGCTTCGATAGTATGTACGTATGTATGTATAGTAGTAAATTTATATTTCCCTTTGAAAATTACCCTGTAAGGCTTAACCTTACATCCTACATCTCAGCAAGGTGCAGTATTTTCCAAGCATGCCAATAAGTTTTATGTTTGTAGCCCTGGTTCACTCTAACATGAATTAGGCACAGAGGGGTAGAAAAACCTGCGCGCGGGTGTACATGTGCGTGCGCTACCCGGCGCGCACACATGTATGCCCAATTTTATAACATGCGCACACAGGCGCGCACGTTATAAAAATCAGGGGTCGGCGCGTGCAAGGGGGTGCACAATTGTGCACCTTGCGCATGCCGAGCCGAGCTGCCTTCCCCCGTTCCCTACCCCCACCCCACCTTCCCTTCCCCGACCTCCCCCACCCTTCCCCCCTACCTTTTTCTTTTTTTTTGCTTTTGTTTGAAAACTTACTTCAGCCCTGGGCTGAAGTAAGTTGTCCGCGCCGGCCGACTGCCAGCACACGATCCCTGGCACAGCGGCAAATAGCCTCTGTGCCGGGAGCCTCTGACGCTGCCCCGCCCCACCTCTGGACCCCCCCTTTAGCAAAGCCCCGGGACTTAGACGCGCCCCGGGGCTTTACAAACTAGGCCTGGCACGCGTAGGGCTTTTAAAATTGGCCTAGAGGTTCTTGTTTATTGTGTGTCTGTGTGTGTGTGGGGGGAGGGGGGGAGCAGTGGCGAAGGTGATGCAGGGAAGAGACTGACCTCCAAGGCCCACCCACGAAGGGACAGTATCTAAATTTTAGCTTCTCTCAACTCTTAAAATTCCACACATTTGCTTGTTGTTTCCAAAAAATATCCTTTTATTTAGGGGTAGATAGTTGCAAATATTTAGTTGCCTATAGAATTTAACAGGTTATAGAAGGCATGGTTTAACCTGCATGGAGCGACAATAACTACCCTTAACAGATGACATGAGGTTAACTGCACAGAAGATATGCGGTAACTGAACAGAGCAGCAGTTGCTATCATGAGCAACTTGCTTGGCAGACTGGATGGCCTATTTGGTCGTTATCTGCCATCATTACTATGTTATGTATCCCTCACTTCTGCTCATGATACAATATAAGCAGCTTCTCCACACATATTCACTTTTAAATTAGTACTTCTGTTTCTAAAGTCACAAGAATAGTATTTCCCCAATGGATTTGATTCAACGCACTTATAGCTTGTGGATCTAGGAGTTGGATTTATTTATTTATTGTTCTAGTTTGATTAATTGCTGTATCAGGGAAATACTCATTGTGACTTACAATAAGAAATAAACAATATAAGAGCAGAGCAAATATAATCAATAAATATCAAACAAATTTACAACAACAGAATTAACAAGGGCAATCATCAAATATCTGACAAAGACAACAAACAAATGAAAAACAATTAGACAAATCATCCAACCTCAATCCAAAATAAGAAACAAAATAAGAAAAAAATTCATACAGTTCTAACTTGTTACTCCTAACCCCATACTATTAACACAGCAGAACAAGCATATCATTTAAAAAAATCATATCCTCCAGATGAATTTAAAGAATGAGATTGGTTCAGTACAAAATTGGCAGAGTATCCACAATCCGTTTGGTATATGGGCTGCCTAGTGGTGAAAGAGCCCCAAGAGGGCTGTGCATTTTAAGGGGGCAGGATCAAGGTGAAAGAAAGTTGCCTAGAGGAAGAGAAGTCTGCACCTTTTAGTTCTGGCACATCTTTGGAGGGGATCCCTCTTCTTGGCCTGATATTGCAGCCCTCATGGGGATCCCCTTCATCCTGCTCCCATTATTTCGGAGAGTTCCCCCTGCCCCCATTTTAACATACAGTTATGTCTCCAACTATGGTAAAGTGAACTCTTGTTCTTCTCTCCTAATTTGAGTTCTCTTCATTTATCTCCATACTTCTCTGTCCAACTTTCGCTTTTCCATTTCATCAGCACCACCCAAGCAGCCTTTCATCACTTTACAATACTACCAAAATGTTCTTTCGGCGTGGCAACCATCAGCACTTACTGATGTTTTCATTTTTATTGATTTTGCTAAACTTAATTCTGGATATCCCAACTTGGTAGGGGCTCCTAGAAAGTCAATTTTTAACACGGAGAATCAGCACAAACCAAAAACTGCACCTCCATTATAAAAAAAGAAAAAGTTTGCATTATACCATTTATTACCTCTTCCCATTCACAACCTTTGTCCTTCTATATGAACCTTCCATTTACTATTTCAAATAATGAACTCATTGTGTCTGAGAATATTTCATTCTCTTCTGAAGCTTCCAAAGGTTTTCTCTGCACGCTGCTATTGTTGTGGTGTTTCTAAGAATTACAGAACATGAAAAAAAAATAATGCTTGGAAAGTATAGAAAGATATTCTACATGCTTAAAAATGAATGGGTTCTTCCATAAGAAGCAATTAAACTGCTGTAAATTTTACTGCTGTATTTTTCAATTATTTCAATTTGTGTTCTTGTGGAGATTTATTCCCTAATTTAATTTTGTGGGTATTTGGTGCCACAGAATTTTTTTTTTTTTTTTGATAACTGCTTTTGAATTCAACTTACTAAACATCCTACACTTTTCTTTTAGGCACATGCCAAGGAAGCAATGCCCTAAACAGTTAGATATGATTACATTTTGGTACCAATGTCTCCGTTATCACAAATACATGTGTGACTATCGCCTGCAAAAACACACTGCTCCATATATCAAAGCCAGGCACATGCCAGTGCAAACACTATTTACACAGCTCCAACGGGATAGATCATCCTGCCAGAATGCAAATTATGGGGCTGCACTGCCAGCACTGCAGCTGGCCTGAATATATTCATGAGGCTGCCTGCTCAGTTTCAGGAGGGGAGAGGGATTAAGAGGTATCCATTCCAGGTATTCTGAAGTACAATGGGCAGCAAGCTGTCAACTGCTACTGTAAAGGGTCAGTGCCCTTCCTTCAGATCAGAGGACAGCTAAATATTAATATATCATGCATGTATTCCATTTACCTGGCACATCAGTTTTATTATTCAAGAGCTCTGACTAGACCTCCCATGACCTGAAACGGGCATTGCGTATGATCCAATAATATATCCACCACAATTTGCAATGACAGAACATCTCCTGAGTACATTAGTGCTTTGTCCTCTTTCATGAGTACTATCACCAGTGGAATAATATATTACATACATTTTTGTAATGCAGCAAACTGAAGCTGGTAAACTTGAAGAGCTTGCTAAACTGAGACCACTGAATTTTGCTTTAATGCTAGATTAATTTAACATTTTCCTTTGGTGGGGGGAGAGGGAGCATCTAATGATTCTTTACAGAATATCTGCATTTTACATTACCAGCAGTAGCATTATCTACACTGGTGGTAACAGAAAAATTAAAAATCTTTTTTAACTAAAAGTGAAATTTTAAGAGCCAGAGGTTTCTCCCATTTTTGTGTATATGGGAAAAATGCTCAGTACATCCTGCATGGGTTTTGTTTTTAGGACTTGGATGCACCGCTCCAAGGGGGTCATTTACCAAGCGGATAACACGCGATAAGGGACTTTTCACATGCGAAACGTCCCTTATCACGTGTGATACCAAGATGGGGGCGGAGTCGGGGTGGCGTCAGCCCCGGAAGAGGAGTCAGGGCGGCACCGGGGCTGACGCTGCGAAGACTTCACCGACAGCGAAAGGTACGCTCGTTTATCGCTGTCAGTTTTGCGCCAAATAACTACACCTCATGGTGTAGTTATTTGGCACGATGCCGGCAGCGATCGTACCGCGGAGGTGCGATCGCTGCCGGCTTTCGCAGGACCGTCCCCCCGTTTCACCCCCCCCGCCCCCCGTTAGCGCGCGATTCAGGGAGCCCTGCGACGTTGGTAAATCTAGGCCCAAAATAGTTATTTTGCAAGTTATTTGCAAAATCATCTTGAGTTTTCATTTTCTCAAGTGAATACCCTCATATAGCGACAAATAGCAAAACAAGTTGTGTAATGATAAATGTTTACATGCATGCACATGCAGTGTGTGTGTGTGTGTGTGTGTGTGTGTGTGTGTGTGTGTGTGTAAAATGCTCTTCTAAGTATATCAGATAACTTTGAAATTGAATATAATTCTTTCATGCATAAGACAAAAGCTAGGCTGATACATATTCAAAATGTAATCATATGAAAGGTATTCTGCATAGATTTAATTGCATGGTAGTAACAAACATTTTCATTACTCTTTGCAGCATCAGATGCCCATTAGTGCTATCCCTGTGGTTTCCAGAGAGTAATGAGATTAAGGGAGAAGCTCTGATGAAACACAGTAGGACATGATGCTTATAAAACCGCAAATGAAGAATCCAGATGCTGACATAACAACATCATGAAAAGTTAATTTGCACATTCAAATGAGTGTAATCATGATGATCATATAAAGGAAACACATGGCTATGAAAAGAGTCTAGTACTATAATAAAAAGAAAAAAAGAGACACAAGTCATCTAATCTGTACAAAAAGCTGTTTTGATAAATTAACTTACTTAACAATATGCCAAGTTGACTGAATTTCACTGTTGTTGACTGCCAGATGCCTTTTGTTGCTGTTCAGTTACCAGAGTAAAAGGAGTTTAATAAACTATAGGTGGCCTCACAAGGCCTTAACCAGTGAAACTGGTAAAGATTTGTCTAGTCATACTCAACCCCCTCTAACCCCCCTTATCCTTACCTCTACTCGCCTCCTCCTGCTCCATCCCTCTCCAGGTAGAAACAAGACATGACTTGGATAAGCACATGGCCACAGTTTGGGCCGGATTTTCAAAGCCCTACACGCATAAATCAGAGGGGGTTCCGCGCGCCGGGCCTATTTTATAAAGGTCCAGCGACACGCATAAAGCCCTGGGATGTATCTAAGTCCCAGGGCTTTACTAAAGGGGGGTCCGACACAGCGGCCATTTGCCACTGTTTGGAAGATCACGTGCTGCAGGCTGCTGGCAGGCGCAAAAGGTGAGTTAAAATTTTGGGGGGGGGGATTAGGATAGGAATTCGGGGGCGATAGGTTAGGGGAAGGGATGGGAAGGTTAGTTTAGGGGGGAGGGAATGGGGGAAGCCCGCGGGTGTCTGCGCAAACAAGGGGGTGCACAATTGTGCGTACATTTGAAAATCTACCCCTTTTTGTTTATTAATCCATTCCATTCAGTATATACCCTACTGATGGGTTCATCCAGGTATGCATTAGATTTTTTCTCCTAGTTATGACTTTGTTACTGGAGATGCCCTCCCGGCCTGGATGGTTCTTACTATACTAGAGAAGTCATTGTTTAACTTGTCACTGGATGTTACAACCTCTAATAATGTATTTTGGAGCAAATAAACCAACATGAGGCGACGCTGACCGTTCATAGGATGTCATTAGTTGACTAAAGTTGAAAACAGACAGCAAACCAATTGTGCTTTAATTAATGATACGAAGCAGAGCCGTAGCTAGACTATGGCCGATATGCCTCGGCCATAGGCGCCATCCACCAGGGGTGCCTTCGTTTAATAACTATCTGCTTCTTCCTTCCTCTCCCTGTCCTGGCAGAGTGGCAGTAAAGAATAGTCGTGGTCTGCAGGGCTGTGAAAAATATCAATCTCCTCTTCTCTCATGCTACCCTGGAAAATGAAGAACAGCATGGCCCATACTCCTGATCCCTCCCTGCCAATGAAAAGCAGCACCACAAAAAGCATCGGTCTCCTCTTCCCTACACCAATAGTGCAGAGCAGCACGGCCCACACCCCCTGATCCCTCCACGCCCAAGCAATGAAGAGCAGTGCAGCCTGTGGGGCCATGAAAAATATCAGCTTCCTCCTCTTCCCTCCCTGGCACCCCTGCTAGAGCACAGCAGTGCGGCCCAGAAGGCCACAAAAAGCATTGGCCGCCGCCTCTTCCATCTCCCAACCCGGCAGCAAGGAGCAGCAAAGAAGAGCAATGGGGCTCAGCCGATGCAAAGCAGCATTGACAGTCTTCCCCCATGCTGCAGCAAACCTGGAGGCTAAATGAGAGAGAGAGAGGTATAAGCATGTGTGTATGATTAAGCTTGTGAGACAGTGTATGAGCTGGTATTATTAAACATGTGAAAGCATGAGAGTATGTATGTGTATAATTTAACATGACAGTGTATGAATGTATATGTATGATTGAACATGTGATAGTGTTTGAGCGCATGTGAATGACTGAGCATGTGTGAGAGCATATGAACATATGTCAATAAATAAGCTTGTGAGAATGTATGAGTGTGAATGATTGAGTGTGTGTGTGTGTGTATGGTTGAGCATGAGAATGCAAATGAGCATGTGTGTATATAGTTCAGCAAGAGATAGCAAGGAAGGAATATATGTATATATGATTGAGCATGCATAAGAGCATATCAGTGTGTGTGAATGATTGAGCATGTGAAAGAATGTATGAGAATGTGTGTATATGATTGAGATTGTGAAAGACCATAGGAGCATGTGTGTGATTGAGCAAGTGAGAGACGCATGAGAGTGTGCATGAGTGAGCACATGAGAAAGACTGTACAAGCGAGTATGTATGTGTGTGTATGATTGAGCGTGAGAGAGCACGAGCAACCGAGTGCGCATGTGTTTGTATGTGTGAATATGATTTAGCATGTAAGAAGAGAGAAAGTGTGTGTGTGTGTGTGTGTGTGGGGGGGGGGGTATGATTGAGCAAGTACAAGAGAAAGTTGGTATACAACAGCCCCCAGCCCTCTCCCTGCTAATCCATGACAATCTCAGGTCATCTGGAAATCAAAATTTTCCAAGTATGGACAGCAGGGGAATTTTTTTTATCCTTATTAGTTTTAAATATTTGGTGTTATTTCATTTATCAGCTGTTTTGAAACATTTTATTGACATTTGGAAATGGATAGAACATCCAATAATTAGAAACTCATATCTCTATTTGTCACTTTTTAAAAAATATTTATAATTTTCATTAGTATGGTTTTACTATTATGATTTATATTTCTTGATTTTATTGTTTGATGTTTTATGAGGCATGGTGATGTTTCTGTTTTTCCATAGTTGCACTGCATAAAGAATCATGCTTGTTGTGGTTTCTAGTTCAGTTTTTGTCTGCATGTTTCTATTTACATTTTCTGGTCTCTCAATTCAGTATTTGGTGAAAGTGTGTCTGTCTGTGTTCAGCATGAGTGAATAAGGTGAGGTGTTATGTTGGCATGTAGTGCCTGTGTGGGGATCTATAACAGCCTAGCTTGTTCTGTTTTCCTAACAGGAGGGTGTTTTAGGGCTTGGTATAATATTTGTAGGGTTGTCTTTCATAGGTAACTTCTTACTTTTTGAGTGCTGGAAGTTAATGTTGTTTTGGTATAGGGGATTTAATATATTGTATTGTAATTCAGTGTACTCATGGCTTTCTAAGTGACATGCCTACCACGTTTTATTATATATGTTTTATCTGTATCCTGCTGGGATCACTGGAGTGGAGGGTAACAAATATTTTCAAATAAATAAATAAATACACCTAACACATGCTACCATACACCTAATACCATGTGGGTTCCAAGTATCTGTTTTGCAGGGTTTTCTGGTTGGCACCACAGCAATGCATGTAAATATAATATACATGGTGTTGTAAGTGATTTTTAACCTAAGAATGTCCTTTTCATGCAAAATCTAGTATTATAAATGCATAATTTATAATACTAGATTTTGTGTGTGGGGCGGACATGACCAGGAGAGGGGTGTGTGGGGAGAGCATGGCCAGGAGAATAGTGACACCTAGTGGTTGGATTGGGGGCCCATGATTGCAGGCTTCTGAAAGGAGCCCTGGTGCATGGCCCCCAGCCCAGAACTGACACTGCAATGATAAGAGTAAAGAAAGTTGGGAGGGGAAAAAAGATCCCCGGTAATTTGTGATTGAAGGCTCATGGCGCCCGGATCTCTGTGTTGCTTCCAACTGAGCTGGAAGCCCAAAAGAGCAGGAGGAATCTTCTGGGTCTCAAAAATAAAAATCATAGCCCCCTATATTTAACAGCATATCACAGCTCATGGTGTTGTACGTTGTGGTCAGGGTGAGGGTGCACGTTTTCATTTGGCCATAGGTGCCAAATGGCCTGGCTAGGGCTCTGATAGGGAGATGCACAGGAGGTTGAAGCTTTTGAAAACCAGTCTCGGGGTCTCAATCTGAGGATGTTAATTTTCCCTATGTTACCACTGATTTCCTCATAGGATATAGTAGGTATCCCTGAGGATGGGGTTTCATCAGTTAACAACATTTACTATTTCCCTGTGCTTCAGAAACCTACACAGGGAGCAGGCTGGGATGCATGTCTGAACCCATTCAAATAATTATGGATTCCTTGAATTTAACAGGCCTATTGCAGAAATCAGATACCAAATTTGAGAAGCCAGCTATGCTACTGATGAAGAAGATTTTTCCTTAGAACAAGGACTTAATATTGCAATTATTCTTTGGCATAAGCAAAATCTTTTTTTTGTTATAAAATGCATTTTCCCTGATGTGCCAAGGAATATACAGTCTCAGCATAGAGAATTTATTTCTTTGCAATAAGAAATTATAGCTCTGGGCACACAAATATTTCTTGGATATCCATATAAGTGTTTGCTTGATTATATTTCAAGATAAGAGATACATACATTTTTTACTCTATTGCAGAGGTTTATAGGAGATAAATGGTCTTTGGGGGTGGGGGAGGAAATGTGAAGATAAAGCTGACTCCTGGATTCGCCTCTGTTTAAATTGGGTATATACTATATGCCCAATGTAAACAGATTGTTTATTTTGTATTTGCTTTGCCACACTACCTTAGAGTCCCTCCCGGGTAATAGTATATAGTGGCCTACTGCAATATGAGCTGATTGTATTTTGAATTTCATATTTTGGTCATTGCCTTTTTGTTTTTCCAATTTCTTGTTTGGGATTCTATTGAATTCCTGTGAACCTAACTTGCATAATAAACCTAACTTTATAATAAATGCTAAATTTGGAAAAAAAAAAAAAAGAAGTAGGATTCTAGCCCAGGTCTCCTGGTTCTCAAACTCTATTTTTCTAACTAGCAGGTCACACATTTTCAGCTGTAACGGGCCTTCTGGACTACTTTGCCACAATTATGGAATCATAGAACAGTTCTCTTCTCCTGTTTGACAATGTTCTAACTGACCGCAGATTATGTTAGTGGCTTGCAGTAGTTACACGAAACTCTCTGTAATCCTTTCAACTTCACTTTGTTAGTTCTAATTCATTGACTACAAAGTTCCAATTTTTACATTTTTCAAAATTATACATGGGAAGAAATATGAAAGAAACCCCAACAGATTGTATAATCTATGAAACAGACCTAACAAAGATGTTGATGCATCTATTTAGACACCCATAAGGCAGCTGTAGTGAATAGCTATTTGAATGGATTGGGTGAATATCATATATGCTATCCTGTATTTGGTAACAGATTCCTTTGGAGTTTAAATACTGGTGAATAGGCAGATAATGAAGAAGAATGAAGAAATCAGGATAGACTTCTCTCTACAGCACAGAATTTATTAAATGCCTCATTAAAATATGTGTAGAGCTAATTTTTCCTTTATAGACATACAAAGTTTCTTCTCAGACATCAACATCTCAAACTGGGAGAAGGAATCACAGAGCACATACTCAAGGATAAGGGAGCGCAATTTATTATTTATTTGATTTATATTCCACGTTTCGACACATCAAAGCGAATTACTTTCACGTCAAAAACGTTTGCCCACATTTCATTCATAACTCTGCTTTATTGAAATATCCTTTGTAACTCTTAAGCAGCCTAGTTCCTTAGGATATAAAGTTAAGGGTTGTTATATGTTGTGATGAGTCCATGATGTGCTCTCAGGCAAACGTGTGCAGTCATAGTACCCTCATAGGTTGCTGTCCTTGTCTAGGCTGTGAATTAAATGCTGTTTTCTGTTATGATTTTCAGGGTGGCCTAGACATGGTCAATGCCTTGTTGCTGATCCAGGGACTGGAGTAGGATACTTTCCCGCTTAGAGTAAAATGGACGAGGCAGTCCATTTTACTCTTGGGTGCCCCAATGGTTTCTGGAGGACACTGCATGGTGCAGTGGGATGGTAACTTTCAAATCAGCGTGCAGGTGCACATGTCCAGACGTGCGTTGGCCTGTGCCCAGGGATGCAGCCATTTTATAACATATATGTTCATATGTGAGCATGCTATAAAATAGTATGGCCATGTGCACCAAATATTAAGTGGGCATGCACATGTGCGCACAAATCCTACTTCTACCACATAAATCAGGGATTTTAAAAGTAGTGCATGCAGACGCCATTGCCAGTTAAACCAGTTCATCCCTGGTTCACCCACTTAAGAGGTAAGTCTTCCAATCCCCCCTATGTTTAATAGCCTTTACTCCCCCAGTTAGCTCTGATCCTTAAAACCCCACAGTTCTGGTTATTTTTCTTTATTTTATAATTTACACCTCCTCCATAGCAAAAGTAAACTTATGCAGCAGAGGATCTGGGCGCACGACCAGGTGCGTAAGTATTTATGCGCACATCTCTGGTACATGCCCCAAAATGCCAATGTCTGCTCAGACCACGCCCACTTACCACCCCTTTTTGAAAACTTTGGAGATGTGCACGCTGCAGGAGATATGCGCATATCCAGGTGACTTTTGAAATCCAAGCCCGACTGATTCATGCATCCCCTAATTGAAATTCACCTTTAAGTATCTTGCTTGGCAGATTGGATGGGTTATATATTGGTCTTTATCTACTGATTCATGCATCCCCTAATTGAAATTCACCTTTAAGTATCTTGCTTGGCAGATTGGATGGGTTATATATTGGTCTTTATCTACTGTCATTTACTAAGCCATGCTACAAATAGATATAAGCTGGAAGATCAGTTGTGATAGGTGAAACACAGTCACCCCATGATTGTTTAGCTTTGCATCTTTCTTGCTATCAAGGATGGTCACTTAAGTGTGACTGCTAGTGTGTTTCCAAATGGTGTCTATGCCTACCAAGCATATTATCAGGAAGAAAGTCTGTTGTAGTGATTTATTTATGTCCGCTTGTTCAGTATATTTGTTTTTTTAAATAGACATATCATGCAGCTGTCTCTGAGAAGGACCTCAGCCCTGCATGTATGCCCTGGGATTTACCATAGAAGCTGGATGTACCTTGCTTTGTACTTCCTGGGTTAATGGAGTGTCTAGGGTGGATCCACTTCTTGCATACCCCAGATATCTTTTTTTTAAGATGACATGTATATCCTTTTTCCAGCCCTGAATGACTGCTGAATGGACCCTTTTAGGACAATAACTATTTGGGAAAACTCAAATATTTCCTGCTATTTGCCCAACAGAGGCAAATAGCAAGGTACTATCAAGCTAGGGCGAGAGAACACTGAAGTAATCTCATCTTGGTCTGACTTTCCTCACTCCAAATGATGTCAAAACTTCACTGAGGTCTACTGTGCTGTTCATACGTCTCACTCTGCATGTAAAACTGGCCCCAAAACCCTACACCACCACCAAAACCTCACCTCAAGTTACTAGCTGGCCCTCCTATAGTGATATAAATAGTTGACTACTATGAAGGCCTTATAAAGAATCTCTCTCCCCCCCCCCCCCCCCCCCCCCCCCCCCCCACACACACACACACTTTGCATGTGCCCTTTTTTTATCACGGGCATTATCCATGCAAAAATTATACCATTTTGATGAATCTAGGGGTTAGTTTGTACCTAAGGCAATGGAGAGTAAAGTGACTTGCCCAAGGTCACAAGGAGCGACAGTGGGACTTGAACCCGGATTGTAGCTCACTGCTCTAACCATTAGGCTACTCATCCATTCCACTCTACTCCTTTAAAAGACAACCCTTTCCTTCTAAGATCTGCAAAACAGTAGACACCCATTAAGAAGCAGACAGAATGAGAAATATATATGCCTTAGAGGAGAGGAGAGCAAGGGGAGATTTATGATAAATAATTTTAGCTGAAAGACATTAAAAAAGCAACAGAAACAAATCTTTTCTAATGGAAAGAAAGCTGTAGAACTACAAGACATTGAATGAAGTTCCAGGGGGGTAGACTGAGGAATGTCAAGAAATCTTTTCTCATGGAAGGGGTTGTGGATGCTTGGAATGCCCTCCTGGAAGAGATGGTGAAGAGAAAAATAGTAACAGAATTCAAAGGGTCATGGGATACACACATGAGGGTAATTTTCAAAAGGATTTACACATGTAAATGTAACTACTATTGCAGAAATTTTCAAAAGCCATTTACCCATATAAAGTGCACTTATGTGGGTAAATTCTATGGACAATTCAATGCCATATATTGTAGCAATTTTCAAAAGCTTCCTTACATGAGTAAAGTGCACTTACCCATGTAAAACCTATTTTTTAAGCATGTAAATGCTTTTGAAAATCAGGCCCATAGGATTCCTAGTGGCAAGAGATGGAAATGAAGCGTTATGGTAGGCCTGTGGTAATATTTCTGCTTGCGGATAACCTGCACGGAGCAGCAGTTACCATCCTAAAAAGAAGGCAAGGGGTAACCTTCACAGAGTGGCAGTTACAACCCAATACATCTTGCTGGGCAGACTAGATGGGCCATTTTAGAGTTTATATGCCATTGTTTACTAAGTTACAAGATCAAATAAGCTTTATTAACTAATGTAACTTCTTAAAGCAGACTAGGCTCAGCTGAAACACATGTGAGACTATTTCTCTTCTTCCAAATGCTTATAGTGCTGTGGAACAATAACAGAGTTATCCATCCCCAGGATCACAGATGTGATGCTACACAAATGTAAAGACTGCTCTGTTAAAAGGACTTTTTTTAGATTACCATATTGCTATGCAACCACACTGGAGCCAGCCTATATGCAGAAATTGGATTAAGACCTAGAATTCATTAAAAGAGTCAAGTTTACGGTTTTGTTTAAGCAACTAGAGCCTGAAAATGAAATGGACAAAAGAAATGTAAAAGTTCAGGTACAGAACATTCAGCAGGATGAACATTTGTCACTAAATTTAGTATTCCCTCTGCCACGAAACTCCAAGACTTCATTAGAGCTGCATATCTAATTCCCCAAGGAATGCACTGCACATCTATTTCATTATGCCTGAAACGATAAGAAAAATTAACACATCAGACAAAATTCTAGGGTGTCCATCACTGAGAAATCCTTGTACCATTCCTCTGTTTCACTTGAGACACCATGTATGTCATCCTCAGCAGAAAAGCCACAAAATAAATGAAAGAGCATGTAAGCTGTAATTATATTGTCTCCATGAATGGCACTCAGGGTACTATGAACAGATTGTGCATGCTAATTCACACAGCACCTAATGAAGCATTCCCTGTTCTACAAACTTCACAACTTAATTTAATTAACCCTTATATAGTACCCTTATAAACCCTAACCAGGAATTATATTTGTAATAAAAAAAAATACGCTAAAAGAAAAAACAGTATACAAATATTGCTTTAATCAGAAAAGTAAAGTGGTAAATATCTCTGCATATATAATTTGCTAGGTTTGTATATTGGTTACGCTCATAATAGCTTATTTCTGTTGCATTTTTGGGGCATTTAATGATCGCTTTTGTTTCTTTAAGAGATACTTATCCTACCCAGAATTTGCACTTAGGAATCATAAATAAAGAAGAAATGCAATTAAAATGCATTTTGCCTTCTAGTATTTCCCACAGGCATGCACAAGGGGCAGATTTTAAAACCTACGCGTGCGGCCTCAGAGGGAACTTTCCTTCCCCCCCCCCCCCACCTTCCCCTCCCTGTCCCACCCCCCAGCCCTAAAGAACCCCCCCCCCCCCATACCTTTGTTGTAAAGTGCACTTAACATGGGTAAAACCCAATGTTAAGCATGTAAATGCTTTTGAAAATCAAGTGCATGGTAATTTTTGCTCCTCCTTCCCTAAGTATGCACATTTTATTTACTTCCAGCATTTATATAGTATACACACAGTGAAAGCTGACTAGAACAGTGAACAAGCACATCAAAACACATAAAATCCAATTACATAAGTAATCCGACATAATATAAATCAATCAATAAAATAAAATGTATTTATTAGTATTTGTATACTGTTGTTCTGTAGACAAGCACAGTGTTTCACAGCAAAACAGTACATCAATAGAAACAGTAATTACAATAGCAATGATTACAAAATGTATAAGTATTAAAATTGCAAATGAATTTCATAGCATAGAGAAGAATACAGGACGACCCCCAACTCCGATCTTAACTGGCTCCCAATGGAAATAACCAAACCTTCACTCTCTTTCTAAAGAATAAATAATTGGTCTCATGCCTAATATTCGGAAGTGCAGAGTCCCACAATTCCAGACCCCTTCCTGAATCACTTTTTTCCCTACAGGCTATAGTGCATACTTTTCTCGCTGTTGGAATTACAAAAAGAGCTCTCTGTGCTGAGCAGAGACGCCCATTAGGGGCATAGGGCTTACCCAACTGTCTTAGATATTCCAGCCTAGAACCTGGTTTAAGCTTAAACATCAAAAACATGATCTTAAACAAGATACCTTCCTTAATTGGTAAACAATAGGGATGTGAATCGTTTTTGAATGATTAAAATTATCGTCAGATAATTTTAAAATCGTCCTAAATCGTTAGAGTGCACGATACAATACAAATGCCCCAGATTTATCGTCAGGGGCATTTGTATTGTATCGTTAAATAGGGCACGGGAATTATTTGGGGGAGGGCGGGAAAACCGGCACACCAAAACAACCCCTAAACCCACCCCAACCCTTTAAAACCAATTCCTTACCCTCCCCCACCCTCCCGAACCCCCCCAAAATGTTAAATTACCTGGTGGTCCAGTGGGGGGGGGGGGGTCCCGGCGCGATCTCCCGCTCTCGGGCCATCGGCGCCATTTTGGCTGCCACTAATTAAAATGGCGCCGATGGCCCAATAAAAATAAAACCCCACCCGACCCTTTAAATTGACCCCCCTTAGCCTCCCCCACCCTCCCGACCCTTTTTTTTTAGGGTGGCCCGCGCCGCTAAAAAAAAAAAACCACCCGACCCCCCCCAAAACCTTTTCAAATTACCTGGTGGTCCAGGGGGGCCTCAGAGAGAGATTTCCCGTTCCCAGGCATCAGCTGTTCTAAAAAAAAAAAATGGCGCCGATGCCCCTTTGCCCTTACCATGTGACAGGGTATCTGTGCCATTGGCCAGCCCCTGTCACATGGTAGGAGCACTGGATGGCCGGCGCCATCTTTAAAGATGGCGCCGGCCATCTTTACTCATCAGCCCTGATGCCTGGGAACGGGAAATCTCTCTCCGAGGCCCCCCTGGATCTCTCCTCTCCCCGAGGCCCCCCTGGATCTCTCCCCGAGGCCCCCTGAGGCCCCCTGGACCACCAGGTAATTTTAAAAGGTTTTGGGGGGGTCGGGAGGGGGGGTCGATTTAAAGGGTCGGGTGGGTTTGTTTTTTTTTAGTGGCGCGGGCCTCCCTAAAAAAAAAAATTAGCGATGTGGAATCGGAAACGATTCCAATTCACATATCTTAACGATCAGATTTCCTCCCCCCCCCCCCCCCCCCCCCCCCAGCCGAATCTGATCGTTAAGACGATCTGGCACACGATTCACATCTCTAGTAAACAATGAAACTGGATCAATATACGCCTTGCACTTATCCGTCATGGGCTGGAAAAAAACCAGCCTCTCTGCCATATTCTGCATTATTTGTATGCATTTTGAAGGGTGATGCCAGGAATCACCCTTCAAAATGCAGTAAAACTCAATAGACCTCTTACTCTCCATAATTGACAATTTAAAAAAATATGTCTGACCTGATTAGAAATATGATATTCAAAGCAGATAGTACTATTTCATCCTGTATCTTAAAAACACCTGGAGTAGAAAAATAATCCTTTCCTGATAGAAAAACCCATTCTGTCTTTTTCCCATTTAAAATCTATTTATTTCTCTCAACCCAATGAACAAGCTTATTTAAAAACGTTCCATTTGTCCAAACTGATGATCTGATTGTAGTTACAGGGCTCTTTCTGTGTAGGTAGGAGTCCTTATTACAGACCTCTGGGTAGAGCCCATGGTGATTTTAAATGCTCGTACTCTCCCAGCGGCTGTGCTATGGGAATCCTAATGGAGGAGGTCCCCTTTTAACTGAAAAATTTCCACCTTTAGAGATCATCTTTCCCGTGGACACCCAGCCTGAACTGATTGTTTAGGTGGAAATCCGGACAAGATCTCCTTCTCTTGCTCTTCCTTCCTGTGATTCAGTTGTTTATTTTCCTTAGCTGTTACTGCAAGTGATTTCTCTGGTGGAAAAATCTGGGTAAGGGGGATCTGGGTAAGGGGGATCCAAAAACGTCCCCACTACTCTACAGTTCTAAAAAATGCATTAATCTGGAAATCTTCTCTGCCCTCACTGTCTCTCGCAGCAGGATCCATCACTGGTGCTTGCCTACCTACAGGCCGATACAGAAAAACACGGAAAGCCGGCGAGTGCCCGCTCTCCCGGCGCGCGCGCACAGGCTACTTTCCAGGGTGCGCGATTCAGGAGGGTGGCCTATGCAAATTAGGGCGCGCAGTAAAAAGAGGCGCTAGGGACACTAGTGCATCCTTAGCACCTCTTTTTTGACAGGAGCGGCGGCTGTCAGCGAGTTTGACAGCTGACGCTCAATTTTGCCGCGTCGGTTCTCAAACCCACTGATAGCCACGGGTTCGGAAAACGGATGTCGGCATAATTGAGCATCCGTCTTCCGACCCGCGGGCCGATTTAAAATTTTTTATTTTTGGGGCCTCCGACTTAATATCGCTATGATATTAAATTGAAGGGTGTACAGAAAAGCAGTTTTTTCTGCTTTTCTGTACACTTCCCCGGCGCCGGCAGAAATTAACGCCAGCCTTTGAGCAGGCGTTAATTTTTGAAAGTATAATGTGTGGCTTCACTGCACATTTTGCTTTCTGGATCGCGCGGGAATAACTAATAAGGCCATCAATATGCATTTGCATATTGCAGATGTTATTAGTTTCGGGGGGGGGGGGGGGGGGTTGGCCACGTGTTTTTGACACACTATTACCCTTTACTGAATAGTATCCCTTACTGAATAAGGGGTAAAGCTAGCGCGTCGAAAACGTGCAGTCAAACCCGGGCTAACAGTGCGCTCCACCGGAGCCAGCTAGTGAGTAGAGTAGGCTCACAGGTCTTTGATCCCCTGAAGAGAGCCCCTTCACCCCAAAGTGGTATCAGCCTAACACTCTCACCTTCCCGATACCTTTTAAATGCAAAATCTTCAGCCCAGATCACAGTAGGCTACTACCACGATCCTAGTCTGATGTTTTCTTCGTTGCTATGTACATATGCCTCCAGCTATGCAAATCTCTCTCATGCATATTCATTATTGCTATCCTGAAAATCCGACTGGCTAAATGTGTCCCCAGGACTGAGTTGATAACTCCTGCTCTGCAGGACAACTACAATATTCCTCATCCAGTCGTGCATATGGAAGAAATTGAAATATGACAGAATTTTGATCTAAATAGAAATGAAAAATATGAATCCGATAGTATGCTGTTATGCTAGCTGTACAAACCAGAAATATATCTGGAAAAAAATATTTTTGCAGCTCCTTGGTACAATGTCCAAAAGTCCCCAGTCTCTTAACTTGCAAGTTTATTCTTTTGCAGCTCTACTAATTTATAGTTACTAGAGATAATGTTATAGTCTTTGATAAGCTGCTCACAGTGCAAATACAGATGCTCATTTACCAATGAATTCATTTCAAATATCTGAAATTAGGAGGCAAATTTTAAAAGACCCGTGTGCACCGAAGCCGGGAGATATGTGTAGAAGTTGGGCTGGTGCGCACCGTGTAAGATTTTAAAAAGCCACAAGTACGCATACAAAATCTTTTCCCAAAAAAAGGGGCAGTGTGTGAACGTGGTCCGGGCAGGGCAGGGGATGGGAGTTCCAGGATTTCTCAATAAATCCAGCATGGAAGTATTTATGCACGCTGGGGTCCCCATCCACGTAACTTTACTTCTGCTATGGATGGCGTGTAAGTAATAAAACAAAAAAAACTATTCTAGTTAGCGTGGTATTAAGGGTTGAGGCTAAAAGGGAAGCTTATTAACTAGAAGGGTTAGGAAGTCCTATCCGTTAACTGAGCGAACTGCGAATAAACTGGGGAAACTAGTAATTGCATCGGCACGCGTATCTACTGAAACACCCCCCACACACACACACTTACATGGTAGAGGCAGCATTTACGTGCACATGCACACATCCATATAAAATAGTGCACACATGTATGTGCGTAAATCCTATTTTATACTGCGCGCACATACACGTGCGTGTTATAAAATGGCCGCATTCAGTGGCATGAGCCTCCATATGTGCCAATGGATGCGTTATTACCAGATAACTTTCAAACATGCAGCTGTCTGAATGTTATGCTCCCAGTGAACACATAAAATAATTTTCAATTTTCAAGTTATTAACATTGAGGGAAATACAAAAACCCAGCTATTTTTCAACTAAATCATCTCCAGAATAATTTTCAAAGGACCAGGTCTGTGTGCCACTCCTCCTTTGCACACAAGCACACAGCTATATACAGAATATAATTATATTTTAAAATCCACCATACTTAGCCCTATTTCATTATTATACTAATTTTTACAGTATGTAAATTAATATTGAAATCCATTGAATCCAATAGAGTCACTATATCTATTAGATTTCTTACATTTGCAAAACAGTAACTTTTAAAAGAATTAGGATGCTCCTTAAGGGATTGATGCACTCAGAAGCTGAAAAGGAGGTTGTGGTGAATAACTGTTTGTTGCGTTCATGCCTCTTCTCGCCCCTCGCTCCAACCTCTCTACCTGGGATGCGACTCCCTTCGGCTCTGATGGACAGATGCAGCCGCGGCTTCTCTCCGCCTCTTGGTCCCGGTTCCCCCGGGCTGGCTTGACGCTACGGATCCGCCATGTTCCTGATGATGTAAGCGCGCGCGGTCCAGACTTTGTACCTGCAAGGGCGCGAACCTCAGGGGCGTCTCCCCGTAGTGACGTCATCCATTCACACTTTAAAAGGTCTTTGTTTGCTAACCTCTAACGAGTTAGCAAGGAACTCCAACGGGACTTGCTTCGGCAGTCCTCGATACTTGCAACAACGATCCGAGTCAGCTAGGGGAAACCTTTCTCCACTGCTCGGCCTTTTCAAACTTACCAGGAGTACCCGCTCCATGGGGGCTCCGCTCTCTCTTCTTGATTTCAGATTGCCAGAACACTCGGAAGACTCCTCATTTCCTGGAAGCGATCGCGGATGTGAACACATTGAGTTCTATTACATAGGAATCGGTACTCGCCACATTATTGCAGGTACAGAGATTAAAAGTTACATTGGCAAGATTGCAGATAAGAACCGGTACTCACTCCACGAGGGCCCATGTTCCTAGAATCCTTTACAGACTCTCTTCTACTCTAGAAGCCATTTCATATACAGAAATTGTGAATTCATATTACAGACTGTTTGTGGGAACCAGTGCTCGCCTACGGCTCCTGTTCCTGAGTGTACTGAAGACTCTCTGTGGCATAGAGACCATTGCAGACATCTACTATTGTGAGTGTACCATCTTGTATCCAGTATACCTTGTCTACTAGTACTCACTACTTCTTAGTCTCGCTCTACAATTCAGCGACCCAGAGATTATATTCCAGTATCAGAGGGACTTCAGCCTTGCCGAACACAGCGACTCACTACTGCCACCCCTGGTGATCCAGCTTCCAGTCTAATAAAGAACTATTGTGTTTATCTCATATTCTAGTCTAGTCGGTGGTTCCTCTCAGGATCTCCTCCTGGGGGCGCTGTCATCTGCCATCGGCCCAGGGATTCACCATTTCCTCCAAGTGGTCAATCCTTTCCCTATTTGTCACTCTGTGGGAGCCAACCACCACAGACCACTAACTCCGCTCATGGAAGTATTATATAGATAACTACTCCTCTTTCATTGAGATTTGCCAGCAGCCTATATATAACAGATAGCTACTCTGTAGCAGAGGCATGATAGATTGCTATCTCAGTAGCGAAGTACAATATATCTATTGTTAGCTCCTCTCCTCAGAAGAGTATTATTATACAGATTGCCAACTCCTCTTCCTTGGAGAGTTGATCCACAACAGATTGCTCCCTCCTTTTCTTACAGGAGCATCTAACAGCAGTTCGCTAACAGATCTACAGATAGCTAACTCCTACCCTCTGGAGAAGTCATGTCATATTGCTACTTCTTCCCCTTTCAGGAGAACAGCAGAACAGCTGCTAACACTGCCCTCCTGGCAGGGTGAGCGACAGCAGATTGCTAACTCCTCCCCTCTGGAGGAGGAGAGCATACCAGATTGCTAACTCCCTAGCGGATTGGTAACACTGTTCAGCATGGCAAGGCAATTTAACAAATGGAATACAAATCTTGAGCAGAGACAGCAAAGGAGATTGAATAGCAGTGATTCTGGCAATAGCTGGGGCATGGTCTGCTCTGATCAGTGGAATTTATTATAATCCTCAGTACCAGGGGCAGGTCTACCATTAGGCAAGGTGAGGCAGTCGCTTTAGGTGGCAATAATTTGGGGCGGCAAAAGGTGCCCCCCCAAAACAGCCCTCTTGTGACCGCCTCATTTCCCTGTCAAAAAGAAACTAAAAAATCCACTCAGTGACAGGAGGCAGAGCAGGAGGAGAGCGGTGCCGTTAGAGGAAATGCCGGTAAAGTTCCCACCCCCACCGGCAGGAAGACGATGGCGCGGTTTAAGGAAGTGCCTGTGAAGTTCCCACCCCCACCGACAGGAAGTCGGCGGTACAGTTTGCTCACATATCGGTAGCAGAGAATTCTGCGTGGGTGCAGCAGCACAATTTTTGATGGAAGTACAGGTGGAGGTTCTCACGCAGAGAGAGAGAGAGGCTGCCTGTGCATGAAATCCTGCATGTATGCGTAAGAGCCTATGTGTGCATATGCAAGCCTGTTTGTATCAGAGACAGCTTGCCTGTGTATGAGAGAGAACACCTGTGTGTACATATGAGAGCCTACATGTGTGTATGAAAGAGAATGCTTGCATGTGAGAGAGCACCTGTGTAAGAGAGACAAGCTGCATATATGTGTGAGAGAGCAAGAGAGAGCAAGCACTTGCGTGTACATATGAGAGTCTGCATGTGCATGAGAGCAAGAAAACCTGCATGTGTGCATGAGAGAGAGCCACATGTGAATGAGAGACAGCGAGAGCAACTGTGTGTGTGAAGGGGAGAAAAAAGAAAATAAAGTGTGTGCAGCCCCTTTCCCCCAAATCTGTGACAATTTCTGGGTGACTGGAAATCAAAAGATCTCGTGTATTTATTTATTTATTTTGTGGTCTGGAGAATTAGAGATTTTTTAATCCCATTTTAAATTTTGGGGTGTTTTCATGTGTCTGCTGTTTTGAAATATTTTATTGGTGTTTGGGAAACAGAACAAATTTTCATGACTTTTTAAATTATTGGATGTTTGTCAGCTGTTTTGACAATTAGTCTTTCTGTTAGTACGGTTTTAATATTATGAATGATGCTTTATATCTCTTGATTTTATTGCTTGATGTTTTGCAAGGAATGATGATGTTTCTGTTTTTCCATTTTTGCACTGCATAATACAGACAGCTTTGTGGTTTCCAGAGTATGCTGTAAGAGAGAGTAGGTAAGCCAGTGAACATGTGTGTAAGCAAGACAGTGAGCATGTGCGTGAGCGAGAGAGACCCAATGAGCATATGTGTGAACAGGAGAACTATTTAAGCCGGTAGGCCTGTGTGGAAGCCAGTAAGCAAGAGTATGAGAGACAGCCAGTGAGCATGTGTGTGAATGAGAGTCCCCCTGTTGCTCCTTGTGACCTTTGGCAAGTCACTTTACCCTCCATTGCCTCAGGTACAAACTTACGGGCCGATACAGTAAAGTGCGCTCCAGTGAAGCGCACTGTTAGCCCGCGTTTGGCTGTGCGTTTTCGACGCGCTATTTTTACCCCTTATATAGTAAGGGGTAAAATAATTTTTGTAGAAGGTGTTGCGGTCTCTGTCGCTTCCCCTTCACTAGGTCTGAACAGTGCCTACCTCCGCTGCTGGAAACACCGCGTTCCGCGTGGCTGGGACCCCGGCGGCGCTGCCTGCTCCAAGTGGCGGCCGCCATTGCTTGCGTGCGCGCGAGGACGCCCACTTTGTGCGCACAGCTCCCGGAAGTCTGGCCCCGCCTCTGCTGATGACGCCACGCCCTAAGCCCGATATAACCGGCGTCCGGTCTCCTTCTCCTTGCAACGAGGTTCACTACTGCCTAGTAGTTCTGAGTTGCGCTTCGTCTGTTCCTCGTTCCTGACTTGACCTTTGGACTGCCTTTGACTTCGCTTCAGCCTGCCGCCTGCCTCTGACCTTGGTTCGTTCCCGACTTCGCTTCAGCCTGCTACAGACTCCATTCCAGTCTACAGCCTGCTTCAGTCCACAGCCTGCTACAGACTTCATTCCAGTCTACAGCCTGCTTCAATCCACAGCCTGCTACAGACTCCATTCCAGTCTACAGCCTGCTACAGACTCCATTCCAGTCTACAGCCTGCTTCAGTCCACAGCCTGCTACAGACTCCATTCCAGTCTACAGCCTGCTACAGACGCCATTCCAGTCTACAGCCTGCTTCAGTCCACAGCCTGCTACAGACTTCATTCCAGTCTACAGCCTGCTACAGACTCCATTCCAGTCTACAGCCTGCTTCAATCCACAGCCTGCTACAGACTCCATTCCAGTCTACAGCCTGCTACAGACTCCATTCCAGTCTACAGCCTGCTTCAGTCCACAGCCTGCTACAGACTTCATTCCAGTCTACAGCCTGCTTCAGTCCACAGCCTGCTACAGACTCCATTCCAGTCTACAGCCTGCTTCAGTCCACAGCCTGCTACAGACTTCATTCCAGTCTACAGCCTGCTTCAGTCCACAGCCTGCTGCAGACTCCAGTCCAGTCTCCAGCCTGCTTCAGTTCCAGCTTTCTACAGACTCTGCTTCAACCTCCGGTTAGCTACAGTCTCCGCTGTCGCCCGCTGCCCTGTCATCAGCTGGCCCTCGGCCTGTACAGCCGGTTCCCTGCCTACCGATTACTTTTGGACTTCCTTTCGCTACAGTCCCGGCCTAAGGCCTTCTCTGCCACTGGACTTTCAGCCTAGTTCCCAAGTTCCAAGGTTCCAGGACCCTACGGGCTCCTCCTGGGGGGTTCCTGGTTCCCGGGTGAAAACCGCTAGCCTGTGGCTCCGCCTCCCGGCCTACCCTGTCATCCTAGGTGGGCCGGCCCAAGGGTCCACTACCTCGCCTGCAGTATCCGACTGCAACAGAAGGGGTAAATAATTTTTACCCCTTATACAGTAAGGGGTAATAGTGCGTGCAAAACGTGCGGCTAACCCCCCAGAAACCAATAGCGCCCGAAACATGCAAATGCATGTTGATGGGCCTATTAGTTATTCCCGCGCGATTCAGAAAGTTAAATGTGCAGCCAAGCCACACATTTTACTCTCAGAAATTAATTCCCGCCGCAGGCAGGCATTAATTTCGGCCGGCACCAGGGAAGTGTACAGAAAAGCAGAAAAAAATGCTTTTCTTTACACCCTCCGACTTAATATCATAGCAATATTAAGTAGGAGGCCCAAAAAATAAAAAAAAATTTTAAATTAGAAAAAAAAAATTACAAATCTGCCTGCGGGTTGGAAGATGGGCGCTCAATTATGCCGGTGTCCATTTTCCGAACCCGTGGCTGTCAGCGGGTTTGAGAACAGACGCCAGTAAAATTGAGCGTCGGCTGTCAAACCCGCTGACAGCCGCCGCTTCTGTCAAAAAGGAGGTGCTAGGGATGCGCTAGGGTCCCTAGCGCCTTTTACCGCGGGCCCTCATTTGCATTTTTTGTTTTTCTGAATCACGCGCCCAGGAGAGTGGCCTGGGCATGAGTCGGGAGGGTGAGATTTCTGATAAGGCCTCGTAACTCGGGACCTTGTTGGTGTAGGATAGTACTTCCTTGGATGGAAGAATGACTTCATAGAGTCCCTCTTGAAGGGCTGTCTAGAAGGGAAGTCAGAAGGCATCGATGAGAGCTGTTTGAGGGTCTCATGATAGTCCTTTAACTCAGCCACAATTTGCTGAATTTGTTCACCGAATAGATTATCTCCTATACAGGGCAGGTCAGACAGCCTGTCTTGTACTTCTCGGCAAAGGTCAGAAGACTTGAGCCAGGCCCAGCGTCTTGCCGAAATGGCAGTTGCAGACACTCTAGCGGAGGTGTCGAAGATATCGTAAGCTATTCGTATCTCATGCTTCCCTGCCTCAAAGCCCTTGTAGACAAGGGTTTGAAGATGTTCTTGGAATTGGTCAGGCAGGGTTTCAGAGAAGTCCTGTATTTGCTTGAAAATGACCCTATTGTTTTGGGTCATGTACAGCTGGTAAGAAGCAATTCTGGAGATGAGCATGGCCCCTTGGAACACTCGTCGACCAATATTGTCTAGGAACTTGTGTTCCTTGACAGGAGGGGTAAAGGAGTGTGGCTTCGTCCTTTTCGCTTTCTTTTGAGCTGATTCCACCACAACTGAGTGGTGGTCAAGCTGAGATTTTTGAAAGCCCGGGGCTGACTGTACTAGATAAGTAGTGTCAGCTTTTCTGTGTACTGGGGCAATGGATCCAGGATTTTCCCAGTTCTTTTTGAGGAGGTCAAGAAGAACTTGATGAATGGGAATAGAGGTGATCACTTTAGGGGCATCCAGAAATTGGAGAAGCTCCATCATCTGGTGCCTATCATCTTGCTCCGTCTGAAGCTGAAAAGGGACCAATTCTGACATTTTCTTCACAAAGTTAATGAAAGAGAGGTCCTCTGGAGGAGAATGCTTTCTACTTTCAGTAGGAGAAGGAGGTGAAGGTAAATCATCGGTGTCTGTGGAAGTATCATCACCCCAGGTGTCATAAGGATCAGCAGGCTGACCTGTAGAACGAGAAGGGGGTTGGATACCCGAAGGGCCCGGCTGAGGATCCGAGAAAATCAAAGGAATCGCCGGGGGCACCGCGGATGCCCTGGGGGGGCATCGGTGCCGGCATCGAAGGCATCGATGGCGCCGATGTGCATATCGCCCCCGATGAATGAATCCGTGGCGAGGGACGACATGGCATCGATGGCTGAGGCAATACCCCCGAAGGAGGAATGCGGAACGGTGTTTCTCCTCCCGATAAAGCAGTCATCGGGGAGTGCACCGGAGCCATCGGAGACCCGGGAATCACCGGTGGAAGGACCATCATGAGCGCCTCCATCTGGGATAGCAGCGGTGCCAGCGCTGCTGGAATCGGGCCGATGACCGGTTCCACTCTCGGTGCCAGTGTTGGTGCCGGAGGGACCTGGAGTCATTGCATCGCCTTGTCGATGGCCTCCTGGAGCAGCCGGTCCAGTTCTTCCCGGAGACCTGGGGCAATCAGCTCCGGCTCCATGACGGAAGAGGGAAGCTGAGGCACAGTCGGAGGGACCACCTTTACAGGCGGAATCGCGACTCCCAAACCCCGATCGTGTGAGGTGGCCTCGATGTCCCGGTCACAGGAGTGGTCGGTGCCGCTCCTGGACGGGGCTTCTTCGACGGTGGCTCAGACGGTGGCTCAGACGGTGGCGAGGTCGATGATTTCGCTCCCTTGACTGTCCGAGACTTACGATGTCGATGGCGATGCTTCTCCCTACGATCCCCTCGATCCTGAGGGGGAGAAACGGGAGTCGATGGCCGTGAGGACGTCGATGGCAGGCGGTCACCGGATGGTTGTCGATGGTGGTGCGACTTCGACGGTGCCGGTTCCGATGACGTCGATGCGATGGACGGCGTCGGGGTGTGAGCACGGAAAAGGAGTCCCATCTTCTCCATTCTGGCCTTGCGACCTTTCGGTGTCATAAGGGCACATTTGGTGCAAGTCAGGACATCATGCTCACTACCTAAATACAGTACACAGACTCCATGAGGGTCTGTGATAGACATGGTACAAGTACAGTCCGGGCACCGACAAAACCCGACGCCATGGCCATAGAAAAATTGAGCCGCGGTACGGTCGATGGCCAGTAGGCCGCGAGGGCCAAACTCGACGGTAGTCGACGAAAAACGGTGAAAAACTTACCGGAGTACCACGGCTTGAGAAAAGTTAGAGGAGGGACCCCTGTGGGGAGAAGTAATTTTAATTAAGTCCGTGAGGAAAATTCCTGTCAGGAATCTCTTCAGAGCTCTTAAACCGCGAGGCTACTGCTGCGCAGAAAAAAGAAGACTGAAGGGGACCCCTGCTGGCTGCAGGGTTAGTGCCAGGCTGGACATGCCCAGTAGGGGCCAGTTAAAGTTCTGAAAACTTTGACAGAAGTTTTCCGTGATTGGGCTCCATCCTGATGATGTCACCCATATGTGAGGACTACCATCCTGCTTGTCCTGTGAGAAAGTTTGTGCGTATCTCCCATCCCTGACTAATCCACAACAATCTCAGGGTAACTGGAATCTTAAGCTCCCAGGTATGGAGAGCAGGGAATTTTTTTTAGCTTAGTTTTAATTACTGGGTGTTTGATGTGTCTGCTGTTTTGAAATATTTTATTGATGTTTAGGAAATAAAAAAAAATATATGTATGTAATCACTGGATGTTCTATTCAGCTGTTTTGAAATTTTTATTTTTTTTATGAGTTTGGTTTTAATATTATGATTGATGTTTTATATTTCTTGATTTTATTGTTTGATGTTTAATGAGGAATGGTGAGGTTTCTGTTTTTCCAGAACAGAGTCTGTTGCAATTTCCAGTTCAGATTTTGTCTGCATGTTACTATTTATACTTTATTACCTCTTTACTCTGTATGTAGTGAGGGTCAGTCTGTATTCTGTACGGGGTAGATTTTATAAATCTACGCACGTGCGTACTTTTGTTCGTGCACCAGGCGCAAACAAAAGTACGCTGGATTTTATAAGATACGTGCGTAGCTGCTTGTATCTTATAAAATCCGGGGTCGGCGTGCACAAGGGGGTGCACATTTGTGCACCTTGCGCGCACCGAGCCCTGCACGCGCTGCCCGTTCCCTCCGAGGCCACTCCGATAACCCTTTTAAAATCCAGCCCTATGTGTGACTGAGGTATTCTGTTGGCATGTAGTTTTTGTATAGGGATCTATAATGACTTGGCTTGTTCGGTTTTCTTAATAGTAAGTGATTTGGGGTTTTAGGGCCTACTGTAATATTTGTAGTGTTGTCTTCTCATAGGTATGGTTGTTCTGTGAGTATCGACAGTTAGTGCTGTTTTAATATGGGGGGGGCTTACTATATTGTAATTGTAGTTCAGTTTACTCATGGTTTTCTGAGGGCAAGCCCACACCCAACACTTGCTAAAATAGGCTTAATTCCATATGGGTTCCAAGTGTCATTTTTGCAGGGTTTTGTGTTTGGCACCACAATAGTAAATAATATAAATATATACATGTAGTAAGTAATCTTTTAACTCATAAGACTGTACATTGAATGTTCTTATTCCTGTAAACTATTATTAATGCATAATTTTTAATTGTATGTGGGGGAAAAGGTGGGGGAACAAAGCTGCAAGGTTTGTCTAGGGCACCTAATGCCCATGCACCGACCCTGAGAGAGTACGCCATACACAAACCCTCACCTTTCAGCCATTTCCTATTTCTCAGAGTGTAAATGCTGGGGAAGGGTGGGACGCAGGTGGTAGGGTTCCTGGGAGTGTGACAGGATTACCAGAATCCTGACCCTACCTCCCCCTTCCCCAGCATTTAAAATGCCCCAAAAAACAAAACTCGAAGGGGGACACCCCCTCCTCTTTCGCTGATTTGACCTGTGCCACACCTTGGTGTGTGTGTGGGGGGGGGGGGGGGGCGGGGGAAGACACCATCTCATCCCTCTTCTGAGGCAGCAGATTGCTTTGAGATGCTCCTGCTCATTACAATATGTATGAACCTATTATTACCTCTTTTCAGATACACAGAGTAATGATAACATTGGTCCCCTATAGAAAAAGGTAGGGAAGTGGCAGTGAGCAACTGAGGAACATTACGTCAGTACAAAGTAAGGGTAAGAAGCCAAAACATTCGTCTAAAATTCTACCATATGTCTCCCCCATCTGTTCACTCTTTCCAACGTGGATTTCACTCCGCTCCATAGGAATCAATGGGGAAAATCCCAGCATCATGAAGACCATTGAATATGGAGGTACCAGAGTCCTGCATAAGAATTGCCTCCTGAAATTTAGAATTTTTTTTTTTTTTTTGCAAAATAAATGCCAAAACATTCACAAGAAAATGTAAAAATACCATATTGTTATGCAGGTTGAAACAAAATGTCCATGACTAATTAAGCATCTCTTAAGAACTATTGGGAAATCAGGAGAATTTATAAGCAGTAGTGACGATCTCAGTCTTTGGGGACGATGTACTAAAGCACAGCAAAGACTGCAGGAATGGCCTGGTACAGAAAGAAATTTTTCTCACAATGCTGAGACATAAAATGCAAGTGAGTTTTGCAGCAATACTCTAATGTTCAAGTCCACACAAAAGCATAGATTTATTGCAAAAAAAAAAAGTAACTACACCTCCCCCAAGATGTAATTGTCTAACAGAAAATTGACGATTTGTGCAATTTTCCACAGGTAATTTTGCTATACACAAATTGCTAATGAGCTGATTTGCATGATTTTTTGGCTCATCAGCAGATTTGCATAATTTGTATGAATGCCTTAGCTAAAACAAAATTACATGTGAAAAAAACCTAGCAAACGTAAAAATTTGCAAGTGCGATTATGTCCATTTGCCATTATAGGAGTAGCCTACTGGGCAGAACAGTGGGCTATGAACCAGGGAAGCCAGGGTTCAAAACCTGCTGCCACTCCTTGTTACCCTGGGCAAGTCATGGCACCCTTCAATGCTTCAGGTACGAACAAGGAAGATAACATTCAAGCAACTGCGCACAATGACATATACAAGTTTATGGGACTGCGCACAGATCTTCTATAGTATTTTATAACATGAGCATATGATATATGCACATTATAAAATATATGTATCTCTGCCCCGCAACGTAAGCATGTATGTAGGCTTACACAAATACATGCAAGGCATTGCAACCAATTATATCAATGCACTGATATAATTTATCCACCTATTTTAAAACTATATTGGCATATGTTTTCACATAAAGTAAAATAGAACTTACCCACGTAAGTCCCAATTTCCGTATGTAAGTTAGTGTATTTTATAACATGTGCGTGTCGATGAAATTATCAGTTTTACCAATTAGTCTACCAGTTCGCCCAGTCTTCTGCAGCTCATCGACACCCTCCTGGTTCTTCAGCCTGAACTCCCCTCAGTGCACCCAGACCTCCCACCCAGTCAGTACTATACAATAAACATATTTAAAATCATTTATGCCAGATAATTAGTAGGTGTAAAAATACATGAGTAAATTGGAAACTGTAATGTGTAAGTGCCTTTTAAAATAACTTACACGTTAACTGTTGACCCTGCCTGGGAAGCCCTTAAAGTGACCCTTTCTTACACGTATATATGTGCATATTAAAGTGAACATATGCACGTATTCTGGACTTTTATAAGATATTAAGTACGTAAGTAGAGGCTACTTGCATGTGTATATGCTAATTTTTATGCATATAACATTTTGAAAATTCACTTTTTAAATTGTAAGCACGCTGGGGACACAGAAATACCTACAGTACCTGAAAAGCAGAATATAAATTAAACAAATATTTATCAGTTACATCCTGGAGCCAGCTAGGAACTAGATTCTAAAGTTGTTTTTCCATCATCAAAATATTTGTTTTCGAATTTGAAGGTACAAATGTTTCCTAATATTTATTTATTTATTTATTTTAAGTTTTTCTATACCGGCATTCACAATAGATATCGCATCATGTCGGTTTACAATTAACAAGTGGATAGGTAACAAAAAAAAGGTAAAAACTAATATTTATCTTATTAATAATAATAATAATAATAATAATAATAATAATAAAACATTAAACAAGAGAAGGCTAAGGTATGCAGTTACAATAAAACAAGGGAGTAATACAACTTGGAGCATAGAAAAGAAGCAGGGGATTAAATCGAAAGAACGTAAATACCAGTCAATGTGCTTAAGGCATTAGTGAATTGTGTTTATGATGTAGGAATATTAATTATAAGGTAGGGAAATTAGTTGCCGTGAATAAGGCAAAGTCTGAGTGCTTAGTTAATGATGGAGTAGGTTCAGTTTAGTTCAGGAAAGGCTTTCATGAATAGCCACGTTTTGAGTCTTTTCCTGAATGTGGGCAGGCAGGGTTCCTGTCTCAAATCTGGTGGGATGGAGTTCCACAGTGTTGGTCCTGCAGTGGAGAACGCCCTGTCTCTGGTGGTTATGTGCCGCATGGATTTGGAGTGTGGTACTTGTAAGGTTTCTCTATAGGACTCTCTGATTGGTCTGTTGGATGTAAATTTTTTGAGAGGAATTTGAAGGTTGAGCTGAGAGTGTTGGTGTATAGCTTTGAAAATAGTGGTTATGGACTTATATATGATTCTGTAGTGAATTGGTAGCCAGTGCAGGTCTTTGAGGATTGGTGTTATGTGGTCTCTTCTCCGTGTGTTAGTTAATATTCTCGCAGCCGTGTTTTGAACCATCTGAAGGGGTTTCGTGTGAGATGAGGGGAGACCTAATAGCAAAGAGTTGCAGTAATCTAGTTTAGAAAATACTATTGATTGCAGAATAGTTCTGTAGTCATGAAAGTGGAAGAGAGGTCTTGTTCTTTTTAAGACTTGGAGTTTATAGAAGCAGTCCTTAGTAGTTTGATTTATGAATGCTTTTAGGTTTAACCTGTTATCAAAGATAGCTCCCAGGTTTCTTACTTGTGGAGTTTGTAAATTGGGTGGAGGATTTGAGTCAGTGTTACTGTATTCAGATGAAATTAGGAGGAGTTCGCTTTTAGAGGAGTTTAGTATTAGATTAAGGTTGGAGAGGAGTTCATCAATTTTTTTAAGACTAGTTTCCCAGAATTCTAGGGTTTTGCTGTAGGATTCTTTGACGGGGATGACTATCTGGACGTCATCTGCATAAAGAAAGTGTTTAAGGTTTAAATCAGTTAGCAGTTGGCAAAGAGGGAGCAAGTAGATATTAAAGAGCGTTGGTGAAAGGGAGGAGCCTTGTGGAACTCCCGTAGATGAAGGGTAGTGTTGAGATTCTTTATTGTGAATTTTGACTTATAATATGTCTCAGCCATGCAAAAAAGAAATCAAATCTAAAGTGGTTCAGTTGGGTACCCAGTTCTCTCACAAGGTCTCTTATAAATGTCTTATTACATATCAAGATGCTCATCATAAATAACTGTGCAGCTTTTTCTGATGTAGGTAAAATGGAAATAGGTTCTACTGCTCTCTTTCCATAGTAGGGGCGGAAATAGAAGGTTTTAATTCCCCTGACTCTCACAGAGTATGGCGTGTCCCTAAATATTTATATAAAGATTCCAGGTTTTGAGAGGAGACAATTTCCTATACCATAGCTAAGTGAAAGGCCATAACTTGTGAAATTCTAAATTTAGAGCAAAAATTACAATTGGCGCAAAGGGCCCAAGATCAGCATCCTAGCACAACTAATAAAAAGAAATTTCTAGGACAAATAGCCCTTAATATGTTGCTGCACCAAAAAGCAAAAAAAAGGGTGATATTTTATACATATAAATATTTCTACTACAACAATAAATCAGGCAAGCTCCTGGCAAATTTTATAAAACAGGCTCAGAATTTATTACTACAATGAAGACTAGCTCTGGCCAACATAAAGAGCTGAAAGATATATTTAATACATACTGGCCCGGATTTTAAAAGGGTTACGCGCATAAGGTACGTGCGTAACCCTTTTAAAACCCCCCTGTGCGCGCCGAGCCTATTTTGCATAGGCTCGGCGGCGTGCGCAAGCCCTGGGATGCGCGTAAGTCCCGGTGCTTGCAAAAAGGGGTGATCGGGGGCATGGCCAGGGGGCGCGATTTTGGATCAGGGGCGTATTCGGGGGCGTGTGGGCGGTCGGGGGCATGGCCGAGTGCCCCGACAAAGTGGCCTGTGTCGGGGCCTGCCGCGCCGGCGCGCATAAGTTACTACTGCCCAGAGGCAGTAGCAACTTTTCAGATAAAGGTGGGGGGGGTCTAGATAGGGCCGGGGGGGTGGGTTAGGTAGGGGAAGGGAGGGGAAGGTGCGGGGGGGTGGAAGGAAAGTTCCCTCCGAGGCCGCGGGCAGCGCGCTGGGCTCGGCGCGCGCAAGTTGCACAAATGTGCACCCCCTTGCGCGTGCCGACCCTGGATTTTATAGGCTACGCGCGTATCTTATAAAATCCAGCGTACTTTTGTTCGCGCCTGATGCGCGAACAAAGTACGCGCGCACTGTCTTTTAAAATGTACCCCACTATCAACAACTTTACTCAGCCCTACTGCCCAAGCTTTGAGGATTCAGAAATATTTAGCATCTACTGGGCTACTTAAACTAACAGAAGATCAATTATCTCATTTGAATACTCCGATCAAAGATCAAGAACTCCAGACAGGCATTCAGAAGGCATAACTGTTAAAATCACCTGGTCCTGATGGCTTCCCTTAATAATTTTACAAATTATTACTAGGCCAACTTCTTCTCCCTTTGGAAAGCATGGTAGAGGAGTTAATAGCCACATTCCTCACTTTTTTCCAATAAGGCTCATATTACTGTAATTCTTAAACCGGATAAAAATCCTGACTATACAAAGTCTTATAAGAACATTAAGAAATTGCCATGCTGGGGTCAGACCAAGGGTCCATTAAGCCCAGCATCCTGTTTCCAACAGAGGCCAAACCAGGCCAACTCACTATATATTTTTACTACTTTTCTATAACCCCCTAAAGCAGAGCTTTCCAAACTGTGTGTCGGGACACGTTATTGTGTCGCCTGCAGTGTGCAGGTGTGTCGCGCAAGCCCGGTCAACTCTGATGCGAATTTGGGCTTTTTTTTTCTAGAGATTCACTTTTTTTTTTCAGTTTATGGGTTGCTTATAATTGGGTGATTTTTGCTGTCAATCGCGTTTTTTGGGGGGGCTTGGTGGGTGGAACGAGCCCAGCCATCCTTGCATTGGCTGCTGCTGCCGATGAGGCCTGGCCATGAGGAGTACTGACTGCAAGCAGCAGTGTCTGGTGATCATGGAAGGGAGTGAAGCACTTAACTGGCAACAATCAAAAAGACGAGGTACATGAGTGTGGGGGCCAGACATGTGCTGGGGGGAGAGAGATGAGTGAGTGGGGGGCAAACGTGCTGGGGGGACAGACATGTGCTTGAGGGGGAGAGATATGAGTGTGTGGGGGCCAGACATGTGCTGGGGGGAGGAGAGAGATGAGTGTGTGGGGGACAGACAATTTGTTTTATTATTGTTTTTCATAAATTATAACAATAACATGAATCTTGGAATATATATTTTTAATATAAATTTAAGGTTTTCATGAGATAGGTTGTGTCGTGAAACATTTTATTTATGTATATATTTAAGGAAACATACATAAATTGTCGAAATATGTTTCGTTCGTTTAACCTTTAACCTCTGGTTTACTAGTAGACTGAATTACCGTGTCGTGAAATTATGTTTGTCTAAAAAGTGTGTCACCAACATGAAAAGTTTGGAAAGCTCTGCCCTAAAGCAAGCACATATCTTGAGCTTGACCCAGTCTCATCAATGTAAGAAATGTAATTGCACAGTAGATACATTAGGACATCTATTTTAGCACTGCCTTCTAGGGTTTGGAGGAGGTTTACACAGTTTTTTTTCCCCAATATCACAGGTGTCCATCTACCTTTAGATAAGAAACAGATTCTTTTTCATAATTTAAGAGATGTACCATTCCAGAATAGTTATGTTCTGTTTTGGAGCAGGAAAATAATGCTGTTAGCGAAAAAGGCTATCTTACGGAAATGGCTAGTACCTGATGCTCCTGTACTTACTCAAATTTTCATTTATATATTACGTAAAAAATGTATTGTAAAATATGACATGCAAAAAAAACAAATCACATTTTCTGAAAGTCTGGGACATGTACCTATAGTCAGTGTCTCCTAGAGTGTGAAGTAGGATCCTGAATGATTTTTCTATTGTTTAATTCAAGCATCTGAGTCCTGTAGATTACTTTATTGTGCATTTGTACTCTATTCCCAGAAGGATGTATATTAGTTTGGTGGGGTATGGAAAGGGGGGAGGGGGTAACAGCTGGGATATGGGAAATATGCATTTCTTTTCTTAAATCTTTTCTTGGTGGCAAATAAGAGCATCCTGCTGCCAAGATTCTTTGTGATTGTTAAAAATGAAATAAAAAACATAATGATATGCTATGAATGAAAACAAAGATCAAGTGAAATTTATTAATCATAAGAACATAAGAAATTGCCTTGCTGGGTCAGACCAAGGGTCCATCAAGCCCAGCATCCTGTTTCCAACAGAGGCCAAACCAGGCCACAAGAACCTGGCAATTATCCAAACACTAAGAAGATCCCAAGCTACTGATGCTATTAATAGCAGTGGCTATTCCCTAAGTAAACTTGATTAATAGCAGTTAATGGACTTCTCCTCCAAGAACTTATCCAAACCTTTTTTGAACCCAGCTACACTAACTGCACTAACCACATCCTCTGGCAACAAATTCCAGAGCTTTATTGTGCGTTGAGTGAAAAAGAATTTTCTCCGATTAGTCTTAAATGTGCTACTAGCTAACTTCATGGAATGCCCCCTAGTCCTTCTATTATTCAAAAGTGTAAATAACCGAGTCACATCTACTCGTTCAAGACTCTCATGATCTTAAAGACCTCTATCATATCCCCCCTCAGCCGTCTCTTCTCCAAGCTGAACAGCCCCAACCTCTTCAGCCTTTCCTCATAGGGGAGCTGTTCCATCCCCTTTATCATTTTGGTTGCCCTTCTCTGTACCTTCTCCATCGCAACTATATCTTTTCTGAGATGCGGCGACCAGAATTGTACACAGTATTCAAGGTGCGGTCTCACCATGGAGCGATACAGAGGCAATATGACATTTTCCGTTTTATTAACCATTCCCTTCCTAATAATTCCTAACATTCTGTTTGCTTTTTTGACTGCTGCAGCACACTGAGCCGATGATTTTAAAGTATTATCAACTATGATGCCTAGATCTATTTCAAGTGGTATGCATTATTCTAATTAAGATGCAATTGTCATCATAAAGAGTGGCCTCTAGTCTGAAAAATCATAAAGAGTGGCCTCTAGTCTGAAAAATTCCTACACTTGCGGGTTGATTTTAAAAAAGGTGTGCATGGGGAAAATGGGGCTTACACGCGTGGCCTGGCCTTGTGCGCGTGCTGTGCGCATTTTAGAAGGGGCCCGGCCGCACGTGTAATCCTTGGTATGCACACAAGAGCCAGGCCTCTTCCAAGGTGCGGGCCAGGAGGGGAAGGGGGCAGGCCGGGACAGCGGCATTGATCGCTGTCTCGGAGTCTCGCGCGCCGGCAGCCAACTTACTTCAGGTCGGGCCCTGAAGTATATCTGGGAACAAAAAAATGAAAGGGAAAAAGGTAGGAATTAGGGGTTGGGGAAGGGAAGGGTGGTTAGGCTAGGGAAGTTTCCTCCTAGTCCGCTCCTTAATTGGAGCGGACTGGGAGGGAATTGGGGAAGGCCAGGATGTGTTGCCGCACAAATTTTGCATTCTACCTGACACGCATGTGCCCATGGACCGCCGATATCATAACATGCGCACGCATATATTAAAATCTACCCCAAAGTGTTAATGTAGCCTCAGAGACATCTGGATTTACGCACAGGCCTATTAGATTGTGCCTAGGGCAGCAAAATTTAAGGGCAGCAAGTTTCCTCCCTCCTTACTGCTCTGCAATCCTGCCCCAGAAATTGGAAGGTTCCCTCACCCACTTCTGCCGCTGCCACCACCACTGTCTTCTCTCCCCTCTGGACCTTCAGCTCCAGCAGCAATTCTCAAAGCACAGGACTAAGCTTCTGCTCACAGGCCTCATCCCTGCAGGAATGCCCAGAAGTGGTGGGGAAGCTGAGCAGAAGCTTAGGCCCTGTATTCACTATGCTTTGAGGATCACCACTGGAGCTGAGGACTCGAGGATTGGTTTTTTGTTTTTTTTTTTTGGGGGTGGGGGGAGAAGCGGGGTGGAGGAGATGAATAACACCGAATGAGTGCCTGGGGGGGGGAGGGTGCTGACCAAGTTCAGCTCTGGCTGCATATCTGTAGGGAAAGGCTGGCCAAGCCTCTCCCTACAAACATGGAGCTATTTGCTCTGTATAAGAATAAAAGATGTTCAGCGCATGCCATTTATTTCCATGCTGTAAAATAAATGTTCAGGACAGAACCGTGGATAATCATTTCTGTTCTTCAGAGTCTTACTCCTATTCATATTTTGCCCACGTTTTAATTTTGCATAATAGAGGAGAAAATGTTTTAACATGATTTTCTTTTTCTACACGGATTTAAGCTACATTTACCACGGCATTTTTTTACCCTGCTTTCTGAAGGGGAGGCAGCCTATTATGAGATCACCATGTCTGCGAATACATGTGTGTGTGGGTGTCCCCTCAAATAACTTTTGTATATGGCATCCCAGCCACGCTAAATTTTCATGGCAGGAGGTCAAAAAGAGCTTGACAATGGTATTTCTTTTAGATTCTGTACATCAGCAGTAGCCAATGGTACAAAATTGGCATAATGTGTCTGCATTAAATTAACACAGTCTGCCACTCTCTAGATCAAACAGAATGCTTTCTAAAGGTAAATCCACCGCCATACAATTAATAATGAAAAGAGAAAAGATACTAGTTTTCAACTGAAAATAAAAAAGTATATTTATTTCAGCAAATGAACCAACTGCAATTTGAAACAGACTCTATCAGACTGAAGAGATGTAAGCATCAAAGTTAAGTCCAGATCAATAAAAACCCCTAGATTTTAAATTGGGCTTTTGGAAACAGAAGAATCCTATCCAGGCAAACCTGACTGCCAAGCAATGACAGTTCGGAGTAAGCAATCCAAATAATTTGTGTTTGAAACACATTCTTACTATCAAAAGTAATGGAATGCGTGTATCTAAGAGCACACATACATACATGGTGCATGCACCTGCACAGCTGTATTCAGCAAATTTACTGCAATTTTCCCACTTATTTTCAGTGAATAAATAAGACTCATCATGCACACAGTACTGTCTTAAAAATAATTGTTCGTTTGTTAAGCAATCTTGGATCCAAAGCAGTGACTTACCGCCATAAGAGCTCAGCTTCTATAATATCCATCATAAAAAAAACTGTGACTAAAACCAAGGTAAATATATTCTGAGCCTCTAATTAAATTTGCCTGATGGTATGCATATTTTCTGCAATACCCCTTCAGGGCATTATTTTTTATCTAGCATAATAATCTACATGATATTAGGATACTCAATGTGTAATCGGGTAACACAGTGCCAAGATGTACTGTTCAGTTGCAATCGTATACTTTGGATCTTGCTGGGGATTTTTTTCCTCATTGTATTAGAGGAGGAGATTTTTTTTAAATTATTTTATTGCTATAGTATTTTATTCTGATATACCGATTTACAATTGTAATTATGAGGTACAATAGGTCCCTTGCCAGCAGCAACACATTAATTCAGTAACACTATATTATAGGCCATGTTGTTTAACCAAACATCTTACTGTATATTATTAACAAAAGCAAATTATGCTACTCGCACAAAATAATTACACACATTATCGTAAACAGTCAAAGAAAATTACAACCATAAACTTTCAAGTGTTACTCTAAACCAGCATTTCGTTAATGGCCTAGTTTATTTGCTAATGATCTTTGGACCATAGAGATAGTTTAAGAACATAAGAAACTGTCATGCTGGGTCAGACCAAGGGTCCATCAAGCCCAGCATCCTGTTTCCAACAGAGGCCAAACCAGGCAACAAGAACCTGGCAATTACCCAAACACTAAGAAGATCCCATGCTACTGATGCAATTAATAGCAGTGGCTATTCCCTAAGTAAACTTGATTAATAGCAGTTAATGGACTTCTCCTCCAAGAACTTATCCAAACCTTTTTTGAACCCAGCTACACTAACTGCACTAACCACATCCTCTGGCAACAAATTCCAGAGCTTTATTGTGCGTTGAGTGAAAAAGAATTTTCTCTGATTAGTCTTAAATGTTCTACTTGCTAACTTCATGGAATGCCCCCTAGTCCTTCTGTTATTCAAAAGTGTAAATAACCGATTCACAATTACTCGTTCAAGACCTCTCATGATCTTAAAGACCTCTGTCATATCCCCCCTCAGCCGTCTCTTCTCCAAGCTGAACAGCCCTAACCTCTTCAGCCTTTCCTCATAGGGGAGCTGTTCCATCCCCTTTATCATTTTGGTTGCCCTTCTCTGTACATTCTCCATCGCAACTATATCTTTTTTGAGATGCGGCGACCAGAATTGTACACAGAATTCAAGGTGCGGTCTCACCATGGAGCGATATGGAGGCATTATGACATTTTCCGTTCTATTAACCATTCCCTTCCTAATAATTCCTAACATTCTGTTTGCTTTTTTGACTGGTGCAGCACACTGAGCCGACAATTTTAAAGTATTATCCACTATGATGGCTAGATCTTTTTCCTGGGTGGTAGCTCCTAATATGGAACCTAACATCGTGCCAGGCTCTCTGTTTCAGGTAAAGTTCAAAAAGCCTGCAAGTTAAGTTTGCAAACAATCTTTAATCTCCTGCAATTCCTGAAAGGGAAAAGTGCCACTAAAAGACATGTAAGCCGAAAAAACAAGCAAAGAGCGCTATGGAATTTTTGGCGGATCACGAAATTTAGCTCTTGCAAGCCAAAGTTCCACAAATCTTCTTTGCACGCATCTACGCTTGCGCAAACTTCTTCTGTGGAATTTCCCCCTTCCGGAAACCGCAGGAAATTAAACACCAGGGTATATGATGTGCTATTTTGAAACTGTGAAAACAAACCAACTTGCAGACTGTTTGCAATTTCTTGCTCACGTTTTGTCAAATGTTAAATCTGTCACTGAATTTCAAAAATTTTACTAGTGATACTACACAGTGGGGACTTTTGTGTGTGAAAAGCTTTATGCAGGTTGACTGAACAATTTAATGCCTGCACTATTCATATTTTTCCTTTCCTTTACAAAAACCACAAATAAAACTCCAAAAAGAAAAAAAAAAAGCAAGACCAGCATACAAGATCAGATATATTATGAATTTTTCATAAGCACAAAATGAGAGAAGCACATTACACTATAAGGCCCACAAAGCTTTGTTCAATACTTAAGCCAATATTTTCTAATCTGAATGATACAGTTTTCAAAGTTACATTAAAAGGGTAATGTTCAAAAGCATTTATGCGTGTAAAAAGGAAAATTGGTTCTTACCTGCTAAGTTTCATTCCTGTAGTACCACGGATCAGCCCAGACTGCTTGGTTATGCCTCCCTTCCAGCAGATGGAGACAGAGAAAACCTTGAAGGACTCCCCTGTAAGTAGGATGCGCCACCTGCAGCCCCTTCAGTATAAACAATATCAAAGCAGAATTAAAGTGGTAACAGAAATCCAAAAATTTAAATAGTTAAACCAAACTCAGGAGACTCAACTATGTACAAAATGTGAAATCTTCATCCTGCTATAGTATGACAGGAAAAAAACCTGTCGAGCGGAATCAAAAAACCTGGCGGGCATTTGGGCTGATCAGTGGTACTACAGGAATGAAAATTAGCAGGTAAGAACCAATTTTCCTTTCCCTGAACGTACCCGGATCAGCCCAGACTGCTGGGATGTACCCAAGCCACCTTACATGGGGTGGGACCTAGAAAGCCCCGCTCGAAGCACACCGCTGCCAAAACTCTCTGAGTCGGGAGCCCGAACATCCAAACAGTAATGCCGAGCAAAGGTATACAAAGATTTCCAGGTTGCTGCCCTACAGATCTCCTGAGGGGAAATCAACTGACTTTCTGCCCAGGATGCCGCCTGAGAATGGAGCGAATGAGTCTTAAGACCCTCTGGAACTGCTCGGCCGTGACATATGTATGCTGAAGCAATAGCATCCTTCAACCATCGGGCAATAGTAGTCTTGGATGCTTTATGCCCTTTCCTGGGACTGCTCCACAAGACAAAAAGGTGATCCAACAGGCGAAAATCATTAGTGACCTCCAAGTAACGCATCAATGCCCGCCTGACATCCAATCGCTTCAATTCACGAGCATGTGGAGAATTCTGATCCAAATCCAGGAACGCAGGCAACTCAATGGACTGGTTCACGTGAAAAACCAATACAACCTTAGGCAGAAAGGACGTCAGGGTTCTAAGAGAAACACCAAAATTGCAAAACCTAAGAAAAGGTTCGCGACAAGATAGGGCCTGAATTTCCGAAATTCTCCAAGCCAAGCAGATAGCTACCAAAAACACTGTTTTGAGCGTAAGGTACTTCAGAGTGACGCACCTGAGCGGTTCATAAGGAGGTTCACACAACATCCTAAGGACCAAATTCAAACTCCAGGATGGACAAACAGCTGGACATGGAGGATGCAAATGCTTAGCACCCCGACGGAAACGAACCACATCCGGATGAGCCGCTAGGGACGCACCATCCACCTTTCCACGTAAACATCCTAACGCTGCCACTTGAACCCAGAGAGAACTGAAAGCTAGCCCTTTTGCCAAACCCTCGTGCAAGAAGGCTAGAATGTGGACTATCGAGGCCCGCCTAGGGAAACATTCGACCTACTATACCAAGAGTCAAAAACCTTCCAGACTCGGACACACGTAAGTTTTGCGAGCCCGTAAAAGAGTGGAAATCACCGAATCCGGATACCCCTTTTTTCTCAACTGCCGCCTCTCATAAGCCAAGCCGCTAGACAAAAGCGATCCACCTGGTCGAAAAATACTGGACCCTGCTGCAGGAGATTCGGTAGATGACCCAGACAGAGCGGCCCGTCCACTGCAAAGTTGAGGAGATCCGCGAACCACGGCCTTCGTGGCCATTCCGGAGCCACCAGCACCACCGCTGCCGGATGGGCTTCTATCCTTCTCAAGACCTTACCTACCAAAGGCCAAGGAGGGAATGCATAGAGCAGAATGTTGCAAGGCCATGGGAGGACAAGAGCGTCCACCCCTTCTGCTCCGTGCTCTCTTCTGCAACTGAAGAAGTGCGGCGCCTTGGCATTCCCTCGAGTCGCTAGAAGATCCAAACGGGGGATGCGATATCAACGCAAATGCCTCGGACTGCTCCCATTCTCTGGGATCCAATCTCTGACGGCTCAGAAAATCCGCCTGTACGTTGTCTACCCCAGCAATTTGTGAAGCTGCTATCCTGAGCAGATGAGTTTCTGCCCAGGCCATGAGCTCGTCCGCCTCCACCGCTACAGGGCGACTCTTTGTGCCTCCCTGCCGGTTGATATATGCTATTGTCGTTGCGTTGTCGGAGAGCATTCTCACCGACCGACGATGAACCAGAGGCAAGAACTTCTGCAGGGCCATGCGGACTGCCCTGGTCTCGAGATGATTGATGGACCATTGCGCTTTCTGCTTCGTCCATTGGCCTTGGGCTGCCTAAGATTGGCAAACTGCCCCCCAGCCAGAAAGACTGGCATCCGTCATCACAATAGTCCACTGAAGGACCTCCAGATCTTTCCCCCAGGACAAGTGTTCATGGGTCAGCCTCCAAGCTAGGCTGGACCTGGCCGGTTCCTGGAGGGGTAAGGGAACTTGAAAAGCTTCCAACTTGCGGTCCCAATGTGAGAGCAAAGCCCTTTGCAACAGCCTCATATGAGCGAAAGCCCACGGGACCAACTCCAGAGTAGACGCCATAGAAACAAGAACCTGTAAACAGTCTCACGCCCTGGAACTGGCAGGGACAAGAGACGCCGAACGTGCGACATGAGTTTGTCTATCCGATCCTGCATCAGCAAGACTTTCCCAATCCAAGTATCGAATCTCCCCCCAAAAAATCCAGGACCTGGGCGGGGGACAACTGGCTCTTGTCTGCATTGATGATCCAACCCAGAGTGTGAAGTGTCTGCACCACCCTGGCGACCGCTGCCTCACATAGTTCCTTTGACTTCGCTCGAATGAGCCAGCCATCCAAGTAGGGATGGACCAGGATCCCCTGGCGACGGAGAGCTGCCGCCACCATCACCTTGGTAAATGTGCACGGAGCGGTCGCCAGCCCGAAGGGAAGTGCCTGAAACTGGTAATGCTTGCCGAGGACCATAAACCAGAGATACCGTTGATGGTCCTTCCAAATTGCAATGTGTAGGTACGCTTCCATCAAATCGAGGGATGCTAAAACTCCCCTGCTCTGACGGAGGCGATTACGGAACATAGCGTCTCCATAAGAAAAACGGGGCACTCTGAGAGCTCTGTTGACCTTCTTCAGATCTAAAATCAGACGGAAGGACCCTACCTTCTTCAGAACCAGGAAATAAATCGAATACCTGCCAGTTCGAAGTTCATTCAGAGGAACCGGGACGACCGCCCCGAGTTCCAACAACCGGCGAAGCATGAGAGACACCTGGCACCTTTTCTCCAGAGACCTGCAGGGCGACACCAGAAATAGATCTCGTAAGGGACAAGCAAAATCTAAGGCATAGCTGTGTTCTATAATGTTTAGAACCCAATGGTCCGACGTTATTTTGACCCACTCCTCATAAAACAGGGACAGCTGCCCCTCAATGACTGGAACAGGGGGGTGGGCTGGTGCTATTTCATTGGGAGGACTTGACTCCCGTCGCCCCTATGGCACTGCCATCTCGGGCAGGTCTACGGCCACAAAAGGAATGAGACTAGGTCTGCAACCTGCCGGACGACTGTCTTTGGCCAAACGGAGCCGGCTTAGACTGGCGAAAAAGGCGCTGCCCCCGAAAACGTGACCGGGAAGGGCCGAAACCTCTGGAAGCTTTTGGCCTATCCTCCGGGAGCTTGTACACCTTATTGTCCCCCAAGGACTTAATGAGCTGCTCCAAATCATCTCCAAAAAGTAATTTCCCCATAAACGTAAAATCACCCAACTGCGACTTGGAGGAAACATCAGCCATGGCATAAAAGCCTGTGGGCTGACACCGCAGAGGCCATAGTATGCGAAGATGTATGAAGGAGATCGTACAAGGCATCCGCCCCATACGTTACAGCCGCCTCCGATTCCTCCGGGGAGAGCTCTATGGCATTCAGGAGTTGTTGTTCCCCCCAGAGACTCACATGCTGCATTAAACTACTGCAAATAGCTGCTCGAACCCCCAGAGCCGACACTTTGAAGATACACTTGAGAAGCACCTCCAACTTACGATCCTGAGGGTCCTTAAGAGCAGCTGCCCCAACCACAGGAATAGTCGTACACTTGGTGACTGAGGATACGGCCGCATCAACCTTGGGAACCTTAAGGAGGTCAAGAGAGTCATCAGGCAGCGGATACAATTTTTCCATAGCTCTGCCTAAGAGAAGGTTGGCTTCCGGAGTATCCCACTCCCGAAACATTAGCTGGAGCAACATAGGATGAAAAGGAAGAGACCTAGCCGGGGGACGAAGACCAGACAGACCGGATCCACAGTGCCCTGATCCTGAGGCGTCGGCATCTGACCAACTGGTATGCCCAACTCCACTAGGAAATGTGGAATCATCGTCTTCAACTCATCTCTACGAAAGAGCCTAAGGACCCAAGGATCATCCCCTTCCACCGGGACCACACACTCGGAATCGAATTCCTGGTTCCCGGAATCGGACCCTGCCCGGACCACCCTAAACCGGGAGACCTCAGGAGGATCTGGCCTAGGAACCTGCGCAGGAGGAGAGGGCCCATCCACAGGCCGCCCCGGAGGGGGCTCAGGATCTCCCATGGGAATAAGGCTAGCTAAATAAGCCTTATGTAATAGTAAAATAAAATCAGTCGAAAAGAAAGCTGGCCCTTTAAATTTTCTCAAGGGGGGGGTACCCAAAGGACATGGAAAGCAAGAAATAAATCATGGGGAGACCCGGGGCAAAAATCCTGCGGAAATAACTGAGGAGGGAGATCCCCTCCCCCTGCTGAGCTGTCTGCATCAGCATCTAAAGCTCCTAAAATGGCCGCCGTTCCCATGTTCCATGGGAGTGGGGCAGGCTGGGTACCATGAAGCAGCATTGGGCACCTGCACCACGGGACCGATGTGCCTGCCTCCCCATGACGCTAGCTGCCCCCGCTGACGGGCCCTCAGCCCCGGGAAGACACCGGGAGCAGAGGCTATCTCTGGAGAGCCGTGCTGCCGGCTCCCCACAGGATTTGCAGGCCGAAGCGTGCAGCATCGCTACGCTGAACAAGGAGAGGAGACCGTGAAAATAAACCCCGGAGCCCGGGAGACCAAATAAGAGCAGTGCAGCTGCAAAAAAACAACACGTTCTGATTCTTTTTTTTTTTTTTTTTAATTCGCGTTGGCCTCACCAGAGCACAACCCGCAGATGTCTCTTGCCCAGTGGGGAGGGACCGGCCTACCGGTAAATCCCCCCCAGTCACTCACCGGCTGCTGCTCCTGGTACATTGGAGTGAAGGGCAAAGCACACGGCAGGCCTACCACCAAGGAGAAATGACTCTGCTCCTCGGGAGGCCTGGCTCTTTTTTTTTTTTAAACTTTGTTTCAGCCAAAGAAATTTAAAGGACTCCTGTCACTGCAACTCTCTTTTCTTTTTCTTTTTTTTCTTGTTTAGAATCAATTAGCCAGGACTGCAGGTTCTGCCACCTTCATCTGCTGGAGAGAAATACTGAAGGGGCTGCAGGTGGCACATCCTACTTACAGGGGTGTCCTTCAAGTTTTTCACTGTCTTCATCTGCTGGAAGGGAGGCATAACCCAGCAGTCTGGGCTGATCCGGGTACGTACAGGGAATGATGTTTTATGCATGAAAGTATGTGAGGAAGCAATTTTGGATTTATTTTTACATGTACTTGAAGGAGGTATTCCCAGGGATGGAGTTAAGATGGGGAATCATTTCAATTTTCAAAAGTAAGCATGTAAACTTTAACATTTCACATTTACCCTATCTTACTAGGGGTAGCCTAATGTTTAGAGCATTGAGCTATGAACCAGGTACCACTCCTTGTAACCTTGGGCAATTCACTTTACCCACTGCCTCTGGAACAAACTTGTAGGTGAATTTTAAAAACCCATTGCGTGCATAAATTAGGGGATGCATGCACAAGTCGGGCCTATGCACGCCGACCAAGTTTTAAAAGCCGCCCAAGTTTCAAAAAGTGGCATTGTCTGGGCAGGACACGGGCATTTTGGGGCATGGCCATGAGATATGCATGTAAATACTTACGCACTCAGGCCCACTGCTGCGTATGTTTACTTCTGCTAACTTGTAAAAATATTAAAACCAGCCATTTCTGCTGGGATTAAAGCGCCTGGGGTAACTGTGGGGAGTGCAGGCTATCAAACCTGGGGGGGGGGGGGTGTCTGGAAGACAAGGTTGCTAACTGGTAGCTCTTATCCGCCACGGAGAGAACATTTAAGAAAAGGAAAATGTATTTCCCATATCCCAGCTGTTACCCCCTCCCCCCATCCCTTACCCCGCCAAAACTAAGATACATCCTTCTGGGAACAGAGTACAAATGCACAATAAAGTAATCTATAGGAACTGGTGGATGAATTGGTAAAACTGGCAATGGCATGAATGCATATCCATTATAAAACACCTTGACTTACGCTGTAGAATGCAAATTTGCACACCCACTGAAAAATTGGGTGCACATGGCCAGGCTATTTTATAATGTGCATGCATATGTGGACACATGTTATAAAAGGGCCATATATCTGGGCATGTGCTGGCGCACAGGCACCAATTTGAAAGTGTGCATGGAGTACCTATGGACTTTACTGCAAAATTCTTTACACTTGCCTTACATGTGGTTAAAGGTTTTGCAATATAGATTTTTGTGCATGCTTTAATTGTGAGTTCATAGCTAATGAGATGCTGTGCACACATTTGTACCGTAGCCACTCAGAATTAATTTATTTATTGTATTTATATTCCACCTTTCAGCCACTTCAAAGGGGATTATATTTGCATAAAATCTCACAAAACAAATGCACGCACTAAAATCAATGTTTGTGAAAAAGGTAAAATTGCATGTGCCATTCTATTTAATGCATGCTAACAGCGACTTCCGCACACGACCTCACCTTTGAGAGTTTCAGCACTGCTTAGTACACTGACCTCCTGGGGTGCTAACACTAACATTTTCCAGCCCACATACCACCCCATAGTTTCAGGCTCACACATAAAAGAAAAGTCTTCTAAAGGAAATACCTGGAGAGGGATCTCAAAAAAACACGAGCCCTCTATCCAAGTCCCTCATGTTGCTTTCCAGATGCCAACAGTGATAGTACAGAATTTGTTTTTGAAGTGCTGCAAATTCCTGTCCGTAGGCTTGGTTACAGTAATGTCAGACAATAATCAAGTGCAGGAGCTTCCTAAGCCCTGACAACTGTGTCTGGTGCTAATACCCAAGTCTTACAAACTCAACTCAAACAGCAAATAAATAATAAAACAATAAAATACAAAGGGGGAGCCTTCTGGGAACAGGGATGAGAACATTTGGCTTGACGCTACTGGTAAAGTTGCTTCGGTAATTACTTTATTACTAGATAAGATGTGCTAGAAAGAAGACGCCTCTGTATATCAAATCCCCTATGTACAGGGAAGAGCGGGATATAATCAGGCCAGGAAGTTAGGGTAAGAAAAGGCCTGGATCAGGTGTAAGGGAAAGGATGCAGATGGTACTGGTGGTCCCCTTTTTCAGAGTAGTTCCTAAAGTGGGCTTAATGGAAGACTTGATCTATAGGATGTTTCCCGTCTTCTCCTCAATGCTAGACAGGTACAAAATAAATTTAGAGCAGCCAGACTTGGCACTGATTACAGAGAACTGGTTACCTGAAGAGGGAGGGTTTCTTAGTTGTGTCTTCCGAGATATGATAAGTTATTTCAGTTTAGGGTATAGGGATAGGGAAGTGGAGGAGGAGTGACAGGTGTTATTAAAACTGAATGGCCAGTAGTATGTTTCAGCTTTCATCGATTCAGGGCTGTCTCTCTTTTTGAGGTTAGGATATGCGGGAGTTGTGGGAATTTTAGTGGTTTATTTGCCTCCACCAGCTAATAGGGAAAGATTAGAGGCATTGGTAAAATTATTATCAGACATTTCGCTTTGATTACCGCAATATAGGTAGGCCCGGGACCTGCTGGGGTCCCGGGCCTGCCTGCCTCGACGACGACGCCTCCCTGCAGGTACAAGGCCGCACCTCTGGACGCCCCCGGCAACATAAGACTCCTCCCCGGAATGACCAGGCCCATAAAAAGGCCGGTCGCAGGCACCCCGCACCTGGCGTCGTGCGCCAAAGGAGTGCGACAAAGGGGCCTGCCCCTTGTTGTGCCCCTTAGTGTCACCCTTTAGTGTATCAGCAACCTCTCTCCCTCCCTCCCCCCTCCCTACTCTCTTTGCAACAGCCCACATGTACTCCCTCACCATTCCCCGCATATACTGCCCCACTCACAGAAATCCCACTCCCGCTTACCTCTGCCCCCTTACCCAGCGTAAATCCCTACTACCTATCATGATATCACCCCTCACACAATTTCTGGGCCTCACCACTCTAGCTATATCCCTTTTTAATGCCCAATCAATCTTGAAAAAAACTCCCATTCTCCATGACTTGCTCACTGACTCCAACCCTGACATTTGTGCTATCACAGAGTCCTGGCTCAAAAACACTGACCATGTCTTCATAAACCAGCTCCCTATGCATTCCTACGACATTTTCTCCATCCCAAGACTTAAAAAAAGAGGTAGAGGGCTCCTCCTTGCTGCGAAAAAACACCTCAATCTCAAACTAAAAAACATCATCTCCCCCCACAAACTAGAAATTGGCCTGTTTAAATCCAAAGAGCTACAAGTCTGCCTCATTTGTGCCTCCCCAGCCGACTTGAACAGGACCCTTCCCCTCTTATCGAATTTATATTTATTTATTTATTTAGAGAATTTTATATACCAACAACCGTTTGCACATCGTATCGGTTTACATATAACTTATAACTAGTTGGTAATGCCCTTACATAGAACAGGAACAAAATGTACAGAAACTTACAATAACAAGACAAACTGTGTAACTGAGAAACTATTTATCTGACAATATCAATATAGAAACCCCAGCTGTAATACTAGGAGACTTCAACCTCCATGTTGACGTCCTCCCCTCTACCCCCTCTTGTGAGATCCTCATTAATACCCTCCTGGCCCTGGGTTTCAGACAACTTATCACCGCCCCCACTCATAAAGCAGGTCATACCCTCGACCTTATCTTCGTTAACGCCAGTATACAATCTCCCAACACATCCATCACTATCCCGGTCCCTTAGTCAGACCACTCCCTCATCAATGTTCTCCTCTCTATAAATATCCCCTCCTCTGTCTCCCCCACTCAAATCAACACAATCTCTTTTCGCAAACCCTGCGCCACAGAAGACCTTATTTCAGCCTTCGACAAAGCCGCTAACAACCTCGACCTGACCAACCCAGACTCTGCTCTACTATCCTGGAACAATCTCGCCTCCACAATAGCCAACGAAATTTGCCCTATTGTCTACAAAGAAATATCCCACACTCAAACAGCAAAAAAACTGTCACACACTCACATACAGGGCCAGATTTTAATACCTACGCGTGGGCATATATTTGTGCGTGCAACCCGGCATGCACAAATGTACGCCTGATTTTATAACATGAGCGTGCAGCCGCATGCATTTATAAAATCCAGGGTTGGCGCGTGCAAGGGGGTGCACAATAGTGCACCTTGCGCGTGCCAAGCCCTTGGGGAGCCCTGCTGGCTTTCCCCGTTCCGTCCAAGGCTGCTCCGAAATCGGAGCGGCCTCAGAGGGAACTTTCCTTCTGCCCCCCCACACCTTCCCTTCCCCTACCTAACCCACCCCCCAGCCCTACCTAAACCCCCCCTAACCTTTATTTTATAAGTTACGCCTGCCTCCAGGCAGCCGTAGGTTGCGTGCACGGCCAACAGCTGGCCCATGATCCCGGGCACAGCACCAAATGGCCGCTGTGCCTGGAGGCTCTGGCCCCGCCCATTTTTCAAGACCCGGGACTTACACACGTCCCAAGGCATTATGCGCGCTGCTGGGCCTTTTGAAAATAGGCCCGGCGTGCATAGGGTTTTGAAACTCTGCCCCACAGTGTATGTGTGAGCCGTGTACACTCAGTGCTAAATGATTCCTTTTCCAAGTCACGCACAAAAAACCTGTTAGAGTTCCATCACTGAACAAAACCAAAAAGACTGGCACCCTGGTAAGACTCTTCTTCTCTTCCGTCTGTCAGTATGCTCACCTCATTGGTGTGCAGACAGAGAAACATCAATCAAACTGCTACAATCTTCACACTGTCTTCTAACCTGCTCCTCCCCAATGAAGAGAAAATTTAAAAAACAGCAACAGTACCATTACCTCAGTCTTTTTGCCACAATAGTGAGAACAATGCAGCACAGAGAAGTTCAGAAGCAGTTCTTTAGCAGTGCCAAATCTAAAAATTTCTAGCTTTTTTTTAAAACTCTGAGAAGGCTTCTCCAAACACATCTTTCTCTACCAACTGCTACAGAGGAAATACAGAGCTTCTTGCATATGCTCAGAGTGTCCTATGGGAAAAGTTCAGCGTCACTTGGTTCAGTTAGCAGCTATAGACTAGTTAAAAAGATGCTGCACTGTGATTTGTCCTCTGTGTAATTTCCATGCTAACTTGTCCTGCCTCATCTCTGACAAGACTGAGGTCACAGTGGCAAGAGTTGGTTGCTATAGCTATCTATGCCTATTTGTCCACAACTTAGCCATAGACTTCAATGGGCCCTAGGCTTCAATGGGAAACAAACAAATAAGAAGGACATTTTTGTCTCATTTGAGGGGACCTCTCCATTCATTTCATGGTCCATGAATGAAACAAAAATAGATTCATTTGTTATGTTTTACCCATTCATTTCAAACAAATGCACATCCCTAATGCCTTGAAACACTATATAAATGACAATACTAATATTCCCTCCCAGGATCTGTGGTATCCATGACTCTACAATTTTGTTTATTCTGTAGTGGGAAACAATGGCCTTTACACATCTGAGAGTGAATTAGTTTTATCTTTTCTGAATGAAGGATAATTCAATTATTTAGTCTTTTAAAAGCAATATATTCAAGTCATTTGAGTATTTTCTTTAATTCCAGTAGCTGGAACAAACGTAGCTGATTCTATTTATCTATAAAGCATGAGCATATATTATAATTTGCAATGAGCATTTCATCTTATTGATATTGCTGCAATAATCTATGAGAAACTGAACCCACTAATACAATCACCAAAGGTCACAAATGAGAGTGTATTTTACCAGCAGAAGCATATTGGTGGTGGTCTGACCAAACAACTAAGATAAAAATAATTTAACAGCAACATTATCTTCATGGAATGGTGCTCAAAAAAGCAACCCAAATATATTTCCACTTGTAGGTATATGCAAGCATGGCAGCACAGACAAATATCTTAGGGTGAACTACAGTATGCCAATAATTACAGTAAACTATTTCTAAACTAAGAGAACCCTCTTTCTAAATGACTTTTTAGTATGAGGTTGAGAATTTCATCATAAGCTTTAAGACATTAAAAACTACAGTCACATTATACTTAAAACAGAAAAAAAAGATAATACCTACCATTGCTTGTTGTAATGACCTCAAGGCAACCTAACAGAATATATGTAAAAAAACAAAACAAAAACAAAAAAAAACAAAAAATTAAAAAGCTTAAGCCACTTAAAATAAAACAGCTAGCATGAAACAATTCAAAGCAAAACATATCTTATAAAACTTCTTTTAACCAATATCTTTTGATGTTCTTTTGAGACCATAATGTTAGTAAAACTTTTAAGTCAAGGAGTAAACTTTCCATTAGTTAGTAGTTTAGCAGATATTCAGCTAAAGGCTTTCAGAGAAAAGATGCTCCAACTTGCTTGGCTTCAGCTCATTAGCAACTAATATCTACATTTCCTCTTCTTCACCATTCAAATTATACTGAACCTAACTAGTCAAGGATCTAAGGACTTACGCACATTAACCCTAACTTTCCAGCATCTCAATCATATGCCCTAGTTATCCAAATCCCTCTACAGAAAGAAGAAGGTACGTAAAATAAAAATAAAAAAACCAACCTGAGACCACCCTTATGTATTACATAGAAGAGTTGAAGATAAAATATAAGAAAATAGATCCACTTTAATTCCTCCATAAGAGAAAGGTTCAAAGCCCAAGCCATATTCCACATCTTAAGGAGAAAGCTTTTTGGATTTATTGCTGACATCTGGCACACATTCCTTAAATACATAACACCAATAACAGTGAGAATGACACATTTAGTTGCCTTTTCCTGTAGTTCTTTAGATGAGTATCATGACAAACAGCCAGCTATATTTAGTCAATAAAGGGCAAATATTAGCTTTTTAGACAGAAATGTCAAGAAAAAGCCAGATAAATATCAAAAGCCTAAATTCATGCATTCTACTGAAGATTAGTGGTCTGTACTCTGGGGAAGGCAATGGTGACCAACATAAGTCACGGACCAAGCCCAAGACTGTCACTAGAGGTTGCTGTTGGATTTCTGGAGGAACATTAGCTTTCTGCTGTATCCTCTAAAGTCCAATTTAAATTAATTGTATGAAACATATAGTACTTAAAAACAAGAACCCACAATTGCCATTACCATTATAAATATTAAAATTTTCCTCACTTGGATCTCCCTTTTCTAAGGTCACAGCCATAAGGGCAAATTTAAAGTGATAACATTTAGCTGATGAACCTGCCTCATTCACTAGCTTAATTACAGAATCCAAAATCTGAATTTGTTTCATCCGAAGTACTGAATCATATAACTCATAGCCCAGTTCCAGTTTGGCACTTTGGGACAATAACTTTTAAACAAGCATGCAGGCACACAAGTGCCCATGTTCCCTGGCCCGTGCCCAGAGATGCGGCCATTTTATAACATGTGTGCATGTTATAAAATAGCCTGAACGCGTGGACATGTGACGCAATTCTAAGTGGACATGCACTTATGTGCGCAAACGTCTCTTCTACCGGGAAAGTTGGGGGGATTTTAAAACACACGCACCATTACCAATTTTCCCAGTTTGCCCAGGTAAGGGATAGGACTATCAAACCTTCCTAGTTTAATAGACCTCCCTTCTCGTTAGTCCCGTAAAACCCTGCTGATCTATTTATCTTTATTTTATTTACTTACATGTCCTCCATAGCAGAAATAAAGTTACACTACAGGGCACCCCGGCACGTGACTGTGCGCGTAAATATTTACATGTTAATATGAAGTTGAAATCTAGGAATGCCCATGTCCCGTCCAGACTACACTCACGCCTCACCCCTTTTTTGGGAGCTTTTCATTTGTGCGTGCAGCAGAAGATATGTGCATACTTAGGTGGCTTTTAAAACATGTTCACACACACTGGCCCGATATATTTGCATATCTCCCAGTTTTGGTGCACGCCAGTCTTATAAAGTTCACTTCTAAGTCTCCAGGCTCATTGGGAGCTTACAGCATTGTAGGACCAGTTCTAAAACAAAAAATAAAGATGTTCTTAATTTTGGGTGCAAATGAATATCTTAAGTAATATCTTAATAGCTTAGTTGATGGGTTTCAGAGATTCCACAACTAACTTCAATTTAAACCTGCAATAGAGTTGCAAGAAACTGGGCTCTGAGTACAAGATTCAGCAACATATGCAAATTATAGATCTGACACTTTACAAAATGGAAGTTGTAATACTAACAAGCAGCAGCACTTATATTTTCTCTTTTTAATTGTTTTTATTAAGAATTTATAGAGTATAATAAGGTAACATATAAACAGCATCATTTTCAACATATACAGTTTCAGTAATCTCCAAAATTTCATTACACAACCTTTCCAAATAAACAAAGAAAAGGAATTTTCAGAGGTAGCCGCTGGAATACTGAAATAGCATCTTTGTAAATCATTTAATAGTATAATATTTATCAACACTGCAAATCCTAAAGATGAGAGACTGAAAATTGTAGCACACAGGAATGGCTTTTGGGGCATGCAGTTACATGGAGTACCATGCAAGAAGGGGGAACCACCATAGTAACACCCCCTCCCCCATACTCTTTCACATCATGTAGGTAGACAAAAAGAGAGAGAAGATCAAGGGAATAACGGTGCTGGGCAAATGGAGGCGGGGGAAGAAGGGGATGTGGGTAGGAGAAAGACTGCGGAAGCCACCACCACTTCCAAAGGAAGGAGTGCGGTGCCAGAGTTGCCACCACTTAAGGGGGAAGGAGAGGGGCACCAATTTCAGTTTTCTCCCAGGGCGCCTGTTAGCCTAGAGCCAGCCCTGGCAGCACAGAACAGCCAACATAAAGTAAAACAGACAAATACAGATTCTGGAAAAAAAGAACTGGAAAATGCTACACATTTCATCGCTGGGTATGATGTAATGTCAGAAATGTAATGTATACAGAAAAAGTCATCATAAGGTGGCATGGTAGGCCCATCACTAAAAACTGTGTAAACACTATAATAGGGTACCAGAAAACAGTGAAGCCATGACCCTGAAAGAATTGTAGAGAATGAAGAAGCTGGGATTTATCTGGGACATTCGTAGATAAAGACCAATACGGCCCATCCAGTTTGCTCAGCCAGTTTTTTTTTTATTTTTGGGTAGCAGTAATTGCCGCTCCATTTGGGTAGCAGTAATTGCCGCTCCATGCAGACTACCCCCATGCCTTCTGTTAAGAATACTACTATTCCTAATCTAACTGATAGAAAGACTGATGCAAGACAACCGGGCACTGTGGTAAAGGAGAAAAGCAGAAGAATGGCATTCCTAAAAGAAGGGCCAGTCCCAAGTGACTATTCTGTGAACGTAGAGAGAAGATTCTCATTTACTAAAAGATGCAATTAAAGAGCAGGAAAATATGATAGAAAGGTACAGAAATAGTCCAAATTTTATTGGGTGCCACTGCTTAAAAATAATTTTTAAGAGCATCTTTCTATGCTGCCTACAGATATTACATCTTATGAACTCCAGGAGGCGGCTCTGTTTGGTACAATGCAAGTTTTAAGGGCATCTGCAATACTTTTGAGATGGAGATCATATCCAACATATTTTGCTTACAAGTGATGTTTATTCCTATTTTTTTTTTATAAAATTTCTATCCCACCCAATTCCAAACTACCTTTCTGGGCGATTATGCACAAAAACGAACCCATTAGGAGACACTACCCTCATGACATAAAATATAACACACAACCTAGGACTCAAGGGAATAAATCCTACATATCTGTTTCTTAACATACTTGAATTTTCTAAGGGAAGAGAGACCAAATGGAGACAAACAAATCACATTTTCCCTTCAATGTTATCATCTTTTCATAATACCTCAACTCTCCCACTTTTGAGAGCCTCTTTGTCTTTGCACCTTTCCTGGACTAATGGCTCCTCAGCTACCCACTTCTTACTGGAGAAAGGATCTCTAGTCTCCTCCTCCTCCTCCTCCCACTGACTCTGGAAAACCCTGAAAAACACGGATGTTATTTATTTACATAAAACTAAGGGGACTATTTATTAACCTGTGATAAAGTGGCATGAACTATTTCCTACGAGATTCACTAAACTACAGTCTCTGAGTTCTGCACTTTAGCGAATGCTACGGGGATGCCAGTGGCGTGTATGGTCATGGCTGGAAAACTGCATGATACTGGGAACAGCAACACAAGTTCCAATCCCAGAGATTCAGGATGGTAAGGGATGTGGGGGGATGGAGGCCAGCATGGGGTGGGTGCAGCTCTTTCGGTATATTAAGTGGGAGGGAGAGGGGAAGATTGTCAGGTAGGAACTGGACATGATGATGTGCCAAGGAGGCCTTACAATCTGGGCCCATATGTGAATCCGGAGTCCATCGAGCCAGAGGGATGAGGGATGCCAAGCACATTAAGGAATGTTCGGGTCAGTTCCTTCCATCTGTCCATATTAGGGCCACAAAAATTGAAAATTTAAGATAACATAGCCCCTATTTCAAGGATTTTGCTAAATGTGGAAGGGACACACTCAGTCCCAAAGCTAAGTCCATGACCATAGTCACACAGTCTCTTTAGCCCCAGGACATGGATTCTTTGTATGAGGGAGGCTGAATCATCAGAGCCCAAACCTCACGTTCTCTTTCTTTGGGTGTACTCACAGTCTCTTTGATGCTGCATTTTCTCTGATCCAATAACCTCTCAGGTGGGGTGTTGCAAAACAAAACAAATTTTACTCTAGGAAATCTTCGGTTGTTTTTATTTGGTACCAACATATTTTCTTAGGATTATGTCCAAGCTCTATCCACAGTCACGGGCACAGCCCTGTTTCTCTGGGTGAATGCCCCTCAAGGTGGCAGGCACCAAGATGACCTCTCTTCCCAGAGTTTGGAAAACAGGCACTTAAGTAGGGCAGAGGGTCCCCTATCCACAATGAGTCTTCCTTCCCAAGGTGAAGAAAAATAGCTGAGGTCACAGAGGCTCTCTCTGAGTCCTCTCTGCTCCTGGGTAGAGGCTCTGATGGAGATCTTCAAATGAACTCCTTTTCCACTCCCCATTCTCTTCTCTGATGTTGAAAAATGGATTTCTTGGTTTGAAAGTCCTAACGTACAGCATGCAGATGAAATCCTCAGTCCCTTCTCCTGGGCAGAACTGCCCCTCAACACAAAAGAAAAAAAAAAGATTCCAAAAATTTCTAAAAAAAACCAAATACCCAGAAATCCTTCTCTTGTGGCAAGTCACTGCTGTCCCTCCATGTGCAGTAGGATGGAAACAACAGATCTTTTTCCCTGACCTCCTCCAGGCAGGAGGAAAACATTCCTCCCAGAGCCAGTTATAGAGATTCACTACAATCCAAAAATGATTCTCCAAAAAAATTACTCACACAAAACTGAGACAACCCCTTTCCAGACCGGATGGGTCTCTCCCCTTCTCCTTGGTATCTGACCATGGGGGGCCTACATCAAGATATTGGGGAAATCCACAAAACTGAACACAACTTCCTTCCTCAAAACCCAACTCAAAATGCCACCCCTACTGTATGCACCCACCTGCACACAGTTATGCAGGCAGGAGATACCACCCCCAGTATCCTTGGAGGAGGTGCTGGTTAGGAACGATAAGCTCCCTCCTCAACTCCCTAACCGTCAGCCTGAGCTAGGTACCATCTAGAGGAGGCCTGCAGGGAGGGTAGATGGGTCTCCATGGTAAGAACGGAAAAAATGATGATGGAGGCAACCCCCCCCCCCCCCCCTCAACTTGCTGCCTTCCCTAATCCACTATCCTATTATGTTCAGCAATCCTGCTGTGCTCCTGATTGCAGTAAATGTTTATTTACTGTACTTTAAAGCAGTAAATGCAGCTCCTTCAAGATGCTAACAGACACCAATATAATTACAGCAGCATTGACACCAGAGTCGTTCCGGAGAATGTGTTATCCTTTTATTGATTCATGTGTAAATTTGTATTATCCAGCGACTCAAAGAGCTACAGTACAGAAATATGGCCAATCATTTCTATTTTCATAAAGGCGTGTTTCACAGTGTAGGAAAATATATGCCAGAAACGGAAATTTCCATGCAGGTACATAATACCAGCAATCCAATCAATCTGATTGCAGTCCATTTGCAGCTCACTGGTACTGTGAGCTTTCTCTTACTTGTGCAGTGCGCACCAAGGACACCTGGGTGGCGGTTAAGGGAGTGAGATTCCTGAATAAACTTTGTCCTACGTGCCCACTGGAACATTTAATTTACTTTTTAAAAAAAAAAAAAAAAGAAAGAAGCTTTAATCCTCTCGTATTTACCCAGGGAACAAATGGTTTCATTTTCCCAATGGGGAAGGATAAAGACATTAACTTCCAGTATTATATAGGTTTTCAATCTCAACTGCAAGGACAAAAGGGGGCTTTCCTCAGCTGATGACTCAGTCCTTACATTTGATTTTGGTCAAAAGAGACAAGAAGCAATATTTTAGTACAGTAGGAAAAAAAAACCACACAAAACTTGGGCCTATAGCCCTTTAAATAGCTCCTTGTCCTGTCAGGCCAAATTACTATATTACAATTACCTGGAAGACCACAATATTCTACACCCGTCACAATATGGTTTCCGAAAAGAACACAATACCGAAACCCTCCTCACCTCACTCCTTGATCATGTATACATTGGCTTTGATAAAGGAAAGTCGTTCCTCTTAGCTCTTCTCGACATCTCTGCAGCTTTCGATACTGTAAATCATAATACCCTTCTAAACTGGCTTTCAGACATAGGAACTGCAGGTTCAGCTCTTAGATGGTTCGACTCCTTCCTCAGCAATAGAGGCTATAAGGTCAAAATCAATAATAAGGAATCCTCTCACACTAATGCACCATTTGGAGTCCTCCAGGGTTCCTCCTTATCGCCCACCCTGCTTAACATTTACATTCTCCCTCTCTGCCACCTACTCTCTAACCTAAAACTTAAATTCTATATATATGCAGACGATGTTCAAATTTTAATCCCCATATCCAACTCACTGGACTCAACACTCAGGTTATGGAACTCTCACCTGCAAACGATCAACCATCACCTTTCAAGCCTCAACCTGGTGCTCAACACTTCCAAGACAGAACTTTTGCTAATCACTCCAGAAGGCAGTCCCTTCCATCACCAATCGCAAGCTAACTTACAAATATCCCACGCTAGAGATCTTGGAGTCATAATTGACAGTCACTTGAACCTAAAGCATTTTATAAAACACACTATAAAGGAGTGCTTCTACAAGTTACAAGTACTCAAAAAAACTCAAACCACTCCTATTCCATTACGATTTCAGATCCATCCTCCAAGCCATTCTGTTCTCCAAGATCGACTACTGCAATTCCATCTTGCAAGGTCTCCCAGCTTCTACTATAAAACCTCTCCAGTTGCTCCAAAATGCAGCGGCGAGGATTCTGACGAATACCAATCGGAGAGAGCATATCTCTCCCATTCTAAAAGATCTTCACTGGCTCCCAGTAAACTTCAGGATTCTCCATAAATCACTCACAATTATCCATAAAAATATTCACCATCAGACCCCTCTTGATCTGCTACACCCTCTCAAATTGCTCTCGACAGCCAGACCCTTAAGGGATGCCTACAAGGGATCCTTACATGTTCCTCCAATCAAAGTTGTACACCACTCAAACATCATAGACCGGACATTCTCTATCGCAGGCCCCTCTATCTGGAACGCCATGCCTCCGGACCTTAGGCAGGAAACTTGTCTACTAACTTTTAAAAAGAAACTAAAGACATGGCTGTTCTGCCGAGCCTTCTCCACTACAAGCCCCACAGCCTGACTTAGAATTGTTCCATCACTTATGTAAATAAACAAACGCTAAATCACGCTTATAAGTTATCATGAGGTCGGCTCCTTGCCTCCCTCCCATGCATATAGTACTTTATCCTCGTTCTCCCTTTCTTTATTTCCTACTCCCAGTTAAGGCATCCTTTAAATTGTCTCTTGTTGATTGGTTGGTTATAGTTACTGCTTAGTTCGATGTAAACCGAGTTGATTTGATTTGTATCAAGAAAGTCGGTATATAAAAGCCTTTAATAAATAAATAAATAAATAAATAAATAAATAAATACTATATTACTTTTGTCTTTTACTTCAGGGACTGGTAGTCTAAACAACATATAAAGTTCTCAACCTCTCATGCTTTTGTATCAACATAACTTTGTTCTCAGTGCAGAAGGAAACTACTAGCTGTTTTTTCTCATAGCAATAAAAAAAAATTGCCGTTTCAGAGTAGCAGCAAACATATCTTGTTTTATGTTTCAGGAAGCAGGCACAGCCTTTGCTTCCTGCCTCTCCTGGAAAGTTGGCTGCCTTGCTTAAGAAATCTTTTCACAGGTTTTGTGAAACAGGCAAGCCCCCCTGGGTGCTTTGTCTTCCTTAACTACATAAACTCATCAATGTCTTCCCAGGTACAGGCTCTCTCTCTCTGGCTTTCCTAAATTGCTATCTCTGACTAAGCGGCCTCCATGCGCGCCTCCCCCGTCAGCATCACTCAGTGAGAACGGCTGGGAATCCCTATACGGGACCTGGCAAGGCAGAGGGTGAACCAGGAATTGGGATCAATCACTGTTTGAGTGGGACCATGCAAGCTCTCTCCTGCAGCTCTGTCCGGTGCTCTGATAAATGCGCTAGCTCTAAAAACCATTTAGGACTCCCATTTTAAATTAAATGCTTTGGGTTGGATTTAAGTTTCAGGCAAAAGGGTGGGAAAAAAAATAGGGAGCAAAAAGCCTGTTTGTCAGTTTCCTTGCACAATTTCAAAACAGCACATATTTGCAGAGGATTTACCTTCTGGTAGCTCCTGGAGCCAATCTCCTTCCTCCCCTCCCTTTTCACAATAACATGTACGCAAAAGCTTGTACAGAAAGCATGGTGGAACTTTAAAACAATATTTAAACGTAGTACTTTCAGGGAAGAAGTCCAGTAGTATATATATATATATATTAGAGACTGTTGATTTTTAAATTTCATTTCCTTCTGGAATTTGTAGGAAGTTGAACACTTTCTTTGTTCTGCTTTAACCCAAAATGTAAATTAAACCCTATGCACGTTAATAAATTCTTTTGTTGCTGGATCACCTGTCTCTCATACTTAAGAAACAGAAGCCTGTGGTAGAAACAATAAAAAGATCCTTTATTTTTTATTTATTTAAAAAGTTTTGCATACCATCATTCGAAAGGAACATCACAACGGTTTACATAACAAAAACATCATAAAACAACAATGATATTTATCGGTGGAAAAAAATTACAAAAACGTTTTCAATATAAAACAAAACTATTAATAAAAGGACGGGAAAAATAAAATCATGAGGAAAAGGTTGGCTTTTTCATTCTAGCTGTTTCCTTTCTCCAGGTAGTCTGCATAGGCCTGTTCGAAAAGCCATGTCTTCAGGGCTTTTTTAAATATTTTAATTTAAACTCTGTTTCAAGTTTCAAGTCGTAACTCCACAGGCATTGTGTTCCAGATACTGGGACCTGCGATAGAGATGGTCCTATCGCGTACTAGTATGAGGTAGGCCTGTATTTACTGAAGGAATTTGTAATAGTCCTTTATTTGCTGATCTTAAGGTTCTGTGTGGAGTATGTAGGCGGATTAAAAAGTTCAACCAATCTGTTTTTTTTTTCCATAGATAGCTTTATGGAGGATACACCAAGTTTTGTAACATATTCTCTGCGATATTGGCAACCAGTGTAACTTTACCAGGACAGGTGTAATATGATTGCGTTTCTTACAGTTCGTTAATACTCTCGCCGCCGAGTTTTGGAGCACTTGTAAGGGACATAAGGTGGTTTGTGGGAGACCTAAAAGAAGAGAGTGGCAGTAGTCTAATGATGAGAAAATTAGGGCTTGCAGCACAGATCGAAAATCGTTGACATCCAGCAAAGGTTTCATCCTAAACATCGTCAGTGGTCTTAGTCTTAAATCTTCATTTGAGTCTCGGTTACACAAAATTTCCAAGCCACATAAATGGCCCAATATCTTGAGGTACTTTGGTCTGTGAAATTTTTATTTTTTTTTCCTGATGCTTCAGAAAAGTTATCTGTTCCAACCTTATGGATATTCAGCAGTCTCCTGCAGGGATTTTCTCCTATGAACAAGTTTTGTTTTTTTACAAACTTCTGTTTTTGCTAGACTAGAGGTCTATGACGTTTTGGCCCTTCTCTCTCTTAACCCAAGACAGCAGCTGCAGTGAAATACTGTATTACAGCCAACTTTTCACACAATAAGGTGCCTTCAGCAGCAATCCCAGTTTTACCTTCAGGTGTACACACATTTTTTGTGCACAAATATTACTCCAGATGCAGCAAGGACCTATGCGCAAAAAAAAAACGTGCATGATAAACTGTGCATCTTGCTTAGCACCCTCATATGAAAATTGCATGCAAATGTAAGTATCAACTATTATCCGCAATGCAGAGAGGTGAGCTGACTTAACTCAGCTTTTCTTAGCACTGGAAATTTAACTCCTGGTCAGAGGTAAAGTTTCCAGCGCTTGTGTCATTCTATGAGCAGAAAATGAAATTCCAACATCGGGACTTGTAATTGGGATTTGTGTGCACTTTCCGCAAAAATATGCTTTGTGGTGAATTTCAAAACCCCGGCATGCGCATTAATTAGGGGATGCGCAAACAAGTCGGGCTCACGCACATAGAGCAGATTTGAAAAGCCGCATGGATATGCGCGTATCTCCTGCAGCACGCGCATCGCCAAAGATTTTTAAAAATGGGCGGGGCATAAACCAGCGCTATGTGCATAAATACTTACGCACCCCAGCACGTGCATACAACTGAGTGTAAAACTGTGAACGCTGCTGAATGCACCTTACTATGTGAAAAGGTCACCCGCCGCGTGACTTTATTTCTGCTATGGATGATGTGTTAGTTAAAAAATAAAAGCCACTTGTGGGAAGGGTGGGGACAGAAGTGTGTGTTCATAGCTGTAAGGTTCGCCTATGACATTTAGTATCATTGCACTTGTACTGGCTTCAAAAAAGAAAGCAGGATTCCATCTGGAGCTGTACTACTTTGACTAGTGACTCTCCCCAGTCTCGGCCACTGCTCTATTTTCTCTTTTTATAAGCCCAGGGAACAGTGTGGGCATACCTGGATTTCTCCCTGAGACTCAGAGAATTTGCAGTTGTAGGGTCTCATGAGAAACACTAGAAGTCTTAGGGTCTTCTCTGTATACAACTTAGCCTTTCCCCTTCCTCAATAACGGGTACATTTTTAAAGGCCCATGGGGTGTCCATGTGCAAGCAGTTCATGGCGTGCACACATGGATGTGCTGATTTTATAACATGCGTGTGTTGCCACACACGTTATCAAATACCCGTGCGCATGTGTGCCCAATTTTATAGCAGTGAGCACTTGGGGGGGGGGAATATTTTAACATGCACGCAGCGACGCAAACGGGCATAAACCCCATCCCCCTAACTCACCTTCATCATTTTTCCCCTCTCCACCCCAACCCCTAAACCCACCCTATCCTATTTTTTTTTTTTGTTTTGAACTTACCCGGCCCAACAGAGCCGGAGCAAGTTCCGCATGCCAGCTGGCTGAAGCGTGCGCTTTACCGGGACAGCGCAAAATGGCACTGCCCTGGCCGGCCCCCACCCCACCCCTTTTAAACAACCCAGCGGCCGGGCCGCTATGAAAATGCGCTCGGCAAGCGAGTGGCCCAGCCATGCGCGTATCTGCCGCTGCTGGTGCGCACCAGGCTTTGAAAATCAGCCCCTAAACCTGTAGAGAACGGAAGAAGTAAGGTAACTCTGGGGAGAAACTGGAAAGGGCAGCAAATCAGACAAAACTCAGTCTGCAGCAGTGAATTCAGGACTTGAGAACTGACTCAGCTAAGAGCAGAGTGAGGATGCATAAGTCATTGAGCTGTGACTTATAGGAGGTGGGAACAAAGAGAGTGTTGGGGTCAGGGAGAGATGAAGGGGAAGTATGCTGGGGTCATCTTTGAAGTTGGGGGGATGTTAAATTTCATCTGCTATTTGGAATCCCAATCTTCCAGTCTTCCGAGGTCCTCCTAAAATTCATCACAATCCACTTGAGATTTAACTACTCCGCATAATTTTGTGTCATCCACAAATTTGATCACCTCACTCGTCATACCCCTTTCCAGATCATTTATAAATATATTAAAAAGCACCAGTTTAAGTACAGATCCCTGAGGCACTCCACTGTTCACCTTTTTCCACTGTGAAAACAGATCATTTAATCTTACTCTCTGTTTCCTGTCTTTTAACCAGCTTGCAATCCAATAAAGGACATCGCCTCCTATCCCATGACTTTTTAGTTTTCTTAGAAGCCTCTCATGCAGAACTTTGTCGAACACCTTCTGATTTTCCTCTTATTGCTTCATTGACAGGAATGAGAATGATCTAATTAGCGAATGAACAGGTACAGACACAATTTGGTGCTATATTGTTTAGTTTTATTATTTTTCTTAAAATATCTGTATTGTTATATGGCTCAACTATACTGAGATGTACGGTTTGGAACTTTGTATGTGTCTTTGATACTAGTACAGTTGTCAAAGATAGTAAGAGGAAGATTTGAAAAAAATCATACTAATAGCAAGAGGCTGATACAGTCTGTGAATAAATAGCGATTGTTGAAAAGGAAAAATAAATCAGATCAACATAATGTGACAATGTAACTATGATGCTGCAAATCATATCACTGAAGTCAAAATGCAAGTCCCTACTGCACATCTATTTAACTTAAAGACAGCAGTAGGACTAACAGATGAAATACAGCTCTGACTCTTGGGACTCATTTTAAGACACTTCTAGAATTTACCATTTGAATTATGAATTTCACATGAAATACATTTTTCATGAATCTTCACAGTGATCTAAAAAAAAATAATAAAGTTTTGCCATCAATTACAGAAGCAGAAAAGCACTGGCAGCAACATTACAAACTTATTTGACAATCCTATTAATGTGGTACAGACCCTGCTCTGAGAATAGACTATTCTAGGAGGATGCTAAATTATGCTTAGCTAGTCTGCTAATAGCATATGTAAGTGTCACAATAGTATCAGCTCTCATACTGGTTCCAGTAATATGGACATCTGTCCACTGGGGACTACCAACATTTCATACAACCCAGTAAACTGCATTCAGATCGCAATCATTACATTCAACACTGCAGCACTTTACACAGCAGTGTTTAGTGAAACAGCTAGGCTACTAAGCAAACCAAAAATTACCAATATCAGGAGCTCTCAGACTGGATCAGTGTATTATGTTAATTTTCAGAAAGTCATGATGGTGCCCCTTCAGGGATGCTCAGACAGATAAAATAAATCATAAAGCTATAAATCATTTTCCTTCTTACTCCTAGTTATTGATTCCCTGTTACATGTAACTGCTTTTCTGCACCATTGTTCAAATTGTAAAGTTTATTGCACCCCTGTTTCTTGTGAACCAGCATGATGGGACTACTGTCTTGAATGTTGGTATATAAAAAAACTTAAATAAATAAAAATAAATAAATATAAACAAGCTATTAATGTGCTGATGATTTTGAAACTAAGAAACATATTAACTCTGGAGCACCATGTGCATTCCTGAAATGATGATGTTTTGCACTATTACAGGTTTCACATTTTCAAAATAAATAGGCACAAACTGTGATTGAAGCAATTTTGTCCCAGGATGTAGTGTGTCTCTTGAATTTGTCACAAATCTTGCATAGGCTGTCAAGGAAATAAGTTTGGAAGTCATATGTAAGATTAATCAAATATCACACATCCACAGCAATATATGTATCTGAACTAATATCAGAACATGTTTAGATAGTTGGCCAACAAGATTCAAATTTGTTTTGTTCCTAAAATCTGCTGCATCAGGACATTTGTTTTAAGTTAATTTGTATAACATAAAAAAAGACCATAATAAGAAGAGTTGATCAATCAAGATAAAAAACAGCTAATCCCCTTACTAAGAATTAAATTAAGTTCTTCATTATTGGTCCAAAATAAACTATGTTCCGTAATTAATGTGAGGAATTACACCATAACAGGAGATGGACATACAGCTATGGGCATACATCTAGAAAAGCTGTGTTATAGCTCTGCAGTCCTGAAGTTTGATCATAGTCCCCCTATTTTTCAAAGTTATTTAGTGTTGCTGTAAAAAAAAAAAAAAAAGCAGAGGTCAATATTCAAAATGGCATTTAGCCAGATAAGTACTATTTATCCGGTTAAGTGGCATCACTGAATATCTGGCAAGGATCAGCGTGCCTCATTTAGATAGATAAGTCAGGCATGGGGAATGGGCATAGTATGGAGGACTAAAGTTAGCTGGATAAGTTAATTTATCCAGCTAACTCTGATCGGGTCACAGAGTTGTCCTAAAATTAGTCGGATAAACTTATCCGGCTAACTTTAAGATAGCCGGTTATATTCAGCAGTGCTGCTGTGCTGCTGAATATGCAGCATTAGTCAGACAGATAAGTTTATCTGGCTAACAAGGAGAGCCAAAAAACAAAGCGGAAGCCGATCCAATATGCTGGTAAGCGAATAGACAAAGGATGATCGGTGTAAAAGAAGCCTTTATTGAAACTAGCCCGACTCTGGCCGAGTTTCGCTCTCGCAGGAGCTGCCTCATGGGCTGTTAAGGGCAAAATACAGAAATGAAAATAAAAGTACACATATACATGACACATGAATGTATGACATACATAAATAATAAGAAGAACTTAAATTACATGTAAAGACAAAAATAACATTAATGTCAACAATTACATAAAAATAATGACATGCATATATAAAATGAGCTAAACTAAAATGGTGCACACATATTGTGACATACAAAATTAAGTGATATATGCAAGAAAGAAACGAAATGTACCCTTGTTTATAGACTCTTTTTTTATGTATTTAAAAATTTGTGCTTCACTGAACCAATTATAACAGCACACATATACATATACAATTATAATTGGTTCAGTGAAGCACAAATTTTTAAATACATAAAAAAAGAGTCTATAAACAAGGGTACATTTCATTTCTTTCTTGTACTTAATTTTGTATGTCACAATATGTGTACACCATTTTAGTTTAGCTCATTTTATATATGCATGTCATTATTTTTATGTTATTGTTGACATTAATGTTATTTTTGTTGAATGATGATAAAAAGTTGAAAGTTGTTAAAATAAAAAAAAAAGGCAGCAGATTGCGAGGAACTGCAGGAGGCTGGGTAACTGAATGAAATTTAATATGGAAAAGTGCAACGTGATACACATAGGGAAAAATAATCCCAACTACAGGTATATGATACTGGGATCTGTATTGGTTTGCACTACCCAGGAAAAGGACATTGGAGTCCTTGTGGACAATATGTTGAAATGCTTGGTTCGGTGTGCAGCAGCCGTCAAATAAATAAATAGAATATAAGGACCAATCCAAAAAGGGAATGGAGAATGAAATGGAAAATATCATATTACCTCTGTATCAAGCCATGGCACAACTGTACCATGAGTACTGTGTGCAGTTCTGGTTGCCCTTATCTCAAGAAAGGCATTGTAGAACTAGAAAAGATGCAGAGAAGAGCAACAAAAATGATAAAGGAGATGGAATATCTCTCCTGCGATGAGAGGCTACGCAGGCTAGGGCTCTTCAGCTTGGAAAAGGATGGCTGAGACGGGGTGCGCCAGAAATCTAAAAAATGGGTAAATAAAAGACGGTTATTTACCCTTTCCAATACTACTAAAACAAGGGGACACTCCATGAAACTAGCAACCGGCAGAAGCAAAACAAATCATAGAAAGTACTTTTTCACCTCACTCTATCAAGCTATACAATCGTTGGCGGAGGGAGTGATCAAAGTGATTAGCATGGGGGGGGGGGGGGGGTTTTAAAAGAGATTTGGACACGTTCCTAGAGGAAAAGCCCATAACATATTATTAGCCAGATAAACTAAAGAATGTTATTGCTATCCCTGGGAGTGAGTAAGAGGAATTAGATCCATTATATTGGATCTGCCCAGTGGTTCTCAACCCTGTCCCGGGGAACCCCCCCCCCCCAGCCAGTCGGGTTTTCATGATATCCACAATGAATATGCATGAGAGAAATTTGCATACACTGCCTCCATAACATGCAAATTTTCTCTCATGCATATTCATTGTGGATATCATGAAAACCCGACTGGCTGGGGGGAAGGGGGGGTCCCCAGGACCGGGTTGAGAACCACTGTGCCAGGTAGTTGTGATTGGATGCTGGGCTCCGTGGATTTTGGTCTGACCCAGCACGGCAGTTCTCATGTTCTTAGGCAGAATTGGTGCATGGGTTGGCTTCATGTCTTCTCTCAAAAAGATCTTAACACATATAATTACAACTTCCGAGTCACTGGAAGAATAGGACCATTTCTTCTTCTCTTCAGGGAACAGAAAGGCTAAAGCTCCTCCCCCTCCTTTCCCACTCCTTCCAGAGAGCAGGTCAGCCTCCTTCTGCCCCTCTCACAAAAAACTTCCTCGATTCTCTCTCCCTGTTTCTCTCTCTCTCTCCCCCTCCTACAGAGGTTCCTTCTTATATGTTATTGGAAAGCATTTCTACATGGGATAAATTATGCAAATGAATTGCGAGGCACCTGGGGATCCCTGCATACGCCCAAACACAAAATTAGCTTTCCCAGCTGATGTTTAGCTCACATTTTTTTTTTCTCATGCTGCAATAAAGGTATTTGGACTTTCTTGGCGATATACTGGTCGATTTTAAAAGCCCTATGTGCGCCAAAGCCGGGAGGATGCGTGCGTGACTCGGCCCGGCGCGCGCCACGCAGATTTTAAAACCTGCGCGGGTACCCTTGTATTTCCCGGTAGGCACATAACATTTTTTTCATCAAAAAGGGGTGGGGAGTGGGCATGGTCTAGACGGAGCATGGGCGAGACACGTGCGGGCTGAAACTGCACCATGAAGTCTGCGCATAAGTGTTTACATGCACAAGCATGCGCCGGGGTCTCCTACTGTGTAATTTTACTTCTGCCATGGATGGCGTGTAAGTTGTGTAACAAAAACAACTAGGCTAGTCAGCGGGGTTTTAAGGTTCAGATCTAACAGGGTAAAAGGGAGGCAAGTTAGATAGGGAATTTAGGAGGTCCTCTCCTTTACTGGACTAAACTGGGGAAACATGTAATTGTGTCAGCATGCATAGCTACTAAAATTCCCCCCTCCTACATGCTCGAATCACCAAATGCACGCAGATGCATGTGTCAATATGACATTGTGCACACATGTTTGCGCGTATAGCCAATTTTATAACACCTGCGTGTATATGCATACAAATGCCCGTATGTTATAAAATCACCATGTCCATGTCCACGTGTGAGTCTTAAATCTTAGTTCATATGCTTCTTTCTTTCTGAAATTTATGCCAGTCTCCAGTGCGTACATTATTTCACACCTCCAAATTCTGCAGACAAGATAGAGATACAGATCATGCATGCTGTACATATTTATTACAAATGTATTTTAGTACCATTGAGCTTGGTGGACACTTGAAGAAGAAACAGATAAGTTGTTGAGGATTGTTATTCTATACTGTTTGAATAATTCTGAATAATTTTGTGCCATCTGCAAATTTGATCAACTCACTCATTATTCCCTTTTCCAGATTATTTATCAATATGCTAAACAGCACAGGCCTAACACCAATCCCTGTGATATTCCACTAAAGACCTTTCTCTATTTGGAAAACTGATCAGTTAGTTCTATCCTCTGTTTCCAGTCTTTTAACCAGTTACCAATCTGCAACAGAACCCTGCCTCCTACCCCATGACTTTGTAATTTCCTGAGAAGTCTCTAATAGGAGACTGGATTAAGTACCTTCTGAAAATCGGTGCAGTCACACTGATGATGAATATACCCAGCTATCTTGAAGGTAGCCGAATATGTATAACCGGCTAACTTTAGGATAGCCCTATGTCCCGATCAGAGTTAACTGCAGATAATAACCGCCTAACTCTGAATATCACAGTTAGCCGGTTAACTTATGCGGCTAACTCTGCTCTTCCCCACAACGCCCCCCTTCTTAGCTGGATAAGGACTAAAAATAGCTGAATAAGCCATTTAGATGGATAACTATTACGTTATTTATTTTATTTATTTAGATTTATATTCCGCTTCTCGCACTTTAAAGTGGATTACATTCAGGTACTGTACACTAAATGGCTTTAGAATATGGCCCTCAAGGTTTTTATCTTACTGTCATTAATATTTTTCCCATGTGACATCTTTTTGAGAGTTTGCATACTGGGATTCTCCTCTTCTGATAGTCTCCCAGCTTTTTGGAATTGGTTAGCTTCCACATATAAAATGTGGAGCATGTGCAAAAAGTCTTTCTTCTTCTCAAGTTGATTTATCAAGAAGTTGAAGTAACTTCATGAGGTCCCTCGTGAGATTCCCTTACAGAACAGAAGTTTTTTGTGAGAAGAAATATTTTGGTTGGTCTGTACTCACCAGTGATGTGCTATTGAGAGATTTAAAAGACTCGAATTTTTCTACCGTTTTGACAGAATGACCAGGTTTTCCCTCTTGTTGGAAGGGCTGGAGGTTTATGGTGGTTACTCTAAGAACATAAGACTTGCCATACTGTGTTAAACCAAAGGTCCATGAAGCCCGATATCCTGTTTCCAACAGTGGCCAAGCCAAGTCACAAGTACCTGGCAGGATCCCAAGTGGGGGAGATAGATTCCATGCTGCTTATCCCAAGAATAAGCAGTGGATTTCTGCAACTCTACTTAATAATGATGATTAATGGACTTTTCATCCAGGAACTTGTCCAAACCTTTTCTAAACGCATTCCCATGACCAGTCTATGGTGGGATGAAACTGCTGAAAACTGATATTTTGGAAAAAAGACTTTGTACCATCTGATAAGGATTTTTGGGGGGATTTTTGTTCCCTTCTAGCATATGCTAGAGGAAGAGAATTTTCCTACCCTTCTTAGGGAGGATTTTTGCCTGGCAATGGTTCAAAGGAAAGTAGAAGAGCTATTAGAAGGGGAGAGGAACGAGGACCTGAAGGTTTTGCTGTGTTACCTGTGTGCTGCTTGCTGATTTCCTGCTCAGGAGTGGGGGCGCCGACCTCGTATCGCCGCCGACCCGAGGAACCCAGAAGTGACGTCACTGGAGGACTCGAAGGCCCATAAAAATCAGCCCTTTTTGCGACATTCATTTGGGGAGAGGAGCGAGGACCCGAAGGTTTTGTCGTGTTACCGGTGTGCTGCTTGCTGATTTCCTGCTCGGGAGTGGGGCACCGACCTCATATCAACGCCGACCCAAGGAACCAGGAAGTGATGTCACTGGAGGACTCGAAGGTCCATAAAATTGGCCCTTTTTGCGGCGCGAAGGCGTTGCCGGCGCACTGCCTAAGCCACGTGCGCCAAAGAGGTGCGCAGCTTTGATTGAATTTATGAAAAATTGAAGAACTACTGCCTGAGAAAAGGAGTGGAACTTAGAAACTTTAGTGAGTAAAAATTTACTTTATCTTCACCTCCTCTAAATTCCACCCCAGGGTTTCAATTGTTAAAATAACAGAAAGACCATAAAAGAAAGTGTGATTGCTATATGAATTTTATGATGTGCCTCATACAAAAAGGAAGGCACAGATAAGGGAAATACAAGTGTCGACTCCCTTATCCAGTATATCTCAACCTCAAATATCTTCTTTTTTTTATGGCAACAGCAGTCAAACTGGAGGAAGGAGCCGCAGTGGATAATGCTTTGGAGCGAGAAGCTTATCTACAGGCTGAAGCTATCTCTCTTAGCCCCGGCGCTCCTACTACTCCCTCCCCACCAAGTATTAAGTTTTGCTGGCCCTCTCCAGTTAGATGAGGGTCTTGATAATATAAATGTTACCATTGGAGATGGACTGAGAAGTGGAGACGTTTCCATAGGGGATAAGGAGGAATCCAGAAAAGAATTAGAATCCAATGTATATCAAGTTCCTCCTGAGATTACTATGAACACACTTTGGTTTGCGATAAAATCTTTGGAAAAGGTGATAACTAAATTATCTCAGAATACATCTACATACCATCAAAGAATATCAGAAGTGGAAAATACTGTTTCTCAATGTAATAGTAAAGTATTAGTAAATGAAGGAAGGCTGGAAAAGGTTGAAACACTTCAAAACAATTTTGTTAAAACAGAAATGATTAATGCAAGAAAATGGAATTTCTTGAAAATTCTTTGAGATATTCTAATCTTAGGATTGTTAATTTTCCAATAAAGAATTTAGTATTACCTGTTGAAATGTTCAAAGAATATTTACATAACATTTTGAAAATTCCACAACAATCATTGCCAGCATTATCAAAAAACTATTACCTGCCGGTAAGGTTAAATAGAGAAAATCAGGATGAGAAAGTGCAGACAGAAGTGTCTAGTAATTTAACTGAAGTCTTAGAAACAACATTAAGTACTGATATTCACACTAGGGGGACACTTTTAGTGACCTTTTTATTCTCAACTGAGAGAGATGCAGTCCTCCGTTTATTCTTTAGACATCGTCAAGAGAAGTTTCATGGACAGCAAGTCTGGGTAAAGCCTGACTTGTCAAGGACAACTCAGTTGAGAAGAAAAGAGTTTCTGAAATTAAAACCTGAAATTCTTAAAAGGGGGGGCTGAATTTATATTAAAGTTCCCCTGTAGATGTGAGTTAAAACACTTAGACCAAAGGTATGTGTTTCATGATATATCTCAATTACAGACGTTTTTGGATTCCCATCCCCATAGTATGGGAATTGGGTAAGAGCATAGTATAGTTTTTGCTGTTAATCTCTGAATACTGGGAAAAGGGAGAATTTAACTTTTCTCTGCAATAAGAAATTTTCCTAGTTTTATCGCTCATGTATAAATTGATGTCACCTGGGAATGCCTTAAGAAATTAACAGGAATATATATTTGTTATTTCTTTTCAAAGAATTGGATGTATTGGATGAATTACAATATTCTGTTATGCAATAAGTATGTAATTGAATTACGAAAATTTAGAAATAAATAATTTTAAAAAAAAAAAAGAAGAGCTATTAGACTTTACACCATGAAAAAACACTGTGGCTTTTGTAATTATGAGTTCCCTGATGTTATTTATTTGTGCCATAATTGTATAGATTTTGTTTTTTAAACTTAAGTACTTAGTGGAACACCACTGCTGACTTCTTTCCATGTTTTGGCCTGGTTTCAGCAAGAGGACTTCTCTACCCATGAGTATAAGCTAACCAGTGACTGTGATTAGGGTGGAAGTAAATGACTGACACAGAGCCTCACTATTGCACCATGGGTCCCGGAGGTGTATACCTCTTCCCCACCAGTGAACCCAAGCACCCAGGGCTAAAATCTGATGCATTTTATCAAGTGAGAGATCCAGGAGAGAGAGACTGTAGCCAAGGAACTTTGCTGTGGTCTCTCAATTAGATGGCCCAAAATAAAGAGGGGGCTACATACTTATATAAGTATAAATATCTGTATTCATTCAGATTTAATCAAAATTACCTATTGTGTCTCTCACTATCAATAAACATATCCTCCATAAGAAAAAGGTAGGCTCCTAATACACATACATGTTAATTCTAAAATAAGCACACCGGCACCCATACATGCGCATATAGGCGCGTGAGCGAACATACGCTGGAATTATAAATCATGCATGCATTTACTCATATACGATTTAAAATATGCCTAGCATAATGTGCCCCTAATTTGAAGAAAGTACCTGAGCAAGTGTAAAGCGTGCATCTTCAATAACAATTGGTCGGCTTTAATGCGTGCAGGGAAGCAGATTTTAAAACATGCTCATGTGAACGACATTCCCAGTCTTACCCATTAAACTATCAGTTTGCCCAGTCTGTCTCAAGGTCATTTGGACCCTCTGCGCTTCATCCTGCACTCCCTCCAATGACCCAGAAAACTCCCCCTGGCGTGTTAGGCCTAAACAGCAATTTCTGCAGACTTGCTCCTCACATGCTATGGCCACTCCCCATAGTTTAAGACTGAAGGTGCAGGCCACAGCTAGGACTTGATGACCGAGGAAGTACCTGAGCAACTCAAGCCTTTGGGAATTCCTGGCATGACTTGAGATCCAGTGTAGAATTGGAAGCTGGCATGGATCAGAAGAGTGGTGTGGATCAGGCTAGTCAAGCAATCAATTCCACAGGTGAAAACCCTAGAAGAGAATGAATAAGCAAAGGTGTGTCAGGCAAAGGCTCCTTATATCTAGCTTCCAATATAGGGACACACTCAAGGCTGATCCAATCGGGAAATTCCAAGGGCATTGTAAGATCTGTGGATCCTTGCTGCTGTGGTGAGATTGGCTCAGCATATGGGGTAGACCCCGTAGGCCCTTTATGACAGCTGGTGGATGTTGGAGAACTGGACCCTTGGGCCGAGGCGGAATTGGCGCAACCCGCAGAGAGGAGCCCTGCTGGTCCCCACCATCGGCAGGCAGAGCTAGCTGAAGCAGAGGCCCAACTGGAGCTTCGCCAATATCAGCCCACATTCCCCTTAAGTTGAGCCCTTGGGTGTTGGGGCCAGCTGGTCTTAGGTGTGGGCATCTAGGAAGGATATGCTCATTAGCATTGAAAGGGTTGCAGGCCAGCAAAGAGAAGGAGGCGGAATCAGGTCATGCAGAGATCTGGTCAGGCAGCAGACAGCAGGCATGGAAACAGGCTGTAGTCAGAGGCAGGCGGAGTTCAATCAGTGTCATGGTCCACGCTGTGGTTGAGGAAGGCAAAGTTCAATCAGTGTTAGGGTCCAGTCCAAGGGTCAAGCCAGAAGTCCAGTCTGAAGAAGCAAGGAACGAAGAGGAGGATGAAAGACCATAGGAGCAGGGGATGCTGATGGCAGATGAAGAGGGACTGACCAGGAAGACAAGAACTCAAGACGGATAAGACACAGGAATACAGGAACACACAGCAGGAACAGGAATCAGGAGCAGAAGTCAGGAATCAGGAACACGATGTCAAAGCACTCTTACAATTAAGTGATTTATTGCTGAGCGACTGAATGCAGAATGAGCCAACCTTTATGCCCAGGGAGGCTGATGTCATCAGAGGGTAGCGCAGGAATTTCCTGCTGCAGGCCCTTTAAATCATTGGCATTCGGGCACGTGCACATCTAGGGAAACTCTGGAATACACTGACATTTCCCCATGCGTCAGGCCTTCGTGGTGTGGTGGCCTACCACGGACTGCATTGGGGGGATCTACCCCAGCGACGGGGGTTTCTGGCAGTTGATTGGGGTTGGAGGTAAGAGTAGTGGTCCACTGGGATGACCCACGGACTGCCAATCACAATAGTGGAGCTATGCAGGAGAGAGACAGGCTAGGAGCTTCACCTAAACCAACCCCTTTCCCCTTGGGTTGAGCCCTTAGGTTTCAGGAACCGGCAGGTCTTAAGCGAGTGTCTCTATAGAATGGCATAAGCATCAATCCAGGGCCAGGCTAGGGTCAGAGGCAGGCAGCAAGCAAGAATGGTCAGTGTCCAGGCAGGGTCAGAGGCAGGCAGCAAACAAGAATGGTTTTTGTCAAGGCGAGGGTCAGATCCAGAATTAAATCTGAGAGGAGACAAGGATATGAGGCAAACAAGGCTGGAGAGATGTGGCAGGGCCCTGGAATGACGGAGCAGCAACACACACACTACACGAGAAGTATAGACCTGTTCCTGAGGTGATGCTAGGGTTTGTACGGGTGCTCCTAGAGACAGCTCATGGGGGAAGGAGAATGGCGGTGCACTGGTGACTTCCTGCCATGAAGAAATTGTCTGGCGGCTTCTAGACCGTGAAGGGGTGAGTTCTGCTGGTCTCAAGTGGCTCTTGCAACCGGCAAACGAAACAGTAACCCCCCCCCCCCCCAAGCCCCCTCCTGAGGGTTATGTGTCAGCTTATTATTATTATACTGGTCTACATTTGAAAAAAGGTTTTCTGCTGACCTAATTATTTTTGCTGATTTTACCCAAATGAAAGGTGCTGATTCCAAACATGAAGTCAAAAAATATGCAATACGTCAAATTTTTTCACAAATGAGAAATGTTTGATTAAAGATTATAAAGTTGAATATCAAGGATAATAAGAAATTCTGAAGAAGCGATAGCATATAAAATATTTGTTTCGTTTTATTTATTTAGAGGCTTTTTTTATACCGATATTAGTGGGTACATCATATCGGTCTACATCAAACAGTAGATGGAAAGTACAAAGAACAGGGAAAAGGGGAGGGGACAACATAGTGCAACAACTAGAGAAAACTAAATAGAGGAACAGGAATAAAAAATACTGGAGAGAACATTTGTTTCATGCAAAAAACAACGAGTCTATCGTCTAACCAAGAGAGCAATAGTTGTGTAAATTTTAATTGTTAGGGAGAAATTTTCTCTTTTTGGATGCTCTGGAATACTTATGATCAGGGTTGTCTCGCTGTAATCACCAGCAGTAGTCTGCCATCATGTTGTGTTCCATCTGCCTTGATATCTATGTTCTTGGTCTTGATGTCTTGGTGGAAGCGTTCTCCTTCTTCTTCATGATAATCTTTTCATACAAAGTCAGATATATATGTCCTTTGTTTGGGTGTTGTAAAACAACCACAAATGTCACAGAATATATCAGGATCATTCCAGCACCGTCCACAAACTATTCGAGTGTTGGATGACATATTCAACAAAAACAGATTTAACAGAGTTAGATTTGCTGTGACTTCTAAGCCTCTTGAACGACTGAATGCTGCCGTCGGTTTTCACGCTGCTTATATAGCCATAAAATGCCGACATCAGCAGTTTTAAACTGTTTAATAAGCAGTCTTCCTATTGGTTATACCGACTGCATATTCAGCATGTCTTTCTGTGCATTAATTATCTTTCTGCATATTCAGCATATCTAAATAATAATGTTACATTATTGATATAAGAGATCATGAGTAGACAGCGTTTTGCGGAAAAACTGGATGTGACTGGAAGAAAACGGTGTGATTTTTGGATTCCCCACACTAAAATACGTAAAGATAACATGTTATCTTGTAGACAGCAAAACTGATGTAGACCAGTGTTATTTATTAGGCTTGAGGAATCGCAATTCTTACATAAGTAAATCAATGTGATGTATATAAATTAAAATAAACATACAATACATTAAAGCTTAAAGTGAGTAATACAAATTATAAATTCGAAATCTAAAATTAAAAAATAGACTTAAACAATGAAAATAATAGAAGATAAAAAAACAGAAACTATAGAGAGTAACATTAAATTTCTATATAAATACTTAGAACACAGATATATGTAAAATCAGAGGAGAAGGAAAGCCTTTGTGAAAAGGAAAGTTTTAAGGGATTTCCTAAATTTGGCATAGCTTTTTTCAAGTCGTAACACCAAAGGAAAAGAGTTCTAAAGATTGGGCACCAGATAAGAAAAGCAGATTTCACAAGTGTGTTCCAGTCTTATCTGTTTAAGTGATGGGAGATCTAGAAGCTCTAGTTGTGAGGAACGTAGAGTACATGTAGGTAAATATAGGAGCAGAGGATTGGACAAATATGAAGGAGTTCCTGGCGAAAGGCCTTGAAAGTTAGACAATCTTGAATTGAATTTTATAAGACACTGGAAGCCAATGAAGTTTGAAGAGAAGTGGCATGACGTGATCACATTTCCTCTTACCAAATATTTCAACTGCTGTGTTCTGTACTTTTTGAAGTCTGTGAACTTTGTTGGAAGAGAGTCCATGTAGTTTGGCACTGCAGTAGTCTAGTCTATTGAGTATAATAGAATGGGTGAGCTTCTGAGGAAAGTGGCAAAATTCCCTTACTAATTAAGAAGGGTGCTTGAAGGTTGACTGCTGAAATCAAGGAGTTTCTTCTGGGCCATGCAATAAGGTATTCCAGCTTATTGCATTGTCTGCAGGAATCCAAGATCCCCAGTACCTCGTAATGTGTGTTCTCTTCATTAATTATTTATGCAGTTTTGGGAACTTGTTGAGGCAGCCATGAGAGGATCAGTGGTTTCCGCAAGTAAAGATGAAATACATTCGAGAAGATATTCAAGCTGGCCGTGTAATAACTTAGCTGATTAGAATTTATCCAGCTAAGTTATGATGAATATTCAGAGGCACAGCAAAGCTATTGAAAATATGCATATATGTGGGGCGGTTCTGGCCATGAGCGGTGCGACCAGACCCTTACCTCCGTGCTCCTGGACCTGTTCCCGCTTCTGGAGGCCTGGTTTGTGGCCTGTTTGGTGGTGTCCCCGCGGGGGCCGCGTCGCCGGGAGGCTTCCCATGGACGCCCTGCTGCTAGGTGCATGCGCGCGTCACTTGGGTGCCTTTCTAGGCCGTTTCCCGCCAGTGCTGACTCCGCCCAGTTCCTGATGTCAGATGCCGCGGCCTTGATAAGCTGGCCGCGGACACTCAGTCTTTGCCTTGCAATGGGTTTACCTCCTGGTTCCCTGTTGCATCGTGCCCCGGAGTGAGCTGCCTTGGTACTCACTCCGTTCCTGCTTACCTGCTACAGTACCTGCTTGGTTCCTGCTTGCCTGCTACAGATCCTGCCTGGTTCCAGTACCCGAGTCTTGCTACAGTTCCTGCCTGCCTGGTTCCTGTACCTGAGCCCTGTTACAGTACCTGTCTACTGTTCTAGTCTGGTTCCAGTTCTCAGTCCTGATCTACAACCCGCCTAAGTCCCAGCGGCCGGGCCCCTACGGGCTCCTCCCGGGGCGGCTTCAGCTTCAAAGGGTGAAGCCGCCTAAGTCCCAGCGGTTGGGCTCCTACAGGCTCCTCCTGGGGGAGTACCAGCTTCCAGGGTGAAGAGCACCTCTATGTCCTGCCTGAACATCTGCCTCCCAGCCTGCCACATACTAGAGACATTGAACATCTTTCCCAGGCTCCTGTAGGTCGGCCCAAGGGTCTTCTAAATTGAGACTCCATAACATATATGTATGCACTTAGCTGGATAAGTCTACCTGGCTAAGGTTAGACCTGCTCCATGGCACATCTAAACTTACAATTAAACTTATGCAGCTCACACCAAATATTGGTAGTTATCCCTATAATTTATACGGCTAACTTGCTGTTGCCTACTTTTTGTGCATGTAACTTATAGCCATATAAAGGACTTATGTGGCTAAGTAGCGGCCAATGAATATGGGCCCATTGTGTATTCTTAAAATAGTCAGGAGCTTGAGCTAATAGGTCACTGAACCCATCCATTGAAAAATTGGAAACTGCCTAATAAATCTGGGTGCCAAACAATGGGCGGGAACCCATAAATCACTGGTTCTGTGTGCTCAACCACACTATGTCTCTGGCTTGCAGTTGCGAATCTGGTCTACATATTTTATCAGTGTATTACTTTACCGAGGCTGCTGCCTTGAAGATCAAGCGACTGGAGTTCTTGGACTGTGGGACGGGCTGCCAGGCAAGTCACTGAGAGAGGAAGTGGAAGAGGAATCCGTGGGTGCTTACCGTAAACAATGTGGAATGGGGAAGAGTCAGTGGCATTATTAATGTGATTGTTGTGTGAAAATAGCCCAAAGTAGGAGAATAACCCAATTATCTTGTCTTTTGTTGACATATCGATCAAGGAAAATCTTAAGGACCTGGTTAATTCTCTCTGTTTTACTGTTGCCTTGTGGATGTTAGGCTGTGGTAAAGTCCAGGTAATGCCAATTTTTTCTTTTTTTACAAAGGCCCTTCTAATATCGGGCTGTGAACTGGATGCCTCTATCAGACAGGATATGCCAAGGTAGTCCATATAACTTGAAGACATACTGGACAAAAGGGCAGCCTAATTCAGGAGCAAGAGGCAAGCCCGGGAGAGGAACGAAATGTGCTATCTTGAAGAATCTAACCACCATGACTTATATCATGGTGGAGCCATGTAAGAGAGGGAAATCCGTGTTAAAATTAGTGGACAAGTGTATCCAAGATTCTTTGGGGGCTGGCAATGGCTGTAACACCCCCCAGTGTTAGGCACAAGTAGCTTTAAGCTGCGCACAGACAGGGCAAGATTCCACTTGGACCTTCAAACCCATTTTAACCTGTGGCCACCAGTAGTGGCGCTGGAGTAGTTCAAGGGTACAGACTAATCCGGGATGCCTTCCAGGCAAGAGTTATGAGCCCATTTTAACATTCTTTCCCGAAGACGCTTCCAGGAGGAACTGGTATCGCAGGAGCAACAATGACTTTTGAAAGGTCGATAATGTGTTAAGGAGTCTCCAGTATGTCTTCCATTTAGAAAGAGCATGAGAGAGCATCCGCTCTCAGATTCTTAGTTGTTGGACAGTAGCAAAGCTCAAAATCAAACCGGATGAGAAAGAGGGACCAGCGAGCCTCTCTGGGGTTAAGTTGTTGTGCTTACTTAAGGTAATCCAGATTCTTGTAGTCAGTGTAGATCGTGGTTCTATGTTTGACTGCCTCTAGGAGGTGCTGTCATTCTTCCAGCACAAATTTCACCACAAGGAATTTGCAATCCCCAATCGTGTAATTTCTGACTGCCAGAGAGAACTTTCTGGGGAAGAAGGAACATGGCAGGAGGCTCCCTTGGTTGCTATGTTGACAGCCTCTACCCAAGGATAGAAGCATCTACCTCAATAATCAGGATCTGGGTGTCGTAGACAAAATCCTTGAGAGAAGGCTTGCTCAAGAGCCTGAAAGGCGATGATGTCTTCGGTGGACTAATTCTGGGTATCTGCACCTTTTCTGGTCAAGGCGGCAAGTGGTACTGTAAGGGCTGAATACCCAGGAATGAATTGGAAGTAGTATTTAGCAAATCTTATCAAATGCTGTAGCGCCTGAAGGCTGACCAGCTGCGGCCAGCCTAGGATTGCTTTCTGCTTTGCAGGATCCATAAGGAAGCTGGTCTGAGAATATATGTAACCTAGGAAGGGAAGCTCCTCTTGTTCAAAGAACATTTCTCAAGTTTTGCATATAGATGATGGTCTCATAGTCATTGTAGCACCTGTTTAAAATGTTCTCAGCACAGAGTCAGGGATTGAGAGTAGATGAGTATGTCATCAAGGTAGACCACAACATAGGAGTACAAGAGATCTTGGAAAATTTAATTTACCATATTTTGAAATACTGCTGGGACTTTGCAGAGTCTGAATGGCACGAGAAGTATTCATAATGCCAATCAGGAGTACTGAACCCAGTTTTCCACTCATCCTCCTCCCTGAAGCGAATGAAGTTGTATGCTCCCCATAGATCCAACTTGGTGAAGACCTTGGCCTTTGTAGGCAGTCAAAAAGTTCTGGAGGTGAGAGGTAGTGTTAGGATCTGCTCCTCCAGAGGGGAGGAGTTAGCAATCTGTTATGCTCCGTGGGCGGAGTTAGCAATCTGTTATGCTCCACGGGTGGAGTTAGCAATCTGTTAGGATCTGCTCCTCCAGAGGGGAGGAGTTAGCAATCTGTTAGGATCTGCTATGCTGATGAGAGTTAGCAGTCTGTTGTGCTCAACCCTTGAAGTGGGAGAAGTGAGCACTCTGTAAATAGGTGAATCCTTGGGCCAATGGCAGATGACAGTGCCCCCAGGAGGATATCCTGAGAGGGACCACCGGCTAGGCTAGAGTATGGAGACAGACACAGATAGTTCTTTTATTAGACAGGTTAGTAGAACTACCAGAGGTGGCAGTAGTGAGCTGATGTGCCCGGCAGGGCTGAAGTCCCTCAGATACTGAAACTGCGATCCCAGGGTTGCTGAGCTGTAGAGAGACTATAGATAGTGAGTAGACAGGGCACGCTGTATATATAGCCAGTAGTAGATGACACACTCACATATATTCTTAAGAAGGCTCAGTAGCTGGAAAGAGTTAGGCCCTCGAGGAGCGAGTACCTGGTTCCAGGGAAAGTCTGAGAGAGCGATGGTAACTCACAATTGTCTGTATCTGTAATGGCTTCCAGGCAGTAGAGAATCTTCAGTGTATTCAGGAACAAGAGCCCTCACGGCAAGTACCGGTTCCTATATGCAATCTGAAATAGTAACTCACAATGTCTGTACCTGCGATAGCTTCTAGACAGTAGAGAATCTTCAGAGTGTTTAGGAACATGGGCCCTCGAGGATCGAGTACCGGTTCCTATCTGTAATCTGAAATCAAGAAAAGCGAGCGAGGCCCCCAAGGTGTGGGTACCCCTGGTAAGTCCGAGGAGGCAGAGCAGCGTAGAGAAGCGGGTCCAGATGAATCCCCGCAATCAATCCTTGCTAACTCAAATCGTAAGTGTAAGTGAAGACCTTTTATGTTGGAAGCGGATGACGTCAATACAGGGGGACGCCCCTGAGGTACGCACCCTTGCTGGTACATACTTCGGAGCGTGCACGCACCCTATGTCATCAGGAACATGGCGGATCCGCAGTGTCGAGCCAGTCCGGGGAAGTTGGGGAGAAGCAGCATGGAGACACCACAGCAGCAAGCCGTCCATCAGACGCGGAGGGAGTCGCCACAGAGGTAGAGAGGGTGGAGCGAGGGTGAAGACCAGGCACGAACGCAACAGGCAGTGGACACCAGTTCTTGTTTGTGATGGCATTGAGGTCCCTGTAATCAATACAGGGCCTGAGAATCCTATTCTTCTTCCCAATGAAGAAAAAACCTACTCCAGCAGGGGAAGAAGATGGCCAAATAAAGCCCCTCACCAGGTTCTCCTTGATATACTGACTCATGGCCTTGGTTTCTGGGACTGATAATGGGTAGAACCTTCCCATGGGGGTACTTTGTCAGGAAGGAGGTCTATGCCATAATCATAGGAGCGATGCGGTGGCAGGGTTTCAGCCCGCTGTTTAGAGAATACATCGGCAAAGTCAGCATAATGTGGTGGGAGTCTGGGTATAGTGGTAAGCAGTAGAGATGTGAATTGGGTGCCAGAATCTGTTCCGGTTTCGGGATCATGGACCCGTGAGAAATTCCGTTTCCCGTGGGTCCGAACGGTTTTTGTTTTCAGCTGTCCTGAGCCGAAAAAATAAAAAAAACCACCCCAGCCCTTTAAATCTAATTATTTAGAATCCCCCACCCGGGGGTCCCGGGAGCGATCTTCCGCTCTCAGGCCATCGGCTGCCAGTAAACAAAATGGCGTCAGTGGCCCTTTGCCCTTACCATGTGACGGGGCTATCAGTGCCATTGGCTGGCCCCTGTCACATGGTAGTAGCAATGGATGGCTGGTGACAGAGGCCGGCCAATGGCACCGATAGCCCGTCACATGGTAAGGGCAAAGGGCCATCGGCGCCATTTTGCTTACTGGCAGCCGACAGCCCGAGAGCGAGAGATTGCTCCTGGGACCCCCCACTGGACCACCAGGGACTTTCGGCAAGTTGGGTTTTTTTTTGGGGGGGGGGGGGGGTCGGGAGGATGGCGGGGTTGTAATTAATTAAATTTGAAGGGTTGGGGTGGGTTTGGGTTTTTCGTTTCAGGGCAGCCGAAAAAAAAAATCGGCCTGAACCGCGGGAAACGAAATTTCCTGCGGCGGGCTGATAACGAAGGCCAAACCAAAATGTTCGGCCAAATCACATCTCTACTCTAAAATGACAAAAGTCATTGATCCAGGGCCAGGTTAGGGTCAGAGGCAAGCAACAAGCAAGAATGGTCAGTGTCCAGGCAGTTCTCTGTCATTTAAAATGGAACAGGCTAGATGCATGGTTTCACAAAGGCTAAGGAGGGGTTTCAGAGCTACTCCTTTACAAGCATATACTATATGCTATTTTACATGCATATGTGCTGATTTTTACATGCACAACTTCTGAAAATTCACCTGTAAATATGTTACTGCTTTAAGGTATTAAATAGAACTGTTCTACATTACACAGCTTTTAACCATGGTTACTGTTTATTCATGATACAAGTGGTTGGTAGCAGCAGTTACTGTAATGGTACCGTGAGAGGTAGTATTTTCTAGCAGAATGACTAGTTTTAAAACATGCTGTAAACATAACATAATAGAAGAAATCAGCTCACCATTTTTCTAGCATTACTGTAACTGTACATTGAGATTTTTTTTTATAAACTCTGTTAATCACAGAGTGCACCTCAGGGTTTGGTGAAAGAGAAAAAAAGCTTTTTTTATATACTAAATTGTGTTTCCCTGTTAACAAGTTCAACCCTCAGAAGTCTCTCTGGGTAAACTAAAGTTGAATAAAAACTACATTTTATCCTACAGCGCTAAAGATTGAACAGTGATCTGTGATAATGTTGGGATTACTACCTGATAATCCCCTTTTCCTTAGTGTAGACAGATGGACTCAGTACAAATGGGATAGTATCCACGTGCTAGCAGTTGGAGACGGATCTGACGTCAGCACGGGGGCGTATATATCCCCACAGGAAGCGTAGCTATTCAGTAATCTTCCTTGCAAAAGCTGTTATAGTGTACTGACGCACAGTTAAAAAGTGAAACAGGATTCCCCTGACCGATTGATAGTAGCTGGAGACCGCCAGCATTCCCAACCGAAAGGCGTGGACACCTGGTAGAGTGTACGCTCTCATGGAAACAGATGACATGGCTTACCTGGAATCGGTGATACCCATGTACGCAGGCAGCTGGGTGGGATGCTGAGTCCATCTGTCTACACTAAGGAAAAGGGGATTATCAGGTAGTAATCCCAACATTTCCTGGCATGTAGCCAGATGGACTCAATACAAATGGGATGTACAAAAGCTTTACTCCCCACCTGGGCAGGAGGCTGCCTGAGGCCCATGTAACACCGCCCTGGCAAATGCTGAGTCCTCCCCAGCCTGGACATCCAGGCGGTAGAATCTGGAAAAGGTATGGAGGGAGGACCATGTCGCCGCTTTACAGATTTCCGCAGGCGATAGCATCCTGGATTCCGCCCAGGATGCCGCTTGAGCTCGGGTAGAATGAGCCTTGACATGTAGAGGCGGGGTCTTTCCAGCCTCTACGTAAGCTGCCCGGATAACTTCCTTGATCCAGCGGGCGATGGTGGGCCGAGAGGCCGCTTCACCTTGTTTCTTCCCGCTGTGCAGGACGAACAGATGGTCTGTCTTTCGTAGGTCTTGTGTAAGTTCCAAATATCTGGGCAGCAATCTGCCAATGTCGAGATGGCGCAATAAACGCCCTTCTTCAGATTTCCTCAGCCCCGCCGTGGTAGGCAAGGTTATGGTCTGATTAAGATGAAACCGTGAAACCAACTTAGGTAGAAAGGAGGGAACTGTACAAAGATGGATAGCCTCTGGAGTGATCCTGAGAAATGGATCCCGGCAGGACAATGCTTGTAGCTCTGAGATGCGGCAGGCTGAAAATACAGCCAGCAAGAATACCATCTTCAAAGTGAGGGAACGAAGAGACAGGCCCCGAAGGGGTCGAAAGGTGGATCCCGCAAGGAAATCCAAAACAAGGTTGAGGTTCCACAAAGGCACAGGCCACTTCAGTGGCGGACGAATATGCTTGACCCCCTGCAGGAAGCGAGAAACATCCTGGTGCTTAGCGATGGTCTTGCCAGCCCTCCTGGGACCATAACAAGACAGCGCAGCCACCTGAACTTTGATGGAGCTGAGGGAGAGACCCTTCTGAAGGCCATCCTGCAGGAAATCCAACACAATAGAGATCGTGGTTGCATGTGGATCGGTGCCATGCGAGTCGCACCAGGCTTCAAATACTCTCCAGATCCTGATGTATGTGAGGGATGTGGAAAACTTGCGAGCTCGGAGGAGGGTATCAATCACGGGCTCCGAGTAACCCCTTCAATCTAGCCCTCTCAACGGCCATACCGTAAGAGAGAATTGAGCCAGATCCTCGTGAAGAATGGGACCTTGATGTAGAAGGTCCCGAAGAGGAGGCAGGGGAAGGGGCTCCCCTGCCAGTAGTCTTCTCATGTCTGCATACCAGGGTCGTCTTGGCCAGTCTGGCGCCACTAGAAGGACTAGGCCCTGGTGCCTCTGAATCTTGTGGATGACAGCGCCTATCAGAGGCCACGGAGGAAAGGCGTACAGTAGAGTCCCTGGAGGCCACGGCTGAACCAGGGCATCGATTCCGTGTGAGCACGGGTCGCGCTTGCGGCTGAAGAATCTGGGTACTTGAGCATTGGACCTGTCTGCCAGGAGATCCATGGCCGGAAACCCCCAATGATCCACAATCATCTGGAAGGCCGTGGGTGAGAGCTGCCACTCTCCCGGATTTAGGCGTTCCCTGCTGAGGAAGTCTGCTGTGGTATTGTCCTTCCCGGCGATGTGGACGGCGGAGATGTCCTGAAGATTCACCTCCGCCCAAGTCATCAGAGGGGCGATCTCCAGAGACACCTGTCGGCTTCTAGTTCCGCCCTGACGATTGAGGTATGCCACCGTGGTGGCGTTGTCGGACATCACTCTGACCGCCCTGTTCCGCAGTCTGTGGGCAAATTGAAGGCAGGCCAATCGGACAGCCCGGGCCTCTAGACGGTTGATGTTCCACGCCGCCTCTTCCCCGTTCCACCGCCCTTGTGCGGTGAGTTCTTCGCAGTGTGCGCCCCAGCCACTTAGGCTGGCATCCGTGGTGAGCACAATCCACGTGGTGAGGACATCTTCGATCCCCTGCTCATGTGGTTGGACTGCAACCACCACCGTAACTGGGTGCGCACTCGGGCAGGTAGAGGAAGGTGCGCAGAGTAGCTCCGCAGATGGGGACTCCAGCGAGAGAGCAGGGCGTGTTGGAGAGGCCTCATATGGGCCCTCGCCCAGGGCACCACTTCCAGGGTGGATGCCATGAGACCAAGAACCTGCAGATAATCCCAGGCGGTGGGTCGACTGGCTCCCATCAAAGACCGGATATGCTGCTGAAGGTTCAACGTCCTCTTGGCGGTAAGACTGACCGTGTCTGCCCGGGTGTCGAACTGTACTCCCAGGTATTCCAGGGACTGGGAAGGCTGTAGGCAGCTCTTGCCGAGGTTGATAACCCAGCCCAGGCTTTCCAGAAGGGCTATCACTCTGTCGGTGGTCCGAAGGCTCTCCTCTCGAGACTTTGCCCTGATCAGCCAGTCGTCTAGGTAGGGATGGACCAGAATTCCTTCCCGCCTGAGCGCCGCCGCTACTACTACCACCACCTTGTTGAATGTCCGTGGCGATGTCGCCAACCCAAAGGGCAGGGCCCGAAACTGGAAATGGCGGCCTAGACCCTTGAAGCGTAGGTAGCGCTGATGATCCGGATGGATCGGGATATGCAGGTATGCCTCTCACAGGTCTAATGCCGTGAGGAATTCTCCTGGTTGTACTGCGGCCTTGATGGAGCGTAGAGTTTCCATGCGAAACCGCGGGACCCGTAAGTAGCGATTGACTGACTTGAGGTCCAGGACGGGCCGAAAGGTACCCCCTTTCTTGGGTACAATGAAATAGATGGAATAATGGCCAGAATTCACTTCCCAGGCAGGTACTGGGATGATGGCTTTCAAGGACATGAGTCTTGCCAGGGTAGCTTCCAATGCTGTCTTCTTGTGTGCGGGACACGAAGATTCCACAAACTTGTCCGGGGGGAGATGATGAAAGTCCAGATAATATCCCTCCCAGATAACGGCGAGAACCCACTGGTCCGATGTAATCTCGACCCATCTGGGGTAGAAGAGGGTCAACCTGCCCCCTATGGCTCCGTCCCCCAGATGAATCGGCGGATTCTCATTGGGAGGCATGGCCGGGACCTGAACCCGGGCCCGCTCCCCTCCTGCGCTGCTTGGTCCGAAAGGACTGATTCCCGGCTGGAGGACGTGCCACGCCGCCGATCCTCTGCGCTTCGGAGACCCGTAGGAAGAGACGTACTCCGTACCAGGTTCGGCGCGTCCCAGCTGGAACACAGGTGGTCTCCGGCTGCGGGGGAAGGGATCACCTCACCACCGCAATTTGAGGAAATGCACCCGCTACCTCGTCCACGCCGGGACCGAGGGCCTCGTATACCTCACGCGGACTGCGTCCGGGGACTGTGTCACTGCCGCGCTTCGGCAGGACTGAGGACTTTCCCACCGGGGGAGCACGTTAATCACCCCGGGAGCTCGCTGGGGGAGGAACCCGTGGGTATCTACCGCAGGAGCGCGGGGCTCTAAGTCGAAGAGACAGGAAAAACGAATCTAGAATGAGAAGAAAAGAGAAAAATTAAAGTAGTCTTGGAAAGCACGCTCAACTAGCGTGCAGGCACTCCAAACTGCTTTGGAGACGGAAATTACTGAATAGCTACGCTTCCTGTGGGGATATATACGCCCCCGTGCTGACGTCAGATCCGTCTCCAACTGCTAGCACGCGGATACTATCCCATTTGTACTGAGTCCATCTGGCTACACGCCAGGAAATGATATTTTTCATCTATGAATCCTGCGAGGCAAATCAGTCAGAAGAAGTTCAATCTGTATAAGATAACTGTGTTTTGCTAATTCTACTTATTTCAGAAAAGGACATTATCTGACAGGACACTACCCAGAGAAGAGAAGCACGTGACAGTTGTGATGCTGGAGAATACTATTGTTTTTTTATGAACCTACACAACTCTTTTTCTTTTTAAATGCTAAGAAAATGAGCAGTTTGGACACCTGAAAATACATATGGGAAGGGCTTCTAGCCTTCTAATGTTAATTTTCTTTTTCCTTTCCTTGATACAATCCCCTTGATACAACCTTGGTATTCAGAGGAGAAACAGGAATGGAAAGCTTCAGAATGGCTTCCCTCATTTCTTCTCCAAAATTGGGGAGAAACCCCCCCGCCTTTGGGTCATGCAGTAACTTGCTCAGCACACAACCACTCTTGTAGTGAGCTACAGGGAAGAGAAATAACACTACTCCCTCTCCTTTCCAGTACATCCCAGAATTCCTCACTCATTCTGGAAAACTCTAGGGGGTCTCTACCTTCACTGTAGGAACAATCCATGGTGGCAACCTCCCAAGCGGTGCTCTTAACAAAAGATTGGAAAATACCATCTACCACCACTCCAAAAATATCAGTAAGGAATCCTAGGATTCCTTACATTCAGTTCTTTTACAAGACTATCCTAATAATTTAGTTAGGGAGCAGAAAACAAGTTATGGAAGTGTTAAAGCAGAAAGAAAAGAGACAATAGAAGTGCTACCATTTATTAAACATTTCTGACTGAGGCTCGCAGAGGGAAAAGAAAAACAGTCACAAGTTATCGGTTACAGCTTTTTTCTCTCAGCCTTTTCCAGAAGAAACTTAGCATTGCTTCATAAGCCCTGGGAATAGTACACACAACTAGCAATTTAGGACCTGTCAGAAGCATAGACACAAATAGAGTCAAAGAACTTAAAAATAAATCATAAAGCCTAAAACACAAAAATAAATAAAGCCATGGTGAAAAGCAGTGCTTGACACAGCTGTATAATTCTATACATGATAGAAGGGAAGAAATGATTTAAATTTCAGACAGTTCTTTGAATCTGTGCAGCTGTCAGGACACATTGTTCAGCAACTGCTGCTACTCTTTGCCACCCACCACAAGTTGCTGCCATGTGCAGATGTACTGTTGCACATTTGGGAGTCCTGGCTCTAGTCTTTAGAGGCAGCACGAGTATAAATATTCATTGATCAAGGCCAACAACATATATTTCAAGTCAGTCAACCGCAGGTGTATATGTATGAGACAGCCAAGTCATGCTCTACAGTTTCTATAAATCTCTTTGGCTCACATTAAAATGTAATACAAGAGCATTTTGATTTCTAGCCTTATATTTCTTAGTCCTTGTGGAACTCACTGACCTAAATCAAGACCTTTACATACCTATTCCAGCAAAAAAATGCTATTAGCTTTGCTCTGCTAAAAACACTGTGAACCATTCATACCGTTTCCCCAGGGAGTCAACCAGTAAGAATTCAATAATAGATCATTAAACTCCTCCACAATCTAACACAACTCACAGTCAGTACTTTGTTCAGATCAATCAGAGAAGAAATATACAGTTCATTCATTTAAAAAATCTCACTAATAAAGCATGCAATGGAATGAATTTGCAAAACCACAAGGGAATTTTACAAAACATATGAATGAAACAAGATCTGATTAAACTGAATAGTCATTAAAAAAAAACCAAAAAAAAACACACATTATAAGGCAGATCTTACAATCATGCTGTGGAAATTTTTCTGTTTTCTAAGTAAAATGCCTAACCACAGTAAGGTGTCTCTGGCACTTTATAAAACCTTAGCAGTGCCACTCTTAGTATAAGGTAGCCACACTATCAAAACAACAACTGACAGTTTGCACCGACTACAGAATAGACATCAAAATTATTTACAAATATTAAGGGCCACTATTTTCAAGAGTTTTAACCTTAGAAGCAAAATAAGAAAAGATTTGAAAATAGGATCCCAAGACTGAGATATAACAAAAACCTGACACAACCCAGGGCATTTTCACTTAAGTGTTAACTTGGGGTGTGACATGATAGTGCTTTCTACACAGGGTTTACAACATGGATTCAGGGAAGCAATGAACATAAAACTAAAGCATGAATGTGAAACCTAACAGATAAATTTTAAAAGAAGCGTACATGCGCCCATAAACGCATGTATTGTGTAAGCAGGCAAAGATATGTTTATTTGTATATCGTGCATGCAAGTATATGCGTATCATTTAAAATATCCCTGCCGTGTGTATGTGTGTAGCCTTTACGAGAGAGACATACAGACAATCTGACACTCTATATATCTCCCACTGTGAGAGTGGTACTTTCAACTTAGGGTGAGGTTTTTTTTTGTTTTTTTTGGTGGGGGGGGGGGGGGGGCAGTGTTAAAGGACCTACAGACCCTTGTGCCCTAGGCAGACCATAAGAACTTGTCATGCTGGGTCAGACCAAGGGTCCATCAAGCCCAGCATCCTGTTTCCAACAGAGGCCAAAACCAGGCCAATGTAACATCAACCCCCCCAAAACCCACTCTGAGTTGAAAGCGCCTCCTTACAGTGGGAGATTGTTAGAGCAACAATCTTACACTCTATGGGCCAGATTTTCATATCTATGCGCGGGCGTAGATTTGTGCGTGCAACCCGGCACGCACAAATCTAAGCCCGATTTTATAACATGTGCACGCAGCCGCACGCATGTTATAAAATCCGGGGTCGGCGCGCGCAAGGGGGTGCACACATGTGCACCTTGCGCGCACCGAGCCCTAGGGGAGCCCCAATGGCTTTTCCCATTCCCTCTGAGGCTGCTCTGAAATCGGAGCGGCCTCGGATGGAATTTTCCTTCCGCCACCCCGCCCCCCCACCTTCCCCTCCCTTCCCCTATCTAACCTGCCCCCCAGCCCTACCTAAATCCCCCCCCCCCCACCTTTATTTTATTTACGTAACCCTTTTCAAAATCCGCCCCTATATGAGTCTCTCTCTCTTGAATTCAGTATCTCTCTGGCTCAAAATCTCCAGGTGTAAGTCTTGGCCCCACCCTGGAATGCCCATTTCCCGCCCCTGTTCTGCCTCCTTGTTCTTGATGTGAGCACAGGTATGTACGCGTGTACTTCCTGGCTTCTTAAAATGTGTGTTGCTCGCGTGCAGCCCACATGTGTGTATGGGGCAATTTTTCCACTAGCAATGCTTTTAAAATCTACCTGTAAGACAATTATCTCAAGAGAATTATTTCCTAAATTTAACCCTTGCTAGGAACACAAAGTAAAACCGCATGCTTAGGGGTTTCTTTCCTCAACAATGGAGAGTAGGTTCAAAAACAGCTGTCGGGTAAGATGTTGCCTTGGACCAGGCTCATATTAAAGGGAAAAGACAAACAAAAGGGAAAACTCCATTTCTCTCTGTGATCATCCAACTGCCTCTCCAGAGTAGAACTTCAAAAATCCTTTTCAGACATTCTTCAGAATGCCTCTTCTTTCATGAACCCACAACCTGGGGATTCACAAAATATGTTTTGCACAATCATTTAAGGTTTCAACTTGTAACTTTTATTGTTTTCTTCTGGGGGAACCAGCAGTAAAACATAACACAGTAAATGAGTCCGAGTATCCTAACTGCAGAAACACTAACACGTATGTGTAAACACATTCCAAATCTTGATAGCAGCCACACCCTCTGAACTCCAGCAGCTCTAGGAAAATCACAAAGAAAAGCCAACACTTCCAGCTTGGCCACATGATAAACCAGGTATTACTCACCAGTAGCATCCATCAGCTTAGGATGCTTCATGGCAGGAAATTACTCTTGTAGACAGCTGACTCCATAATTTCCCCTAGGGTTCTTGATAAGAGACTAAGCCTCTGCACCTAGGAGTAATTCTCAGTTAAACCAGCATCCATCTTAAGAAGAGAGGCCTTACTTGATTGAAAGACAAGCATGCACTAATGGAAATCCTCATGACTGTACTTGCTCACTTGGATTCCTCTTTAGACTCTTAAGAGGCTCACACCTCACTCAGATTTACATATCCATACCATACACCCTATTGAGGTTTTCCCCGACCATTCACTTACTTAAAGACATAGACAAATAAAGGTTATCCTGTGCTGTAAAGCCTTTCACCCACAAAGAAATATGGTAGAGGTTAAGCAATATAGGTTAAGTACTATATAAAGATATACTTATTACTTAATGTCTCCAAATTTAGACCAGAGCTACATACCCAAGAGTATCAGGGTTACAGAATATGCTGCTAGCTTTCAATAGGAGACAAGAGAAATTAGTCAATCAAAACCCATCAATGGGTTTATTTGCTTTTTATTTATATAGCAACCTACCCATGGCACCTTATGAAAAACTCACAATAAGTGGGCTAAGTTATAACAAGAAAATAATATAGAACAAAGGTATGATGGACTGGAGTGGACAAAGTAGAGTAGATTAATAGAAGCCCATTTTGAAAAAGTAAAGAGGTCAACTCACCCTTGAAGGTTTAGGCTACCCACTGACAAATTGTGATCAAATATTAGGTTTCAAGTAATATGACATAAAAAAAAGATATTTAGCCACTACTCCTGCTGTTTTGAAAATGCAAAAAAACTTTTATGGATGGGCCAAAAGAAAAATCTTTGGGTTCAAGCTCTACTCTTCATCCTGCCCCACTTCCAAAAGTTATTCACCCATTTATTTATTTGTACATTTCTCTATAATGCTAACTTCCCACAAGGTGGTTCACTGGTTTACAGCAAGACAAGCATAATAAACATAAAATTATCATACACATAACATACATGCAAAGTATGCACGCCTATTTGAAATCATTAGTTTGCTGAATCCTCCACTAGTTTACCCAGTCCATTTATAATTCCTGAGGCCCTCCTAGTACTTCACCCTGAACTCCCTCCAGTTCACCCAGACCTTCCACCCCAAAATACAGATGAGACTGATACCAAATGTGCTAGTTAACTAGCGGGTGTAAAATTGCGTGATTAAGTTGCACAATGTATTTGCCTAATTCTCATAAAATAGCAACTTCCGCATGCAACTCTTGGCCCTGCCCTGAAGCGCCACTAGATTGTCCTTACAGAGTTTTGCCAGTTTTATTCAGCTCCATGAGGGTTCACTGTTAATGGTGCCCCACAGTATGGTACATAGGGGCAGGCAGGACTTCTTATTCACCTTGCTCCTATATTTCCAATACTACTTTGATCTGATATAAGCCTATCAAGCCTGCCTAGCCTTGAAAAAGTGGAGTAGTGCTCTAAAATCCAGGAAGACCCTGGTAAATGATCTCATACACCCATTGTCCCTTCCCAGTTTGGTACAAGGCTGACCTTAGGGGTAGATTTTCAGACCACGCGAATAGGCGTACTTTTGCTGGCGCATCAGGCGCCAGCAAAAGTACCCGGGATTTTAGTAGATATGCGTAGCCGCGCGTATCCGCTAAAATCCTGGATCGGCGCGCGCAAGGCTATCGATTCTGTATAGCCGGAGCGCGCCGAGCCGCGCAGCCTACCCCCGGAGCGGCCTCGGAGGGAATCCTCTAACGCCCTCCCCTCACCTTCCCCTCCCTTCCTCTACCTAACCCACCCGCCCGGCCCTGTCTAAACCCCCTCCTTACCTTTGTCGGGGGATTTACGCCTCCCTCTGGGAGGCGTAAATCCCCGCGCGCCGGGACGCGACCTGGGGGCGAGTCCGGAGGGCGCAGCCACGCCCCCGGACTGCCCCGGGCCGTAACCACGCCCTCGGGCCCGCCCCCAAAACACTGCCGACACGCCCCCAAAACGCCGCGCGGCTCAGGCCCGCCCCCAACACGCCCCCCTCGGAAAACCCCGGGACTTAGAGGTCTAGAACGGGTTAATGTGAATCATTTATTTACTCTTTCGGATAGTAGAAAGACTAGGGGCCATTCCTTGAAGTTAGCATGTGGCACATTTAAAACTAATCGGAGAAAGTTCTTTTTCACTCAATGCACAATTAAACTCTGGAATTTGTTGCCAGAGGATGTGGTTAGTGCAGTTAGTGTAGCTGGGTTTAAAAAGGATTGGATAAGTTCTTGGAGGAGAAGTCCATTACCTGCTATTAATTAAGTTGACTTACAGAATAGCCATTGCTATTATTAGCAACAGTAGCATGAGATAGACTTAATTTTTTGGGTACTTGCCAGGATTGGCCACTGTTGGCCAATCCTGGCAAGTACCCACTGTGGCAAGTTGGCCACTGTTGGAAACAGGATGCAGGGCTTGATGGACACTTGGTCTGACCCAGTATGGCATGTTCTTATGCATATTTTGAATTCGCCAATCCCCTCGTATTTTAGGAAAGCGGCCCTGGCATTTTGGGATATGCGTACTTTGAATTCCCATGGTATATGTCTGTATGTTTAGGTGGGGGGGGGGGGGGTGACTGGTGAGAGGGGAGTGACTGAGGTGACTGTATGGGATGAAAGGTGGGAGACAGATTGGTTGAAATGTGATTCGTGCGAGAGATGCAGCCTGGGGAAGTGTGTGGGAGGAGACTGGTGAGGAGGCAGTGACTGGTATGACTGTGTGGGAGGACAGGTGGGAGAAAGACTGGTTAGGGTGGTGACTGTTGAGAGATGTTATCTTCCATTAGACTTCTATGTTCCCTATGTGTGTCTTGTAATCTTGTTGAACTTTTGTAAGTATGAAAACAAAGGATAATTTATATTCCTGTCTATATTCAAACAATAAAAGAACATCTCCTAAGTTTCTTTTTTTTTTTTTTTTTTTTTTTAATTCTTTTATCATGAAAGAAGTAATATTACAACTGATGGAGTGACCATTAACAATTAGACATTCTAGTTAAATAAAACTAGTGATTATTAATTTTGCCGATGAGATTCGATAATAGTAATATCAAATCTGCCTTATATCAGTTATGCTCAGATTTGGGAATGTGCAGGGTTTCTTCAGTTTACATCTTTGACCTGTTTTGCACTAATCAGCTGCAGGATATGCTATGTCTTCTTAAAGGTGATTTTTAAAAGCCCAATGCATGCATTAGAGAATGCATGAATATGTTGGGTTGCATGTGCCGAGCAGATTTAAAAGTCACCCATATGCATGCATAAATGTTGCTATGTGCACATATTGGAACTTCTCAAAAAGGGGCAGGCATAGGCATGGTTGGGGCGGGGCAATGGCGATTTGGGACTTGAACCAGAAATTTGCATGCAAATATTCATGCAAGCCAGCACATGCTGAGGCCCCCTGCCACATAACTTTACTTCTGCTATGGATGGCATGTAAGTAAAAAAAAAAAAATATAACGAACCATTTCGGAAGGGTTTAAAGGGATGGTACCTGCAATCAAACTGGGGGGGGGGGAGTGTGAGTGTGTGTGTGTAGGACCTGATAAGTAGGTGAACTAGTAAAACTGGCAAATGTGTCAGTGCATGTCCCTTTTCAAATCCCTCTACTTACGCAGTAGAAGCAGGATTTGCGTGCACAAGCATGCACAGACTTAAAATTCAGCTCACATGGGCACGCACCAAGCTATTTCATAACATGCGCGCATATACATGAGTATGTAATAAAATAGCCACATCCCTGGGCAAAGGTGGACAAATGCACACACATGTGCTCCTGCACGCCAATTTAAAAGTTACCATCCCGGTTAGCAGCCATTCTCCGCTTCCCTCACACTTACAGTCATTGCCTGTCTAAAGCTGATTAATTTTTCTGTGTTTCAGCTTCTTATTAATTCAACTAAGCTTTCCTGCTTCTTACCTGAACATCTCTTTAAACCTTAAATTAGGCTAATAGAAATCACTTCTCTATCATTTGCTCAGTCAGTACTATGTGCTCTGATGATCCTTTAGTGAATTTTACTTCTCTGGAGAGCTTCCGACTGCTTTTGTTAATGAATAATGTTACAGCTGTCTACTCTCAGCTGTGACAGACTAAACTCTTCTCCTCAGTTCTCAATTATAACAACTGAAAAAAATGTTACTGTATCCCTGCCTCATGAGTCTCTTAGGAAACTTTTTCTAGTGACACCTGTAATCTGTGTAGTTACATGTCAGGTTATGAAGCAACCCCTTACTTCAGCTAAGTACAGCCTGGAAATAATTTTGATGTATTTCATCTCTTTTTAAAATCTCCTTATACTCAGAGGACCAGGTCACCTCATTCCCTTCGGTGTGTTCTTTCGTAGGGAATTTTGGTTTCTATGGTTACATCTTTCCTTTTAAGGATTCCAAGCTGTTTGGAATTTTCAGCAGCACTGCCCCACCCAGGCTCACTACAGAAAACCCAGAACAGACTAGATACAATTGTCCGGAATGGAGTCAATTTACAAAAAAAAAATATTTTCAAAATTATTTCTTTCAGGTTACATTAAACATCTAATTGGAAGATGTTACACAATGTTTCCACCTGTCTTAGTCCCAATACACTTCAGCCCCAGGGCCAAATACACCTCCCTCTTTTCAGATGCTTCCCCCATAATCCCGGAACACATCTGAACTAAACAAAAGGCTGCATCAGGATCCTTGATCCCTGATTGTATGTGCCCAATGTTCCACTTACTTTACTTTAATCATTTTTAAGCTTTTTAGACTCTTTCTAGGGACTTAGGAACATCATCATTTTTAGCTAATTTTCATTCTCAAAACTCAGCTTTGGGGTCAGGGTGGGGATCTTCTCTGGTGTGCTCTGAGTTTATTTTTAATTTTTTGGCCTCTTTTTATCAAATTATCATCCAGATGGGTAGGTTTCCACAGGTTTCTAAAATTATGAAGGGACCCTGTTTTGCTGTCCCCAACAGGAAATCAGGGTGGTTGTTTTTTAAAATCTTTATTTTGTTTATTTTTATTCTTTTATTTTGTTCCTTACATGGCTGCAATCCCAGAAATTATGTCATATCCATATCATCGCCGTTTCAGGCCTATGTTCCTCTTCAGTTCCTCTGAAGCCGTGGCCTGCCACTTTTGGTAAAAACCGCAGTGGCACAAATCTTCAATTGCTGTCACTGCAATCAGGAAACCAGCAGCAGCAGCAATGACAGTGCTCTCACTCTCTCCCCTTCCCAACCCAGAAGAGCAGCCTCTTTTTTTGTCAGGAGACATAGCCAAGAGACTTGCTGGGAACACGGGAAGCAGTGACTGCACTCTGACGGCCCGATTCCTGCTTGGGCCCATTCCCTCTCTCTGCCATTTTACTTTGTGAGCCTGCCTTTTCAAAAAAGAAAACAAAAAACTTCATGGCTGCTACATTTGCAACATGATGTTGCAACTGCTTCAACCCCTTACAGAGCTTTTTGCAGACCCTAAACCAGGTAATTTATTTTACAAATGTTCTTATCACTTTAAGGGTACTTTCTAGTCTCCTTTATTATATGACTCTTTGTAGAACCTTCCATCACCAGACTCCCAACTGGCATACAGCTGACCCTTAGTGGACTTTTACACCTACCAAGCTCTCCAAGTGCAAACTAATTGTAATATTTCCTGCCTACTCTTTCTAGAATAACTTATCCAGCTCCAGGCTCCCACTAGAACAAATACAACCCTTGGTAGTACTGCCCACCTCCAGGCCCTTATCCTAAGAAACATATTACACAAACCACAAATTCACCCAAAATGTATTAAACAAAGCTCACCATCTTCATTGCTACCCTGGAGGCTGGTTAGCTATTCCTCAACAGAATATCTCACCCCATCTAAAGTTTATCTTGCCTGAACTTCAGCTGCTTCAGAAGTCACTGGCCAACTGACACCTTTAGCAGGAAATTTCTCGGGGTAGTCAAGATCCTTTGTGACATTTTCCGCTCTCAGTACATCTGGTTGTCTGTTATGATCTTCAAGCTTAAAGCTCATAGCTTTATTTGTAGTTACTATGGGTGGAACTTACCCTGTCACCATAGGTATCTAGCTCATAAGTGGCTGGTATGAGGCATTTTTCTTTGCTTAGCAAGTTTATAGACACCTGTTTGATTGGCCTCTTGTGGCCAGACCTCCCAGATATGTAATTGGAAATGACTAAGTTGCTATCATATTGTGATTGGATTCCTTCTAATGATGAGGGGAGCACTCTGCAATGTCAATAGTTTATTGTCAGGCCTTTAACTGGCTAGAGTTCATTCTGAATCTAATTTGTTGGCAGTTCAGCCTCAGAACATATTTGGTAGAAAAGTCTGTTTTTGTGATTAGCAGTCCATAGTCCTGCAATGTGCTCTGTGTACCAAAGGTCCAGCTTGTGATCCCCTCATGCTGGCAACTTAATGTATTGGCATGACATCTAAAGCAGTTAATTTTAAGTCTATCTTATTCACTCAATTCTCCTATCAGGTATTTCTGTGGCTTGTAATTTCTATAAGACATGATACAGCTGCTAGCTAAAGTAAAACAGAGAAAAAAAAACTTCCTTTGGGGTTTTAAATCCTATATGAAAAGTGGCTAAAATATATAATTTTTTAAATTTAGATTTATATTCCGTTTTTCGCACTTTTTTCAGCGCTTCAAAGTGGATTACATTCAAGTACTGTAGATATTTTTCTATCCCTAGAGGGCTTACAATCTAAGTTTGTACCTGAGGCAATGGAGGGTATCTAAGACTAACCACTATTGACCATTAATAGTGCTTCCTAAGAATAACAAAAAGGTGTGTTTAGTGAGTGTGTGTTACCATTTCATGGCCATAACAGCTCTGCAAAAAAAAAACAAAGGAGAGCTGTAGCTACACTCAGCATTAATGATACACAAAATAAGTGCAGAAAGAATTTATTGGTCCACATATAGAATATCATCAATAGAGTTTAAATATTTCATAAGACGGCAACTCCACTGTATACAAATACCGCCATGGCAAGAACCTTTGTGACATGCTGGGCCACTCTGAACATCAGTTTAGGACTACACAATCCCATGTTCCAGGAGTTCATAAGCCGTGTGGTCACTGTTCTGTGTGCCCACTCACATAAGAACATAGGAAATTGCCATGCTGGGTCAGACCAAGGGTCCATCAAGCCCAGCATCCTGTTTCCAACAGAAGCCAAACCAGGCCACAAGAACCTGGCAATTACCAAAACAAATGTCTTCCTTCACACACCCTGCTTCCGAAACATTTTTTTCTTTATTTGGCACCTCTGATTGTACCTCTTCAGGAGTTGTTTATGTTATCATCTGTCCATGTCAGAAATTATATGTGGGTAAAACATCTCGGATGATCAAGACACGTATTATAGAACATCTCTCCAATATAAAAAATCTCCGTGAGAATGCCCCTTTAGTTGATCATTGGGTTTCTTCATCTCATTCTCTTTTGGATTTAAAATTTTTTGTTATTGATGTTATCTCTCCTCCTCCTCTCTGGGGGGGCAAATTCTCTGAAATTTTAATCCGGAAGGAGCAAAAATTGATTCATACTTTAAATAGTTTGACTCTGCATGGGTTGAATAATGAGATGGAGTGGAGTTTCTTTACCTGAATTTGCTTGCTGTGATCTGATTGGCGACCTTCTCCTCATTGCTGATTGGTTGATGTTTTTCACATTCAATCTGACAGCGTTTAAAGTCCCTCCATTCCCCTTACCAGTGCGCTCCCTGTGAATCTTCACAACTATGGATATTGGTATGTTTCTCTGTATGAATTACATCGGCTTGCCCTATCTGTTTGGTCTCATTCTTATGTAACTCGTTTCTATATATTTATTTACAGATTGTTGTTAAAATTTGCTGTCCCTCCCGACGCAGCCTTTCGGCGAAACACAGGGTCCGTGTCGGCGGACCCTTTAAAGACATATTTGTATACAGTGGAGTTGCCGTCTTATGAAATACTTAAACTCTATTGATGATATTCTATATGTGGACCAATAAATTCTTTCAGCACTTATTTTTTGTGTATCATAACAGCTCTGCAACAATTACAGTGGTGAAAGAGAGAAGGTTTGTATATATCTGGCTTATAAACACTGCAGCACATGATTCTTTGTACCTTCCAAAGCCACTGATGGTAATGTCTACCATATAAGAAGCAGGTTTTGAAAATGTATATTTTCAAACTATAACAAAAATATGATTATATCTTAATTTTGTCCCAAATTACACATATTAAACCATATTAATTCTGCTATATGGATAAACTGACAAAAAGGATTTAAAAGATAAAAAACATAATTTACTCAAACAGCCATCAGACTAATTAGAAATACGTTTCACTTATACTGTATATGACATAAAATATGGAAAGCCAAATTCCCATTTCTTAAAAATTAAGTATTAAGTGACAGCATGGGGAAATCATTAGATTCTGATTTACAAGCCTTATTCCTCTTACTAACTAACAAAAAAATTAAGTTCATCTGGCTGAGAGACATACATAAGCCTGTCACCCTTTCTTCAGTGGGGGTCTTCCCTCATACGGTGAAGGTTCTTTTTTAAAGTGGTCAAGCAGATGGTGTAATGACCACTGATGAAAGCAATCAAATGGAAGAAAGGCTAAATCCCCTCTGTTGGCAGCTGATGTTAGTGTAGTCCAAATCCTGAAATTAATGCAAATGCTCAAGAAGTGTGTTCCAAAGCTGGTATGAATTATTTAAAGGGAAAACATATTTACGAGTTGCTCCACAGGAACAATTGAGTGTATACAGTTCACAGAAAACTGTGCTGAGCTGCTGAGTTCAGATTTACAAGTCCAACATGTAAAATTCAGATTTCCTTCTCTTCCAAGTTTAAAGCCCTGAAAGTCCCAGTTTCAAGTTTTTATATACAGCAGTGATAACAGCACTAATGAGGGTTAACATCATTATTATTTTATTATTTATTTAATCTATATTCCACTTTTCAGCATTTCAAAGCGGATTAAATTATGCAGTTAGAAGCACACTGGAAGCTGATATTCGTTCTCTGGTAAGATCGGCTATAAATGGATACTGTTGAGGTACCTTAATCCCAAACTAGAACAGGATGACTTCTGCATAGTTCTATTATTATCATTTGTGAGCATGATTATTGTAATTCTTTGCTACTAGGCCTACCAGCAAATTCACTAAGACCTCTACAAAATTCTGCAATTAGAGTGCTTACAGGAACCTTGTGATATGCTCGTACTTCATCAATACTGGCTGGTTTACATTGGTTACCTATTCAACCTCAAATATAATATAAAGCATTGACACCAATTCATAAGATAATATACAATGAGGTAATTTAGTTAGATGCTGCACTATATCTACATACCCCTCACAGGATACTCAGATCAGCTAACAAAGGTGAATTATCCGCTCCAAGTATTCCACAAGCACATCCGAGTGAAGTAAGAAACTGTACTATATAAGTAGTAGGCCCATTAATCTGGAAGGAAATTCCAGAACAACTGAGAACAGAATCAGACATAAAAGCCTTTAGAAAGTTATTAAAGACATGGCTATATCAACAGGCATCTGATAACATCTGAATGAGCAGCTAGTGGATAGAATGATGCTGTAAGCCAATGTAAAATGGAGCAAATAATCTGTAATTCTGCTTATGTAACATATGTATGTATATGTATGTTTTTTTATGGAGATATGTATTTTATGCTGTAAGCCACCACGATCCTTGGAGTGGCATAAACAAATGATTTTAAAGAAACAAAATTAATTTGGTTTACAGCATTACTTTTCCTGAGATGTTGTGAAATGTTGAAAACATTCTTTTCAGCTATTTGTATCCGTTATTGATGTTACAAGTGCTTCTCAATAAAATTGTGACTTCTCAAAGTCTCAATAAAATTTAAGATGGTAAAACTAATTAATTCAGCCTTTAAGCTGATGTTTTTCTTCTCTCATTGGCATACAGCAAGTTTAGTTCCTCCCTTTCAATGTAGGTGATGTATTAAAGATGAAATACATTTATCTCTTACTTCTTCATACTATTTTCTCACACTCCTTAGTCTCCTCACAGTACATGAATGGCACCAGTTATTCTCTTCTCCCTTCCAGTATCAGAATGATACTCATACATACATATACTTTTACTCCTCCTCCCAAAATGTTTAGTAGATGTTCATGCACCCTAACTCCTTTCTTTCCTTTTTCCTCTGGATGGCTGTAAGTCAACCCTCCTATGAATACTGACAATCCTCAGGTTCCTCCTCAGGGAAGGGAACCTCTCCATTTGATGTTAGAATAGCAAAAAAAACCCAAAAACTTAGAGTCCCTAGTTAATGTGTTCGCAGGACTCAAATAAATCAATTTAAAAACGGAACATGGATTGGGAAGGTGGAAAGAACTTCCATCCAAAATAAGAGACTCCCTTAACCTTAACCAATAGAAGAATCAGAGGACAGCCATGGTATGCTGAACCTGGGAAGGAAACAAGAAAAATCCAAACCCTAAGATAGTGATCAGAGTACTGGAAAACACCATTTACTCTCATCACATAGGGGAAACTATACACCCGCACTATTTCTCTATTTCCTCCCCTCACTAATGGACTAATCTGAATGATTTTTAGAAGGGGATCTGACAGGATCTCTAAACAAGCTTCAGATATACCAGTCAGAAGATTTTAAATCATGCTGATTCTTCCCATTTTTCCCAAGGAATTATCTTCTCACTCATTTTCTATGGAATGACTACCTTCTCATAGGGTAAAACTTCTTTGTAGATTGTACTACCTTTGGAGGTTATTTTCCAACTCGCGTTACAGCCTGTTCACTCATGTGAAGATTTGATGTCCTTCGGAGTGAGGAAACTTACACAAAGATGAGATCTGTACAATGTTCTCTCAACCTAGCTCGAAGTTACCCAGGTTGACGGTCCATCAAGCTAGGTTGAGAGAACATTGTACAGATCTCAACTTTGTGTGAGTTTTCTCACTCCGAAAGACATCAAATCTTCACAAGAGTGTACTGTTCTGTTCATATGTCTCACTCTGCATATCAAAGTGGCCCCTAACCCCTACACTACTACCTAAACCTCACCTTGAGTTAGTAGGTGGGTCTCCTATAGAGGTATAAATACCTAACTACCAGAAGGGTCTCTCTCTCCCTTCCTCTCCCTCCCCAGTGGTTGTAGGTAGGAATTGCAACAATTGTGGTATTACCGCAAAGTGTGAAAAAGTTATCGCACTCTGCAGTAATACCTATGCAAAGCACTAAGATACCACACATTGCGATAAATAGGTTATTACCATAAAACATGCCTCTCTTCCTATCACATGAGATAGGGTTGATGAATCTAGCCTTATGATTTCACCAGCAATAAAGTAATCCAAAAACGCAGTACATGAGCTTTCAAGACTACAGATGTTGACAACATTTCTATATCATGAAGGAGTTTATGTGGTGTGATGAAGTGACCCTGTTTTCCCCCTTTTTGTGTGTGCAAGTCCAGGCTAGATGCCTAGTCCACCTTAAATTCCACAGAGGGAGAAAGCACTGTGGGCAAGACCCTGCAGGGCAGGGGAGAATCCTGAGAGCAGGACCAGATGGAGCAGGATAAACATCCGACTGAAAGCCCAGCTGAGATCAGGAGGTCTCTGCATCTCCAGGAGAGGCAACTCCTGTAAATTATATTCTCAATCCCAAGGGAGTGAGAAGTGTACTGCAAAGGTAAGCAGTCATTCTTAATATGAATAAAATGAAAGTGCATTTGAAAAGGCTGAAGTCAGACTGGTTTTCTGCTCCAGCCAAGGTGATTTGCTCAGTCACCCTCACATATCATATCAGTGATTATTTTTTCTAAAGCTTGGCACAGAAAAAACCCCAAGTCTCTAAGGGAGGGCCGTGATGTGAAGTTTGTTGTGTGGCCTGCCAAGAGGTTGGAGGCAAAATACTGTTCATGAAGTAGGTAGCCGAAGTTTTTGTGGCTCAGGGAGCACACAGAAAAAAAGAAAAAAAGTTTGTGGAATTCCTGCCTAAGAAAAGGGGCTGTAAGAAAAGCAGTGCTGCTAGGGCTGCAGAGCACTGGAAGTTAGTGTCTCGTGGCTCATAGGGGAGCGTACAAGAGAGAGGGAAAATAAACTGCCTTGAAAATAGTGAATGGTCTGTGGGGCCTGAAAGATAGTCAGGTTGAGGGTTGTTTTGCAGACTAAGAAATCAAGCTCAATCTCAAATTCAGGGCTTGGCTAAGTGAAGATAGCATTGGACATGCAGGAGGTTTTTCTTATTTTTTTTCCTTTGTATAGAGAAAAAAAGAGAGAAAATAATGGTGCAAAGAAGTAGTTCTGCAGAGACTGTGTTTGGACAGGGCATGGTATCTACAGAGTGCAGCTGCCAGAAGCCTGGGCAGTACTACCAAAAACCTAGTCTGGATCCAATGGGTGTACTGCAGTGCAGTTGAAAGAAGAAAGAGAAGCCAGAGGGCTTAAAAGTAGTAAATAGCCATGTACTTCTGCGTAGTGGGAGTTAACCAGTCTCAAGAGCCGGGTGAGAGGGAGAACCTGAGGCTCGAGGTTTGACAGCTGGAGAGGCCAACCAGACTAATGGAGCTAGAGAACCCACTCCCAAGAGTCCAGGCCAGGCAAGAGAGTGAATGCCTAGACTGGCTAGATAATGTTGCGACCGTCGCTGCCCGACGTCTCCACCATGCCCACCTTACCGCATTGGCGACTCCCTCTTTGCCTGTGGGAAGTTTGGCTGTCGCGGCATCCTCCTGCCGTTCCTCCTCTGGCGTCCCCAGACCAGCAAGACGCTGCACTCTGCCATGTTTCCCAGAAGCCTAAGGGCACGTGCGCGGCCCCAACTCAAGTACCAACAGTGGCGCGAACCTCAGGGGTGTCCCCCTGAGATGATGTCATCCGCACCGGATATTTAAGGTCTCTGAATTCGCTAACTAATCGAGTTAGCAAGGAAAGTTTCTTATGCTCCAAGCTACTCTTCCTCCTCGGACTTACCAGGGGTACCTGCTCCTCGGGGGCCTCGCTTTCTCTTTTGCTTTTCAGATCGCAGTCTGGAACTGGTACTCGCCCCTCGAGGGCCCTTGTTCCCGGACTTGCTACTGAATACCACTTCTGCCAAGAAGTCATCACTGCCTACAACATCGTGAGTTACCTTCTCTCTCTCAGAGTGTTCCCTAGAACAAGGTACTCACTCCTCGAGGGCCTACTTCATTCCAGCTCCTGGGCTACCTCCATGAAACCATTGTGTGAGTGTTACCATCAAGGTTCTGTTCCTGAACTCTGCATACCCTGCCTACTCACTATCTTCAGTTTCTCTACAGCTCAGTTATCCAGGATCGCTGTTCCAGTACCTGAGGGACTACAGCCCAGCTGGGCAACTCAGCTCACTACTGCCACCTCTGGTGGTTCAATATACTGTTTAATAAAAGAACTAGTGTGTGTCTGTCTCCATACTCTGAGCCTGACTGGTGGTCCCTCTTGGGATCTTCCCCCGGAGGTGCGGTCATCTGTTACCGGCCCAAGGATCCACCCACAACTACCTCAAACACTAACAGATATGGAATGCCACCAGTTCCTGGAGGAGCTAGATGAGTTGCTGGCAGAGATATCCCACTGGGGATATCTCTGCATTCCCAGAGGAGGCCACTGGGAATGCAGAGAAGGCACAGCAGAGGGCAGTGCAAAAGACTGTATTACCTGAGAGCTCATGGAGGAGCTTAAAGGAATGGCCCAAAGAGAGAGGGCCTGAGGAGACCCCTGAGAGAGGGGTCACAGAGAGCCAGGAATGCAGCAGGAAGAAGCCTGAGAGGGGCAATGCAGGTGGGCCTGAGGTTGGCACTACAGAAAGTCCAGAGGAAGGTGCTGTAAAGTGTTATGGTTACTGATGTTTGGGTGGATCCTTGGACACTGTGGCAGCTGGCCACACCCATGGGGGGCAGTCCCGTGAGGGACCACGGTATCAGGCTAGACTCTGGACACACAAACACAGGTTTGAATCTTTATTTAAACAGTTTTGGAAAACACCAGAGGTGGCAGTAGTGAGTAGTAGCTGTTGAGCCCGGCTGGGCGAGTATCCCACAGGACGCTGGAACAGCGAATCCTTTGCTTGGCTGTGCTGTAGTGGAAAGAGACTGAGAGTTATGAGTACACAGTGAGAAACATAGAGTCCCAGGAGAAGCTCCGAGGCAGGGAGAGCATGCCCTCGAGGAGCGAGTACCTGATCCATTAGAGTAGAGAGACTCAGTGGTATTGTACTCACACAGTGATTCCACTAGACGAGAGGTCTGGCACTGGAACAGAGGGCAGACCCTCGAGGAGCGAGTACTTGGTTCCAGTGAAGCAGAACCGTGGAATAGATGGCAGTCGTACTCACAGATGGAAACTGTTAGTGAAGTCTTCCAAGTAGAAAGGGTTGTAGATGCAGGCAGCGACTCAGGGAACATGGGCCGTCAAGGAGCGAGTACCGGTTTCCTGATAGCACCTGAAAGAAGCAGAAGAAGCCCCTGAGGAGCAGGTACCCCATTAGCAATAAGAGTTCAGAAACGCTGGAGTGCAGAGTAGCTTCGGTACGGAGAGTGAATCCCATCCGTAGAATTCCAGGGTTGCTAACTTGATTAGCTAAAAAATATAGTAGGCTTAAATATCCGGGCAGCGTGACTTCATCTCAGGGGGACGCCCCTGTGGTTCGCGCCAACAAGGAAATAAAGATGAGGGCGGCATGCGCGCGCATGCCATACGGTACCTTGGAGCAGCATGGCAGGAAGCAGCACCAAAGCTGGTCTGGGGACACCAGAGAGGTTGGCAGACAGACGCTGCGGCAGCCAGCAGTCCAAGGTGAGCGGGAGGAGCCACAAGAAGAGTGAGGTAAGCGGGGCAAAGCTGTCGCAGACCGACGGTCGCAACATAAAGTGCCCAAACCCTAAAGAATGCCCTGGAGAGGGCAACACAGACTGTCCAGAAGGGGGAAGTACTGAGTTGCCTGCGAGAGGCAGTATCGAGCAGCTAGAGGAAAGCAGATTGGAGAAGCCTGAGAGAGGCACTGCCAATGAGCCAGGTGAATGGGTCACAGATGCCATGGAGTCCCTAGCGAGAGGGGCCACAGAGAACCCAGATGAAGATGCTGCCGTGGAGAGCCAAGAAGGAGGGGCCTCAAAGGGTCCTGAGAAAGGGAGCATAGAGACCCTAGTAAGATGGGCTACAGAGGTGTCAATGTGTGGCACATTCAAGGAGACAGTGAGAGCTGCAGTGGAGTCACCAGAGGGCACTGATCATGACCATGCAGAGAAGACACAAATCATCGGAGAGAAGAGTTAAGAGTACTCATTACAAGTCCCACAGCCAGTCCAAAGAGTTACGTTAGGGTGGAAGTGGAACCCAGAGCTACAAATGGACTCAAGTAAAGGATTGTGGATGGATACTGGGCAAAGGGCGCAGTGGGTAATACAAACAGATCCGGGATAATCCTAAGACTTGAGGGTGAGCATGACTCAAGAACACCAATACCAAGCCCAGCTCGTGGAGGCCAGATGAAGAGGACTGGGTATGTGAGGAACTTCCCTGGAAGGGATCTAGGGGAGTGATGGGTCCAAGCTGAGGGGGGTATGTGGTGAAGGGACACTGTTTTCCACCTTTTTGTGTGTGTGTGTGTGCACAGTATCAGGCTAGAAGCTTGGTCCACCTTAAATCCCACAGGAGGAGAGAGCTCTGAGGGCAGGACCAGCTTGGGAAGAATAAGAGTGTAAGTCCAGCTGGCTTCAGGGGGCCCCTGCTTCTCCAGGAGAGGCAGCTCCTGTAAATCTATTCTGACCAAACCTAAGGGAGTGGCAATGTGTACTTCAAAGGTAGGCAGTCATTTCTTTTTGGTGAAGAACTGTTAATGTGAATAAAGTAAAAGTGCATTTGAAAAGGCTGGAGTCAGTGTGGTTTTCTGCTTCAGTCAAGGTGATTTGCTCGGTCACCCTCACAGTGGTGCTGCAAATTTATGTACAACATCTTTAGATTATTCTTCAGTTGGTTCAAAATAAGGCATCAAAGCCTACAAAGAATTTAAGACCATGAACAACTTCCTAAACAACTGCTACCATGCAGTTGCTGAGGAATATGAATAAACATGGATCTGACTTTGAATTCTGTCCTTCTTCTTGTTTATAAACCTCTACTTAAGTAGGCAGTTTAAGTCCATAGCTTTGCAATGTGCTGTCCAATCTTCTGTACAACTATGATAATGATTCCAGTTCCTAGGCATTATGCAGTACGTTGATGTGTCTTAGAAAAACAAGAAGTTCCCACAACACTTGCAAGACTGCTTGATATCTTACAGCCAGCAAGGGTTTGCAAAAGAACACTCCTGTCTTGCAAAGAGATTTTAGTATACTAATTAAAGATTCTTCTGTGTGATAATACAAAACTCAAAGACGATACTCAGCACTACTTACTTGGATAAGTTAGGACTTATCCATATAAGTAGTGGCAACTGAATATCCAGCCCCGCTGAATGGCCACCTCTTAACTGGATTAACTAGTTATCCAGCTATGTGGCAGGCAGGACGAAGGAGTTCTCGGGAAGAGCCAACTTAGCCAGATACATTATGCAGCTAACTGGGATATTCAGAGATAGCCAGATAACTTATCTGACTAATTCTGGTCAGCCTATATGACTGTCCTAAAGTTAGCTGGATAAACGTATCTGGCTGACTTTAAGAGAGCTGGATATATTCAGCAGCACAACCATACCATGCCGCTGAATGTATGGACTAAGTTAACCAGAGAGGTTTATCCGGCTAACTAGTCAAGCTGCACAGAGGCTCAATATCTGCCTGATGCACCTCTGCTAGGGCACTTCTGTTGACCTAGGCACACAGTTGAGGTGTCTTAGACACGAGTAAAATGTGTAGTTTAGCAGAAAAATAGCGTCTTTCTGCGGAAAAAGTAACATGGTCTAAAAATAAAACTAAAAAGTCTGTTTGGCAGATGTTACAGAAGCTTAAACTAGCAGATGGATTTAAAACAAATTGGAGTAGTATTTTTTCAAACAACACATAAATAAACTGTGGAATTTGTTGCAGGAGGATGTAGTCAAAGCATCTAGCATAGCTGGGTTTAAATGTGGGTCAGGCAAGCTCCTGGAAGAAATGCCCATAAACAATTATCATGCAGGTGGACAGGTAGACCAGTCACTTATCTATGGGAATGAACAACAAGTAATTGGATCTACTCTTTGGGATCTGCTGGGTACATCCTAGTGACCCAGACTGCCCACTGTTAGAGATGGAATGCTGGGCTTAATAGACCTTTGGCTTGACCCAGTATGGCACATATTAATCTCTTAAGTTGTAAAAATGGCCACTCAAGCTTCTCAGTCATGTGGTCAAGTACTTGTCCAGAAATCCTTTCCCAAGATGAGAGATGGAGACAGCATGCAAAGCCAGAGATTCCCTCCCAGGGCTCAAGAAAGAAGTTGGTGCAGGTCCAGAGATTCTTCCTGGAGCCAAATGAGGAGAGAGATGGTAAACAGACGGTTAGGGGATCCCCTCCCAGGGTCCTAGATGCAAAGACTGAGCATGGGTGAAATTTTATTAAAAATAAAAAAGAATTTCCAGGACTTTTTTTTTTTTCAAGTTTACACTTTGTATACATACTAGTAACAAATTCTCCTGGTTTATGGGGATGTCTTGGCATTTCCCATTGCTATCTATACACATGGTCAAGGTGTCTGTGTAAAAAAAAGTAAAAGGCATAATTTTGCCATAAAACAGTATTAAGGAAAGAATGTCTTTTTACTATATTTTTGGGTGAGGAGGATTGGCCATAAAGGGACAACATTTGTTTTGCTGGGGTGGGGAACTGGGAGGGCAGGCTGATCGTGTTTTGTTAAACTTGGATTTGTTAAAATTATCCGAGTATATGTACCCAAATAACTCAAACATAACTGGAGATATTCAAACATAGCCAGTTAGGTTTCACAGTTATCTGGCTAGGTATACCAAGATAACTTTATTTGAACATATTCAGGCAGATGGCTGAATATCCCTGATAACATATTCGACTAAAGTTAGCCACATAAATTATTCATTTTATGTTTTTGAAAATTGACCTCAGAAGCATTTGGAAGAGTGAGAAGGAATGGTAGATAGAGAGAGCCACTACAACATAGAGATGAATATAGCGATTAGAGAAGGAAAGAAATGGGAAAGACTCGCATTCAGTTTACTCTAAAAATGTCATTTACTTTTGTTGTGTTGACGGGGAGATGTGGACCCCTTGCCCGAGGGGGAGTTGGCGCTACCTGAAGGAGTTAACTCCCACAGGTCCCCACCGTCGGGAGGCGAGGCTGAACTGATGCAAGGGCCGGCTGGAGCTTCACCAATACCAGCCCCATTCCCCTTAGGTGCGTAGGTCCGGCTGGACGTAGGTGGGCCCTTGAGAAGATGAAGGAATCGCCGATGTTCGGTCCGAAGTCAAAAGCCAGAGAATCAATCGCCAGTCCGAGGTCAGAAGCCAGAGAATCACCAATCGCCAGTCCGAGGTCAGAAGCCAGAAGATCCGTCCAGAAGCTGAAGGATAGGCGGTAGGAACAGGACTTGGAAAGGCAGGAGGCAGGAGCGAGAGCACAACGAAGCACAGACGAACTCACCGAAGCGAGCAGACTTGTTGCCAAGTCGAGGAATGGGAAGAGGAGACTTCTATATATACTTCCTGAACCCAGACATCATCCATACAGCTGCAGGCAATTTTTGGTGATGTGGGCCCTTTAAGTGGATGCAGGGGGCGCAGCCGTGTGCCTAGGAGGAGGACGGCCGGATGAGGAAGCAGGAAATGCTGGCATGCAGCCCAACGCCGCGAAGAGGAGGCCGAGGGACATCCCCTCCACGGCGGAGCATGGCAGGAGCTCGACAGGCTGGGCTGCCCGGAGAGAAGAGAGTAGGAGCCTGCATCGGGATTGCCTCCTGCCGCGGAGGTGCTGGCGGCAGTCCCGATGCCACGAAGGGAGGTAGAAGGGGCCAGCCGTGGCCATGAATTCTAACAATTTTAACCTACAATGAATACAAAGATCTCGTCTAATCAATTTATAAGAAAGTTTGGTAATCTATAAACTTCAAGGTTCTTTTTCTTACAAAAATGCATATATCATACAAACATGCAGTACACATAACACACAATCCTAAACCTATTGGATGTTAGCTATTAAAGTGGATTAGGCTAACGACTAGGGGTGTGCAGTCATTAGAAAACTATATTTCCTATTTCAATTCATTTTGTGGGCCTAAAAAATTATAGAAAAAAAAACAAAACTAAATTTCATAATTTTTTTCCCTATCGTTATTTCTTTTCTGGAAGCCAAAGCAAGCAAAATGTTATTTTAAAAAATATATTTTTGCCCTGTTTAGCGTTTAAGGGTTTTTGCATTTTGGAGTCCTTCCTCTTCTATATCCTCATCTTTTTGTGGGCAGTGATTCAGGGATATAAATTTCCTTCTGAGCATGTAATCTTGCTCATTGCCTCTCCCAAAGAGGAGTGATCCAGAGGGATCTGTCTGCTTCCTTAGTGGATGGTATCTATGGAGAGTGAAGATTTTGAGAGTTGAGTTTTGAAGATAGGAATTTTGGAAGATTTTTGAAGTTCTGGATTTTGAACCATTTATCTGATAGAAGAACAAATCTCTAATATCTTGGAGAGCTGAGTTCTGGACCTTTTGCCTTTGTGACTAGTCAACAGAAGAAGTTGGAGATTGTGGAGTTTTGGGGATTTTGAGATTTTTGATAGAAACTGTTGGAGTTATCGGTTTTTGAAGATCTATTTTTGAACATGAGGACTGTCATCTTTCTAGCCCTTGTTTTATGCTGGAACTTGAAACAAGTTATCCTACCTGTCAATGGGAGGGCATTCTAGAGTTGGACACTAGGAGATCAACTAGGGGATTTACTAGGAACAAAAAGACTAATGCTTTTTTTAATCACGATTTTCTTGATGTTGTTATTTCTAATTTTCTCCATACTGGTCTGCATCTAAAATTTCAAACTTTAAGTAAATTGTATTTTGACACAATTCTCGGACTCCGTGGTTATTTGCTAGCAGTACCCCAAGTGGCAGAACTTTCCTCACTGAGGATCCTACTGACCTGGGGCAAGGAAGACTGGGGCGAGTGTGATTTTGATGACTGTATCCATGACTGCACCAGAGGACCAGGAGGTTAAACCTTTCCCCTCTATACCCCCCCCCCCCCCCAGTGTCTCCAGGGGCTTTTGTGAGGCATGTATGAGAAAAGAAGAGGTCTGGGACATCGAGGAGCAGCCTGGGGAACTTTGTGAACCCCTAAAATTGATGCACCCCATGAAAGCAGGGTTACATGCTCAAGATAAAAAAAAGTCAGGGATGATGTACCCAGTAACAAGTCTGGATCTTTGAAGAACACAAAATAACAGATTGTGTTATTCGCTACATTTTGATAACAAATAAACAGATATACTGTATATACTACTATTATTGAAAAAACAATTGTATAATTAAAGAAATCAGGCACCAGGAAACAGGAAGAAAAAGTATACCAAGGTAAAAAAAAGGATTCAGGACGTTCCTTATAAGACATAAGAACATAAGATATGCCATACTGGGTCAGACCAAGGGTCCATCAAGCCCAGTATCCGGTTTCCAAAAGTGGCCAACCCAAGTCACAAGTACCTCGCAAGTACCTAAACATCAGATAAATCACAAGCTACCATTGCTTATTAATTATAGTAATAGCAGTTTATGGATTTTTCCTCTAGGAACTTATCCAAATCTTTTTTAAACCCAGTTACACTAACTGCTATAACCACATCTTCTGACAATGAATTCCAGAGGTTAACTATGCACTGAGCGAAAAATAATATTCTTTGATTTGTTTTAAATGATCTACTTGCTAACTTCATGAGGAGCCCCCTGGTCCTTCTATTATCTGACAGAGTAAATAACGTGTTCAAGTCCTTTCATGATTTTGTAGACTTCTATCATATCCCCCCTCAATCTTCTCCAAACTGAACAGCCCTAACTTCTTTAGCCTTTCCTCATAGGGCAGCCATTTCATGCCCCTTATTTTGGTCACCCTTCTCTGCACTTTCTCCAGTGCATCTTTATCCTTTTTGAAATTGGTGACCAGAATTGCACACAGTATTCAATGTATGGTCTCATCATGGAGCGATACAGAGGCATTATGACATCCTCCGCTTTATTTGCCATTCTCTTCCTAATAATTCCTAACATTCTATTTGCTTTTATGATCGCCCCAGCACACTGGGCCGACGATTTCAATGTACTATCTAGATCTCTTTCCTGGGTGGTAACTCCTAAGATAGAACCAAACATTGTGTAACTACAGCAAGGGTTATTTTTCCCTATGTGCCCTGAGGGGCATCACGTCACAATATATGAGTATACCTCAAAACCTCATCAGGAAGCTGGCCAATGCCCCCTTACCATTAAGGACTGTGCATAGATACAAGAGGACACTCATTGAGATCAGAAGGAAGCAGGTTTAAGTGCTTTAGGAGGAAAGGTTCTTTATGCTATGAGTGGTTAAGTAAAAAAATATGATACTTTTAGATCATTTTAAAAGCCCTTACTGAAGTGGCTAGTTGGATTATTTTTTTTAACATTACTATCATTACAGGTTATTTATGATTAGTGATACTGAAATTGCTGAGAAGAGATTTATTCTGATCATCTCTCTTGGGGTGTCAGGGAAGAAACTGATTTTTATCTAGATAATGTAACAGGTTGATATTCCACAAAGCATTTCTTTTTTCCCTCTTCTGGATCATCGCAAATATATAATTGCTCAGATGCAAATAGTATACATTGGGCTGAATTTTATAGATATAGCTGGTTGGCACAGCTGCAATAGGAGCCTTGATGTGCCCAAACACGAAGCTGAATAGGAGTAATGGTATGACAATTCCACAGGCAATTCACATAAATAACGATAATGATGATGATGAAATTGAGCCTAAATATATACATAAAAAGTTGAACTGCCAGACACGTCATATTTTTAAAATACTGTATCATCATAATACAGTATTTCCGTTCCATATTTCTAATCTTCTTCAGGCTGCTGGCAAAGATTCTAAATCTGGAATCAAAACAAGGGTTTGATGATGCTACAATCAGTCAAACAAAAATATTAAAAAACCCAGAGATACAAAAATATTTATAAACCCAATAAATTCAAATGCTACATACACCCAGATTTATATTACCTGAAACCTGAAGACTGAGCAAAATTTGTGGCCCACAGTTTTTGAATGTGCAGACACTACATTCACTGCTCTCTCTCTCCCTTTTTTTAAACTGTTTTTTTAAACAACTGACACACAACACAACAGAAAACAAAATGTATATCACTATTACTTAATACACCATCTCTAAACCAAAGTACATTTTCACTGAATTATGACAGAAAAAATAGACAATTTCCCCATCTTACACATACTGAATATACAAGTGCATTATTTATTTTAAAAGGAGGAGGAATAGCCTAGTGGTTAGAGCAGTGGACCATGAACCAGCAGACCAGGGTTCAAGTCCTGCTGTCACTCCTTGTGACCTTGGGCAAGTCACCTTACCCTCCATTGCTTCAGGTACAAAAAACTTAGATTGTAAGCCCTCTGTAGATAAGGAAATACCTACAGTACATGAATGTAAACCGGTGTGATATCTCAATTGAGATCAAATGTCAGTATATAAAAAATAAATAAATATCAGAAGCTCCTGCAGAGGTTGCTCCCTTCCCACTCCCTTCCAAAAGCCACCAATAAGGCCCCCCCCCCCCCACACACACACCTTATCATAAAGATGGGATTTCTTATGCAAAGCAAATGTCATTTTTTTTCAGTGATCGCATTATCCTGTACCAATGCCAAAGCAAAGGCTGTGTTTTCCAAGAAGTTGCAATTGTAAATCTAGCAGCGTGAATGCGATGGTTTCCTAACATACACAAGGAGCTAGCGATTGCCACATCTGACTAAAGCCCCAGCAAACACAACACTGGAATGAGCTCACCTGGCATCCCATTATATCTATCTTTTTGGCTTCTACCGCATTCCAAAATTCCTCCACTACCGGACAAGGCCCACCACATATGGAAGTATGACCGTCCTCCCTACAAGCCCTCCAATAGTGATGTGACACCCCAAGGGAAAACCAAGCATAAAACGAAGGATATTTATACGTTCTTCTGACCAGCTTCCACATCAGCTACACTCTGCAACTATATGTTGATATTTTATGTACTTTTTTCCATATAACCCTCAATCTCTACCAGTTAAGTGAGTACCAAGATCAGTATCCACTGTTCTATCAATTTGGCATTGGACTCCCTTTCCTCATATATGCCAACAGTTGCCCGATATAGAATGCCTAGTCCCCTCTTTCCCATGCCAGCTTGCAAGAATACTTTCTCTGCTTTGAAGGGTGTCCGTCTAACCCATTTCACCCATTCCATTCAAGCCATCTGCACCTTGAATCTGTCATAGCTTCCCTGAGACCCATTTTCCAAGTCATAATTTGCAAATAATCAAAAGAACACCAGCCCTCTTCATCCTATAGCTGCCCTAGAAACCTTAGCCCTAATTTCCATCAGTTATGAAAATCTGCATGGAAAGTGTTTATTGAGAGTGATGGGTTCATGCACCGATGTGGACATTCATCCACATCGGTGCATGAATGTCCATGACCACTCCAATCCCTTTACAATTTGACCTCCAAACTCTGAGCATGTGCACAATTTGTGGGACAGGAGCATGAAATCCTCCGAACATGCACCGAAGTGGCAGGCAAATGCAGCAAGAGTACTATATCTACGCAGCCCACCACGCCCACTTCCAAGGAATACCAGGACTGTGTGCTATCCCTGTTGACCCATACTCTGAGACTCACAAGATGCATGGCCTAATAGTACACCAAAAGAAAAGGGAGCACCATTCCACCATTACTTTTAGATTTCCATAACACACTTAGTTTAACCCTGGGAACATTCCCCTGCCAGATGAACCAAGATAGTTGCCCATTAAGATTGTCAAAAAATTTCTAAGCAATTTTACCAGAAGATATTGAAACAAATACACAAGCCTGGGTAATATATTCATTTTAAGTATCCCTATATGGCCAGCCCAAGCAATCAATAGCCCCAACCACGCCCGCAGGTCATCTAGTATTTTGTTATATACAGTAGCATAATTCAACCTATATAAATCTGTCCACTTATATGGAATGTATATACCCAAATATATGAATCCCTCCTATGCCACTTGAAAGTGCCGTAAGCACCCAAGTATTGTCTTCTCAGTAAGGCTACCAGCCAAAAACTACTCTGATTTGCGATAATTGATCTTATAACCAGAAACCACCCCATATTCCTCTAGGACCTCCAAAACCCTGGGCACCAAATGGGCTATATCAGTAAGATAAAACAAATCTTATTCACTACACTCATTTTAAATGAATTCATTGGGTCCATGCCTAGGATCGAGGTTTCTCCTAAGGCACAGGAAGAAGCCCAAAGCAAGAGCCATGGCTTATGCCCAAGTGCAGTGCTGGCACCTAGGCCTAGGCCCAAAGCCGGGGCCTCACCTAGCGCATGAGTCAAGGCCCACAGCAGGGGCTGTGGCATAAGCCCAAGTGCAACACTGGGGTCTCGGCCTAGGCTCAGGCCAACACTGGAACCTTGGCCGAGACCCCAGAAAATTTAAAATTAACTTATATGATCTGTTGGGTAACTAATGAAAGCCAGGTCCCAAGGCTTGGGCTTCAGCCAGGGCCCAGACCCAGGTTTGATGCCACGGCCAGGCACAGATGATATGTCCTGAAGCTGGAGCCTCGACCGGACCCAGGCCCGAATCTGGGGCCTGACCTGGAGGCCGGGTTTGAAACTGAAGGCCTTGGCTTAGGCTGAAGCCTGGACCCAACCCTGACACCAGGCCTGGGTCAGGGATCTGACAAGTCGAGGCCCCAGCATTGGAACCTGCCCTCTGGGTCAGGTCCCGGCATCGAGCCTGGGTCCAAGCTCTGGCCTAGGCTATGGCTGGATTCCCGACTCAGACCTAGGACCGACGCTTGGTCAGGTCCTGGTGTTGGGCCTGGATTCGGGTTGAAGCGCTAGCCTCCCAGTCAGGTCTCGATGTTGGGCCTGGGTCCAGGTTGAGGCCCTGGCATCATGACCTGGCCTCTCAGTTGAGTTGTGGCATTGGGCCTGGCCGAGCTCTAGCCTAGGCTGAGGCTCAGGCATTGGGACCCAGCCTCCGGGTCAAGTCCAGGTGTCAGGGCTGTGAGCAGGAGCTGAACTTTGCTGAGGCCCGGCCTCAGGATCCAACTTCCAAGTCGGGTCCCAGCATCAGCCTAAGCCATGTCCCAATACTGGGGCCTCAACCCGGACTCAGGTCCGATGCCGGGTCGGGTCTCAGTATTGCACTCGGGCTTAGTCCACGGCCCTTGCTTTGGGCCTCAACTCATGCCCTAGGTGAAGCCCCGGCTTCGGACTCTGGACTGGGACGTAGCGTCAGGCCAAGGCCAAGGTGTCGGTGCCTGGCCTCTGGCCTGGGCCTCACTGGCGGATCCCCACTGGACTGGGTAAGTGGGGGCAGGGGGGGATCCTGGCCTCAGCATTTTTCCAGGTGGGTGGGAGGGATGGGTAGTGGGGTGAGGAGGCCTCGTTTTCATTTTTATCTTATTTTTTTTTTCACACGAATTAAATGAATCAAACATTCCACAAAGCAAAATTCATGTGAAAAAAATAATGCCACTGAGTAACTTTTACCAGCTGAAATCGAGGAGAACCTTCACACCCCAATTCCTGTACCTCAATTGATCCGAAAAAAAAAATCTCCTTCTTTGCTGAAACTAAAGTGCAGTTATCTTGTTGGAATTTTATAAGGTCCATTCCAGTCACTGTTACATCTTTTTGGGTATGCATGTTTTTCAGGTTTCAGACTTAAAACAGGTTAATACTTAAAAAATTAGAACATCTGTGTTGCTTGTTACAAATTTTAACACCTTTTGTACACTACTACATTGTGCAGTCTGAAGTTTTTCTTCAGAATCAGATGAAGTTGTTGCTCCTTTCGATGACCAATCTGTGTAACTGGGAGCACGACGAACTAAAGCACGGCTTGCCAAACCTTTAGAGAGAGTATGATCCCATTCTAGCACTTGCAATTTCCCATGACCCCAAAAGAAGACCAAAAGAAAGTACCTGGGGTGCAGTCCCCTTCTAACAATCAAGCCACTTTCATCCTCCCTGTACTCTAGCTGATCCCCTCTCTCAAACTCCGCCCTCTCCAATTGATCTTTTTCTCAGAAATTCATGGGGGGGGGGGGGGCAGAGCCCGGAGTGCTGGCTTAAGGCCTCACGCTGCTGCTTGTAACGGAAGAACGCAGCTATTTGAGGCACTTGTGACCCCCAGCTGAAGGTTTTATGACCCCATTTGGGGCCCCAGCCCACACTTTGAGAAGCCCTGAACTAAAGACAAAAAACAAAACAGAAATGGATTTTGCCAGCAGGGAAGTGTGATGTGCATGTTTTTAACAATTACAGAAGGTAATTTTCAATAGTATGCATAAATCACCATACGCATTAGGGATGTGAATCGTGTGCCCGATCGTTTTAACGATCGAGTTCGGCTGGGGGGGGGGGGGGGGTGGAATCTGATCGTTACGAGATGTGAATTGGAATCGGTTCTGATTCCAATTCACATCACTAATTTTTTTTAGTGAGGCCCGCGCCGATAAAAAAAAACCCCACCCCGACCCTTTAAAATTACCCCCGTAGCCTCCCCCACTCTCCTGACCCCCCCAAAAAACTTTTTACACATACCTGGTGGTCCAGGGGGGCCGCGGGCAGCGATCTCCCGTTCCCACGCTATCAGCTGCGCTAAAAAAAATGGCGCCGATGGCCCTTTACCCTTACCATGTGACAGGGCAAAGGTAGCACCGGCGCCATTTTGAATACTGGCAATACGGCCCGCGTGCAGGAGATCGCTCCTGGACCCCCGCTGGACTTTTGGCAAGTCTTGTGGGGGTCAGGAGGCCCCACCAAGCTGGCCAAAAATCCCTGGGGGTCCAGCGGGGGTCCGGGAGCGATCTCCTGCACGCGGGCCGTATTGCCAGTATTCAAAATGGCGCCGGTGCTACCTTTGCCCTGTCACATGGTAAGGGCAAAGGGCCATCGGCGCCATTTTTTTTAGCGCAGCTGATAGCGTGGGAACGGAAGATCGCTCCCCGCGGCCCCCCTGGACCACCAGATATGTGTAAAAAGTTTTGGGGGGGGGGGGTAATTTTAAAGGGTCGGGGTGGGGTTTTTTTTTTGGTTTTTTTTTATCGGGCCATCGGCGCCATTTATATTAGTGGCAGCCAAAATGGCGCCGATGGCCCGAGAGCGGGAGATCGCGCCGGGATCCCCCCCACTGGACCACCAGGTAATTTAAAATATGTTGGGGGGGTTCGGGAGGGTGGGGGATTTGTTTTAAAGGGTCGGGGTGGGTTTTAGGGTTGTTTTGGTGTGCCGGTTTTCCCGCCCTCCCCCGATTTACGATTTTTCACGATAAATCGGGGGAATTTCTATTGTATCGCGACTCTAACGATTTTTGACGATTTAAAATATATCTGACGATTTTTTTTAAATCGTCAAAAAACGATTCACATCCCTAATACACATGCCTGACTAGGGGTGACTAAAGTTAAATCTGTATTTTATAAACTAAACAATGGATCCATACCATTTATAAAATATTGCATCTCACTGCCCTGAAAGTATGCACATATGTTTCAGTACACACATTTTTTTAATGCAGGGATCTGCATAGTTTATACACTTATTTTATAAAAATAAATGCATATATTTTATGGGTCAAATAATTGTAACATGCATGTAATAACTCTCACTTTATGCACAGGCAGGTATTTTATAAAGCTGACTGAAGTATGTACATATATCACTTCTTGTTATAATTAGTGAGATTTGGGTGGACCCTTGGTCACTGTGGCAGCTAACCATGCCCATGGGAGGCAGTCCCGTGAGGGGCCACAGGTCAGGCTCAGCGGAGGACACACAAACACAGAGATTGATCTTTTATTAGACAATGTGGTGTAGCCACCAGAGGTGGCAGTGGTGAGTAGTTGAAGTAGCCCGGCTGGGCTAGTATCCCTCAGGCGCTGGATCAGCGACTCCTCCGGTAGCAATGCTGTAATGGAAAGAACTGAGAATAATGAATACAGTGGAATATGCACAAGCCCCAATATGGAGAACCCCAGGATAGGGAGAGCAGGCCCTCGAGGAGCGAGTACCTGATCCCTGAGAGCTGAGAGGCTTGAAGGTGATGTACTCACACAGCAGTTCCACATAGGAGATGGCACTAGGGCTGGAACGGAGGCAGGCCCTCGAGGAGCGAGTACCTGGTTCCAAGGAACAGCTCTGAGGTGAAGATGGTAGTACTCACTGGTGTTGAAGATAGCGAATCCTTCCAGGCAGAACGGAAGGTAGGAGCAGGCAGTGAGTCAGGGAACATGGGCCCTTGAGGAGCGAGTACCGGTTCCTGATAGCGACCTGAAAAGCAAGTGAGGCCCCCGAGGAGCGGGTACCCCGTTAGCGTTAAGAGTCCAATAGTAGATTGGAGGCAGAGTAGCTGGGTACGGAGAGCGAATCCCATCCGTAAGGAATTCCCCTTGCTAACTCAAAGGCTAGCAAACAAAGTAGGCTTTAAATATGCGAGCAGCGTGATGTCATCACAGGGAGACGCCCCTGAGGTTCGCGCCAAGTAGGAAATAAGAGAGAGGGCCGCGTGGCACGCGTGCCCTAAGGTACAGACGGAGCATGGCAGGAGGCAGCGCCCAAGCCGGTCCGGGGACATCGGAGAGGACAGCAGACAGACGCCGTGGCAGCCAGGCGTCCATCAACAGCAAGAGGAGGTACAAGGAAAGAAAGGTAGGCGGAGTGAAACCGTCGGGAAGGGACGGTTGCAACACTTCTGAAAATACTTGTGCACCTACTTCTAAGCACTAGTTTGCCAATACTCCCACCGGTTGACCCAGACTGACACCAGCTCACCCACACCCTCCACCACTTGCTCCATCCCAAAAACTGCAGAAAAAAAAAGAAGTCGGATTGAATTTCCACTACTTGATTAGCAGGTACAAAATCATGTGTGCATGTTTGATGTGTGCACATATTCCGTTTATAAAACGTATAAATGTGTGTGTGCGCTTCCAAACCCCACTCTGGAATGCCTTTGAAATGCTCTTTTTGCCCACGAATACTTTCCATGTGACAGCAAGAGTATGCATGTGCATCCACCCTTCCAAAAATTCACTTCCTGCTCCCGGAGGCTACCATGCTGACTTTACATGTACAAATCCCTACATAAGTCTGAAAATGTACTCAACAATGACTTGAAAATGTGCTTTAAAAACATGCAGGTGAAGAAGCGATTCAACAATTAGTAACAAATAAGTTGGGTGGTCTTTATTATTTAGGTATTGTTGGGGTTAAGTCAGATTTCTTTGTGGTTTTATGAAGCAGCTCCTCATATGACCGATAATGCAATCACATTAGGAGTAACTGCAAACAAAAAAAAACAATAAACCCCAGAATCTAATATTCCCACCTTGGTGCATCCTATAAACATTATTGCTACATATAATAATAAGAAGAAACAGAAATGCTTAAATAATAATTTAACATCATGTTCATAGCGAATGAAAAGAAGGGAAATTTGGAGTTAAGTCTTTTTTAAGCAACAAGAAAGGAGGACCTGTTTCCCTTGAAAACTGCATGTGCAGGTAGATACCTCCAGAGGCTGCATATGTGTACAATACTCTTGAAGAAGAGAGATCGATTCCATGTTCTTTATCAACAACTTGGGATCCCCATAAGTTCACTTATCTCAAGACAAAAAAAAAATGTACATCTTATTCAGGCAACAAATGAGGTATAAACAATTGTGTGGAAAATGAAGAGTTATTTCACCTCTGTATCATGACAGGGTGCTGATAGAAAACCGGAATTCACTCTAGATCATTCAGCTAAACACTGCATATGTAAAAAAAAAAAAAAAAAGCAAAGCAAATCTTTTTTTTCCTTTATTTTGCCATTTTGCATTTTGATGGTTCCCTGATGGGCTTCACTTATTGTCTGTGCACAGTTTTTGAATTTATTGGGTTTATAATGGTTTTTCTTTCTTTCTCAAAATGTTTAACTTTTTTGTCTCTTTTACCTTTTGATGATTGTATGCAACTTGGTTTAAACCAGCCACAACTACAACAGCCACAACCAGCCACAACGCTTGTCAGCTGTTGTGGCTGGTTTAAACGTTTCAACTTTTCTGGGCTAAGTATTCTACCTTTAATTACAGTTTCAGAATTATCTGATGCTTCAAAATTGGTTTATTAAAATTATTATGGGATATACTTATATTGGGAATAAAAATTGTATAAGGAGACACTCTTCACAATTGACAATAAATGATTAAAATTCCAGATTGCTCTAAAGGCTGATTACAGCTTGCGGCCCATTACGTGGCAAGAGGCTGCAGATTAAAATGTATTGGAGCTTTTTTATGATATTGTCATTTGTAATTTAAAATACTTAAAAGATTGTTCTACATGTTTTTGGACTTTGATCCTTTTTCCCTCTCTGTTTGTGTTTATTATCATTTGGAGAGTTGTTTGCTTCTGATTTTTGTGATTATGTTCTTATGTTTATCCATGCAAGACAAGATCATAGATAACTTGCTCGTTATTGAGAGTTTCCCCCTAATATTTTATTCCTATGTGTAAGGCCAGCTACTTTGTGCAGGGATAGGGAGTCTTTTTTTATTCCTTGGTCACAAGGCCTTCATCTAATGGATATGCTCTGAAACGAGCAACATTTAGATGAACACAGAAAAAATTTCCTGGCAATGTGAGCACAACAAACAAGTTTAATATTACTGAGTATACAATCTTGATGCTTAAAGGATTACAATAAAGATTTTAAACATAGGAAGAATCAAAACTTCACCTGTTGCTCTACTATAAATCAGACCAATACAGTGTAAAGTCATCAATTGTTTTTCTTTTTTTCAATCACTTCATGTTATGCTTATCCTCAATATTCCAGAGGTCCTGATGTGAATCATGTTTCAACTTGTTCAAGTCTGTTTCAAGGGAACATATCTGGAAGTCCCTCTTACTCCAAAAGTATAGAGCAGTACATAGGTTCTCTTCCAGTTTCTGGGACATATATAGCCAGTCTGGATTTCAGGATATCCATAATGAATATATATGAGAGATTTGCATACTATGGAGGTATAGCATGCAAATCTACCTCATGCATATTCATTGTGTATATCCTGAAAGCTAGACTAGTTGGGTGTGTCCTAAGGACTGGGTTGAGAACTACTGGAGTTGTGTGTTATTCATCAGAGCAAATACAACACATTTAAATCCCACAGATTTTCAAACATATGATGAAAATTCACCAATAAAAATATATGATAGATATTGTATGTCTTTCTTATCTTACCGGTAACCCAGTCACTAGAGTTTACTCATCCCAGACAGCTTCAACAAGAGAAAAACAAACAATCATATGATAACATCACCCTATAAGCAATCCATTATTTATATGAGCCATATTCTGGCATATAAACATCACACTTTAACAAGCCCATGTATTACTTTCACATAGCCAAAAAACATGAAGCTGTGTAGGAAAGTCAGGCCACCAACAGTCATCCTTGGCACATTAAATATTTAAAAATGACATATTAGCAAAACAGAGCAAACTAAGTTGTAGCACAGCTTACATAAATCACCATGATTTATGCATTATTCATTCAATGAATGTAATGAATCCAATATGTAGATTAGATATACACAAATCAATCTTCAAAACAAAAACCACATGTGTGTTCTATCTTTTAAAAGACCAACATCCATAGTTCATTTCCTCAGATAAACAATTGAGCTCCTATCCAGCAGTGTACCAATGGAAAAAATTATGTAATATATAATCAACTTATCAAAAAGAAATATATGAATCAATCATATTCATCCAATTCATTCTGGCTTTAGGGTTCAATTTTTTTATTCATCGTCAACATAATTCTTTATTCAAATAGTATGCAGCAAGTTTTACACATTGGGCCAATGAGTTATTCCCTATTTATCCTCATAAACATTTAATATCAAAATCCCCAGCCTACGGAGTTGACAAGTGACATCATCAAATATATTTTAACATTGCTCTGGTGTCAACAGCTGGTCATTAGTTTCTGGTATTCAACTGGTAAAGCTGCTACAAATGGCATCCAAACCTGATAAAAGGCTGCACATGCTTTGGATGACTTTATTACACCCATACAATAATCCATGCATATAAAATCAACCATCAAACTTCCCCAAGCCATAAGATCAGGGGGCAGGGTTCTGTCAGCCAAATAAGTAGAATACATCTTTTTGCAATTAAGAAAGCTTTGGCAACAGCAATTTATGAGGCTTACCAACCAACACATATTCCATCTAAACAATACAACAAGCAAAATCCTGTTGAAAGCTGTATTTTCTTTCTAATTATTATTCCTAGTTCATAGGCTACACTTTACCCCAAAAGACTGAATTGTCGAATAGTCCCATAAACAGTATTTTAAAATACCGCCAGCATTAAATTTCAAATATTTATCAGAGTTTTCAATTCATGCTTTACATGCCCTCAGGGCGACAAAATATAGTGCTGTGAACAATACAAAGTTGCAATTTTCTAAGCTCAAAATTCATGGTAATCTTGTATATGAAGGTGCTACAATTAAAAAGGGAATTTTTTTTTAACGCAATATTGCCACACAGCTCTGAAAACTACAAAAACTCCTTGTGGTTTCAGTTTATGAAGGAATTTATACAGACTTGGAACAGATAAAGTAGCAAGCTCAAAGAGTTATTCTACAAAATATCTTGAGTAAGCTCAGTGGTTCTGTAGAATCAAATTTGTGGATAAACAAGAATCCTGTGGGGGTTTTTTTTGTTTTTTTTATCCTAGCACCTTCATACAAAAATCTACACAGGGACGGTAACTTTAAAAGCAGCACACAGATACACATGCGCATGCACGTGTCGGCCAGTGCCTAGTGACTTGACTATTTTATAACCTGCGCATTTATATAAGCACATGTTATAAAATACCCTGGCCACGGGCACATGTGCACCAAATTTTAAGTGGGTGCACACACGGGCTGACACCATTCTCAATTTTACCAGTTTGTCCCCAGTTCGCCCAGTTAAGAAATGGGTCCTCTAACACACACCCCCTCCCCCCACACGGTTTGATAGCCTTCACACACCCCAGTTAGCCCCAACCCTTAAAAAACCCATAGATCTGCCTAGTTTTCTTTACATTTGAACTTAACGGCATCCATAGAGGAAGTAGTTATGCAGCAGGAGGTCTTGGCACACGCCAGATCGCATCAGTATTTATGCGCACATCTCTGGTTCCCACCCTGAAACGCCAATGCCCTGGCCCAGATCGCGCCTATGGACAACCCGTTTCTGAAAACGTTTTACTTGTGTGCGTTGCAGAAGATACGCATGTATCTCACCGGCTTTTAAAATCCACTCGGTGCACAGAAGCCCAACTTATTCGCACATCCCCTAATTAATGCACATGCTGCTCTTTTAAAATTAATTTTAACTGTATTTATCAATAATCTTCTCTTTATTGGTGGCCCAGCCTTAGCTAACCTCTCTTACATTGGATGTATAGCCAGTTGAAATAGCAAATTCCCTGTAATTGGCAAATATAAGGAGACTTGTAATGACAAGGCCATCCGAGTCATCAAAAACTTTCATGCTTTCCTAGATGAAGCCACCAAAAGATTAGAGGCCACCTCAGGTGAGAGCTTACCCTTTTCTGTATGCAGAACATATTTAAGATTCAAAGGAGCCACCATCTGGCTTTCTAATTCTAGATCAGTAAAAGCATTTATATCCAACAACCAATCATCCAGTGATCAAAAGGTAATCACACACCTCTTCTTCCTTTCTAGATGACATCAGCCTCTACAGGATTAAACACAAATTGGGAACAGAGATTATTAAGAATTTTGATATCTTTAGCTAACAACATCAGAGGAAGCATTGGCAGCATACATAATCGCTAGGGACCTTCTTATTCGGTTTTAATTTTTCCTGGGAATTTATCAGGGTTTATTATGATGAGCAAAAACAGGAGAAAATCAGTAGAAAAATATAACTCATTTTTCTAGGTAAATATCGGAGTTTATTTTGGTGGACAGAAGCCAGGACAAAAAAAAAACAACAACACTAAGCAGATTCTCCCACTCAGCAGCATCCTTATCTCTTCTCTTATCTCTCCCCACACCCCTGAGAATTTCCCTCTTCCCCCCAGTGCAACAGCATTCATCTTTAGTAGTGGAAGCTTCTCCTCTCTCCTTCAGCAGCATGTTTACTTAGGTTCCTGCGCTCTGCAGCACCGCACTTCTGCTTTTGTGCAGGGCAAGGGAGCCTGCCAGGAAGAGCTTCTAGTGGGCATGACTCGCTTCAAATGCTGCATTGGTAGCACCAAGCAGCAGGAATCTTGGCTGCTTGGGGTAGGGGAGGGGGACTTGAAACACATATCAGTGGCACTGGTGGACGAGGGCTGTCACTAGTGTGTGTGAAAACTTGAAATGCTGCAGGTGCTTTGGCCTATAAAGGCTTCCGGCAGTTGCTGGAGGCCTTCAGACGGTTACGTGCACCACCCGCGGTAGCTCCGTGGCGCGACCCTCTCACCTCTTCAGACAGACTCCAGCTGCTGGCTCCTCTTCGCTGGCGGCAGTGAGCCGCCAGCTCCGACCACTGGTTCCCTCCGGTGCCTCCGGTCCAACCGCACTACCCGGTGTTGCCAGCCAGGATGTTCCTGTTCGTCAGGCCTCTCCGCATGGCCCGCAGAGAGACGCCGCCACCAGTGTCGCGCCCCTTCCTAGGCACGCGCGCGCATCAGTGATTCCTTTAAAGGACCCGCGGCGGGAACCTGGCCGCGGACCCAGATGCTGACATCAGACCCTTCAGCGTATAAAGGCTCAGGCCTCGCTCCATAGCATTGCCTTTGCAACAGGTCTCCTCGTACTCATTGCTATTCCTTGAAGCGTCTCATCGTGTGTTCCTGTCTGCCTGTGGTTCCCTCGGTTTTATTCATCTATGTGTTGGATTGACTCTCTGGACTTGACCTCCGCGACGCTTCTCTCCAGCCCTGGACCTCCGCTACACTTGACTACTCTTCAGCTTCTCTCCAGCCCCAGACCTGTGCTACGCTTGATGACTCTTCAGCTTCTCTCCAGCCCCTGACCACTCCTCAGCTTCTCTCCAGCCCCAGACCTACGCTACGCCTGACTACTCTTCAGCTACTCTCCAGCCCCAGACCTCCGCTACGCCTGACTACTCCTCAGCTTCTCTCCAGCCCCGGACCTCCGCTACGCCTGACTACTCTTCAGCTTCTCTCCAGCCCTGGACCTCCGCAATGCCCGACTACTCTTCAGCTTCTCTCCAGCCCTGGACCTCTGCAATGCCCAACTATTCTTCAGTCTCTCTCCAGCTCCGGACCTCTGCTACGTCTGACCATCTCTGCTTTCTCCACGCCCTGACCTCTGCCTTGCCTGACCACGCCTGCCTTCTCCATGCCCTGACCACTGCCTTGCCTGACCACTCCTGCCTTCTCTGTGCCCTGACCACTGCCTTGCCTGACCATGCCTGCCTTCTCTGCACCCAGACCCTTGCTTTGCACGACTATGCTACAGACTCTCCTTCGTCCACTGTTCTTCATTGCTTGCCACAACTTCCATTTACCTCCGGCTCAGAATCCAGCCTGTCAGTGACGCCTCTCCTTGAAAGTCCTCTCCTTGAAAGTCCATGTCCTCTGGACATGGACTTTCAAGGCTTAGGCCTTCCTTTACTCGGGTTCCTCCAGTTCCCTATTGTTCCTTTGGCATCTGAGCCCTTGTACCGAATCCATTTCAGGATAGAACTACGCCATCTACAGACTGCTGTCTCTGGGCTGTACAGCTACTCACCTCTAACTACCCACCTAAGTCCTTTCGGCCCCGGCACCCAAAGGCTCAACCTGAGGGGAATGAGGGCTGGTATAGGTGAAGCTCCAGCAGCCTCCAGCTTCAGTCCATTCCAGCTGCTGACGGTGGGGACCCATTGGTCCTCGCCTACGGGTTGCATCAACCCCACCTCAGCCCAAGGGTCCACCTCCAACACAACACAGACACTGCATCTGCAGCTTTAATCATCCTAAAATTAGGGTGAAAATCAGTTTAAATCGTTTGCCAGTTTGGGAAAAAATCTGGGAATTTATGGGCGAAAATCGGTTTAAACTAAAAACGAAGGACCCTAATAATAGCTTAAGTACAAGTCTTTTTATCAAAGATATTCTCCCCTGCATTGGAATGGAAAAGGCATCTATCAAATTGTTTTCAAATGCTCTGATAATTGGTGGATTACTCTGTTTATATAACACTGCGGAAGTTTGGTAATCCAAACTGCTAAATATTAAATTGAGTTTCCAGCCCATATTAAGGGGAAAGTTTCCCAATGATTTCTCATAACATCCAATTCCTCCTGAAACTAATATTCAAATAATCATAAAATGGATAACCTATCTGGCTAAGGTTAGCTGATTAAGTTATCTGGGATATTATTTAGTAGGATAAACATCTCATTCAATATCTCAATTAAAGTTATTTGGCTCACTTTACATCTAACTGGTGATATTTGAAAATATCCATTTAAGACTAAAGTTATCCAGGAACACAATTATATCCTAAAGAGAATTTTAAAAACAATTTTTGCAAAACCTTAGTAAAATGTATCCAATATAATCACAAATGTACCTGCTAGATCAATAACTGATTTTTTTTTAATTAAAATGATACACTTTTATAAAGCAAAATTGCTACTCTATAACTTCTAAAACTATCTGAAGCATAGAAAATTTGTGAGATCCATTTACGCTTGAACTTAATGAGTTCCAAATAAGTCTCTTGAAGAAAAGTCAATAGTTTACTCACCTTCCCCAAGGTAAACAATGCTTTTTTCTCTTTATTGGCGAATCGAGACCAACTATATTCCAAGTGGCATACTTAAGGTAGCTTGCCATCCCGAACTAACCATATGAATCATGTTAAAGACAAGAAAAATAAAAACCCTATAATCTGAAAATTGTATCACAGCCTGAGGAGCAGCAACCAAGCAGAGACAATATTGATCATCATTAATGTTTGGTGGGTTTCCCTTGTTGTCACTTTAGTCTTTCATTTACTCCCCTCAATCCCACCCTTACCCAAATTCTTCCATCCAAATACAAAAGTGAAACAAAGCAAAACCAGGAACAAACATATAATTTTCCAGTAATGTCTTTCCATAAAGTCCAAGAACTACTTCAAGAGGTAGTCAGGTGTCACCCTCCAAAAATCTCAGCAAATATGAAGTACTACTATAAGATCTATTATGGTCTTTTTTCTTTAATATAAAAATGCAAATATTTTGCCTATTGAAGCATTCTCTTATTAGGAAACTCTTTCACCAGCAAATTCTTCCTTTAACTACAGAAGCAAAGATGTCCAGCTCGTCAGTCAAAAGATGATGTTGTCAGAAAATGAGCATAAAGTAAACCCTGATGGATATTATAAATCAGTTGTATCCAACGTTCCTTACAGTTTCATAGTGATCTGTCACAGAAACTTTTCTGGATATGGCATGTTCAAAACTGAAAATTCTCTTTCCAAATTTCCGGAAAGAACTTGGAAAATTAGTTTTTAAGTCCAAGTGCTTTCTCTTTGAAATTCCTTACCTATGAGATTGTGGCTTGAGAAGGATTATCTGAAATTCAGAAAATAATTGAAGGCCTAGCTGTTTTCAAAAATTTTCTCTTAAATCTTCTGGGGCAAATTTTAAAAAAGTACACCCACGCGTACTTTTTGTTCATGCACCAGGCGCAAACAAGAGTAAGCGGGATTTTAATAGATACGTTTGTAGCTGCGCGTATCCTTTAAAATCCGGGATTGGCGTGCACAAGGTTGTGCAAAATCGGAAGCCTGTGCGCGCTGAGCCGCACAGCCTGCCTCCGTTCCCCTCCAAGGCCGCTCCGAAATCGGATCGGCCTCGGAGGGAACTTTCCTTCTACCCCCCCCCCACCGCACCTTTGCCTCTCTAACCGCCCCCCCCCCCAGCCCTATCTAACCCCCCCCCCTACCTTTATTGCAAAAGTTACGCCTGCCCGAGGCAGGCGTAACTTGCGCTCGCCGGCCAGCTGCCCGGCGCGCGATTCCCCGGCCCGGGAGCAGTTTCGGAGGCCCCGGCCACGTCCCCAAAATGCCCCCAGGCTGGAACCACGCCTGCGAACCGCCCCTGGATGACGTGCCGCCGCAACACGCCCCCAGTACGCCCCCCCTCCCCCAGGAAAGCCCCGGGATTTACGAGCGTCCCAGGGCTTGCGCGCGCCGCCAAGCCTATTCAACATAGGCTCGGCGCGCACAGGGGGATCTTGGGGCAGGTTTTTGGGGGGTACGCTCGTATCTTACGTGCATACCCGTTTGAAAATCTGCCCCTCTGTGATCTGATTTTACAACCAATGTGCGAATATCATTTGTTTTACCTAAAGGTTTTATTATCCTAAATCCATGTATATTACTTCCATTATTTGTGGCTTTCTGCTTTTGTTTTCTTTTAGATTTTATGGTTTTCAACTCATTTTACCACTTCCAGCAACGGTGGCATCAAATGAAAGAAGCTTTAGTGTCCTAAAATTAATTAAATCATATTTGCGATTGACAATGGGACAAGAACGTCTAAATGGATTGGCTATATTGAATATGAATAGTGATATAGCAAAGTTACTTGATTTTTTAATTGTAATTGAAGAATTTGCTAACAAAAAAGCTCGTAAAGCCTTCTTAAATAAATAAAAATTATTTGGGAAATTTAGAAAACGATTTCTCTTATTAAGTATCACATCAGAACCTTACATAGGGGCCTACTTTTCTTAGCTGGCACGAGCCTAATTCCTGCTCTCTCTGACCCCGAGTTCACCTCAACCATAAATGGGCAGACAGCAACGGGTGTAAACATAGGGGTCATTTACTAGGTGTTTTTCACATACACACAGAATGGGAAAAACCCTTTTGTAATTAGGCCCCATAATTTGGCATAAGATGATCACTTTGCAAAGAACCAAAGTCCACCTCTGATGCCAAAGAAATAAACCGTATTTGCTGGCATATGTACTTATGCCTTTTTTTTTAGTTCTCTGTTTTCACAGCTCTCAAGCAGGAAGCTGCCAGTCCCAGCCAAGAATGCTCAGGACCCAGCTCGGAAGCTCCAGGGACCAGCCAAAATGCTCCTGGGAGTAACCACCCAATACCAGTGCTCCAGAGACCCTTACAGATGGATGCAGAGACACAGTGGGGGGGGGGGGAGGAGCAGCAGCAGGAGACAGAGCAATCACAGGCCATGTTCTTGATGCGGCCCCTAGGCTCAAGAACCCCAATTCACGTTCACTTCGATCTGGAGACATTAATGGAGGCAGGGAACCTGGACTGGCAACCCTCAGATGAGCAGTTAGCAGGAACCAGCACCCCATGCCAATCTGCAAACTTAATATCACCAGACCACATGGTGGGCACAAGCTCACCTATGCCCAGTTTGCACTCTCAGACTCCACCTGCATCTTCAGCACTTGCACCGCCACCACCACCATTGGGGCCACCGCCAGCAACACCCACATCCCCCACCATCGGGGCCAATGCCACCATCGGGTCCACAGCCACCAGAAGGGCCACCACCAGCAGCGCCCATACCTCCACCAGGACTGGAACCAGCATTGCCACCTGCCATGTCTGCAGGTGAAGTCAGGCACTTGTGGGGAGAGATTCGGGTCCTGAGACGATTTATAGAATGCCAAAACAGGATCCTGCAGCAAACCATGGCAGCCAACACCCAAAATGCCAACACTACTGTTGCAGCTATCAGCAACCTCACCAATGTGCTGACTCAAATCCTTAAGCAAATGCCGGAGCAGCCGTCAGAGTCATCAGGTGCATCCTTTCCATCTACACCCCGCAGCAGTCCTGGAGATGGAAGACGTGGCAGTGGTAGGTCCCCTAAACATATGCCACCACCACCACCACCCCCCCCCCCCCCCGCCCCAACCAAGTGGGAAGCCACGGCATAGCAAGGGGCCATGAAATAATGAACAAAATGGCCAAGAAGAGAATTTTTGCAAGAAGACTGGGACGGGCTCCTTACAGAATTGCTATGCCATCTAGATGGAAGAAACCGGCTCAGCGTGTCCTCACTACAAAGTTGCTGTGCCGCTAGATGGAAGAAACTGACTCTGCGTGTCCTGACTACAGAGTTGCTGTGCCTCCACGCACAATGGATTGTGTTTTGTGAAGTAATTTCAAGCAGCACACTTATTAAGAAGCCATACTTAAGCCTCTGGGCCTATTACAGCATTTGTTATTGTGGGCATTATGGCATTATCATGAGCATTAGGGCCGTAAAGCCCACTATAATGCCCTAACACAGGGTCATTCATCAAATAGACAGATAAGTCTGAAAAGTACTATTTATCTGGATAATTAAGACAGATGGATAATTGACAAATAGAGCTAATTATCTGGATATGTATCACTGTTAAGACTTACCTGGCTGTCTGACTTAGTTGAATAAGTAGTGCTTTTAAGACTTATTCAGCTAAGTACATAAATGCAATGGGGCGGATTTTAAAAGGGTTATGCGCCCCGAGCCTATTTTGCATAGGCCCGGCACACATATGTCCCGGGGCTTTGTGAAAGGGGTGGGGCGGGGGTGGGACCAAGGCCTCCGGCACAGCGGCTGTGCTGGGGGATTGCGCGCCGGCACTTGGCCGGCGCACGCAACCTACGCCTGCCCAGAAGCAGGCACAACTTATGAAATAAAGGTTGGGGGGGGGGGTTTAGGTAGGGCTGGGAGGCGAGTTAGGTAGGGGAAGGGAGGGGGAAAGTGGGAGGGAGTGGAAGGAACGTTCCCTCCGAGGCCGTTCTGATTTCGGAGCGGCCTCAGAGGGCATGAGGAAAGCCATCGGGGCTCCCCTAGGGCTTGGCGCACGCAAGGTACACTAGTGTGCACCCCCTTGCGCGCGCCAACCCCGGATTTTATAACATGCGCGTGGCTGCTCACGCATGTTATAAAATCGGGCGGACATTTGTGCACGCCAGGTAGCGCACACAAATGTACCCTCCGTGTGTATGTTTAAAAATCCGGCCCAAAATGTATTTGCGTGTTTTTTTTGTTTTGTTTTTTTTTTACATGCATGTTGAAGGGTATATTTGCACATACTTTATAACATGTGTATATCATATACACACAGATTATATAATACAGAAATAGATTTTCATGCACCCATATACACAAGTATATGGGTATGCAGGCACTGTTTGAAAGTTATCCTCTTACTTTAATGCTTTGTTTGTATACTTCTATACTATTTTATATGAAACCTATGAGGTAGATGTATTAAGCCATAAGGCAAATATCGCGGATTATACAGCATGTAACGTGTTAAATGCTGTTTATCACACAATACTGTTATATCATGGCACTATGGTGAGATTGTTGAGCAATATAACACAAGATTTCCTCCCCCTATGGAAATAAGTTGCTTTGCATGTATGTGTATGCATAAAATTGCCTAATGCATGCAAAGCAGCTTATGCATAGGCAATCCTATGTTAATACACTTTTGAGGGAGCTGTAGGTATTTTCCCGAGGGAGAATCAGGATAGTAACACGGGTCCCTGATGATTCTGCAGAAAAATGTAAAGGGCCCAATACAAAAAAATACACTCCCTAAAGGCCACAAACGAGCCTAGGGACCTGCCGAGGTGGCACTGGCTCCTCAAATTAAAAAAAAATTGATGCAAACTGTGTGGCGATGGTCTGCTCTCTTCCCCAACCTCTTATCTGAATGTCAAAAAATGGCCACTTACTCATACGACCTCCCCCTTCTGCCCCATCCCTTCCCTCCCAATGCAAATAAAGTAAAATCCCTGGGGTCTAGTGGTTCCTCACCCCCAATCCAACAAAGCAGCCTTGTAGCATGGGGGAAGAGCCAGGCCCCCACCCTCCAAACCCCTCTATACCTAAAAAATAAATCATTGGGGTTCAGTATGGGCCCAGAGCCTATCATGACCTTGCTCCTATCATGTGATGGGGGAAGGTCCAGGGATTGGATCTTGGCCACATGGCAATTTTGGCCAAATTAGGCCTCAGGCCCCTTAAACAATGGCGAGGTAGGCCACCATTCCATGGGAAGGCCCCATACCACTGTGCAATTTTTTGTCATGCGTTTGTGCCACAATAAATAAATAAATCGCACCATGGTACTGCCATGCTACTTTGTCAGGGAGAAGCCAACTATCACAGAGACACCCCACCACCACCACCATGATATTTGGCCCCTCCTGCAATAAACTATCATGGCTTAGTAAATCCTCCTTACATATTTGTTATTTATTTGTAAATTGCTTTGATTGTTGTAAGATATGCAATTAAGAAAATTCAATAAACTAAACTGAAGTATTTACAATCACCAAATTTCTCCTTTTTAAACCAGGCATTCCACCTAGACCCATCTTGGATTCCACTGGCCATAACTTTTCTTTGTGATTCTTTGCAATTTTTGGGGCCATATCAGCTCTGGCCTTTCTTTTAAAATCACTGCTGTATTCGCAGTCAAAAGAGCTTCCAATCTAGCACAAAATTATAGTTATGAGCCCTATATGTTGCAGGTTTTTTGAGACTGGCATCCAGAGCTAAGCATCTACATGCCTACTGAAGTTCACTGCATCATTTGACTCCTCTTAATTCTGGTTGTATACACTACATATGTCCCACACTCATCAGTTATAAAGCTGTTATCATGTACTCATGAATTCTGTTCCACTCCATTGAAATAGTGTTTCACATCTCTTAATCCATCTTCCTTTATCCATGGCCTCCTACCAATTTGCTGTGAGTTGCTCCTCCATCTGTCAGTTGCCTTCAATACTGTATTCTTCTATCTACATATCTATATTTGCTTCTATCCTCTCCAACTCAGGTCTTATCTGGTTTTCCTCTGACTTACCCAATCACTCTATTATCCTTGTCAATAGTTCCTCTTAAGTGGGAAGGACACTAAATAAAGTCCTGCAGACTGGAGAGAGAGAAACAGCAGAGAGCCAGCCAGGAGGAGAGGACAAAAGGCAGGCTGTTTCTGCCTCAGCCAGGGCATAAGGAGGAAGGACACTAAATAAAGTCCTGCAGGCTCGAGAAAGAGAGAAACAGAAAATAAATAATATTTAAAAAATGACTACTCTTATGCTGGTTGATGTACCACAAAAATCTGTCCTTGGGCCCTTGCTCTTTTCTGTCTATACCCTCTGTCTGGGACCTCTCATTTCCTCCTTCTGCTGCTGATTTTGCTCCTATGCTGATGATACTAAAATCCTTGGCCAACACTTTTCCTGCTTTACCCAACTCTCATTCCCTTTCAGCAGTATCGACCTGGATGTGCTGTCATTAGTTGATACCTGATTTGTCCAAAACAAATCCCCTATTTATTTTATTTATTTCTAATTGCTTATGTACCACACACTTAGAAATCTGACTGGTGCGGTATACAACAGAATACAAAAACATAAAACAATAAGACAGCATAAAAAGAATACAATAAGTTAAAACCATAAAAATCATAAATAAACAATGATAATCCTTCTGTACAATGCCCGATACAACAAACTCACTTTCTTTCTCTTGGTTTTCTCTGCAATAATGTTTTTTTTAATTTAATCTTTAGTAAAGTTTGAATTTTAATAATTCTTGGGCATCACAAAACAACTGTCCCAAATGCAACAAACAGTGCAACAATTATCTCACTATTAGTCATACCTTGGTGTTATATACACATATCTATACTATAATTCAGATTATCCCCATCTCATTATATTAGTAGTCAGACAAATCTTAATTTTCCTCACAGGTTCAAATTCCTACTACTATTTGTCACACATCTTGTAACATCCAAACCCAGGGACATTCAAAAGAAAGGTGAATCAAACGGAATTTGAACATGAGAGACGGGAACAAGAGCCACATAATGTGGTAAACGTAATCCTAATAAGTGGTTTATCATAAGGGCCTAAGCAAAAATAGATCAAATCTCCTTGTTTTAATAGATTTTAATCCATAACCATACTATTTTGTACAAATTGTACAAAAGATGACCAAACAGTCTTACAGTGGTCATATCTGTTTGTAAAAGAAGCTGTTACCTTTCCAAACTAAAAATATTCCAATTTGTCAGGTTCCAATCTTGATTCATCCATTCATGGTATTTTCCACTTCTGAACAAATGATAGCCTAGCAGCCCACAGCAGATGTCAGCAAACTTTATAGATTCTCTATACATGGAGATACAGCACTGAACCTTAATAAAAAACAATTTATGTTCAGATAAGAGATTACATTTAATTATCTTTTATCCAATATTCAGTTCTCTCTCTCTCAACAGAACTGTATTTTTGGGCACTTTTAACAAATGTAGTAGGAATTTCCCCTCCTACCACAAACTCTCCCATCCACTCTCCTCTCCATTGACTCAGTCTGTCTTTCTACTTTCAACACCATGTGAAATGCCTTGGCATCATTACTGATCCATCTTTCTCCGTCAAGCTTCGAATCTTCTATCAATGCTCATAAAATTTGCTCCTTCCTAATTTTCAATACTTGCCGTCTCCTTCTTCATGCTGTGTCTTTTTCTGCCTTGGGCACTGCTATTATTACTTTATCTTCTCTGAACTCTGTCGTGTCCAGTACTTATGAAAATCCACTGCTGTCCTACTCTCTCTCTCTCTTATATCACTCTGTCACTTCTCTGATTCATATTCTTCATTGGTTTCCTGTTAGTTACAGGACTATGTTCACACTTAATTTGTACCCTATAAATGCATTCCAGGCCCTTTCCTCTTCTCCACTACCAATCTCCTCAAATTCTTTGCTCACAGTCATGTACCCTCTTCTTATTTACTGTCACAGATTTGCCTGCCCTAGTTGTGCCTGCCATGATGACTCCTTGCCTGCAGAGGCCCTCAGTGAGCCTCACCACTAGTCTTGCCAAGCTCCCCCTCACTGCTCTTGCCACGCCCAAGTCTCAGCCCTATGTAAACCTGTCTTGCCATTGTATCTTTGCTTCTCAGGGTGTTACTCTTAACTCCATGTCCTGGCCTGTTCCTTGCCTTGCTCTGTAGCCTTCAGGACACCTTGCCTTGTGGCATTTGGGCCATCTTGCTCTTTGTCTTTCCTTGTGGCCTTTGGTCCTTCCTACTCTACTTTGAGGCCTTCAGGCCTGCTCTATCTTGTATCTTGCCTTGAGGCCCTCAGGCCTGCTCTGTCTTTACCCTGCCTTGTAGCCTTTCCAGGCCTACCTATAGCCCTGTGCCTTTGGGCTTCTACATTCTCTGTTCTGTGTTACCCTTGTCTGCCTTCTCTAAGTTCTGTCCTAGTCTGCCTTGTTCAGTCCTGTCATTGTCTGGGCTTGTTGTCCTCTGCCCAGTCCAGCCCTTGTATTCTTGCCTTGCTTAGCCCTTCTCTGTAACTGAGTTCTGTCCTTGCCTTGCCTCAGTGTTTTTGTCTAGTTCCAGGTCCTGCCCAGTATCTTACCTCGCCTGCACCCCGTGTCCAAGCCTTACCAGCCAGTTCGAGTCTTGTTCTAGTCCAACCTGCCTGCTCAGCCATGCCTTCTCTAATCTGGTTCCAGCCTGTACGGATTCACTATCATGTACTGCCGCCACAAAGACCTACTGGTTCCCAAAACCCAAAGGCTCAACCTGCAGGAAAGGGGGCTGGCTAGGTGAGAAACCAGCCCTTGTCTTGTCCAGATTCCTGCCTTGCAGTCCCATGCTGCTCTCCAGGTGGGTTTCCCTGATTCCAGGAACTGATATTTATATGTTTTTTCTCTCTCTCTCTCACTTGGATCTCACTTTGTGAAATAAGCTTCCCTCCCTTTTCACCTCTCTCTGTCTTCTGATCTAAACTAAAAGCCTTTACACTTGAATTGGCCTATCCTGAAATTTAAATATTCACCTCTGTTTGTTTTACTTATCTTGTAACATTGTATCATTTTTGTGTTATGCTCTCCATAACTGAATGGGGCTTTGGCCAGGACTCCTAAAAAAAAAAATAATAATAATAATATAATAGTCTTAAACAAAGAGTAAAAAAATAAAACAAAAAACTCTTACATAATGCTGTTTGTAGTAGCATGGAGATTTAAACTGCTACCTTATTTAAAAAAAAAAAACAAAACCCAACAGCAGCAGCTTTAAATAAAGGGTTAAAAAGTTATAATAATGCTGTTGGTAATAGCAACACGATTTATAGTTGCCACCTAGTGGTTAGAGCAGCAGGCTGAGAACCAAGGAAGCCAGGTTTCAGATGCTGCTTGTGACCTTGGGCCAGTTACATCACCCTCCGTTGCCTCAGGTGCACATTAGACTGCAAGTCCTCTTGGGCACAGAAATCGTTACAGTACCTGAGCTCGGAATTGGAAAAGATGAGTAATTAGATCTTTAAAAAAAAAAAAAGAGACTGTTTTCTTGGTTAAAAATAAGAAAAAGAGCAGTCATCACCTAGATTCAGACTAGCTGGATTCAACAAACGTAACTCTTCATCAGTATGGGGCAAGCTCAGGGAATCTCTGCGGGAATGGTATGGATTAAAGAGCTGAATAATCTGTTGTGGATGGGTTAGACAAGATAGGCTGCACTGCTGTTTTTCTGCCATCACGTTTCTGTTTCAAGTAAAGGTGGCCTTTTGATACAAAGTTTGACAATGATGGAATATCGGTTTTCTCTATGCTGAGATTTTCTCTTTGCTTCACCAAAATAACTCAAATAAAAAAAAAACTGTTCCTACTGGAGTAGCAGTGAATCCTGGTCTTCAACTCTCATGTAAAAGGGTATATATTTCAATAAATAAAAAAGCAGAAACAAATTTTTCTACATTGTATAATCATACTACCATGATTGTGTGTCCAAGTGAATGCAAAGCACACAGATGTACTGTGGAATCCTTATGGATAGAAATTCCATGTGTGACGGGTAAGAATATAGCACTGGATGTATACTACTGGCCACTTGGCCAAGATGAAGAAACAGACCATGAAATTCTAGCTGACTTAAACAAGCAAATAAATCTGGAAACACAACATGTAAATTTTCAGAATGTTATGTGCATAAAAATTAGCCTATATATGTGTAAGTAGCCTCTACTCATGTACTCCGTATTTTCTAAACATTGAAAACAAGCTTGTATTTTCACTTTCACACACACATATATGCGTGTAAAAAAGAAGCAGTCTAGGAACATTCCGGAGCAGGGTAAACATTTATTTATGTAGGCTGCTATTTTAAAAGACATACGTGTGTACCTTTTCCATTATCCTCGTGTATTTATATTGAACTTTTTTATACCGACATTCATGTGGCAAGATACATATCATATCGGTTTACAGTGTAACAAAAAATTGCAACAGGCATTACATGGAACCGGGTCACATAGAACTGGGGGAAACAGAAGATACAACTGGGGAATTAGCAACTGTTAACAAGTGAGGCATTTAGAGAGTGAATAGTTGATAAGGCAGAAGACAGTAAATCTCTACCAGTGCGATTTAAAATAAAAATAAAATAAAGTAAGGTAAAATACATTAAACTAAGGTAAAAATAAATACATAAAAGTACAAACAAAATCGGTGAAGGAGGGCATGGGAGGAGGTCATTATACACCTGCTAATTATCTGGCATAATTGATATTAAATGTGTTTATTGGGTAATACTGACTGGATGGTAGGTCTGGATAGATGGGGTAGGGGGAGATTTCAGGCTGAAGAACCGGGAGGGTCTTGATGACCTGGAGAAGGACTGGATAAACTGGTGGACTACTTGGTAAGCTGGTTAATTTTCTCGACACATGCATATTTTAAAATTGGCCAACTTATGCATGTAAATTGGGACTTATTCGAGTAAGCCTAGTTTACTTTCATATGTAAAATTTATATGCATATATTTTTTAAATCTGTAGGTAAAGTACGCACATTCAATTCATTGAAATACATTGAAAAAAATACATTTTATAATGTGCGTGTTTGTGATACGTACATGTTATAAAATACCATAGTAAAACAACGCACAGTCGGAGCCAAGATGGCCGCCACGAGGTGAGAGGGTGAAGGCTGCAGCTCCCGGCGTGTCGAGGAATTTGGAGATTTTACCTTATAATTTCGATATATTACCTGAACAAATGCCTCACACGAAAAGAAAAGCTCGTGTGAAAGAATTCCCCTCGACATCGGGAATGGATCCACGACAGCCAGGGATAAAAGCCGCCTTATCCAGAATGCCGACAGTACCGCTCAGAGGAGGGGCAGCTGGGGACGGCAGGGAGCAGCTGCCGAGCCCCCTTGCCCATGAGATATCTTTGAGCCCGGACCCCCCATTGGCGGTGGAAGTATGTCGCCTTTCCTTGCGAGGGGCTGAAACGGACACCTCCATGAAGATCCCCGACTCACAGAGAGGAGCGGAGGGTTTAACCGCTACCTCGGAGAACCTGGTGGATTCAGGTTCCAGGAGCCGGGGTCAAACAGCACAACAATGCTGGGAGCATCGGGATGAAGGCCTCGACGAGGTAGGATCAGAGAATGATGATTTTCCTGTTATTTGCTCTACTCCTAATGCTACACCAACGCTTCAAGAAATAAGGAATATGTTGATTTCTATGCAATGTTCCATAAATACATTAACTAAGACTGTGCAAGAGGCTTTAGTTAAAGCAAAGAAAACGGAAGAAAATGTTGAGACTGTGGAAAAACATTTAAATACAATGGAAGAGAAGTTGAATGGTTTGGAGAAGGTTCAAATAAATCTAATAAAGTCAGAAGGAATTCATGAAAATAAGCTCGAGATAATTGAAAATCAGATGAAGAGGGCAAATCTTCGGGTACTGAATTTTCCTAAAACAAAGATGATGTCAGCAATTGACTTGTTTAAAAATTACCTCTTAAACAATTTGAAATATCCCAAAAAAGCCATCCCAGCCATCTCAAAAATTTATTATTTATCCCAACAAACTTTCTCAGAAAATAATGTCTTAGACCAAGAAGATCAAATAGACACACATTTGAACCTGACAGACTTTTTAGAGAAGTCTCAAGAAATGGATATTAGTTTAAGATCAACTTTATTTGTTCAGTTCGTATTTGTCTCAGAAAGAGATGCAGTTTTAAGATCTTACTTTAAATATCAAAAAGTCAAGTATTATGGTTTTCCAGTACAAATTTTTCCAGACATTGCTAGAATCACACAGGAAAAAAGAAAAAAATTCATAGCAATGAGGGAGGAAGTAATTACTACAGGAGCAAAATTCATATTGAGATACCCTTGTAAATGTTTACTTTTTCATAATGATGCCAGATATGTATTTGTTGCTCCCGAACAGTTACGTCAATATTTAGATACACATTCTCAGTCCTAATAATCCTAGTCAATGGCATTGGATAAGATAAGTCGGTAGACTCCCTCTTGGTTACAGATTTTGTTTAGTTTTTGTTTTTGCTTAAGACTGCTCAATATTCCATTGGCTCCATTATTACTTAAATTATATCCAATGTGGAATGAATCATTAGTTAAAACTATTTCTTTATAACTGGCAAGGTTTATATAGAATTCCATATTATATTATTGTAAAACTGATTTATCTTCCTTGTATAAACCACATTGTATGAATGTTCTTTATTTTGTTAAAAATGCAATAAAAATAAAAAAAAAAAAAAAAACAATGCACAGTCACATATATGTTGCCATTTCAGTTGTTTGAAAATTCTCCTCCCTTAATGAGAGATTTTAATTATCCCAATATTGATTGGGTCAATGTCTCACTGAGACTTGCTAGAGAAATTAAGTTTCTTGATGTCATAAGTGACTACTTCATGGAGCTGCTGGTCCTAGAACCAACAAGAGGGACAGCTACTTTAGATCTTATCCTCAGTGAATGAATGACCTTGTGCAAGGTATTACTGTGGTGGGGCCACTAAGCAATAGTGATCATAATCAAATTTGACATAATCACTGGAGGGAAGACATTAAGTGAAAGTAGTACAGTAGCACATAATTTTAAAAAGGGAGACTATCATAGTGTCAGGGAATGGTTGGCTGGGCCTGAGGATTCCCCTGCAGGAGAAGTACAGGGTTTCAGGACAGAGCAGGTCAAGGCCTTCCACCTGGCCAGCCCCTTCCCCTTGGGAGCCAGCAGGTTTTTCCAGGCATGGTACATTTCAGCGGTCGGGTAAGGCAGGAACTGGAGAGAATGCTGGAAATGAAGGCAATGCTGAAACTGGAGACAAGATCTAGAGCTGGTGACAAGCAGGAGCGAGAGGCAAGGGCTGGAACTGGCGGCAAGGCAAGAGCGGAGACAAGGGCTTGAATTGAAGGCCCACAGGGTAGGGGTCCACATGGAGGGCTAGGCAGGACAAGACTAGGACCGGATAGCAAAAGAAAGGACTAGATAAGAACATGAGAACCGGACAAGGAATATACAAATACAGGTAAACAGGAACTAATGCAAAATAAGGTACATATAAGACAACAAGGCAGCAACAGCAAGAAGGCTAAGCAGGCCACAAGGCAGGACAAGGCAAGACTAGAAGGCCTGAAGACCACAAGGCAGGACAGGAAGGCCACAGAACAGGAAAGAGGGCCAAGGAAGCCGCAGGACAAGGCAAGAGGACCAAGGAAGCCACAAGACAAGTCAGGGCAAGAAGGCACAAGAGCCACACAGAAACAAGGCAGGAGGGCCACAACAAAGAGCCAAAGAGACTCTATGATGAGGCAGCAAGTTATGGGAGAGGCAGGGCATAGAGCAGGGATTGCTTTGTCATCTCAGCATAGCCCAGTGAGGGTCCCTGTTGTTGGGCGGGGGGGGGGGGGGGAGAGAGAGGCTGCTTACTAAAAACATTTTACACAGAGAATGAGGAAATCAGTTAGAAAAAAAATAAATGCAGTGGTTGCAAAGGTTAAAAGTTTGCAGAAGGCGAGACATTGTTTAAAAATACCTTTTTGGAAACCCAGATAAAATGTATTTCATGCATTAAAAAATTTTGATGGAAGACCAAACAACTGCCAGCATGGTTTAATTGTGAGGTAAAGAAGACAGTTAAAGGTAAAAGGGTATCATTCAAAAAAATAGAAAGCAGAAGGCATCTGTCAAAGTTCCCCATGAGAGATTCCTCAGGAAACTAGAAAATCAAGAAAAAGGAGTCGGTGTCCTACGAGTGCCCTACCAGTGGATTGGTAATTGGTTAAAAGACAGGAAACAGGATAGGACTAAATGGTCAGTTTTCCAAATGGTGAATATTATTAGTGGAGTATCACAGAGATCGGAACTGGGACCTATGCTATTTAACATATTCATAAATGATCTGGAAAGGGGGCCAACAAGTGAGGTGATCAAATCTACAGCTGACACGAAATTATTCAAAGCTGTTAACATAGCAGTGGATTGTGAGGAACTACAGAAGGACCTTATAAGACTAGGAAACTGGTCAACTGAATGGCAGACGAAATATGTGGAAAAGTGCAAAATGATGCATATAGGGAAAAGTAATCCCAATTACAGGTACACAAGACTGGCCTCTGTATTGGGAGTCACCAACCAGAAAAAAACCTTGGAGTCCTTGTAGACAATACATTGAAATCCTCAGGTCAGTGTGCGGCAGTGGTCAAAAAAGCAAATAGAATGTTAAGAATGATCTGAAAAGGAATGAAAAATATAACTGTCTCTGATTCGATTCATGATGTGACCACAACTTGAGTATGATGTGCACTTTTAGTCACTTCATCTCAAAAAAGACAAAAATGGACACTTCATGAAACTAACAACCGGCAGATTCCAAACCACTTATAGAAAGTACTTTTTAATTCAGCGCACAATCAAACTATGAATCTGTTGTCAGAGGACGTGGTCAAGGCAACTAGCATAGCATGGTTTAAAAGAGGTTTGGACAAGTTCTAGAGGATAAGTCCTTAATACATTATTAGACATGTAGACTAAAGAAAGGTATTGCTATCCCAGGGAGCAAGTAATTGGAAACAGATCTGCTTCATAGGATCTGCCAGAATGCTGATCGTGATGGACCTTGGCCTGACCCAGCATGGTATTTCTTATGTTCTTAAATAAATAGTATGTTCATAAAGATTTTGGGTGAATTTTCAAAGAGTTATGCACATAAAAATGAGCATATATGCACGCAAGTAGCCTTTACTTGTGACATAATTACAAATCAATAGTACACACATACTTTTGGTTTCGCCCATGCCATATGCACAAAATAAATGGGTGGTCAAGGGTCATTCCAAGGCAAGGCCAGCAGTTACATGCTTAAGTTGCTATTTTATAAGACAACTTACTCCCATAATTTTACACCTAATTATCATGCATAATTGATATCAGACTGTTTATTGTGTAGTTTTGGCTAGGTGTGAGGTCTGGGTGAACTGGGGCGGGGGGGAGTTCAGCCTGAAGGAACAGGTGGGTCTCAATGACCTGGAGAAGGACTGGGTGAACTGGTGGAGTAATTGGGTAAACTGGTAATTTCAATTATGCACACATTTTTTAAAATATACCGACATGTGCGTAAATTGGGTTTAATGTAAATTAGGGGTGGTATCCCAAACGTTTTTGGGTGTGTTTTTGTTTTCAGATGGGGGGTGGGCCATTTCAGGTCCACCCCTGAAGTGCTGTGTTGTTTTTTTTTATGCAAAATTTTGTATAAAAAAAAACCAAACAAACCAAAAACCCATCCTAACCCTTCCCATTTATTTAAATATAAAGCTCCCAACCAGCAAAGCCCCCCGCCCACCCTCCCAGGACTCACCAAAAATCCATGTTTGTCTAGCGGGGGGCCCAGGGGCGATCTTCTACTCCCGGGTCCTGTGGCTGCCATTAGTCATAATGGCGCCGGATGCCCTATGCCCTTACCATGTGACAGGGGCTACAGGTGCCATTGGGATTTGGGTTGGGTTTTTTTTAAATGTGCTTTTTTTGCCTCCCTCGCCCCAAAAAAATAATAGGAAAAACATGAAATTTCGTGGTTTTTCCTATTGTTTTTTGCAATTCCTGAAATGTAATGAAATAGGAAATAAAGACAATATTTCCTATTTTTTTGCAAATGACTTCCCATCCCTAATGTATTACTTTACTTCTGGGCATAAAATGTGTGTATATTTTTAAAATAGGTAGGAAAAGTATGTATTTTCAATGCACAAATTTACGGAAGCGTAAGCATACATGTGTATAAGTTGCAGGGTAAGGATATGTGTCTTTCATAATATGTGCATATCTGATACATGTAGGTTGTAAAATACTATCATAAATTTGCATGCAGCCATATATGCCGCCACATGTTTGAAAGTTATTCTCTCTAGGTATTTTCACTATCAGCTATTGTCTCTATATGAAAACACCACATGTCATTGGTAGAGTCTATTTTACCATGTTTAAAGGTATTGGGCTATTTCAAAACTGACTGGCCACTATAAGTATGGGTGTTATACTATCTATGTCCAAAGTCCCATTGATTGGTTTGGTAGAAAGAGCTATACACCTGAGAATAATTTTGAGAGTCCTTGAGAAACTTGCAAGTTCATTTTCAAGGGAAAATGCCTGCAATTTTCTGTTGAAATGTGCCTGCATACACTCTGCAGGCATAGAAGTACCTGTGGATTTTGCACCTGCTTTACAATGAGTGTAAAATACATGCCAGAAGGTATGTGCAGCAACTTCAAAGCAGAATCACCATGTGTTCTTCTCCCTGGGGGTAAAAGGACGAATGCCATGAAAGAGCATCTGTACTTGTACCTTCAGTGTATGTGTGTGTGTGGGGGGGGGGGGGGGCAGGGAGCCACCAAATTATTCCCTTCTGACATTCAATCCATATCCTCTCTCTATGCCTTTAAAAAAAAAAAAAGAGCTGCTTTCTCTGATGCTTCCTTCACAGCCAGTAATCTTCCTCCTCCATTACCATGTTACTTCTCTCTCTGCTTTAATACCTGACCTGACTATGCACTGAATTAATTGTGCTCTCAGGATTGTTCAAGCACATTGTCAAGAGATCCTTCTAAATATCTGTTAAGAATAACAATAATAATGGTGATATTAGATCAGGATACAGAATGATGGATACTCTTCTAATCCTTTAATGCACTATAGGGGGTGCCAGGTTTTTATGAGGGAACACCTACAAGCAGTAACATAATGCTGCCCTGTTACTATCAATACAGGTAGCACTGCATCATCGAAAATGGGTTTAACCCCTTCACCTCCTTTTTTCTGCTGTAGGGCGAGGCTGTGTCATCACAAATCTTTTATGCATATGCCTCATCGTGCTCACTAACTCCTCCTGTCAAAAGCTGCTTCTGTGTTTCTGTTAAAATCACTGCTGATCATAAAGGATGTATTTACATATTTTTTACGTTTACCACTTAAAAATTGCATGCATGTGAAAGGTAGCAGGAAATGTAGCTGCCACAGAGGTATGTTAAGCAATTATGAAGCATCTTGATATTCAGCTTGTTTCTTTCTAATTCTTATTGTTGCATTGTAATTCAGAGTGAATGACATTATCATCATTTTAATAGTACTGAACTGTGATGTTATAAACATTGCACTATGACATCCCTACATGTATTAAACAGAATAAAGACAATTTAGAAAAGAGATTTAATATTAAATGGACTTCAAGCATCAAGATGGAGTAAAACATTTCTTTTTTAACAGTCTAATGATACATAGCCTTTTTAAAGATTACTTTCACTGGAGGCTTCTTAAGCAAGGAGGTCTTCTAACAAAATTGAGACCAGTGTTGAATTAAAGCATACCCTCAAGATATCATTGTTCGCCACATCCTCCCTTCAAGAAGTGTAGGAGGCCCCCTGAAGAACATACAGTATTTAATCTGAATAAAACTGGATTACATTTAATAATTCAGTTTTTTTTTAGTCCTATGAATAGTAAACATGCTCCCCCCATTGTTCTGATTTGCCCTCATCTTTCCTGACAAACTTTGAAAATTCAGCACTGCTTGAGACTGCCAAGAATCCTGGTCTTGTTACAATGAAATAAACTAAATGCAATGAGAGATTGTGCCTTAACAACAAACACCTGCGAACCTTGCTTCTAAAACTGGCCAAAAACAGAATGCTTTGTGGAGAAAAACCACCAGGAGGCTGTCACTTTCTCTCTCTTTAAGAAAGCCCTGCCTTGCCTTCTCTTAATGCGGCTGAGTGATCGGTGCTGTTTTCTGCACACTGCTCTGCTAAACTGCTGATCATCAGTAAAGCCAGCAGCCGAGTACCAGCTGATCAAATTTCAGGATGCGGCGTGATCCGCTGCATGACTTAACGTTCATCAAATGACGACACAATCTGGAGATTCGTTCTCGAACCGTATTGGTTCAACCCATGTTAGTCTGCTTGTATTATGCAAACCATTTTCTTCTGCACTGCAAATACACTTGCTATTTCCGCAATGTACTAGCGAGTCGGTACAGATAATAAATTCCCTGAAGTTATTAACCTAAGCACTGTCCTTAGTTTAGGAAGTCACAGACCTGCACCTTACAATAGATGTTTTGACCAACACACAGTTACTGCACATTAGTGTATTTACAAGGAGACTTACAAAGAACCATCTGTTCAAAATGTCAATCTTTTATGCTCATGAATCTGCAACAGAAGATTTGAGATATGGACACATTTTCTGTTGTTAATGAGTTGTTGATTGGTCAAGTGGTACACAAAGCTTAGAAAAACCAGAGCGTTTTAGAAACAGAATTTCTTCCAAACCATGTGAGGGCTGCAAGGTAATGACCAACCTCAGCAAATTCTCTGGAAATCTATCTTAGATGGATGCCAAAATAAAATGTAAAATCTTCCACAAGTCATTCACATCATCAGACTTAGCAACAATCTCACTTTCAGACTAGAACTGCAGAGTAGGTCAATTTTATTGGAAACTGCTGTTTACTCTTCCACCCTGCAAGACTAGAAACAGTAAGTGCTGCACAGCTCACCAGCAGAAGGTAGGCTGAAAAAAACAGCATAACAAAAAAATGCAATGCGACTGCTAGTTTATTTCATCGTAAAAAAAAAAAATCCATAATTTTTCTGTTTAACAAGATCGCACATTGTAGCATGCTTATAAGATGCTCTGAACTAAAAGTATGTTCTAAAAATTAACAATCTTTGGGTTACCTTCAGTCACATAGTTGTGGTCTCGCAGAAAGCTGTGGTTAATTTTTCGCGTGTCAATGTCCTCGCCCATTTACAGCAGGATTACTCAGCATGCCTATCCGCAGTAGACTGATAGAATCAGCAGAGGTCGTCGCAAGAGCACCATCCATGCTGCCGCTGCCTAGCAGAGGCGGAGGACACACCGAGCTACTGAGCACAGCATAATGAAACCGCCTGATGCAGCACAGACTCAACCAGAAGAAGGGGGAAACGACAACAAGAAAGAACAGCTCCAATAAATTAGCAATGCCGAAACAGCCCCACAAAAAAAGAAAAAAAAAAAAAACCAACCCAAAAAATAAAAATCAAGCAGCCCCTCCACCCAAGACCAGTTCGTGGACTGTGGTGTCTGAATATAAACACTTCTCCAGCAGTTAGGAAGACGCCAGTTCTTCAGTCAGGTAGTCCTTGAACGTGCCCCCATGCAGAGTCCCGATCCCAGTGCTCTCGTTGCTGTGGAATGTTGCTAGATGCCAGGGCAGTGCAAATTGACGTACTGCAGCAAAAGCTGCCTGAAGAGCTCTGCAATTGCTGCTACTACCACCGCCGCCGCTGCTGCTGCTCCTGCTCCTGCTGCTGTCATATGCTTCTGCTGCATCAGCGCAGGCCCCTCCCAGCCAGCCCTCACTACCGGAGCACACAAATTCCGCATGTGGTAAAGTGAAAAATGAGACTGCAGGTGCCTAACTTCAGCTCTCCGCTTTCAACGCGATGAGCGATACAAAAAGTTCAGGCTGATTAGTAAGCACACTCATTCTGTTAACATACAGGGGATATGTAACTTGATAAGCATACCATAATTATGCAGTCGGGTTATCAATAGCTACCATTTAGAAAGCAACATCTAAAGTATTACAGAGCACACACCTCTCAGCCGTTTTAGGAGTGTCACTGTTTTGCACCACATATGCAGGACTCCAAAAATATGTTCACCGGATCATAAGATGGTCAGGAGACCATCAACTTGCAGCTGGCAGCAGACCCCAGCAGAATGCAATGCCAATAGCATGCCCTGCAGATCTCTCTCTCTTTGCAGCTCCCTTCAATCACAAACTTCCTCTATATTACCCCAAGAGACCTGTACCAAATGCCATAGTTTTTGCAGTTTTCTGCAGAGAAGACCTGATATATGCTTTTCCTCCAATTGCCAAAACAATTTACAAGTTATAGAAGAGTTAAAACTTGTTAATTGTTTTGGCAATTGGAGGAAATTATTCTAATAGCTCCCTTCTGGCTATGCCAAATATGGTTCCCTTGGTTCCAAAGACTCTTAGCTGCGGCATCCATTCATGGACCTTCCCGCCTGTATCCGGGCATCGATGATCGGAGGCACCGCTGCCTTGAGCGCCAGTCCGGACGTCCAAGGTCGCGGCTTGGACGTCCGGCCGGGTGCTCAAGGCAGCGGGGTCTGTAGAAAAGAACCATCCACTTATCTGGTGGAATGAGAATTCAAATGACATTTGAAATGACAAGTACCAGCGCACCCTGGATACTGTATAGGCACTGCATACCGCGCTATACAGAAAAATGGATTGCGAATGCCTACCGCTTCATTGACGCGCTTTGGATGCTGTTTGGATTTGCATCTAATTTGAATACTGAATCGAGCGGTATGTGAACCAAAATATGCGCACGGCAAACGAGCGGGTGCCCGGCACTGCCGCACTGTTTCTTACGCGTCCTTACTGTATCGGCCCAAATGATAGGGAGGATCAACTTGGTGGGGGTGTGGTACTTTATGTCCGGGAGGGTATAGAGTCCAACAGGATAAAGATCATACAAGAGACTAAATGCTCAGTAGTAGGGATGTGAATCGTTTTAGGACGATTAAAATTATCGTCCGATAATTTTAATATCGTCTTAAACCGTTATGGAACACAATACAATAGAGATTCTAACGATTTATCGTTATAAATCGTTAGAATCGTGAGCCGGCACACTAAAACCCCCTAAAACCCACCCCCGACCCTTTAAATTAACTCCCCCACCCTCCCGAACCCCCCCCCCCAAATGAGTTAAATAACCTGCGGGTCCAGCGGCGGTCCGGAACGGCAGCGGTCCGGAATGGGCTCCTGCTCCTGAATCTTCTTGTCTTCAGCCGGCGCCATTTTCCAAAATGGCGCCGAAAAATGGCGGCGGCCAAAGACGAACACGATCGCTGAATGACCTCCTGCAGTCGATCTCCTGCCGGCGCCATTTTCCGTACGAAAACGATTCGCGGCGGGAAATCGCTCCCTGACCCCCGCTGGACCTCCAGGAACTTTTGGCCAGCTTGTGGGGGGCCTCCTGACCCCCACGAGACTTGCCAAAAGTCCAGCGGGGGTCCGGAAGGACCTCCTGCCGTCCAATCGTGTTCGTCTATGGCCGCCGCCATTTTTCGGCGCCATTTTGGAAAATGGCGCCGGCTGAAGACAACAAGATTCAGGAGCAGGAGCCCGTTCCGGACCGCTGCCGTTCCGGACCGCCGCTGGACTCGCAGGTTATTTAACTCATTTGGGGGGGGTTCGGGAGGGTGGGGGATTTAATTTAAAGGGTCGGGGGTGGGTTTTAGGGGGTTTTAATGTGCCGGTTTTGCGATTTTTAGATTTTTAGATTTTTCACGATTTTTCACGATATTTTACCCCCCCAAACGGCAACAATACGATTCCCTCCCCCTCCCAGCCGAAATCGATCGTTAAGACGATCGAGGACACGATTCACATCCCTACTCAGTAGAATCTATATGGGTAGAAATCCCATGTGTGTTGGGTAAGAGTATAGTGATAGGAGTATACTACCGTCCACCTGGACAAAATGGTCAGACAGATGATGAAATGCTAAGAGAAATCAGGGAAGCTAACCAATTTGGCAGTGCAATAATAATGGGAGATTTCAATTAGCCCAATATTGACTGGGTGAATGTAACATCAGGACTTGCTAGAGACAAAGTTCCTGGATGTAATAAATGACTGCTTCATGGAGCAATTGGTTCAGGAACCAACAAGAGAGGGAGCTCTTTTAGTGGAACGCAGTATTTGGTGAGAGAGGTAACGGTGGTGGGGCCACTTGGCAACAGTGATCATAACATGATCAAATGTAAACTAATAACTGGAAGGGGGGCAATAAGTAAATCTGCAGCTCTAACACTAAACTTTCAAAAGGGAAACTTTGATAAAATGAGGAAAATAGTTAGAAAAAAACTGAAAGGTACAGCTGCAAAGGTTAAAAGTGTTCAAAGGGCATGTACATTGTTTAAAAATAGAATCCTAGAGGCACAGTCCATATGTATTCCACACATTAAGAAAGGTGGAAGGAAAGCAAAACAATTACCGTCATGGCTAAAAGGTGAGGTGAAAGAGGCTATTTTAGCCAAAAAAAACATCCTTCAAAAATTGGAAGAAGGATCCATCTGAAGAAAATAGGATAAAACATAAGCATTGCCAAGTTAAGTGTAAAACATTGATAAGACAGGCGAAGAGAGAATTTTAAATGAGTTTGGCCATAGAGGCAAAAACTCATAATAAAAACTTTTTAAAATATATCTGAAGCAAGAAACCTGTGAGGAATTCGGTTGGACCATTAGATGACAGAGGGGTTTAAAGGGAAGATAAGGCCATTGCAGAAAGACTAAATGAATTCTTTGCTTCCGTGTTTACTAATGAGGTTGTTGGGGAGATACCAGTTCCTGAGATGGTTTTCAGGGGTGATGAGTCAGACGAACTGAACGAAATCACTATGCACCTGGAAGATGTAGTAGGCCAGACTGACAAACTAAAGAGTGGCAAATCACCTGGACTGGATGGTATGCATCCTAGGGTACTGAATGAACTAAAAAATGAAATTTCTGATCTATTAGTTAAAATTTGTAAACTATCATTAAAATCATCCATTGTACCTGAAGACTGGAGGGTGGCCAATGTAACCCAAATATTTAAAAAAGGCACCAGGGGCGATCCGGGTAACTATAGACCAGTGAGCCTGACGTCAGTGCTGGGAAAAATAGTGGAAACTATTCTCAAGATCAAAATCGTAGAGCATATAGAAAGACATAGTTTAATAGAACACAGTCAACATGGATTTACCCAAGGGAAGTCTTGCCTAACAAATCTGCTTCATTTTTTTGAACGGGTTAATAAACATGTGGATAAAGGTGACCCGGTAGATGTAGTGTATTTGGATTTTCAGAAGGCGTTTGACAAAGTCCCTCATGAGAGGCTTCTACGAAAACTAAAAAGTCATGGGATAGGAGGCGATGTCCTTTTGTGGATTACAAACTGGTTAAAAGACAGGAAACAGAGAGTAGGATTAAATGGTCAATTTTCTCAGTGGAAAAGGGTAAACAGTGGAATGCCTCAGGGATCTGTACTTGGACCAGTGCTTTTCAATATATATATAAATGATCTGGAAAGGAATACAATGAGTGAGGTTATCAAATTTGCGGATGATACAAAATTATTCAGAGTAGTTAAATCACAAGTGGATTGTGCTACATTACCGGAGGACCTTGCAAGACTGGAAGATTGGGCATCCAAATGGCAGATGAAATTTAATGTGGACAAGTGCAAGGTGTTGCATATAAGGAAAAATAACTCTGGCTGTAATTACATGATGTTACGGCCCCAGGCCCTCCACTCACCTCGAGGCCGGCCTGGACCACTGCGTTCCCAATTCTGCCTGCCCAGGCCTCAGCCGCAGCTCTCCTTCCTCGAAGGAGACGCCGGTGTCCCGTCACATCTGGCTCCGCCCCTTAGGTGCGCACGTGCAGGGGCTCAGAATTTAAAGGGGCCAGCACGGGAAAAGCCAGAGGATGCCCTCGGATGACGTCAGACGCTGCAAGGTAAACCGTGCAGCTTGGCCTAAACCTCACCTTGCAACGAGGTTCACTCAGTCTCTGAGTCTCTAGTTGCAGCTTTGATCTTGGATCTTCTCTTCAGACTTCTGGCCTCCGACCCGGCTCCATCCCACAACTCTATCTTCAGCTTCCGCCCCTGGCTTTGGTTTGGTTCTCTGACTTCTGGCTTCTGACCCGGCTTCGTTCCTGGACTCCGACTTCGGCTTTTTCCACCACCTCAGGTATCCAGTACTTGCTGGTCCAGAGGATTCTCCTAAGTCCCAGTGGCTCGGGCTCTCTCGGGCTCCTCCCAGAGGAGCCGCAGGCTTCCAAGGGTGAAGACTCTTCCAGCCTCCTGGACCCAGCCATCCTCATCGTCCACCTCTTTGGCCGCTGCCCGGATCCTTGGTCACATAGGGTCCCGCCTAAGTCCAAGAGGTCCGGGTTCCTATGGGCTCCTCCTGGGGGGACCTTGGGCTTCCAGTGGTGAAGTCTTCTCCAGAGTCTCTTCAGCGTTGCCCCCTGCTGTGATGCTTCCTGTGGGTTCCCACAGTATAACATCTACCGTCTCAGCTGGCCCAAGGGACCAATGTACCTGAGGGCCAGGTGCATAGAGGGAGTCCATAAGCAGATGTTCCTGGTATTCAACCATACTTTCTGCCCCGGAAGAAAGGCCGGGGCAGGCCACTGTGACCTATCTGCATATCTTTTAGCCTTGGCTGCCATCAGACGGAGTTTCTCCTGGGTGGTTCCCCAAAGGTTGTGCAACTGTCGTGCCGTAAGTTGAACTGCGGGGGACGGTACTGTCAAAGGCAATGGCAGAGGAGACCTCGGGGTCTTCCCATAGACCAACTGGAACGGGGACTGGTTGGTCGCAGAGTGCTTATGGTGGTTATAAGAGAACTCTGCCCACGGTAGCAAGGTGACCCAATCATCCTGGAGGTCCCCCACGAAGGACCGGAGGAATGCCAATAAGGTCCTATTAGTGCGCTTGGCTTGCCCATTGCCCTGGGGATGGAAGGCAAAGCAAATATCAGATCTTCTTTGCAGGAAACTGCAAAAGCTATGGCATTTGCAGCAGGTCCCTTGGGGCAATATAGAGGAAGCTTGTGATTGAAAGGAGCTACAAATAGATTTATGTGAGGAGCTTCCCATCACTGAAAGAGGGACTGAAGGATCTCAGTATGAAGAGATCATTCATGAGGTGACGACTCAGTGAATCTGATATTTCATTATGATTGCCTGGGCGATGAATGGCATTGAGATGAATATTCCTTTGGATTGCCCAATTCCATATTTTGTTTACTTCTTGACATAGTCTTAGGGATCCTGTACCTTCATTTTTGTTTATGTAATACATTGCTATTATGTTGTCCATTTGGATCTGAAGCACTTTTCCCTTTATAAAGTGTTCAAAAACTATGAGAGCCTTGAATATGGCTTTCAACTCCAGTATATTTAAGTGAAGTTCCTGTTTTTGTTTGGATCAAGTCCTTTGAGAATAGATTGTGTCAAATTGTGCGCGCCTTGCTCGACTGGTGGTATCTGTGGTCAAGGTTGCTAAATTGAGGAGGATGGAAGAACTGATCAGCTAAGAGATTGGATAGTTGAGTCTATCATGTCAACTGATAGAAGTCTTTCGCCATCTGAAGTCGGCGAAACAATGTGACAAGGCGATAGCTAAAGCCAGAAGAATGCTGGGCTGCATAGAGAGAGGAATATTGAGTAAGAAAAGGGAAGTGATTATCCCCTTGTACAGGTCCTTGGTGAGACCTCAGCTGGAGTATTGTGTTCAGTTCTGGAGACCATATCTCCAAAGAGACAGAGACAAGATGGAGGTGGTCCAGAGAAGGGCGACCAAAAAGGTGGAAGGTCTTCATCGAATGACTTATGAGGAGAGATTGAAGAATCTAAATATGTACACCCTGGAGGAAAGGAGGAGCAGAGGTGATATGATGCAGACTTTCAGATACTTGAAAGGTTTTAATGATCCAAAGACAACGACAAACCTTTTCCGTAGGAAAAAAATCAGCAGAACCAGGGGTCACGATTTGAAGCTCCAGGGAGGAAGATTCAGAACCAATGTCAGGAAGTATTTCTTCACAGAGAGGGTGGTAGATGCCTGGAATGCCCTTCCGGAGGAAGTAGTGAAGACCAGAACTGTGAAGGACTTCAAAGGGGCGTGGGATAAACACTGTGGATCCATAAAGTCAAGAGGCCGTCAATGAAGAGTGGGTGGCTCGCCAGAATGACGGCTACTGCCTGGAGATGATACCCTTAATTCAATAAACATACACATGGTTACTGTGACTCCAACATCGCTCTAAGCTTCAACAGCAAGAGGAAATGTGGAAAAAAGGATTTGCACTCACAAAGCGGGGAGTAGCTGGCTTGTTACGGCGGTTACTACCCCAAACCAAATAAGCCTGATACTTCACTTTCAATGCATATCCAGCATAGCTCTCTGCTTCAACGGCAGGGGAGAAGAAAAACTGATACTTCACGCATATCCAGCATAGCTCTCTGCTTCAATGGCAAGGGAGAAGAAAAACTGATACTTCACGCATATCCAGCATAGCTCTCTGCTTCATCGGCAGGGGAGAAGAAAAACTGATACTTCACGCATATCCAGCATAGCTCTCTGCTTCAACGGCAGGGGAGAAGAAAAACTGATACTTCACACATATCCAGCATAGCTCTCTGCTTCAACGGCAGGTGAGAAGAAAAACTGATACTTCACGCATAACCAGCTCAGCTCTCTGCTTCAACGGCAGGGGAGAAGAAAAACTGATACTTCACGCATATCCAGCACAGCTCTCTGCTTCAACGGCAGGGGAGAAGAAAAACTGATACTTCACGCATATCCAGCACAGCTCTCTGCTTCAACGGCAGGGGAGAAGAAAAACTGATACTTCACGCATATCCAGCACAGCTCTCTGCTTCAACGGCAGGGGAGAAAAAAAACAACCAATAAGGGCTGAATAACATAGTCTGGGTAAAACAAATAAGCATGGGTGTAGCTTGCTTATTGCGGCGGTTACTACCCCTAACTAATCAAGCTTGATATTTCACTTGGATGCAGCTCCATCACTGCTCTCTACATCAATGGTGGGGGTGGAAGGGAAATAGAACCAAAGAGCTAAGAGAAACAGATAAGTATGAGAAAAAAAATGTGTGAAGCTTGCTGGGCAGACTGGATGGGCTTTTTGGTCTTCTTCTGCCATCATTTCTATGTTTCTATAACTGATGTGGTGATTACTACCCTTAACCAATAAGCCTGATACTTCACTTTTGATGCAACTCAAACATTACTCTCTGCTTCAACAGCAGGGGGTGGCAGGAAATTGGACTCAAACAGTAAAAAACAAGGGCCCTGACCTTGGCGATTTGTGAAACTGATAAGTATGGGAACTGATAAGTATGGGAGCTTGCTGGGCAGACTGGATGGGCCGCTTGGTCTTTTTCTGCCGTCATTTCTACATTTCAAAGAATCAAAGAGAGGAATGGAGAGTTGTAATTTTTGAGATTACTGTTGAGAGTGTTGATTCCATTGGAGTTTTAGGTGCCATTGAGTTGTCTTCATATGTACACATACAAAGTATTCTATATGGATTGTAGCTGCCATGTATCCCAATATTTCCATTAATTTTCTGGCTCCCACTGCTGCACACAGTTATGAAGAGAATTATTTATCTGAATTAACTTGCTCATCCTTTGAAGAGGAAGGAAGGCTTTCCCACTCTGGATATACAAGTATGCTCCTATTAATTCCAACTGATGTGCTGGTGAAAAGTGGGATTTCTCATAATTTAGGAAGAACCTTAATGAGAGAAGTATGTGGATAAGAACATAAGAAAATGCCATACTGGGTCAGACCAAGGGTCCATCAAGCCCAGCATCCTGTTTCCAACAGTGGCCAATCCAGGCCATAAGAACCTGGCAAGTACCCAAAAACTAAGTCTATTCTATGTTACCATTGCTAATGGCAGTGGCTATTCTCTAAGTGAACTTAATAGCAGGTAATGGACTTCTCCTCCAAGAACTTATCCAATCCTTTTTTAAACGCAGCTATACTAACTGCACTAACCACATCCTCTGGCAACAAATTCCAGAGTTTAATTGTGCGTTGAGTAAAAAAGAACTTTCTCCGATTAGTTTTAAATGTGCCCCATGCTAACTTCATGGAGTGCCCCCTAGTCTTTCTACTATCCGAAAGAGTAAATAACCGATTCACATCTACCCGTTCTAGACCTCTCATGATTTTAAACATCTCTATCATATCCCCCCTGAGCCGTCTCTTCTCCAAGCTGAATCATAAAGACATAAAGCTGGATCATAAAGACAGTTCTCGTCTTGGCATCGTCCAACGATCTATTCAATATTAGCTAGTCATTTAAGGATGCAAAACCTAAGACATAGTTTTTTCTTACATAGGCAGCTGCTACTGCTAAGCATTTCATGAAGAACCTTGGAGTTGCAGATAGGCCAAATGGGAGCATTTTGTACTGAATTTTCTCCTGCTACTGTGAATTGGAGATATTTTCTGTGATCTGTATGAATAGGAATATATGTGCATAAGTATCCTCAAGATCCAAGGTAGTCCGCAAATCATTCACTTGCAAAAGAGGAAAGATGAACTTTTCTGTTTATGAGGTATGTTTAGGTTCCTTAAGTCTAGGCTAGAAGGGAACACCTTCTGAGGTGGGCGGGATCGGGGGAGGAGTTTGGGTGGGTTTTAGTTAAATTAAGGGCCATATTGCACCGTGCGATAGCATAACGCACATTTTTAACGCTGGAAATAACTACGGCTTTTTCCCTGGCATTAAGCTGTGTGATATGTCCTAAATGGCCATAATGGAATTCGCGTTAAATTTTTGGAATTGCATTTTGGCCATTTCTGGGCTTGGGGAAGAGAAGGGGATGAGGGGAGAGGGAGTGGAGTGGAGTAGATAGAGAGAGAGAGCCTTTGGGGAGGGTCTCACTATGTGCACCTATTTATATCTCTATAGGAGGGCCACCTGATGAGGTGAAGTGTTAGTGGTGGTTTAGGGGCCTGTTTCGCATGTAGAGTGAGATGTATGAACAGCACAGTACACGTTGAAGAATGGATGTCATTTGGAGTGAGGAAAGTCTCACAAAGATGAAAATTTATACTATCTTCTCTCGCCCTAGCTTGATGGACTCTCTATTTACATTGTCTGTAAATGATCCCTTTAGTAGGAGAAACTTGACATTTTTCAGCTACTATGTATTGCTATCCCTGGGAGTGAATAACAGGAATTAGATCTATTTAAGGGGATATGCCAAGAACTTGCAACCTGGAATGACCGCTATCTGAGACAGGATGCTGGGCTCAACAGACCTTGGTCTGAATCAACATGTCAATTTTTATATTCTTATTACTTAATTCCTGTTTTATAATGATGCCCTGTTACTGTGTCACATATAAATGCCGAAAATAAATTACATAAACAAATGTGCTTGGTTTATATATTCCAAATGAATTTTCTGAACTATGACACATTTTCTCTTTTATTACTCTATTAATTTCCCTTTCTGCAAAAGTTATTTGGGTTAAAATATGGAGGCTGAACAGTTTCAGACATCACAGCAATGATTTCTGTGCATAAATGGCATGGCCTTTCTGGCCTAAGTTATCGGCCCTTGGAACTATGAATATGATTTGCCTCTACATGCATAGAAACAGTTACTAAACTACCATAATATTGGGTCATGTACCAGAACCAGTATTTTTTTCAACAAATAATCAATGGGTACAGTTGTTTGTGCCACTTCAGCTTTTACTTTGGGATTAATTAGGAAAACCTGACCTTTTTCTTGCAAAGGTGTATGTAGCCTATAGTTTATTGTGGCTAGACTCAAAGTAAAAGCTGGACATGCTGAGATTATTTTACAAGAGAGAGTCTTAAAATATTAATACACTGAATATTAGGCACAGTAAAGCTAATAAGTTTTTCACCTGAGTTATTCACCTGATAAATTCTAAAAGAAAAGGTCAGGACATGAGACTCAAAGAGGGTAGACTGAGTAACAGAAAATATTTCTTTACAGAAAAGATAGTGGATGCATGAGACAGCATCCCATGGTGAAGGGTTTATTTATTTATTTATTTATTTATTATTTTTATTATACCGAGTTTCATGATAGGAATCACATCAACCCGGTTTACAATTAACAATGTGAGTAAAGGCAGAGAGTAACATAGTAAAACATTTCCCAATTCAACGTCACATATAGAATGAAACTTAACAGATATATTAACAATATTTAGGATGTGAGAAAGTTACAAAAAACAAGGAAAAATAACTAGGATCTGAAAGGGGGAGGAAACTGAAGGAAGAATATTAACATTTTAGCCAACTGTATCAATTAATAAATAAGTATAAGGGTTAGAGAACAAAACAATAATAGGATTCAAGAAAGCGCTAGATACGCACAAAGTTGCAAGAAAGTGAAGGGAAAGTGAGAGATCAACCTGGGTCTACAGTATCACAAGAGAGAAGGAAATTGAGCAGACTAGATGGGACCGGTTTCCTTATCTGCTGTCATCTTCTCTACCAGAAAATAATACCTGCCTGGCTCAGAAACTCTTAGTTCTAGCCCTGCATAAACTCACTGAGCTGCAGTACAGTCAGGGAAGGGAAAGGCGGGAAGCACTGACCAGAAAAGCTGCCTTTCTCACGAGGGTAATCTAAACCATATATATATATTTATTTTTTTTTTCCTGCTGACAAAGTATCATGCAATGCCTAGCAACCAGCTCTAAGATAAAGTTACCCCTTAGATAAGCGTTTGAACCTGCTAACACATCTTATCCAATGTTCAAACCATGGAATAAGTTGATATACTGAAATCTGAGGTTAACGTAAGGTGAGCATTGACTTAGATGCATATTTGATCTTTAGACTTAGAAATTTCTAATCAAACCATGGAATAAGAATTCCTATGCAGTAATCAATTCTGGTTTTCATTGTTTTCCTCCATGCTGAATGTTCTGCAGCGAGAACTGCAATCAATATTATGCTACTGAGTGTTTGTTTTTAAAGCACATGATATTGTTTGCATTCTTCCCATTAGAAATAATATAATATACATCATTTAGATTATCCTTTTGAGACAAGCATTTTTGCTGGAATGTGGCCATGTAGGGAGTAGCTTAGTATTTAATAATAACTGTGATATGTGTTCTTAAGATGTAGCTATTAGGTTTAGTAATATGGATTTTATATGTTTTATTTTGCAATCTGCCTGGAACATTGGTATGATGAGAGTGGTCAATAGATTTTTAATAAATAGCTTTAGAAATTAGTTAAATAAAGTTTACCTGAATTTACTTTTATATTCTTATCCACTTTGGTCTATACATTTGTTTAATAATATCTATTCAATTTAATAAAATCAATTCTAGATATAAGAGTAAGGTTTCTACTTAATCACTATATTTTTCATGCCATTGTTGCGAGCGCAGCCTTCAGGGGCTGATGGTGTGGATTCGGCGCGTATCACTTGGCTCTTGGGAGAGCGGAACCCTTTGGCCACAGGGCGGCTCAGGTCGGGACATGAGTCGCACCCTTGGTGAGGTCTGTGTGTGGGAATGGGCATCACAGGACCAAAGCTGGATGGAGCTAGGAACACAGGACTACAATCTAGGTCTCTGGCTAGGACTAGGAACTTGGAACTCTCATGGAGGACGACGTGGGCTTGGGACTCTCACGGAGTATGTCATGGACCTTGGGACTTGGAACATGGAGATGTAGAGCTTGGGACTTGGAACGTAGAGACGAAGACTTGGAACATAGAGATGAAGACTTGGGACAAGGAAGGCGAGTCCCTCAGGCGCCCTACACAGCACGTGGGGCTGGTCGTGGACCACACTGTCCCCCTTGCACCCTAAACAACCAGAAGCGACCTCCTGCACTCAGACCGTCGGCTGCCAGTATTCAAAATGGCGCCGATAGCCTTTGCCCTTACTATGTCACAGGGGCTACCGGTGCCATTGGTCAGCCCCTGTCACATGGTAGGAGCACAAGATGGCGCCGGCCATCCAGTGCTCCTACCATGTGACAGGGTCCGGCCAATGGCATGGATACCCTGTCACATGGTAAGGGCAAAGGGCCATCGGTGCCATTTTGATTAGTGGCAGCCGACGGCCTGGGAGCGGGAGGACGGCCCGGAGCGGGAGATTGCTCCCGGGACCCCCACTGGACCACCAGGTACCTGTAAAAAGTTTTTTGGGGGGGTCGGGAGGGTGGGGGAAGCTAAGGGGTTAGTTTTAAAGGGTCGGGGTGGGTTTTTTGTTTATTGGCTTGGGCGCAGCCGATAAACAAAACCGCGATCGGGCCCGATGCAAAAAAACCCACATGTGAATCGGAACCGGAATCCGAACCGATTCCAGATCCAATTCACATCTCTATCACAGACATCTTGGAACTCGAAATTAAGAACATCTTAGAACATCTTGGATCATCTTGGAACGAACTGCAGGACTTGGAATGAAATGCAGGACTTGGAACATGGGACTTCTTGGAATGGACTGCAGGACTTGGAATGGACTGCAGGACTTGGAATGACCTGCAGGACTTGGAACATGGAACTTCTTGGAACGGACTGCAGGACTTGGAATGGACTGCAGGACTTGGCTGACGGACATTCGGACTTGGAGCAGACATCAGGATCCGGACTCAGGAACAGGACATCAGATGAGGAGACATCTTCAGGGGCATCTGAGCTGATGTGAAGACAAAGCTGGAATGAAGCAAGGCCCTCTTATAGGGCTGAGAGGGCAACTCCCTGGGAGGAGCTGCTAGGAGGACCACACCTCTCTATCCCTTTAAGAAGGAAAGAGAGCAGCAGGCCTGCCCCCTAGGAGGAGCAGGAACAGGAAGTTCAGAACCCTGGACAGCAGTGTCCTTGCCGCTGTACAGGGAGGAGACAGAGCGGAGGAAGCAGGCCTCCGGGCAGGCCCTGATGACGTCGGTGGCATCCTGCCACATCGAAGAGAAGAGGGCTGGGCCGCAGGCAGGCCCCGACGAGGGAGTCAGCCTCCAGGTGAGCCAAGGACCCGGCACGGCTCGTGCCATGCTGGCAAGATGGCGGCTGGGCCGCGGGAGAACCCGGTGTCAGCCCCCTCAGGTGAGGCCCTGGCTTCAGCTATGGCCTCTGGGCCGTGAGGAACAACGTCGGCAGCAGGACAGGCCATGGAGGTAAGGTCCTGTCCACGTGAAGTGTGGGCAGAGGTGTAACAGCCATGCCTTGTAAAAGTCTTCACATCTTTTGTACATCTTTCACATTGCTTAAAAAATTTAAATAAAAATGCATTAAAATAGGAGTTTATTTCACTGATCTACATAACATACTCTACATGCTTTCATCATGAAAGAACAATTATAAATCTATTCCACAAGAAATTAAGAATAAAAACATCTTGATTGCATAATTCTTCACATCCCATCACTAAATACTTGGTGGCAGCCCCTTTTGCAGCAATAACAGTCATTAGTTATTAAGGATAAATGTCTACCAATTTTACACAGCAGGATGGTGCATTTTTCACACATTCTTCTTGGTAGAAGAACTCAAGCTCTTTCAAGTTAGCTGGGGATCATTTGTGAACTGCAGTCTTCAAATCTTGTCAGACTATTGGAGTCAGGACTACTCTTGACTGCACTACTCAAGGACATTCACTTTCTTCTTGCTGAGCCACTCTATAGTAGCTTTTGTCCTGCTGAAAGTTGAACCTTCTCTCAAGTCTCGTGTCTATGTCAGAGTGGAACAGGGTTTCCTCCAGGATCTGACTGTACTTTGCACCATCCATCTTTTTCTTGATCTTCACAAGCTTCTCTGTCCCTGCTGTTGCAAAGTATCCCACAACATCATGTTACCTCCACCATGCTTTACCATAGGGATGGTATTAACTTGAAGATATGCTGTATTTTCTGCCACATATATTGCTTAGCATTGAGACCAAAAAGTTCCTCTTTGCCTCATCAGATCACAAAACTTTCTCCCACATGTATGCAGTGTCCCCTTAGGGTTTGTTTGTAAATATTGTATGCACATTATATGGCTTTTCTTCAGCAGTGGCTTCCTTCTTGCCAGCCTTCCATAGGAGTAATCATTAATTATTACAGTCAACATTTTTCCAAATCTCAGCTAGAGACCTCAGTAGTTATTTTCAAGTAATCATAGGCCCAACGTTGACCTTCCGCTGCTGTTTCCTTATTGCACAGCTAATGATTTGGTGGGGCCAAACTGGTTACACTTCACAATGATGGAGCTAACAGTGTGTTATGCTCAGGCTTGTGAACTCTTGGGCCGACGAGAGGATGGAATACCTTGGGATGATGGGCCGTAGGTTCTCCCGACAGGTGGCGAGGCAGGAACAGAAGACGTGACCAACTGACCCTCGGCACATGAGACAGAGGCGACAGTGAAGGCAGACAAAGAGTCGTGAGGTGAAGAAAGGAAGTGTGTCTTCGCCACTGGAAGTCTGCGGTCCCCCCAGGAGGAGCCTGTAGGGACCCGGACCGCTGGGGCTTAGGTGGACCTTTGACAGGTCATGAAGTTCGGTGCAAGGGCTGACTAGAGCTTCACCCCTGGAAGTCCACGGTCCCCCCGGGAGGAGCCAGTAGGAACCCGGGCCGCTGGGACTTAGGCAGGCCCTTGGAGACGATGGTCAAGAAGGAGTTCGAGGTCAAGTGCCATAGGGTCGTCGCTTACCAGTCCGAGGTCACACACCGAGGGATCACCACTTGCCAGTCCGAAGTCACACACCAGAGAATCACCGCTTGCCAATCCGAAGTCAATACCAGGAATCACCGCTAGCCGATCTGAAGTCAGGAACCAGGAACTCCAAGACAAGACAGGAACGAGGATCCAAAGCACAGGAAGACTCACCGAAGCAAGCAGACCTGATGAACGAAGGATGTTACCAAGTCAATGAATGAGCAGAGGAAGCCGCCCTTTATACTTCCCCTGCTCTGGCTGATAGAGAACAGCTGAAGCCAGTTAAAGGGATCAGGTCCCTTTAAATGTGTCAAGGAGGCGCGGCCTCGCGCCTAAAGATGGCAGTGGCCATCTTGGATTTCCTCCACGGAGAAAATCGCTGCTGGACGCCGCGAGGGGGGAGCAAGCACGGCTCCCCCTGTGGCGAGCAGCCCAGGGACCCGGGCCAGAGCGACGGGCTTTGAATCAGGGCCTTCCCACGGGACTCCCACGATGGTTCACCATCGCGGGCAAGGTAGGGGACCAGGGTCGTGGCCTACCACAGCCGTGGAACACAACAGTACCCCCCTCTTTAGGGTGCCTCCCCGGAGGTCTGGGTTTAGCCGGATGGTCCCTGTGGAACTGCTCCAGTAGATCCCGATCCAAGATGTTAGCCAATGGCTCCCAGGAATTTTGTTCATAACCGAAGCCCTCCCACGCTAGCAGGTACTCCCACTTCTTCCGGTGTTTCCTCACATCTAAGACCTCTCGGACCTGATAGGTGAGGTCATCTTCGGAGGCAACAGGTTGGGGAGTCGGAGGCGCGCTGGAAGGCCATGATAAAACTAGAGGCTTCAGGAGGGACACATGGAACGTGTTGTGTATCTTAAGGGAAGGCGGAAGACGAAGTTGATACGAGACAGCACCCACCTGCCAGATGATGGGAAATGGCCCGATGAAGCGTGGGGCTAGTCACGCTGATGGTAGCTTCAGGTGGATGAACTGCGTGCTCAACCAAACCTTTTGGCCCGGCCTGAGAGGCGGGTATGGTCTTCTACGTTGGTCAGCATACCTCTTAGCCACCTGACTGGCCTTGATCAGGGCATGCTGTGTGGATATCCACAGGCGGTGTAGCTCGTCTGCAGAGAGTTGGGCTACCAGGGATGTTACAGAGATGGGGCAGGCAGCAGCGGACATGGCTGTTTCCCATATACTATCTGGAACGGGGAGGATCCAGTAGCCGTGGAGCAATGAGAATTAAGAGCAAATTCGGCCCAGGGTAGCAGGCTAGTCCAGTCATCTTGTTTCTCATTGACATAAATGCAGAGGAACTGTTTTAGTGTCTGGTTGGTTCTCTCCGCTAGACCATTGGTCTGTGGGTGGTAAGCAGATGTGTAGTCTAGGGTGACGTCAAACTTCTGGCAGAGGGCCCTCCAAAACTTAGCCGTAAATTGAGGCACTTGATCCGACAGGATGCTTTTAGGTAGGCCATGTAGCCTGAAGATGTGCTGGACGAACAGCTGGGCCAGCTGTGGAGCAGACGGCAATCCTGGCAATGGCACAAAGTGCGCCATTTTACTAAAGCAGTCCACGACCACCCATATCACCGTGTTGCCACCAGATAGTGGCAGATCAACTACGAAATCGGTTGCCACATGGGTCCATGGTTCAGAAGGCGCAGGTAAGGGCTGAAGTAAGCCTGGAGTTGAACCAGGGATCCTTTTGTGGTGGGCACATGCCTGGCAGGACTCCACGTACGCCCAAACATCTTTGTTAATTTTTGGCCACCAGTAGTACTGGCGCAGGGTTTGCAACGTCTGGGATTGTCCCGGGTGCCCGGAGCAGCGTGAATCATGAGCCCATGCCAGGGCTTGCTTCCGCAAATGCAGAGGAACTAGAGTTTTCCCGGGCGGGATGGTCATAGTAGTGGATAGCAAGATGCGTGACGGCTCAATAATGAACTGTGGTTCATCGGAATCTTCCGTGGACTCAAACACCCGCGATAGGGCGTCAGCCTTGAAATTTTTCCCGGCCGGTCTGTACCAGAGGATAAAATTGAAGCGGGTGAAGAATAGAGCCCAACGGGCTTGTGATGGGTTGAGTTGTTGTGCCCGATGTAGGTACTCTAAGTTTTTATGATCTGTGTAGACTATGAATTGGTGCTGTGCCCCCTCTAGCCAAGGGCGCCACTCTTCAAGGGCTACTTTTATTGCTAGGAGCCCTTGTCACCTATTGCGTATTTCTGCTCTGCCAGAGAGAACTGTCGGGAGAGGAAGGCACACGGACATAGTTTATGGTTTTCAGAAGTCTGGCTCAGAACGGCGCCTATGCCTTCTGATGATGCGTCTACTTCAATGATGAATGGCCGATGCGGGTCCGGATGCCGAAGGCACGGTTGTAGCAGGAATGCCTCCTTGAGGCGATGAAAGGCGGTCTCCGCTCCCGGAGGCCACTTTTTGGGATCCACGCCTTTCCGGGTCAGGGCTGTCATCGGGGCAACAATGGACGCATAGTGTGGGATAAATGACCGATAATAATTTGCAAAACCCAAGAATCATTGGAGTGCCTTTAATCCAGATGGCTGTGGCCATTCCCAAATGGCTTTCAGCTTCTGGGGGTCCATATGAAACCCTTCACTGGATATGATGTATCCCAGGAAGGGAAGGGACTCCTTCTCAAAGAGGCACTTTTCTAGTTTCGCGTATAACTGATGTTCTCGGAGGCGTTGCAAGACCTGGATGACGTGCTGCCGGTGAGCGGTCAGGGAGTCCAAGAATACTAAAATGTCATCCAGGTATACGACCACGCAATTGTACAAGAGATCATGCAGTATCTCATTCATGGTGTTCTGGAACACCGCAGGAGTATTACAGAGCCCGAACGGCATCACTAGATACTCATAGTGGCCGTCTCGGGTATTGAAAGTCATCTTCCATTCATCGCCCTGCTTGATACGGATCAAATTGTAGGCCCCTCAGAGATCCAACTTAGAGAAGATCTTCGCACCTTGCAGCCGTTCGAAGAGCTCGGAAATGAGAGGCAAGGGATAATGGTCCTTTCCTTGACTGTTATAGCATTCAGGCCCCAATAGTCAATACAAGGGCGAAGGCTTCCGTCCTTCTTTGCGACAAAGAAGAATCCTGCCCTTGCAGGAGACTTAGATTTCCGAATGAAACCTCTCTCCAGGTTTTCCTCGATGTATTCTTTCATGGCCTGCATCTTGGCCGGCGAGAGGGCATAGGTGTGCCTCGCTGAGGCTCCTTACCTGAGAGGAGATTGATAGCATAATCGAAGAATCGATGAGGTGGAAGTATCTCGGCCCGTTGTTTTGAGAAAACATCCGCGTACGCGGAGTAGGGGGCCGGCAGGCCTGGAAGGCTGGTGGAGGCGATGGAGCAGGAAGCTGGAGTCACAGATTGGAGGCAATTGCTGTGGCCATTTGGCCCCCCAGCGAGACAGCTGTAAGGTCTTCCAATCAAACTGAGGCTTGTGCTCCTGGAGCCAGGGAAGGCCTAGGACAACTGGATGGATTACTCCAAAACGTAGAATGGCTTCTGCTCTTGATAGAGGACCCCAGCCCTCAGCTGGACGGGAATCATGGTGTGTGTCACCTGTTCTGGAAGGGGCTTCCCTTGGATCAAGGAGATGACCATGGGAACAGGGAGATGAACTTGTGGAATCTTTAAATGTTCCACCAGGCTTTTCATTATAAAATTGCCACCGGCGCCGGAGTCCACTAGAGCTAGCCTGTGGAACTCCCCATCCACTGAGGTCAATGCCACTGGCAGCATTAGTGGAGGTGCAGGTTAATTATGGCCCAGGAAGAGACCTCCTTCAGGTCCTAGGCCTGGGAGTTTTCCGGTCGTGCTGGGCTGGCAACTATACGATGGCCTGCTGTGCCGCAATAAAAGCAAAGCCCTTCCTTCATGTGTAGGGTGGCATCCTTGAGCCCCGGGCGGGGATGGCAGCGTAGGGTTCATGGGCCTTAATGCTTTGAGGCGTTGGGTCAGACCCTGCACCACAGAGACCAGGGCATCAAGGGTCTGTTGCTGATCCTTCAGACGCTGGGCCATTCCGGGAATGGCCTGGTAGGCAGATACCTCCTCCGGGTCCATGGACTTGGCAATCTGTTAAGCTCAGGCTTGTGAACCCTTGGGCCAACGGGAGGAAGGAATACCTTGGGATGAATGGTCCGTAGGTTATCCCGACGGGTGGCAAGGTAGGAACAGAAGATGTGACCAGCTGACCCTTGGCACAGGAGACAGAGGCGACTGTGAAGGCAGACGAAGAGTCATGAGGTAAAGAAAGGAAGTGTGTCTTCGCCACTGGAAGTCCGTGGTCCCCCCAGGAGGAGCCCGTAGGGACCTGGACCACTGGGACTTAGGTGGACCTTTGAGAGGTCAAGAAGTTCGGTGCTAGGGCTGACTGGAGCTTCACCCCTGGAAGCCTGCGGTCCCCCTGGGAGGAGCCCGTAGGGACCTGGGCCGCTGGGACTTAGGCGGGCCCTTGGAAACGATGGTCAAGAAGGAGTTCGAGGTCAAGTGCCATAGGGTCGTCGCTTACCAGTCCGAGGTCACACACCGAGGGATCACCACTTGCCAGTCCGAAGTCACACACCAGAGAATCACCGCTTGCCAATCCGAAGTCAATACCAGGAATCACAGCTAGCCGATCCGAAGTCAGGAACCAGGAACTCCAAGACAAGACAGGAACGAGGATCCAAAGCACAGGAAGACTCACCGAAGCAAGCAGACCTGACAAATGAAGGACGTTGCCAAGTCAAGGAATGAGCAGAGGAAGCCGCCCTTTATACTTCCCCTGCTCTGGCTGATAGAGAACAGCTGAAGCCAGTTAAAGGGATCAGGTCTCTTTAAATGTGTCAAGGAGGCGCGGCCTCGTGCCTAAAGATGGTGGCAGCCATCTTGGATTTCCTCAGCGGAGGAAATCGCTGCTGGATGCCGCGAGGGGGGAGCAAGGACGGCTCCCCCTGTGGCGAGCAGCCCAGGGACCCAGGTCGGAGCGACGGGCCTCGAGTGAGGGCCTTCCCCCGGGACTCCGGTTCGCCGTCACGGGCAAGGTAGAGGACCACGGTCGTGGCCTACCACGGCCATGGAACACAACACAGTGCCCCAAGAGATATTCAAAACACACTGAAATTTTCTTATAACCTTCCCCAAATCTGTATCTTTGAATAACAGTATTCTGGAGTTCTTTCATCATCTTCTTAATTGGCATGTTTTGATCTTTTTTTCAAATTCACTTAATGCAATAAAAATTTAATTCTTCATCCAGGAGTATCTGAAATGGTTTAACTATTGTGCTTAGACCCAACTGGGCTCTATTTATCTTATTATGGGCCTTGTTAAAGCAATTTTTTATTATTATCTTTTTATTTATGCATTTACAAAATAATCTCAAGCGCACACTTGAGCGGAACGGAATTCCGCACCATGGCCGCAGAGCTGAATTGGAGAGAAGATTGCCTCCTCGGGATCTTCTTGGAAGGGCTAGCCTCGCGCCTTCAAAATGAGCTAGCGGCAAAGGAACTCCCAGACGACCTCAATGGCATGATAGAATTGGCCAATTGGCCAATGAAACATGGCCTGCAGGAAGAGTTGTGGGAGTGAAATTTGCTGTAGGCATGAATGTTGCTGAAGACCTCAGCATACTGACTGATGAACTGCAAGAAGCCTCTGCTACTACCAGTGATATTCCTGATAGTGAACCAGTACCCTCAATTTCACTAGTGCCTCAGCAGGCAGGGTGGGAAAGTGGAGAGGCAAGAAGGTTTTTTCAGATGCAGAGGGTGCCCCCCCCCCCCCCCCAGAGTGTATATTGAAGACAATCTTAAAGGCAATTGAGGAGCTTGGTAAAGCCCTAATGACCAAGATAACAATGGTGATTGATAAGAATATGGCTCTGGATAATAAAGTCCCACTGCTGTAAAATTTCGAGGTGGATATGAAGAAAAGTTTCTGTTCTGGAAAATAAATTTGAGAAATCTGTGGTGATTCAAGATGCCATTGTCATGGATAATACATATTTATTAACAAAATTGGAGAACTTGGAAAATGTGAGAGGTAATTTTAAAAGGAATTACACGAGTAAATGTAAACATACTATAACAATTTAAAAAAAAACATTTATGTGCATAAAGTGCACTTACATGTCAATATCCTATCGATAATTCAATGACATATACTATATCAATTTTCAAAAATCCACTGGTAAAGTGCATTTAACACATGTAAAACTCAATTTTAAGCATGAAAATGCCCTTTAAAATCAGGCCCTAAAGGGAGAAGTCATAATATTCTGTTTATCAGTTTCTGGAAAGTCCCAGCACACTCTACTCCCCCTGTGTCAAAGGTTTATTATCTCTCCCCTTTTAAGAAGGAGTTTGAGGCTTTCCAACCCAAACTTTAATAGCATTGGATTTATCTGACATTAGCTTGGATTTAACAACCTTTCTGGTTATCTCTGATAGGATCATGGCCAAACCCTCAGCTCTGATTGTGACTCTAGCCTTGAACCATAATAGAGATGTATTTCTCAAATTATTCTTTACTCATTGGGAAGATCTGTTTCTTCATGCGAAGGTAAGAGTGTTTCCTGATGTTGCCAAGGCTACTTGGAACAAAATAAGGCAGTTCCTGCTCAGGCCCAAAATAATTCACTTTTGTATACTTTTTTCCAGAAATTTCCTTATAAATGTTTAGTGAAGTATAAAAGTACTAAAGTAATGCTTCATCCTACTCAATTAACATTTTTTTTAGATGATAAATTGCTACAACAGGTGCAGATTTTGGCTTCGGTACCTACAATAACATCTGTACTCTCCTATGAAATTACTTCCACTTCTTGGATATTTTTACCTCATATACTGTGAAGCTATTTTTCTCTAGACTGTGGAATTCATCTCTCACCCCCCTCCCTACCCCCATGGTGGACTTGAAATTAGAGTTAACTATTATCTATTTTTCTTCCTGTTGGTATTTATATGTAATTTTTCTTTTTCATTTCCAGTGTAACTCAGTCTTACTCCTCAAGTTTTCTTGAAGATATTTTGAAAAATATGATAAAATGCTTTACGAAAGAACTATACAGAGGCAATATTATTTCCTTTTTCCTGCTGATAACTCAATTTATGCAACTGAGCATATCATTAACTTTCCCAGTTGCTTTTATTACATTGGCTGGCTACCTTGAGGTCATCTAAGATGATTACGCCTAGATTTCATTTCATATTTTCCAGTTCTTGTCCTTCTAATTGATCCATGGCTAATAGATTTGGCATCCCAAATGCATGCTTTTACATTTTTTCACATTAAAGCGAACTTGCCAAACCCCTTCACCAATCTTCCAATTTTTTCAAGTCTCCTTACATTTTTTCCACCCCTTCTGGCACGTCTGCTCTCTTACAGATTTTAGTATCTTCTATAAACAAGCATATCCCCCCCCCCCCCCCCCAGATCCTCAGCAAGACTGCTAATAAAGATATTGAAAAGAAACAATCCCAATACTGAGACCTAGGGAAATCCATTAAGCACTTTGTTTCCACCAGAGTGAAGTCCATTTACTACCACTCTCTGAAGTTTGCCACTCAACCAATTTCTCGCCCAGTTTACACTTTCCTAACCTCTTCCCACACCATCCAGTTTTCTTATCAGTTTTCTACACAGTGCAGTGTCTAAAGCAGGAGTCCCCAACTTTTCAAGAGAAGGGCCACATAGAATATTTGAAATCAATGACAGGGTTGGTGGAAGGAGGGGCGGGGGGAGGAGCAGGGGGAAAGCCATCAGTTTGCCAAGCAGGGGAGGATAGGATTTGTCTACTCCTTACGGTGATCTGAAATGTTGGGGAATGAAGGTGCCTGGGTTCCCAGCAGATAGCTTTCTCAGAAGTTACAACCCTGCTATCTGCCTTCCTACAACTAATTATCATTTTTAGCTTACAATCTAATCATTTGACCTCTGGGGTAGTAAGAGAAGGTATAAGTAGGAGAGGGGGTATGTGTATGTGGTACACTCCCACACTTTCTGCCCTTCCCTCATGTTCCTTTCCCTCTCCTACCCCCTTCTCCACCCACCTCATCTCCCACCCCTTCATTCACCCACCTCCCCCAATTCCCCTGCAGCAGGAGCACCATCAGCATGTTGCTTTTTGCCGTCTTTGTCACAGGTCCCCTTCTTTGCTGGTGGGGTCTTGCCTTTGTTTTCCCCAAGGCCAGATTAAATGTTGTACTGCTTCTTCCCCACAGCACCCAAGTATTTATGGGTTTTCTGCAGGTCTCAGTGTCATCCCAAGACTTAAGAACATAAGATATGCCATACTGGGTCAGACCAAGGGTCCATCAAGCCCAGTATCCTGTCTCCAACAGTGGCCAATCCAAGTCACAAGTACCTGGCAAGTACACAAACATTAAATAAATCCAATGCTATTAAAGCCAGCAACAATCAGTAGCTATTCTCTATTGATTAATTGCAGTTTATGGACTTCTCCTCCAGGAACTTATCCAACCCTTTTTTAAACCCAGCTACACTAGCTTCTTACTATATCCTCTGGCAATGAATTCCAGAGCTTAATTGTGCACTGAGTGAAAAATAATTTCCTCCAATATGTTTTAAATGTGCTACTTGCTAACTTCATGGAGTACTGGTTTCACATTTACCTGTTCAAGTCTTTTCATGGTTTTGTAGACCTCTATCATATCCTCTCTCAGCCATCTCTTCTCCAAGCTGAACAGCCCTAACCTCTTTAGCTTTCCGTCATAAGGGAGCCATACCATGCTCTTCATCAATTTGGTTACCTTTCTCTGTACTTTCTCCAGTGCAACTATATCTTTTTTTGCGATGCGGAAACCAGAATTGCACACAGTATTCAAGTTGCAGCCTAACCACTAAGTGTCACAGAAGCATTATGACATCTTCCGTTTTATTTGCCATTTCTTTACTAATAATGCCTAACTTTCTGTTTGCTTTTTTGACAAGTACAGCACACTGAGCCAACAATTTCAATGTAATAGCAACTATGACGCCCAGATATCTTTTCTGGGTGATAACTCCTAAAATGGAACCTAACATCATGTAGCTACAGCATGGATTAATTTTTCCTATCTGCATCACCCTGTACTTCTCCACTTTAAATTTCAGCTGCCATATGGATGGCCAATCTTCCAGTCTCGCAAGGTTCCCCTGCAATTTATCACAATCTACTTGTGATTTAACTACTCTGAATAATTTTGTGTCATCTGCAAATTTGATCACCTTACTAACTGTACCTCTTTCCACATCATTTATAAATATATTAAAAAGCACTGAGGCACTCCACTGTTTACTTTTTCCCACTGTTAAAACAGACCATTTAATCCTACTCTCTGTTTCCTGTCTTTTAACCAGTTTGCAGTCCACAAAAGGACATCGCCTATCACATAACTTTTTCGTTTTCTTAGAAGCCTCTTATGAGGGATTTTGTCAAATGCCTTCTGAAAATCCAAATACACCAACCACAACTACCAGTTCACCTTTATCCACATGCTTATTCACCCCTTCAAAAAACATGTAGCAAATTTGTGAGGCAAGACTTCCCTTGGGTAAATCCATGCTGGCTGTGGCTCATTAAATCAGGTCTATCACTAGCAGCAACTCACAGAAGTGCTCCCTGTCATTTATCTCTGCATCCTTCACTCTCTCTGGCCTCCTCCAACATTCATCAGCACCTCAACCCAGCTTCTTATTTTCAAGTTTGTTGTAGCCACTGAAACTTTCTGCCATGTTTTGGACCTTCTTCCAGAACCTGACTAGATGGGAGCTGATCAGAACTGCTCCCACCACTTTCAGCCTTTGTCCATGCCAGCCTGTCTTTATGCCACTACAAGTCCTCTTTTTTTTGTCTTTTTTTGGGTGGTGAGGTCTAGGAAACCACACTGTTTTTGCATCACATGTGGAAATCCCCCTCCGCTGCCCAAAAAAAAACAAATGCTTTTTCTGTCTGCATCCAGCAGTAGAAAGGAAAAGTTGGTGGGCCTAAAAAAAAAAAACCTTAGTGGGCCGTATCTGGCCCATGGATCGTAGCTTGGGGATCATTGGTCTAGAGCATTACTAAGTCTAAATAGGCAACAGCTATGGCATCTCTCTGATACACCACTTTTTCCACCTCACTGAAAAACTCAATCAGGTTTGAGTGGGACTTACTAAACAGAGAATGTTTATTAGGAGGATTCTTCTTAAATATGTTTTATCTGCCATTTAGGGGGTCCCTGCTAGGTAAATTTAATATAGTCTGTCAGCTACAGGGCAGTGAAGTAAGAGACTTGGATTTTATATCATTGGCCATATTTTGATGCAGATTCTATGTTGACAAACTGATCCCAGTTCTAACTTATCTGTGTTATTGTGGTTTATGTGTATTTTTTTATTTGCCATTAGCTTAGCTTTGTACATCTCTTTGGATTACTGGATCCGCTGGGGAAAAAGTTAATAAAATTGTTTATATATGGTGAGGGGAGAGGGAACAAGATGGTGACTGCTCGCTGATCTCTATCACTGCTTATTTATTTATTTATTTATTTATTTGAAGAGACTTTCATACCGATATTAGTCGAAACATCATATCAGTTTACATCATAACTGAAAGGAGTGAAATTACAATAAACAGGGGGAGGGGAGAGGGGGTAAAACAAACCAAGTAATAGCAAGGAAAGTGCAGAAGCAAAATCAACAGGAGAGCTTGAGAGCCTGAATGACAACGGAGAGTCAGGTCAACACATTATAACATTGCAATTTACCAGGGTTGTTAAGGGATTTAGGGGAAGGCTTGTTTAAAAAGCCAAGTCTTTAGTTGTGATCTGAATTTTATAATGCATGGTTCTGATCTGAGGTGGGTTGGGAGTGAGTTCCAGTGCATGGGTCCAGCAATGGAGAGCGCCCGCTCTCTCGTGGATGTGAGGTGTGCTTTCTTTAACTTTTATTATTTAACTTTTATTATTATTATTATTATTATTATTATGTGTTTTTATATACCATTGTTTGGAACTGGCCTTCACAACGGTTTACAGTAGAACCAACAATACATATAACGTTATGCAGGTGAACCAGTAATACATAGGAACGTTTAACAATTGTAAAGTATAAAAGTGTAATTGATTGTAGTAAGTGATCACTGTAGTGGGTTATAATTAGGAGGTAAAGGAAATTATAAAGGGTGGGGTTGGTAGTAGGTTCATAAATTGGTCATGGGTTGAATGAAGTTCGTTGATGTGCTAAGAAAGGTTTTTGCATGATGTTGCAAATTGGTGGGTAATAGCTTTGTTTGCATTTTCCTGGGGGGTGATAGTTGTGTTCATATTTTTTCTTATCCAGTGCCCTCTCTGTAGGCTTGTTGGAATAGCCATGTTTTGAGGTGTTTTCGGAAGACTTTTGTATCGCTCAGTAGTCGTATGTTTTCTGGGAGTTTGTTCCAGAGGGTAGGGGCTGCTATTGAGAATGCTCTGTCACGGGTTGTAGTGAGTTTGGCTGCTGTGACTGAGGGAATTTCTAGCAATGCTTTGTTTGCAGATCTTGTGTTTCATCGTAGAACGTGTGGGTGTATTACGTCGTTTAGCCATTTGATTTCATTCACATATATGGTTTTATGTATCATGGTTAGCACTTTGAATTCAATCCTTTTGTCTATGGGGAGCCAGTGCAGAGATTTTAGGATAGGGGTGATGTGGTCTGTTTTTTTGTTACCAGTAAGGACTTTGGCTGCTGCGCTTAGAAGGACTTGGAGCCCGTGTCTGCGCGTGCCCCTTGAGCGCGCGCGGCTTTAGCGACGCGCCGGCTCTGCTACGCGCCGCGCTCCGGCCGTTGATATTGGCCGCTTCTGGTCCCGCCTCTAATCAGCTCCTCTGTGCCGCACAGCCCAGCAGCTGACTCGGGTTACCGTCCTGCCTCCGACCTCCGCGATGTCACTCTCGGGGCTTCTCTCTCCGCTCCTGCTCGCCCTCAAGGTAGGAGAGCCAGGGGGCCGCTGATAGAAAATAATTCTAAAAGATTTAATTTAAGAATCCTAAATTTTCCTCGTAAAGTAGGAGAAGAACCTTTGATTACTTTTAAAAAATTTCTTGTTGGGCAACTCGGTTTTTCTGAGGATAAAGCTCCAACTATAAATAATTGCAGTTTTCTCCCTCCTACAAGGAATGTGGTTAGATCAGAATTATTTCAAGGTAATTTGTCTAATTTTCTAGAGGATTCTTCCTTGGAAGTAATTAACTGGGGTACATTGCTAGTAACTTTTTATTCCTTTTTTGATGTTAATTCTGTTATGAAGAAATACTTTAGCAAATACCCAGTTAAATTCCATGATAAGGATGTTAAAATCTTTCCTGACTTGGCTGTGACCACCCAACAAAGGCGTAAAGCCTTTTTGAACTATCGCCAAGAAGTTCTTTCATTAGGTTTTTCCTTTACCCTTCGTTTTCCTTGTAAATGTATTATAAAAAAGCAGGAAGTTACATATTTATTTTTCGCCCCAGATCAATTAAAGAATTTCTTAAATCAGAGTAGGATGCCTACCTCATCCCCACTACCCATGCAATGATAAATATTGGGTATAGTTATAGCATGAATCAATCTTGATTTTGAAGTATTTCTTATAATTCCCCTATAAAAAGATAATAATCAAGGAAGAGAAACCCTCCATATTGATTGATACTAATGGTTTATTTCCTAATATGAAATATTTGACAAATTTAATGATTGGTATAAAGACCATGTTTTTCTGTATACAAATAATATGATTGTATCTATTATTTGAAAAGTTATAAATAATGGATTAAAAAAAAAAAAAAAAATCGTAAATCGGGGGAAGGGGGAGGGGAAGGGGGAGGGCGGGAAAACCGGCACACTAAAACAACCCTAAAACCCACCCCGACCCTTTAAAATAAATCCCCCACCCTCCCGAACCCCCCCTCAAATGCCTTAAATTACCTGGGGTCCAGTGGGGGGGGGTCCCGGTGTGATCTTTTACTCTCGGGCCTCCGGTGCGTTGTAGAAATGGCGCCGGGGGGGTCAGGAGGCCCCCCCAAGCTGGCCAAAAGTCCCTGGGGGTCCAGCGGGGGTCCAGGAGCGATCTCCTATGCTCCTGATGTCATTTTGTACGGCAAAACGATTCGAGTGCAGGAGGTCGCCCTTTGCCCGGACCCCCGCTGGACTTTTGGCAAGTCTTGTGGGGGTCAGGAGGCCCCCCCAAGCTGGCCAAAGGTCCCTGGGGGTCCAGCGGGGGTCCGGGCAAAGGGCAAAGGTAGCGCCGGCGCCATTTCTACAACGCACCGGAGGCCCGAGAGTAAAAGATCACACCGGGACCCCCCCCCCCCACTGGACCCCAGGTAATTTAAGGCATTTGAGGGGGGGGTTCAGGAAGGTGGGGGATTTATTTTAAAGGGTCGGGGTGGGTTTTAGGGATGTTTTAGTGTGCCGGCGCCATTTCTACAATGCACCAGAGGCCCGAGAGTAAAAGATCACACCGGGACCCCCCCTCTGGACCCCAGGTAATTTAAGGCATTTTGGGGGGGTTCGGGAGGGTGGGGATTTATTTTAAAGGGTCGGGGTGGGTTTTAGGGATGTTTTAGTGTGCCGGTTTTCCCGCCCTCCCCCGATTTACGATTTTCACGATATTTAAAAAAACAAAACCACGACGATCCGATTCCCTCCCCCCCCCCAGCCGAAATCGATCGTTAAGATGATCGATCACACGATTCACATCTCTACTCTTTTCTTCATTTCCATCCTTTAGCCTTTAGGGATCCACAGTATTTATCCTATATCCTTTTGAATTCTTTCACTGTTTTGGTTTTCACCACCTCCTCCGGAAGGGCATTTCAGGCATCCACCACCATCTCTATGAAGAAATATTTTCTGACAGTTCTGAGACATCCTCCCTGGAGTTTCAGTTCGTGCACAAGTGTGCACCCCCTTGCGCGTGCCAACCCCGGATTTTATTACATGCGCGCACATGTTATAAAATCGGGCTAGATTTGTGCGCGCCGGGTTGCGCGCACAAATCTACACCCACGCATAAGTACTGAAATCTAGCCCTTAATCAATAAGCCTTGATACTGTTAATGAAACTCAAACACTGCTTTCTGCTTCAATGGCATGGCATAACAGGGTATTGGATTCAAACAGCAACTAATGAGGGCCCTGACTTTTACGGTGTGGGGTAACGTACACAAGGCGTAGCTTACTGGGCAGACTGATGGACCATTTGGTCCTTTTCTGCCCTCATTTCTATGTTTCTATGATTTTTAGGGAAGCCAATTCCTTAACAATAGGTCTCTTTCTCCTTTCCAATTACTCAGGCTGACAAAGGATGAAAGCTTACTTTAAAGTTCCAACTTTATCTCAATCCTCTCCTCACAGTTGAATGGTTAGATCTTAATCCCTTATAGGAACATAGCAAATCCCAATTCTCATACATTTTCTGTAGTCTTCCAAATAGCTCTTAGATCTTCTCCTGAAAGCACTAATTGGGCACCCTCTTTTCAGCAGAGACAGAACTCATGAACAATACCTTCAGCTTCTTCCTTCTGGATAAGGACAGTAATTCATCTATCTTTTGTTGAATCCTCCACTCCTCAAGTTCTTCCTTAGGGAAAGACACCTCTTCCTTAATGACTTGGAAACCAATTCCCTGGTACCAAGGGCAATCAGTTCTGAATGTAACAAAAATAGACTCTTACCCATAACTGGGAAAACAACACTAATTCAAGAGACAGGAAGAATGGAAAATCTTCATTGTCTTCCCAAATGAGGAGGGGAACAACAGGAACCAACCTAGAGTTGAAACTCCTCTGCATCAGGTCACTGATTGATCCATCGAAGGGAGATGAGATAGAGAGCAGCAGAATCTTCCCTGCATTTGACCCAGCCTTTCACAGGGATCCCCAATCCTCTGTAAAGGAGGTACCAAAGCTCTCATAGGAAAAGTCTCCAAAATGGATAAAAAAAAACAGAGCCAAAAATATAGATCAGGCAAAAGACTGATTCCTCAGGGGTAAACTAGAAAAAAGATCCTCTTAAATAAGTTAGAAAAAATAAATAACAGGAGGTAGGTACATCCTGCTTTCTATAAAGTTAAATAAGAGTCCTCAAAGCAAAATCCATCTAATTATCCACACTCTAAGATGGCAGCAGAGGTTTATAAGCTGCTAGAGCACACAATCTGCAGTTCCCACATAGGGGAGTAAAACCCAAATCTCTTTCTACTCAATCTCTCTCTGAACCCCCCCCCCCCCCCCCCCAGCAAGATTAGTACATTCCTTCTAATAAGGAAACCAGGGGTCCTTACACATATTTTAGGGAACCCTCATCTCTTCTCCACATTTTGTGGTAATCCCAGAAGCCTGACATTCTTAGGTCATAATTTATTAAGAGCAGCTTAATTTTGCCTAGAAACATTAGGATACTACCACTAAGTACAAATTATTAACTGAGTTTAGTCTGACTGATTTTGAGTTTCAGAAACATTGTCATCACTTCCACTTTGAGTGACAGAGCAAGTTTTTTAGGTGATTAGTCAGTTTAAATTCAGGCAAGTTCTCTTTTCAAAAATAACAGCTCACAGAATTGCTTGATATCTTCACCATGAGATGCTGAAGTTTTCTCAACTATGAAGTGGAAGATAGCTACAAGATTCTCCAATAAGACATTGGTGCAGGAACCCCAGATAAATGTATTTCACTATGAGGCATAAGAAATGCTTGTAAATTATTGAGCCAATGGTCATCAGTACTCAAAGTACCCTATTTCTACCTATAACAGAGATTGGGATCATCCTTTCCACAGACTGGACCATAGTTGCTTGACTTCCTGGACTGCAAGTCATTCCAAAATTTTGAAGGTCAGCACTACCTGCTGGACAAACCTTCTTTTGGTTGCCATGCTGCATTTCTTAACCTAACACAAACATTTGTAAAAGCAAAATAGTAACACCAAAGAGCCACAAACAGCATCAGGACAAAAGCAGAAATTCATCATGGAAAGATACAAGGGATAACAGTACATTACAAATGAATATGAAGACCAAGAGTGCAATTCCCCATGGACCAAGTTCATCACTCACAAAGCAATAATGCTTTCAAAGAAAAACCACTACACAACTGTCTTCCATGCTGGATCTCTGTGATAACTTGCTGAATTCTTCACTTATAATCGGCACTCAAAAGTTCACCCAGTGGCTTTCTCCGATGCAAGTGCCAAACCACCAATCCTCCCTCAGGTCTTCACAAAGCAGCCCACAAGTTTACTCTGTTCATACTTGCCATCCAGGTCTCTCCACTGGCTATGTCCCAATCAACCCAAGACTAAATATTGCCAATTGGATCCTGCCACAACATTTCTCCATCAGTCCACACAAGAAAAGTGAGAATTAAAAACAGTGAATGCTTCGGAGGCCCAAGAGAGGCAGCAACCACAAAAGAAAATCAATCCAAAAGGTAGGGACAGGAGTAGTTTAAAATGCGACCTTGCATCAGCCATCTCTTTCCGTCAGTGTACTTTCTGAGTAGTCCAACTTTTTTTTTTTCTTAACAAAAACTCTGGATCTTCACTGCAAATTATCTTCAAGCCTCAAGAATGTGAAATATACATGATGTACCACAACCCCAATTCAACCTGGTATGTTTATCGGCCTGCGCCCAGGGACACAGCCATTTTATAACATATGCGTATATATGCGCGCATGTTATAAAATAGCCTGAACACATGCACATGTGCACACAATTTTAATTGGATGTGTGCCTATGCATGCAATTGTCGCTTCTACCACGTAAGTAGGGGTATTTTAAAAGACATAAGCACTGATGCCAGTTTGCCCTGGTAAGGAATAGGACTTCCAAATCCTCCTAGTTTATTAGCCTCAACCCTTAAAACCCTGCCAATCTGTCTGCCTTTATTTTATAACTTGCATGTCATTCATTGCAGAAGTAATATTACGCGGCAGGGGATCCCAGAACGCCTGTGCATGTAAGTATTTACATGCAGATTTCAATGTGAAATCCAGGAATGCACATGCACCACCCAGACCACGACTACACCCTGCCCCTTTTTTGGAACTTTTCATTTGTGCGCGTAGCGGCACATACGCGCATACTCAGGCAGCTTTTAAAATCCACTCGTGCATGCCAGCCCTGCTTGTGCACGTATCTCCTGGTTTTGGTGCATGCCAGGCTTTTCACCTTATACACTACAACAAAGGAAACATATGCATACAATGGAGATAGGAAATACAAGTATATCTCATGCATATTCATTGTGGATATCTAGAAAATCAGACCTGTCCGCAGTACTTGAGGTCAGCAATTGCTTACCTCTGCAGTAGAACAGAATTTGTTTTTTAGCCTAATTTTTCTACAGGGAAGCTGATCTTATAAAATCACCATGTTTGTGTGCCCTGTTATCGCTCCCTGCCCAATAACCTTTGAACCATAAATCAGATACAGGCCAATACAGAAAACGCGCGGGAGAGCCAGCGAGCGCCCGCTCTCCCAACATGCGCACAGGCCACTCTTCTGGGCGCACGATTCAGAAAGGCCAGGTATGTAAGTTAGGGCCCGTAGTAAAAGGAGGTGCTAGGGACACTAGCGCGTCCCTAGCACCTCCTTTTTGACAGAAGCGGCGGCTGTCAGCGGGTTTGACAGCCGACACTCAATTTTACCGGGGTCGGTTCTTGAACCCGCTGACAGCCACGGGTTCAGAAAACGGACGCATAACTGAGCATCCGTCTTCCAGGCCGCGGGCAGATTTTTAATTTTTTTATATTTTTATTTTTGGGGTCTCCGACTTAATATCGCTATGATATTAAGTCGGAGGGTGTACAGAAAAGCAGTTTTTTCTGCTTTTCTGTATACTTCTGAGATGCCGACCGAAATTAACGCCTGCCTTTGGCAGGCGTTAATTTCTGAGAGTAAAATGTGTGGCTTGGCTGCACATTTTACTTTATGAATCTCGCGGGAATAACTAATAGGGCCATCAACATGCATTTGCATGTTGCGGGCGCTATTAGTTTCGGGGGGGTTGGCCACACATTTTCAACACGCTATTACCTCTTACTGTATAAGGGGTAAAATCAAATGCGCAGGCAAACACGGGCTAACAGTGCGCTCCGGTGGAGCGCACTTTACAAAATCGGCCTGATAGTAAGAAACCCATGACCTCCAGTTCAATTCACTTAGAATCTCTGTTTCTTCTTCTTTCCTATCAGGAAATAGGCCAGTTCAGTTGCAGTCTCAGGTTGATCAGAGCAAATTATAATGTCTAAGATTAGGGCATTCCATGAAAATAACTGGTATCAGATTTAACACATTTATGAAAGTATTTTTTCAGTCAATGCACAATTATAGTGTGAATTTATTGTTGGAGAATGTTTTCAAGACTAGTAGTATAGCCTGGGTTTAAATAAAGATTGGACAAGTTTCCAGATGGATAGGTTTATTAGCAACTATTAACCAGACAGACGTCTAGTACTTCCAAGTAATCCAGATTGGCCACTGTCACAGACAGGTTGCTGGGCTTGAAGGAGCATTGGTCTGACCAAGTACAACCCTTCTTATGTTATATTCACTGAACATTTTGAAAGCTGCCCTGCTTTTGGGTAATATTCAACCATATGTAAATTTCTGTACCAAATATTGAGTGAATTAAGACTTTATTAATCTAACATAGAAATGACGGCAGACGAAGACCAATAGGCCCATCCAGTCTGCCCAGCAAGCTTTCACACTTATCTGTTACTCTGACTGCTGAGTTCAGGGCCCTTATTGGAAACCTTTTGATTCTAATAGGCCCTTATTGGTAACTTTTTGATTCTAATTTCCTTCCACCCCCGCCATTGATGCAGAACAAATTGAAGAACGAGCATGTCAGAAGTGGGATTCGAACCACGACTCCATCAGGAGACTAGAACACTGAGCACAGAGAAGAAACCCTTAAATTCAGTGCCTTAGACCACTCAATCATTATGACAATTGACAAGCTAGTGCATTACAACAGAATATAAGATAGGCAGGCTAGAAGAGTCGGGAGGTTACCTATTTTCTCTTTCTGTTGCAATACTACAGAGCCTGTCTGATCTCTAGCTTTTCCCTTACTTTGCCTTAACGACGCTTAACCCATGCTTTTCTGAATTCTAATACTGTTTTTGCTTCCATCACCTTCATTGGGAGGCTGTTCCATACATCTGCCATCCTTTCAGTGAAGAAATGCTTATTCTGTCTATCATACTCTAATAGAATAATGATATCACTTTTCCTCCTTTCTCCTTCAGAAGCTGTCATATCACATGCAGGACGTTTCACCCCCAGTTTGTTATATGTATCTTTCAGAATTGCTATTATGGTAAAACACAAGGGGATCCACTTTAGATGACAGATGCTATTTGTATGCAAATTATTATCACAAATTTTTATCGCTGGTGAACACTAGTAACATAATTATTGGCTATCATTGTTCTATTTTCCCCCAGGACTTCTACCTTTACCAATGTCTGACTGTTCTCTCTTCCCAGCTAATGAGACCCTTCTTCTAGCATTCCCTGTATGACAGGTACCTCTTTCACATCTCCCCTTTTTATTCTTGAAAGCATGATCTCTAAGCTTTGATGTACTGTAAACAGAGAAAAACATTCATCCAAATAAAATATATTATCAATGGTCTGTTCTGAAAAAATGAATGCCTTTATACAAAATCATCGTATTTTATACATTTTAGTAAGCAGATTTTATGTTACCCATTTTCAGAACATCAACAAACATGACAAAATAACCTAGAGTTGAATTTTTATTAATCTTATTCTTAGTTCAATTCAATATTACAATATGACTTACTCTGTAGATTAGGTTATTAAATATTTTATTGATTTATATTTTGCTTTTTCCAGTATTTCAAAACAGATAACATTCAGGTACAATAGGTATTTCCCTGTCCCCAGAGGGCTTATAATCTCTGTGATGGAATGACCCTATTTCTCCTCTTTAACCTGTGTGAGACCAGGCATTTAGCCTGGTCCACCTTAAATCCTAAAGAGAGTGAGCTCTGTGGGCAGGACCCTGCTGGGAGGGGAATAAGACTGAGAGCCCAGCTGGGATCAGAAGGCCCCCCACATCTCCAGGGGCAAGGAGCTCCTGACCCTCTCTGAGAAGTTGTCTGAAGTTTCAGTTGTCAGCACACTGCAAAGATAGGCAGTCTACTCTGATGTTGTTTTGCTGTTACAGGAATACAAGTTGAAGTTGCATAAGAAAAGGCTAGAGTCAGCGTGGTTCCTGCTCCAGCCCACAAGATTTGCTCAGTCATCCTCACAGCCTCATTTATTAACCATTTTTCCCATAGACACACTCGGGCGGATTTTCAAAGCCCTGCTCGCGTAAATCCGGGCGGATTTACGCGAGCAGAGCCTTGCTCGCCGGTGTGCCTATTTTCCATAGGCCGCCGGCGCGCGCAGAGCCCCAGGACGTGCGTAGGTCCCGGGGTTTTTGGAAGGGGGCGTGTCAGGGGCGTGTCGAGGGGGCGGGACCCGATGACGTGGCATTTCGGGGGCGGGGCAGCGTTTCGGGGGCGGGACCGTGGGCATGGTTTCGGCCCGGGGCGTTTCAGGGGCGTGGCCGTGCCCTCCGGAACCGCCCCCGGGTCGAGTCTCGGCGCGTGTGGATTTACGTCTCCCTCCGGGAGGCGTAAATCCGTGGTTAAAGGTAGGGGGGGGTTTAGATAGGGCCGGGGGGTGGGTTAGGGAGGGGAAGGGAGGGGAAGGTGAGGGGAGGGCGAAAGAAAGTTCCCTCCGAGGAGCGGCCTCGGAGGGAACGGTGACAGGCTGCGCGGCTCGGCACGCGCCGGCTGCCCAAAATCGGCAGCCTTGCGCGCGCCGATCCAGGATTTTAGAAGATACGCGCGGCTACGTGCGTATCTTATAAAATCCAGCGTACTTTTGTTTGCGCCTGGTGCGCAAACAAAAGTACGCGAACGCGCTTTTTTTTAAAATCTACCCCAGAATGGGAGAAAAGCTTGAGTAAATCAGGCCCTAAGTTTGTAGCTAAGGCAATGGAGGGTGAGGTGACTTGCCTAAGTTCAGAAGGAGCAGCAGTGGAATTTGGGACCTGGCTTTGATGGCTCTAACCAGTAGGCCACTCCTCCACTCTGAGTCCAATATACTTTGATAATGGAAATCAAGCAAAATTTATTTATTTATTTTTAACTTTTAGATACTGACATTCCTGTATAAAATACAAATCACACCAGTTTACAATAAAACGTAACTTCGCCTGTGAGCGTTACATAGAACAGTCAACAAATTATACTAAAAAGCATACATTGCCTTTGTCAGAAATGTAAAACAATTATAAAGGAGAAATTGTTAACAAGGGATAAAAGATAACAAGGGGAATATTTAAAACTAGGGGATGCACGAAGGGGTGCACAAAGGGGAATTCAGGGTTTAAAACAAATTAGTCTAAGTCTAAGATATGCTAATCCTCAATGGTAATTGAATTCAATGTCTTTGGAAAGAGCTTTGAAGAAACGGATTCATTTGCCACTGAAATACAAAAAAAAAAATGAAAATCAGCATATTCATAAGTTTAAGTAATAAGAATTTCTAAATGGGTGCTCTACACTGGCAAACAGGAGAGAATACTATGAGAATCCCCCAAATCAGAAAACAGATGCAACAGATATGTCGGTGTGGTTTAATATTAAAACGCAGGCGGTGAAGTTTCATTCAAAGGCGAGGGTACTAGACTTCAGGAAAACTAACTTTGTTAAAATTGGGGAGTATCTGTAGGAGAAGTAGAAGAGCAGTGGCCAAAACTAAAAGTAGATATTGTAAATGCAGCTAACCGTTTTGTTAGGAAAGTAAAGTTAAGAGGAAAAAGAGGCACCTAGGGTTTTGTAAAGTAGCTGAAAAGGAAAGGAAAAACAAATTGGTGTTCATAAACTACAAGAGATCACAGAAAGAGGAAGACAGGCAAGAACATCTGTAAAAGCTAAACTGGGAAAGTAGTTAAGAGTCTGGAGATGCAAATAGAAGAAAAAACTACTACAGTAAAACAGGGGGGCAAGACCTTTATTTATTTTATTTTTTTAGATATGTTAATGGCAAGAGACAGTGTAAAAGCTTTATGAGACACAGAAGTGAAAGGAAGGAAGAATGACAAGGAAAAAGCAGACTTGCATAACAAATATTTCTGTTCTATGAGAAAAGGCCAGGAACAGGATCAGAGAAAATGGCCACAAACAGGATAGAAGTGAACTTCAATTTTCAGAAGTACTAAAATTGGATAAAGTATGCTCTCAGAAGGCACCAGCAAAAGTTGAGTGTAAATATGATTCATGCCGCACGTTTCACAATTGCCACTATTTGGAAACCGGCACCCACAATAGCACATTGGTGGAAACCAGGTATCGGGTGTTTCTCCCATGTTTTATACAGTGAACTACTGTGTTTTGTTTTTTTCTGACTATATTACTGTGGCAAGGAGTTCTGATGTACTTGCTACTGTTCATGCTCTTTGGAAAAAATAAAAAGTAAAAAAACAAAAATTAAGTGTTAGGGGCCGGACACATCCAAAACTATTAAGGAACCTTTTCAATGCTTCCTTAGAATCAGAAGTAGTTTCAGAGGATTGGAGACAGGCAATGTGGTTCATCTTCACAAAAGTGGAAGTAAAGGAGACTGGGAACTACAGGCTGGTTAATCTGACTCAGTGCTAAGTAAATTAATGGAATCACTGTTAAAATAGAGGTCCATATTCAGCTGCTATCTGGCTGAGCAAGTTACCCACAGAACTTAGCTGGATAAATTTATCTAGCTAACAAACTCGCTTAATTATAAGTTTAACTTATCCAGCTAACTTAGGCCTGGATTCTCTAAGGTCACAGACATAAGGGTCCTTACCTTTTGCCGCCAGCAATGTCTCCGCAGCGTCAGCCTCGGTGCCGCCCCGACTCCTCCTCTTCCAGGGCCGACTCCGCCCTGATTTAGGTGCAGATCCCTTTAGAGAATGAACCCCCTTAGCCATATAAGGCTGAATATCGGCACTTATCCAGACAAATTAGCCAGCCCCCTCCCTCCTCCCTCACACACACACTTAGCCAGCTATCAATAGCCAGCTAAGTGACAAACACTAAATGCGCATAAATATTCAAACAACTCCACTTAGCAAGATAATTTCCAACTTATCCAGCTAAGTAGTGCTGAATATGGACCTCATAAGGATAGTGCAGTTTCTGGAATCCAATGGATTACAAGATGAATCTGATCACACCAAAATCTTTAACAGGGCAGACACCCAAGAAACTGTGGAAAACATGAGAAGGGTTCTACTGAAGCTTGAGCAATTCAACTATTGGAAGACTAACAGAGTCACATGTTTACCCAGATGAAGTAAATTTCACGTATAGAAATATGTGAAGATTTGACTTGTAACATCAATTATAATTCATTTAATCTGGACTATCAGTAGAGTTATGTTGGAATTCATGGCCTCGAATGTGACTTTTATGTTAAAGCATCAATCAACTTGTAACACCCAAGGCCTTGGAAAGAAATCTCTCCCTCTACAGGGAATCCTGGAAACAGTAGTGATTTCATGAAAATATGGGACTTATACAAATTGAATCCTATTATGTAAGTAGTGCGCTTGGAGTGGAGGAGTAGCTTAGTTGTTAGAGTAGTGGGCTATGAACCAGGGAAACCAGTTTTCAAATCCCATTGCTGTTCCTTGTGACCTTGGGCAAGTCACTTCACCCTCTGTTGCCTCAGGTACAAATCTAGATTGTGAGCCCTCTGGGAACAGGGAAATACCGATGGTACCTGAATGTAATCCACTCTGAAGTGCCAAAAAGCAGAATATAAATAATGAAGAAATCAGCCCTGGGGTTGCACTTCCATTTGTGTCTCTCACGGTGACTGCATCTTAGAAGTTCTCGGGGGTGGGGGGGGGGATGGTGATTGTGGTTCCTTGGAATGTGAAGCCCTAGGTCTGCCTCTACCATTGCCACCCATGGGATACTCCTCTTTCCCATTTCACTGGAGGACTTGGCATTATAGCTGCTGGCACCACTCCCCATCACAAATTAATGAACAACTCCTCCTTTCAACTCTTCCCCATCATTGCTGGATGAACTTTTATGGTAAATGTGATCTTCAGGTTCAGAGTAGTCATCAGTCCCTGGCGGAAAGCGTGAATCATCATCATTGGAATATCCTACAAATGATGAATCTCTGCTATCGTCTATGAAAAACAGTCTATTCATTTCTTCAGATACGCTCTCTACTTCCTTGATTCCCTGGACTATTGAAAAAAACAACATAATGGCACAATGAAATATAAGAAATCAGACATTACTGCCCCCTCCCCCATGAAAAACTTCAGGAATGGCACAGCTTTGTCAAGCCAGAAAAGGGACAAAATTCATACCAGCCCCCTGGGAAGTAAAGGCAGAAATAGACTACAATATCATTTCTTTAACCTATGATGAGAAACAATCAGTTCTTACTGTTGAGGCAGAGTCCATCATGTCAAACATCTGCCCTCTTTCGGTATAGATTCCTCTTCCTTTATTGCATCTCTTTCTTTGTAAGTACTAATGGGGCAAAGATGCCCATACTTATAAGCAAAAGGAAAGAATGCATGTGACATTTTTGAGATATCAAAGAGGTGATGACTATCTTCAGGGTTAGCAAACACTCAAAAAGACATGATAATGAACATTTCTAAGGGCAAAATCAAAAAGACATGATAATGAACATTTCTAAAGGCAAAGGTGATATAGGGTTCAGATGAGATTAGCAACTGATTAGAGACAGATTTAATTCTTGTACTAAATCACTTTGCTTCTAAGCACCGCATAACAAAACTAAGGTGAACTTGAAATACATCCTGACCCATACATCTCCCACAAAAAAAACCATTCTAAGTCACCTCTGGAACCAAAAGTATAAGTTTGTCTGAAATAATGGGCATTATGCAAGTTAACCCTTATGGCAATGTCTTTGAAAGCCACAGAAAGGTCAGGTTTTTAGGATAGCCTTAATGAATATTAGATTTGCATGAATTATACCCAATTGTATGCAGACCAATCTCATGTATATTCATTAGGGCTATTCTGAAAACTCGACCTATTAGTGGCTCTTGAGGACCTTCGGTACATACATACTACCTTAAGGGGAAACCCAATTTAGGTGAGGGTACAGCTGGATTTCCTGCAGTTTTTCAATCACAGAGGCTGAATAATTTGTAGTAATTAAATGTGATTTGGTGGTATTGTATACTGGGGAGTCAGTGCCAAATACCTGCGAAATCCATATTCAGTAGACCAGCTGCAGTAAAGTTACTTACATAACTTTGCATGGATAGTGAACATCACTTACAGCCCGATACTGTAAAACCGCGGGAGAGCGGACGAACGCCCGCTCTCCCGGCGCACGCACCGGCCCTTCGCCGGTGCGAGCTATCCAGTATGCTCCAGCATGCAAATTAGGCGACGCGGTGCAAACGAGGGAAAGGAGGCACTAGGGACACTAGCGCGTCCCTAGCGCCTCCTTTTGGCCTGGAGCGGCGGCTGTCAGCGGGTTTGACAGCCGACGCTCAATTTTGCCGGCGTCGGTTCTCGAGCCCGCTGACAGCCACGGGCTCGGAAACCGGACGCCGGCAAAATTGAGCGTCCGGTTTTCGGCCCGACAGCCGCGGGCCGAATTCAAATTTTTTTTTTTTTTAATTTTTTTTTTTACTTTTGGGGACCTCCGACTTAATATCGCTATGATATTAAGTCGGAGGGTGCACAGAAAAGCAGTTTTTACTGCTTTTCTGTGCACTTTCCTGGCGCCGGAAGAAATTAGCGCCGACCTTTGGGTCGGCGCTAATTTCTTAGAGTAAAATGTGCGGCTTGGCTGCACATTTTACTTACTGGATCCCGCGCGCATACCTAATAGGGCCATCAACATGCATTTGCATGTTGAGGGCGCTATTAGGTGCCGCGGGTGGGCCGCGTGTTTTCCTCCTCTTACTGAATAAGGGGTAAGGGAAAACACGCGTCCAGAGCAGGCTGACAGTGCGCTCCGACGGAGCACACTTTACTGTATCGACCTGTTAGCTGGCTAAAGATGCCACTGAATATATCCAACTAAATAACTTCAGGACAGTGTTTCCAACTAGACTTACCCAGCTAAGTTTATCAGGTTACAATGAATATCTTGGAACTCCCCAAGCGCTTTGGCCTGCTTCTTTTTATCTGGGTATATTTTATCCAGGAAACGACTTATCCAACTAAAATTTATGCACTCGGCAGGTCAGGAAACTTAAAACTAAAGGTTTATCCAGGTAGCTCAAAAGGTTTCCAGAAAAACTCTTTTGGATACTGATTTATAAAAGGATTACATTTTAGAAACAAAACCAAACTATGTATTCATCATTGTGGGGTCCTAATGTCCTCCCATAATCTGCCACTAGGGTTAAAAACAGACTAAATCATTATTTTGAACAGACCCCCTTAGATGAAAAACTGGAAATTATGAAGGAGAAAATAAAGATCACAGATTATGAAGTGTTACAGAAGAAAAATAAAGTTGTAAGAAAGAGAGATTTAATGAATTACAATATTTAAAATAGCATACAATAATTATGTACAGAAGCAGACAGATGAAGCTAAGATATATAAAATAAAAAGGAACACTGCAAAGAAAGTAATATAAAAGGTAAATCAAGAAGTCTGATGTAAAATTATAAGCAATATTAAAAGGGGTTACATATATACTGCAGACAAAGCATGGCAAATAAACCTACACAATCCCTAAATGCTTCTGAAACAAATCAAACACCGATAAATGCTGTAGAAGAGGATCAGTGGGTAGAACACTACAAAACATGTCAAATAGAAATACATGATGTAGTTGTGGATTTATTCAGTATGGAGAAATTAGCAGAAGTATTAATAAAAAGAGCATATAGAAAAGCCACTGGTCTAGACAATATAAATATGGAATTTTGAAAATATGAAAGAATTTTCTCAAAGCAAAGATTATTACATTTGCAAAATCTTTGTTAGAAACAATATAATAAAACAATAGAATGGAGGAAGGTTAGAATAATCTTTCTATTTACAAAATGAAATCAAAGTTGTTAAAAAAGAAGAAAAATAGTAGAGAGGAACTGGCTTATTAAAAACAGGTTACAAAATATACAGCAAGATCTTAAATAAAAGTTTATTTATTTAAAATATTTATTTTCTACCTCCTGCAACCACTGTTGTTCTAGGCGGATTACTGTTAAAATATACACATTAATCACTCTTTATACAAAACATACAGAGTAAAATAAACAATTTAAAAAGAATGTCCGTACAATGACCCCCTCCCATGCCATTAACTCTCTATAATTGGAAAAGGCATGTCTGGGGGTGGGGGGAAAAGTCTTCAACAATTTCTTATATGTCTTTAAATCAGCAGCTTATCTCAGGTTCCTAAATTTAGGGTCTCAGCCTTAGTCATTTTTCAAATGGACCGATTTAGGTATCTAAACCCTTTTGATAATTTAGGTATCTAAACCCTTTTGATAATTGACCTAATTAATCTCAAAACAGCCTTACAGAAAACAAATAATGGTATTTAAAGGAAAATGGCCCATTACAACTATGTTCTTGAACACTTTTCACAGTTTAACTACCACAGTTGTCATGTTACTTTTAGCTATGAAAATAATATAACAAAGAAACTATATGGATTACAATCAATTTATGGAACCATCCACAGAACATTTAATGGGAAAACAGAAGAGTAATATATCTAAAGCTACTGCAGCACAGACACTTTTCTATGGAGCCAAAACATGGGTTATACATTATAAAAATGTTAGCAAAAATCATGTAGGAAAAATTCAGTTTTTAAGATCAGTTAAAGATATAATAAACAAGATAGGACTATGAAGGCATAAGAAAAAGAACTATATAATGTATACTCCATGAATGAGATGCAGAATGATAAAGAATGATAGAAATAATATGTAAAAAGAATAGTGTATGGAAAAATTACTGAAAGCATCTCTTCAATATCAACCAACAGGAAAGAGCGAATCGGGCAGACTTAGGAAAAGATGGACCAACAGTTATCTACTACAGGGGTGAGCAACGTTTTTGAGCCCTGGCCTCTTTCCATTCATGAAATCAGTTGGCGCCCCTCAAGATATGGAATTATATACAAGTACATATATATAGTATGTCTTTTTCAGTCTCTGGCAGTCTGGGTGTAGGATGTCTGCTTTTATGCCCATGTGTATATGTGAATTCACTCCTTTCGGCAACGTGAAGTGAAACAAAATGGGGGCTTTGAGCCATTGGTTGGCAGTGTGGTTACCTGGAGAAAATCCTTCATGTATGTATATGTATGTGTGGGTGTGTGTGTGCATGAGTGATTATATATATCACGTACACACATACATGAAGGATATTCACCAGGCAGCCACACTGCCAACCAGTGGTTCAAAAACTCCCATTTTGTTTCACTTCAAGTTCTCTCTGGCCTATTTGCACATTCCCCTTACCATTTCTTTTACCCCGGGCAGGCAACAGCTGTGATCTCTCTCTCTCTCTCTCTGGGTAGGGACCTGGCAGTAGCAGGAATTCCTCCCAGGCTGAGGCCTCAGGGTGACAGCTTTTCCTGGTTTGTGAAACACTGCAGTGGCTCCTCCCATGACCAGTTCTGCTGCAGAGTAAGCACTTCCCCCACCACCACCACAGAGCCCACCACTGAAGAAGCAGCTTTTCTCCCTGACCCACCATAAAAGACACATGGCTAAGGCATGGTATGCTTACAGTGATGTCACTACATTCTGGCAACCCCCCTAACCTGATGAGCTTGCAGTCAGGCCCGGCGTGACCGGGTGTGCATACCTTGTATTTGCTCGGAGTGGCACACCCAGGGAGGCAGCGGGTCAGCAGCAGCAGGAGAGGCCATGGACCACCGACAGAGCCTAACCAGCCGGCTGCCGAAGAGAGCGCTGGTGACGGAAGGAGAGGCCCAACTTCCGGATATGTGCATGTGTGCACGCATACCCGCACACAGCTTCTGTTCCTTATCCCCCCCCCCCTCCCACACACACACACACACCCAAAGCAGGACGATCAGTGGGACGTATGGCCCAAAGATAGCAGGAGGCTGCAGCACCATGGTGGAAGCTCATCCCGCCATGGCCTGAAGACAGCACAGAAGGCCCGCGAGACTGTGGTGGAGGTCATCCCACCACGGCCGATGATAATAGAAGATCATGTGTGTATGTGTGATCTTGTATGTATTTGTGAATGAGTGAGAGTCTGTGTGTGTGTCTGAGAGCCTGTTTGTGTGTGCATTTATGTGTGTCTGTGTGAGAACCTGTGTGCCTGTGAATGTGTCTTTGTGAGAGCTTATGTGTTTGTTTGTGTGCCTGTGAGAGCCACATATAGGCTCTCACAGGCATGCACGCACACACACACACACACACACACACATATACATATAATGTATCTGTGAGGATGAGGGAGAGGCAGCCTGTGTATGTTAGAGAGTGAGAATGTGTGAGCGAATGAATGTGTTATTGTGCATGTGTGTGAGAGAGAAGATTAAATTTGTGCGGCCCTACCTCCCCCAATGCACAACAATCTGAGGGTTACTGGAAATCAAATCCCAGGTAAGGAAAGCAGATTTTTAAATCCTTATTAGTTTTAATTATTGGGTAAATTTGATGATTCTGCTCTTTTGAAATATTTTTTTTGGGGGGGAATAGAACATTTTTTAATTGGATTTTTTATTCATCATATTTTTGAAAAACTTTTTTGTGTTTGGGAAATTTTCTATATTCTATTCATTAACTGGTTTGAAATATTCTTTTTATGAATATGACTTATTAGGATTAATGTTTTGTATTTCTTGATTTTATTTAATGTTTTATGAAGAATGGTAATGTTTCTATTTTTCCATTGTTGCTCTGCATATAGAGTCTGACGTTGTAGGTTCCATTTCAGTTCTTCTCAGCACATTTCTGTTTATATTTTCTGGTCTCTTTATTCTGTATTTGGTCAGGATCTCTCTGTGTTTTACATATGTGACCAAGGTGAGGTATTTTGCTGGTATATGATTTCTGTGTAGGGTTCTATAGCAGCCTGGCTTCCTAATAAGAGCTTTTATTGGTGTTCTAGAGCCTTGTGTAATGTGTGCAGTGTTGCCTTTTCATAGAGAAGGTTGTTAGGGTTGTTTTTGTATGGGAGGTTTACTATAATGTAATGATAATTCTGTTTGTTCATGGCTTTCTGAGGGCCAAGCTCACATCCAATACGCATTACAAAAAGTCTAATTCTACAGGAGTTCCAAGTGTCTTTTTTGCAGAGTTTTCTGGTTGGCACCACAGGAGTGCATGTAGATATAATATGCAAGCTGTAAGTGATATTTTAGAAGCGTGTACTCTTGAATATTCGTTTTCATGTAAAAGTTGTTATAAATGTATAATTTAATTGTGTGTGTCTGAAAAGGCTATGGGAGTCTGTGTGTGGCATGTATGCAAGGCCGTAAGGTTTGCCCAGGGTACCTATACACTTCCTTATCTATGGGTTCTGGGAGGGGTGGGGGGCTTGACAATTTTTAAAAATATAGATTACAGGATGGAGCTGGGCTTTATTTGATAGGCTCGGGACAGGCACTAAATGAATTGGGGGGGGGGGGGGGGGGGGCGGGGCAGCACAGTCATTTTTGCCTAGCACCGGCCCTGCTTGTAGTACCACCACAGCATAGATGAAAGATGAATGCATGGAGGCACTAAAACTTAAACAATGAGAAAGTCAGGGAACAGCCATGGCATGCAGCCCCTGGAAAGGAAACAGGAGATCCACACCCTAAAATGGTGATCAGAGTATTTATATCAGAGGAATACACTATGTCCAACCCTTCCTCATGGGGGAAAATACACCCACACTATTGCTCTGTTTCCTCTCTGCACAAAATGAAATAATCTGAATGATTTTTAGCAAGGATCTGACAGGATCGCTCCATGTACTTTGCCGTACTGCACAACCTGCTTGCTCTTCATATGTGTCATTCCTCTTTGGCTAGCTGCCCATTCTACAAGCATTTTCATTATTTTTGATTCATTATTACAGCTTAATTTCAAGATGCTGGATGTTATTAGCATGTCTACTCCCAAAACATATTTGAGAAAGTCTCGTTTAACTTAATATACTTTCATTTTCAGAGTCTTGCCACCCCAGCAGCCTCTACCAAAGCAGTTGTGAATATCAATTGATCAAATGTAACATAATTGAACTGGTAATTAAAAACATCTTTCTTTTTTCATTCTAGATTTCAATTCTGAGAAAATAGTTACAAATTTCTGGAAGCACCCCCTACTTATCTGCTCCCATCAGCATGAATCTAAGAAAACTGGGATGCTGTGACAGGGATAAACCACTCCACACATGCTACCTTTCTTTTTCACTTCCTCAAAGTATGCACTGTAAGATACTGGGCTAATTGGACCTTTAGTCTTACGCCTTATGTGATTTACAAAGCTCATACACATCATCCTTTTTCTTGGTCCAACCTAGGCAGATTCCAATTTTAAAGGTGTAAAAACATAAGAAACTAATATAAAACTAAAAGGGCAGAACTCTTTTAGCCTACCAAATACAGAATAATAATATACATTAAAAGAATGGCTGAGGACGGAACAATAGTAATACCAAAATCCTGCATCATAAAACATACAAGCCTAATAAAGGTATTAGCTCTGTCTAACTTCTTCATTAGTTCTCTATTAACACAAGATATACAAAATATTAGAACAATAAAGAATGTAGGCCTTAAAGTACCCAAAGATGAGAAATTGATAGCAATATAGCTAATACTGCAAAAAAAAAAAAAAAAAAAGTGAAAAATGTAAAGCATGCTTGGGATAGATACAACTGGACCTTAGAGATTGACAAGAGAAGAAGGAAACCAGAGATTGAGTAGGTATAACTAGGTAGAATAGGCAGACTAAGTGAACCTTATCTATCAACATTTTCTGTGTCTGGATTTAAAGCTCCATAGTTTTAATTAATTGTAAATTTGTATGTTATAAGTACATAAGAGTTGCCATACTGGGTCAGACCAAAGGTTCATCAAGCTCCGTATCCTTTTTCCAACAAAGGCCAATCCAGGTCACAAGTACCTGGCAGGATCCCAAGGGATAGAGAGATTTCTGTTCAACAGGAGCAGATACTAAAGGGACAAAAGCTTAGTCAGCATTTGTCCAAAAAAGGGACTTATCTAGGTAACCTTGATATAGCTGGCTAAATTAGACATTTTAGCAATCACGAGTTAGCTGGTTATAGTGGTTGTACAACGGCACATACCAAGGCATTTTGATGCACACCCATAAGTTTGCTAGACAAAACAAAATTTCAGTACTGCTACAGCAAACAACTTGTAATGCATATCCTGCTAAACTTAGAAATGCTATTTATGCGGTTGAAGGCACAAGTCTTTCAAAATGCTCAAATTACCCAGCAGCTACCATTTTCCAATACAGTTTCTGCATTTATGCTGGTTGGTGCAGTTAACGGAGGCAGAATGCTTCTGCTATGGTCATTTTGGCATCATCAAAGGCAGAGAAGTCAGAGCCAGTGGTGGAGGGAGCAGAGGAAGTGTGCAGAACCAAGCACCATGACTACAGGCCCAGAATTGAATATTTTGACTTATCTGAAGAGAAAGTCTTCACTAGATATAAGTTCAACAAATAAACCATTTTGGGTCTTTGTGTCCAATTCAAAGTGAATCTTTTACCTGTATACATGAAGGTCAACACAGTTTCCAAATAACAGTAGGTAGCACTACTGGAATTACTCAGTCAGCCTCTTTCCATTATATAGACCAATTTATTCAAGCTCTACTCCAAAGAATAAATTACTATAATTCATTTCCTCTGAAAAGAGAAGAGGAAGAACAAATAGAGTGGACTTATACGACTTAGGTGTGTTTCCCTCCCTCCTAGGCACAAATGATTCTAGTTACATAGTATTAAAGATTCCTTGAATACGCATGTTGTCTGTATAACCAGTTGAATTATCATGGATGTCCTTGTCAAGTATCCTGGGTTTTATCATGATGCATAAAAACATAAGAAATGCCATACTGGGTCAGACTAAGAGTCCAACAGAGGCCAATCCAATTCACATGTTCCTGGCAAGTACCCGAACATTAGATAGACCACAAGCTACTATTGCTTATTAATTACTGTAATAGCAATTTATGGATTTAACCTCTAGGAACTTATCCAAACCTTTTTTAAATCCAGTTACACTAACTGCTGAAATCACATCCTCTGGCAATGAATTCCAAAGCTTAACTATGCGCTGAGTGAAAAAGACCTTTCTTGCACAGCCAGGAACGGCTGAAGTCTTTGAGAAAGGGCAAGTAACTGCTTCATAGTAACGACAGCAGAAAAAGGCCAAACAGTTCATGCCGTCTGCCCAGCAAATGTTTTACGATAGTAACTGCTGCTCCATGCAAGTTACCCCCATGTTTCTGTTAAGGCTAGTAATATTAACAATCAAAACCAAGCACTGTCACGCCTATAACAAAATTACTGCTATCAACATTTTTTACAGGGTGAGCAGCCTTCTTGATAATTCAGACAATGCTGCTTGAACGTGCTATGCTTCTGGACTTGACCATAGAAGCAGTTCTGCGCTTTTTCCCTAATGTCTGTGTCTCAGTACTCAGGACCATAAAAGTGTGGACCCAGCACTGGCTATCATCTGAATCCTATCTCCCCCCCCCCCAAGTGATTTTCCTAACTTCTTTTCCAGAAATCTCACTGCATGACCTTCACTTCTAGAGTCAGCAGCTGAGACAATATGCTTCATATCCTGCTTTTCACCTTCTCTTCTTCTCATCTTGCACCACACACGTCATCTGCCTGGCTGTCACCTATCTATATATCTTGTAAAATATTTAGCCTAAGGACATACTGCCTATGTATGTACAGCACTACTTACCTCCACTATAGCCCTGCTGAAGTGATACATAAGTTGCTGTAACAATGCTCCCTTCCATAAAACTTACCAGCTGCTTCCCTCTGAAATTTTGATACACCTGGAGAGGAAGGTAAAATCATGCTCCACAGTGCACCAGGTCTTTGATAGAGAGAACGTTTGGCATCCTGAAGACCCATTTCAGTTGCTTGGATAAAAACGGAGTGTTACTATTGTATAGTCCAGATAAGGTCTGTCAGATTTTTGCTGCATGCTATACTTTACACAATATAACTGCTCAACAACAAATACCACTGAATGAAGAGGAGGTAAAGGAGAGCAGACAGTGATATGGAATTTCACTGTAAGTCAGACTTAGAAATGCTCCAGAGGCAAATACCAATTACTGCTATCTTTCAAAGGCAAAATTCATTCTACAACAATTCTGAGTGCAAAGGAAAACATTTATTTACATATATTGCACAGTGCAAGGAAGCTAGGGGCAGGAAGATGAACAGTGAAGGACATGAACAAAATATGAATGTGAATAGTGAGCCAACAGCCATTCCAGCTCTGTAGATCTGCCACTCCGTGATGTAATCATAGAAACCACTTCATCATATTTGCAGAGCTTTTGAAGTGTCCTATATGCCACCAGTGACCAGTTCCAGCCGTTTTCACGTGGGAGAGGCTGGGCGAGATGTCTGCTACCTGCTATCGCTGGCAGATTGTCCAGTCAAATTTTTGCCCAAGATGAGCTTTCTGAAGCACCTTAGATATCACAAGGCAGCTTGTCTCTGGGCAGCAAGCCAAAAGGGCAATCAGAAGGGGGTCATGTCTTATGGAGCCACTTTGGGATCATTCAGGGTGGAGGAGAATAATTTTGGCCTCTGAGGGAAGGATTTGTCTGGTGCTTTTTGTATTATATTATTAGTGTTTACACAGTACTATATAGTGTTCAAAATGGACAGTATAGTTTAGCATTAGAAAAGCAGTCAGGTTAGAATAATCAGCTTCTCTCTTACTCTGAACCAAAAAATCCCCCTCCTCCAGAAGAAGATATCTTTCGGTAGAGGCTGTAATGTCATGCTGTACAAGGCTATGATAATAACAAACTGTCTCTCTGCATACAGTGCAGCCTTTTCCCCCATCTTGTACAAAGTTTTGCACACAGAACAATGAGAAAACTGTTGCATCTGCAAAGAGATAACAGAACTGAGCAAAAAAAAGGACACATAGCCAGGCAAAGGGGGTGTGCCCACATGTCCATGTCTAACTTCCAAGTGCTACTTCTGGATAAGAAATAAGAAAAGACAAAGAACCCTAGTCCTGAGCAATACGGTATTGTGCAGCAACTATCCACATAAGGGGTTCCTGTTTCTACAACCAGAGGGTATAACTTTTCAGCTAAACAAAGTCATCATGCAGGACCAGAAAAGAGACAAAATGACCAAAGAGGCATCCTATTCCCTAGCTTCTGCCTGAGCTAGAGATTAGCTAATTTAATGAGAGATAATAGAGTTTAAAATATTTCCCTGCTTTTAACACTGTATTGTTACAGACTGGCAGGCTGGAATCAGGGAGCATCCCCCACAGAGGCAGTAAAGGAGCTGGTCTTCTGCATAACCAACCCTCTCCCCCATAGGTTAAGCCCTTGGGTTCTGGGCACCGGTAGGACTTGTCTTCTGTGGAACATCAGGGCCTGGACTGGGAGCTGAGTACAAGCTGGAAGCTAAGGTCAGGTACAGGCTGAGAGTTGGATATATGTATTGGCTGGGAGCTGGATACAGGGATTAGCTGAGGGCTGGAAACAGGGACTAGCTGAGAATTGGATGCAGAGCACAAGCTGAGGCAAAGAACAAAGGCAAGGCCTGGGAAAAGACAAGGCACTGGGCAAGACAAGGCACTGGGCAGGACAAGGACAGGCAACAAGAAAGCCCAACAAGGCACAAGACTGGGAAAGGTAATCCTGGTAGACCCGGAGGACATAAGGTAAGACAGAAAAACCCAAGAGGGCACAGAGCACTGCAGGGAGGCTTTAAAGTCTGCAAAGAAAGGAACAGAAGGTATGAAAGGGCCCAGAGCAATGGAAGAGGCCAAGCAAGGCAACAAGGCAAGGCAGAAGGCCCAAATGGGCCGCGAGGCAAGGCAGTAGACCTGGACAGGCCACTAGCCAAGGCAGAAGGCCCATAGGCCACAAGGCTAGCCAAGGTTGAATAGCAAGGCCAGAGTGGCCAGGTCAAACAGAGGATGTGGTTAAGGCAGTTAACATAGCTGGGTTTAAAAAAGGTTTGGACAAGATCTTGGAGAAGTCCATAAATTATTGTTAATAAACTAGACTTAGGGGTAGATTTTCAAAGCAGCATGAGCGCATTGACGCATGCATGTTATAAAATCCAGTGGCCATGTGCACTGGATTTTAAAATCCACGCACGCATGTGTGGGTGGTGCCCGGGGGGCATGAATTTTCATGAATTACACACGGTGAGGTGAGTAGGGCTTCCCCAGTTCTTTATACCCCTATCTAACCTTCCTACCTTTTCCACTCTCCAACCCAACCCCTACCCCCAATCTGTTAGGGGTTTTTTTTTCCGTTTTTCTACTTCAGCTTCCCAGTTGAAGTAATCTCCATGCACCGGCAGCCAACCGGCACATGCTTCCCCAGGATGGCGGTTATGGCGCTGTTCTGGCTCGCCCCCAGCCTGCCCATTTTTCATTTGCATTTGTGCGCGTATCAGGACTTATGCATGTGGCCGGGCACTTTTGAAAATGCGTGCGGTGCATGCAGGGCCCAGTATGTGCATAAGTTCCGATTTTTTCGTGCATGGCCTTTTGAAAATTTGCCCATTAGGGAATAGCCACTACTTATCACTGCACAATATCAGCATGGGATCTGTTTACTGTTTGTGATCTTACAAGGTATTTGTGACCTGAATTGGCCACTATTGGAAACAGGATACTGGGCTTGATGGTCTGACCCAGTATGGCAAGTCTTATGTTCATATGTTTTTATGCTAGTTTGTCTTTTGACCCTCTCCTCAAAAAGGAGGAACCATGTTACTCAGAAATAATGCAAATAGATCCACTAGTGGAATATCTGTTTTGTACTGTCTGTGTCCAGAGGCCACTTATGTAGTTCTAGGGACTGGCTTATTTTGTCTACAATTTATTCTCCTTGACTGGCAGATATGTGGCTCTGAGGTTCATCTCCTTCAAAGATAGCCCGGTTCCACATTCTGATAGCATTTTAACACAGGAATTATGAATCTTGTTTAGGTAGAACATGGCTACTTGACTGTCTGTATTAACCAAACTTTGTTGGCCAGCTGATCTCTGAAAGCCTTTCAAGCATTTAGGTTTCCCCTTAAACCCAGGAATAGTTATAGTTTTATTGTTATAGTTTTATTGTTCTTTGCACCCCTTGTTCTAATGTAAACCGGCATGATATGATCTGCTCATGAATGCCAGTATATAAAAAACCAAAATAAATAAATAAATAATTATTTTTGGTGAAGATTTTCCTATGTAGGCAAAAGGCCAAGGGTGTGGAGCCCCTCTACATGAGCTCGCCAGGCCAAGTTGGATGATTCATGCTGAAGAACTCTAAAAGAGTATTCCTTTTGCCCGATTTGATTGAATCAGCCACCAGGATTTAGTCCTTGAGCTGCTGGGTGACTTGGACCCTCTCTCTTAGATCTTGGATGGATTGTAGCCACTGGAATTGTAGGGTCCAACGGGCCATATCATGTGGTGATGTACAAATGATGTTACATACATCGTTGATGCCATTAGTCCCAATATCCTCAACATGTTCCATGTCTGCTGGTTTCATTGAGAAATCCAAGAATACTAATGCCCCGCCCAGACCATGCCCACTTCCTTTTTTTGAGAGAATTTTTTTTGTGTACATAGTGGGAGATACGTGTATACATGGGTGCCTTTTAAAATGTGGGCGGCGCACACCGGCCTGACTTGTGTGCAAATCTCCCGGTTTTGGCGCGTGTAAAATTCACCTGTATGCATATCTTTTCCTGGTATCAGAGATCCATTTATCTCAACAACTTTGGTCTTCATGTTCTGTAGAGTGGGTCTTCAATTGCTCCTTGCCAAAATATGAGTAATCGGGACTGAAAATTTTAATCTTATTCTTCAATGATGTCCTCACTGGCTGGATTGAGGTCCCAGTCTCTTTAGAGGCCTGTGTTCGAATGTCTCCACTGCCACCACTTGTGAAGATTCTCTGGTTCGCTCCAGTTAACACCCCAAGGCAGAGCGTATGCCAATGCAGTCAGCTCTCAGAAAACAACTTTCCTTTAAAAGTTTCCTTTTCCAAGGTTCTACCCTATGATCCTCTTCATAGTGAGGTAACAGACAATAAGAGGTGAACATTCAAAATAGCATAAACATCGATAAAATACCACTTACGCAAGTACATGCTATTTCAAAAGCTGCAGTATATGCATGTAAATCAGGGACCATAGGTAAATTTACACATACAAAAAAGGGGTAGACTGGGGCGTTCCAGGGATGGAGCCAACATTCACGTGCACATATTGCTATTTTACAGCTTGCCAAAATGATGCGTGTAAGTCTTTAAATTGCGTCTATTTACTTCTGCTCAACATCTTGTGTAAGTGTTCGTAAATATCTTAAAAGTGAAAATATAACTGGTTGAGGGGTCTGGGTGCCATGGGGTGACTTCAGGCTGAAGAGTCAGGAGGGTCATCACGAGATGCAGATGGACTGGGGAAACTGGTAGACATTGATAAAACTAGCAATTTCATTGCCGCACTCATGTTATAAAATTCCCCGATTTACGTGCGTAAAAGCCTACTTATGGGGGAGTAAATGCATCTAAATAATGCAAGTAAAATTTATTTGCATATCTCTTCAAAATTCAAAGTATAAATACGTAGCTATATCATTTGCGCTCACTTATCCGACTAAATTCAGACTTATCTGGCTATGTAGCACATTTATTGCTACTTAGATGGGCAAATGTGAACTTATCAGGATAAAGTGCCTTTTTTTTTTTTTTTTTTTTAGACTTTTCCAACTATCTTACATACCTGGATAAGTCTGAAAAGTGCTTATTAGACGGTTAAGTTGAGCTTTTCAGACACATCCGGCTAAGCACCATTCCTTAATCGCATAAATCAGAACTTATCCAGATAAGTGGTGCTACTTTTCCAGATAAGTCCAAACTTGCATGGATCGTGGACTGGAAAATTGGGCATCCAAATGGCAGATGAAATTTAATGTGGATAAGTGCAAGGTGATGCATATAGGGAAAAATAACCCATGCTATAATTACACAATGTTGGGTTCCATATTAGGTGCTACAACCCAAGAAAGAGATCTAGGTGTCATAGTGGACAACACATTGAAATCTTCGGTGCAGTGTGCTGCGGCAGTCAAAAAAGCAAACAGAATGTTGGGAATTATTAGAAAAGGAATGATGAATAAAACGGAAAATGTCATAATGCCTCTGTATCGCTCCATGGTGAGACCACACCTTGAATACTGTGTACAATTCTGGTCGCCGCATCTCAAAAAAGATATAATTGCGATGGAGAAGGTACAGAGAAGGGCCACCAAAATGATAAAGGGAATGGAACAACTCCCCTATGAGGAAAGACTAAAGAGGATAGGACTTTTCAGCTTGGAGAAGAGACGACTGAGGGGGGATATGATAGAGGTGTTTAAAATCATGAGAGGTCTAGAACGGGTAGATGTGAATCGGTTATTTACTCTTTCGGATAGTAGAAAGGCTAGGGGGCACTCCATGAAGTTAGCATGGGGCACATTTAAAACTAATCGGAGAAAGTTCTTTTTTACTCAACGCACAATTAAACTCTGGAATTTGTTGCCAGAGAATGTGGTTCGTGCAGTTAGTATAGCTGTGTTTAAAAAAGGATTGGATAAGTTCTTGGAGGAGAAGTCCATTACCTGCTATTAAGTTCACTTAGAGAATAGCCACTGCCATTAGCAATGGTTACATGGAATAGACTTAGTTTTTGGGTACTTGCCAGGTTCTTGTGGCCTGGATTGGCCACTGTTGGAAACAGGATGCTGGGCTTGATGGACCCTTGGTCTGACCCAGTATGGCATTTTCTTATGTTCTTATGTTCTTATGTGCATGTATGCAGGCATATGTACTCGTATTTTATAACCTGTGCATATTATTTGCGTGCAGGTTATAAAATACAGTAGTAAATTATTGTACACCTATGTATATGTGTATATTGCCACATGTGAGCAGTTTTGAAAGTTATCCTCCCTAGTTTCAACAACAAAAAACTATGGGTTACATAACTTCCAGTCAGAGTCCATGAGAGTAGACAGTTCTGACCCTTGTTGCTTAACAAAACCAACCCAAAGTGGTTACCTTTTCTTAGGCAAAGCAGGGACTCACACAAACAGCTAGCTTGCTTTCAACTTCTGGGCATGACGCTCTCCCCTACAGCATCTGACAGTGTTCTATTTCCAGCCCTTCCCTTTGGCAGGTCTGTCTTAATAAATGTTTAGGCTCAAAACATTACCAGATTTGGAACACCCCTTCTTCCCTCCACATACACATACATTTTGTGGCAAAGAAATTTATATGACTATTACAAATTGGAAAGTGAATTTTTCTCTGGAAAAATAATTTCAAGAATTTTTTTCCCCACATATGATTGTCCCTCTATTAATGGTGAAAACATTTTTGTAGCTTTGCTGATATTTGTATTTTGGATTAAAGAAATTCAACCTAGCTAAAAAAATAATTACTTTCTCCTCTTTTTTGCCAAACAGAAAATTTCCTTCCATTCTCTAAAATGCACTTTAGCTCTTCTCCTCAAAGAGAAGGAACAGTTTCAGCACCCCATTATTCCATCCCTGCAAAACAAGCAGCATTTTCCTAAGCCCTGCAGGGTGGAAGTAACAGCAAAACAGTGGCACAGGCAGAAGCCATGCGGGGCACCCTGGCAGTTGTATCCCACCGCTGCTCCAAGCCAGCCTGCTCAGAGCACCTAGCAATGATGGGACCCACTGCAATGAAGTCAAACTGATTGATATAGCTATAAATCGGCACTGCCCTTTTCTATAACTCTCAAATGATTACAACCATCAGAAGCAAGTTGACTTGGAGCCATGCCCCACCTTCTGTCAGGGATTCCTCCCAGGGAACTTTTTATTGCTCTGTCATAGGAGGCAATCAGTTCATTCATCTGCTTCCCTGAGGTTGGTTTGTTTCTTTTAATTAGCCTTCTCCTGTTCTCAGGGGAACAGATTCCCCCAACAGCTTGCGGCTGACATACCAGCCACCATACCTCCCACAGAACTCCTAACTAAACAATGTGTCCTTTTACCATGGACATATTCTGTGTGTAAGTAGAAAGGAAGCTGCCAAATTGGATCATTTCTGTAGCCATTCAGAGAGACCCCTAGAGTGCTCCGGAAGATAGGAGGTGGGATTTTTCAGGAGAGGGAGTTGCAGGAAGAACAGTGTGTGATCTGTGGTGTTTCCTGAGAAAAGCTGCCTTTTCAAAGGAAGGGCCAGAGGAACTCTCTCTCTCTCTTGAATTTTTGAGAGACAACTACTGAAACATTCTGTCCCCTGACTGTATTTCTTTTTTGTAAGAGAAAGGACTTGTGAAGGTGTTCAAAGTTCCCCCATGATCAAATGACTGCTCATAACCATAGGATTTCTATTCCTGCCAGAACAGCATCCTGTTTTAGAGCTCAAGAGAGTCCTGTTTTTGTGGTTTGTCAGTAGCACTTTGGAAGCCTGCTGCCTGCTGACATCATTGGAGAAAAGGAGTTCACACCCTGATTTGTTCAGCCAGCGTTTCCAAGTGACACCCAGGCATTATTCCAGGACAGAAAGAAGAATGCACCCATCTGATACAACCAAGGAGGAGAGAAAGGAAAGTGTGCCAGCACAGTACAAATCAGGAACAGAGCGCTGGATGTCAAGTACCACAGGAAGGGCCGGCTTGAGAGCGAATTGTACCCTGAATGAAAATCAACGGCACATCCTCTCCCACCCCCAGTTGATCCCTACTCCCAGTTCTTGGCATCAATTAGCTGGCCAGGGGATGAAGAAGAGGAGCTTGCAAGCTCTCTCTATCCCCTGTCGCAAGAGTGGCATGGGATGAGGGGGGCAAACTTTCTTGTCTGACAAACATACATTCACTAGCTCACATGCATATTCTCACCTCTTTCTCCTTCCTCACCAATACTCTTCCCTACTGTTGCCTAACATCACCAGCCTGAGGGATAATCCAGCTACACACACTTCCTCCTCCCTCTCCAGAACTCCCAGTGGTTCATCTGCTGAGCCTGAGAGATGATCCAGCTGCAGAAGTCCCTTTTCCGGTGAGAACAGCCCATACAACATCAGCAACTCCTCCTCCTGCCCACACTGGCACATGACCCCTCCCCTCCTTCTATTATGTGGGCCAATGCCACATAGGCTCCTTGCCCATGCAGCCGATGTGTTGTCTACTTTCTTCCGTGCACATGCCCAGAGAGAGGCAAGACACTAGCACTGGGGGGGGGGGGGGGGGGATTGGACATCCCTTGGCCCTCCGGTGGGAATAACACTTACAAGCAACTGCCCAGTCAAACGCCCAGCTCGTTCTATCCTGAAGTCAGCACTGACCACAGGGTTGTCACTAAAAGTAAAGGAACCATTAGAATCAACTCATTAGGAAATCCAGGGTCAAAAAAACCAAAGGGGTTCCTGAGAAAGTAAAGCTGCGAATGTACAGATTACTAAGAAATGTACTTTGCGTCAAATTGTTATAAACGAAGAAGTTTCCATTTCAGCTTATACTCTTGTCTTTTCACTCCAGAAGAGGCATGCCAAAAGCAGCTTACAGCAAAGTGCAATACAATCCATAACAGTAAGTTGAATTTTAAATAAAGTTTATGTTATTGGATACCATTTCCTGGCATGGAGAGCATTTCATTCGAGTCCAGAATTGACGACTGCCAATCCTGACCCCCAAGGACCTTGAAGTATAGCTTCCCCTGCTCGGGAATGGATCCAACATTTTCTAATCTGTCTCTCTCTCCCCCATCCCCTGAAGCAGCCCACTTGCTTGGTGAGGACCAACAGAAAGAGGGCTCCATATACAATTTGTTAAATAAAATAATTTTACAAAGGATACTTTGAGAAGCAGAAGAAACAATTTTGCTATGGGAAGGCGCTGAAGCTTCAAAGAAATTAACAAAATGACAAAATCCTTCAGCCTGGAATTCAGCACAGAGAGAACTTACCCTGCAGTTTGTGTTAGTGGAGAGAAATGTGAGAAAAAAAAAAAAAACCTTAAGGGAAAAAAAGGAAAATAGGCCTTCAGATAAGTCATAAATTACTGCAGAGAATCAGAATCCCCTTTCAACAACTGTCAGCAAATCATCATCTGTGATCTTGAAAACACTGGGTGTGGTACAAAACCCTAAACAAATCTCTAGCTGAGACGTTTGTGGGTGATGACCTGAAGGTTAATATACATCAGTTTGCATTTCTCAAACAGACAAAATATCAATCAGAAAGGGGAAGCACCAATAGTATTTCAATTCCGCTGTTCTTCACATCTATATTAGGCCAAAACACATACTTATATAGGAAATTATTCACATAAAAACACAGACTTGTATCAGATATTGTGAACTGTGAATCCGAAATTCCAACCCCTGAATAGCAAATTGTGGTCTCGCAGAGTGGGACCGCACGAATCAAAACGAGCCACAATTTTCCATTAGTCCATCTCCAATTTTGTACTCACTAGGCTCAATCCCTAAAGCTGTAAAACCTGTTTAACCAATCTATTTTTAAATAGACTTTTCTAACCACGCTCAGTCAGTCAGAATTTAAGCACCTAGTGCAATGTTTGCATTCACTATTCTAAAGTCAAACTAAGCCATCAATGAGAACACAAGTCCCCCAGTATTGATGTACATCAGATACCCTTACAAACACTCCAGAGGTTGGGGTATTGTGGCTGTACAGTGGTTAAGGTGCCCATGCCAGCTTGAGTAAAGCAGATCCACAGATGAACAAACCCCACCAAGGACAAACAGAACCTCAGGTTGCCAGATAAAAAGTCACAATTTGAATTTAAAAAAACCAAAACACAAAACAAAACAAACAAACAAAAAAAAAAAGAGTCCATGGTTTGCCTTTCACAGACTTGTCTTCTGGTTGTCAGAACATAATTAGCTGAAGTTAGACAAATTCATTTGTATACTAGATTACCACAGAGAAGTTACCCAGGCTAGGACATACGCAATGTTGAACAGGATGCACGTAATCTTATTTTTTCCAGTGAACCATGTGATGACATGCTTATTGCCAGGAAAAAAAAAATCATACTTAATCCAAACTACAAAATATCGCTCAATGTCACATCCATTAAATCTACCTCAGATAATCTTACAAGAACAAAACTGCTAAATGGTTTAGCTAGTGCAACCAAGCTGTTGAACACTGTAGCCAAAGTTCATTTTGACCTTTGGAAAAGTAATTTCACTTATGCAGCAGACACCTCGTAAATAAATGATAGTAAAAAGGGAAAAACTGTAAATACATTGTCTTCATCGCAAACCAAAACATATGCAGAAATGCAAGGGATCAATTCTGTACCAAACACATTATTCAAATATCATAGAAAACAGTTTTTCCAATATTAAATCTATCCTGTGCACATGGGAAAAAAATATCTACTGTACTTCACATGCAAGTGAAAGCAGAAGCAAGTCAAAACAACTTTAAAGCAATATAAACCAAGGTGACTATGCGTTATACAGGACTGCAGGGAAGCAATTTATCCATGTAAGCACCATGACAGAACATCTATCCTGGCTGCTGCCCCCAGAGAATTTAGTTAATTCAGAAAGGCAAACTAAAGTTATTTTCTGCCATTGTTGAAGAATTACTGTATTGTGCCACAGGAAGAGAGATATAGCATCACCCCGCAGAGAAATTCATATGCTTTATTCTTCAACCATTTCTGTCACAGACCAAAATTAAGTCCCTTAACTTAAATAGAGGTTAAGGCTCTCCTACCCTGGGTCCCTCCTTTTGAGATCCCCATGTCAAAATCTCCCAACAGACGCCCCTTCTTCCAACCCCACCCTGCTCAAGGTCTCTTTCCTCCTTCACCTGATGTCTCACCCTTTCCAATCTCCATCCAGTCACAACTCACACATCCCCAATTGAGCCCCCACCCCCGAATCCATCCACAGAGAGATTTACCTCCTGCCAGCTAGGAGTCCTTTTCCATAAATGAGCCACTGAGCAGAGCCGTAGCCATGCAATGTGGCGCCTATGGCCAAGTGAAAAACTGTGCCCTCTCCCATTTCTCAACACATGACACCATGAGTTGGGAGACTTTGTTAAATGTTTGTACAGCAATGCCCATGGCCAGTGCAAAGGTATTGGTTGCCCTCCACCCCATCACACACAATTAAAATGTCTGCATTTATAATAACATTTTACATAAAAAGGACATTCAAAGTACAATCTTCTGAGGTAAAAATATAATTTACAATATGTATATTGTATTTACATGCACTGCTGTGGTGCCAACCAGAAAACCCTGCAAAAAAGCAAGAGACACTTGAACTCATATGGTATTAGGCCTACTGTTATGTGTTTAGGGCATGGGCCCCTCAGAGAGCAACAAGAAAATAGAACTACAATGCAATACACTTTCTATAATCAAAACAACACTAACTGCCAGCATTCAAACAGCAACAACTCTACTTATGAAAGTTAACACTGCAAATATTACACCAGGCCTAAAACACCAATACACCCCCCTATTAGGAAAATAGAACAAGCCAAGCTGCTATAGATCCCTACATATAAACTACACACTATTGGAATACCTTACTCAGTCACACATGCAAAACACAGATAGATCCTCAAATACAGAATAAAGAGACCATAAAATATAAATAGAAATGTACAGGCAAAAACTGAACTAGAAGCCACAACAAGCCAAATTCTATATGAACTACAACAATGAAAAAACAGAAGCATTATCATTCTTCATAAAATAAAATTAGTAATACCATACCAATAAAAAGAATAATTTGAAACTAATGAATAGAACAGCATTCAAAAATTAAAAACTCACATACAACTTTTCCAAACATCAATAAAATATTTCAAATAACACTTCAAATAACACCCATTAAAACTAATAAGGATTTTAAAAAATCCCTTGTTATCCATATCTAGAACTTTTGATTTCTAGATGCTCTAAAATTGTCATGGATTAGCAGGCAGAGAGGAAGTGGGGTCAGTTTCCCACACATATGCTCTCTCTCTCTCTTTCTCTCTCCTACACACATGCATGCTCTCTCACTCTCATACACAAGCTTTCTCTCTCTTCCACACACTCATAAACTCATGCTCGCTCTCTCTCTCCCACACAGTCTTGTTCCCCTTCCCTCTACTCCCTAGCACTCTTGGTCCCAACCCCCTCTCCCCTTTCAGAAACAGTTTTGATCCTCTCTCCTCTCTAAAAACAGCCCACTCCCCAGGAGTTTTACTCCCCAGCCCCATCTCTTCCTGATCCCCCACTCTCCAACAGTTTTGCTCTCCAGACCCCTCTCCCATCCCAGAAATCCCACTCCCCAGAAGTCTTACTCCACAGGCCCCTCTCCTCACCCAGACCCCCACTCCCCAGCAGTCTTGCTCAACAGGCCCTGCTCTCCCAGACCCCCACTCCACAGCAGTCTTGCTCAACAGGCCCTGCTCTCCCAGACCTCCACTCCACAGCAGTCTTGCTCAACAGGCCCTGCTCTCCCAGACCTCCACTTCCCAGCAGTCTTGCTCCCCAGACTTTTTCCCCCTCCCAGCCCCCCTCCTGCCCCGAAGTCATCACCCCTCCCACATCCTCCACAGGTGGCCAGTGCATGATTTCCTTAATGCTGCTCACCCCCACAGTGCTACCTCAATGCCCTCATTCACCCTCCCTGCTCCTGAATAATCAAAGGATCAGGCCTTGCAGCGCGGGCTGCTTCCTCCTCCCAGCTGCTGGTGCCTGAATGATGCCATCAGGTGCCGACACCCAAGGAGGAAGAAGCAGCCCACACTGCAAGGCCAGATCCTTCCATTCTTCAGGAACAGGGAGGATGAGTGAGGGGGATTGCAGTAGCGTTCATGAAATCGTGCGCCATCCCACTGCCACCAATGAGGCGTCTCCTGTTGTTGGCGGCCTCCCGTTCCAATGCCTATGAGTGGAATAGCAGCATGGCTCCACCAGAATCATCAGCGTGGCCGGTGGGCCGCACTGTTTTTCCACTTACTGATGCCCCAACATGATGGTAGCGCTATGGCGCCTTTTCGTAGCAGTGCCTATGGCCGTGGCCATATTGGCCATAGGCACTGCTATGGATCTGCCACTGAGCATCATACCACACTTTGAATTGCATGTAAGAGTCAAACAGATCAATACAGTAAAGTGCGGCCACGGTTACCCTGTTTCTAACCCGCCTTTTACTCACAATTTGGCCGCGTTAGCCCAACCCACGATTCACTAACCCCTTTAACCCATTCTTACCGCCTCTTTAAATCAACGCGTAACCCCTTCCGCCCGCGGCATGTATATTAGATGTAAATGATCGGATTAGCTATTCCCCCTGATTCAGTAACGCGCCCTGACTATCGCCTTTTTAACCTGGAGTTTAGCCGCGCGTTTAACCTGCTCATTTACCGCCTACCCCTACCCCTGCGTTAGAGGCAGGGGTAAGGGTAGACGGCAAACTTTCCCCCAAAAGGAAACCTAAAAACCTAAAATCCCCTCTTCCCGAAGCTACTCGACAGGTTATCAACTTACTTTTTGTTGCTTTCAGCCCCTTCAACCTTCTCTGCCGTCCTCTGGAGGGGGCAGCCGGCAGCGAAAGCGACTTGCAGCGGTCCCCCCCCTCCCCCCCGCGCAGGTCCCGGTTCTCCTGGGAGCCAGCTCGACTTCAGGCTGACAGCTAACCCCCCCCCCCCACCCCAGACTGCTGAGTTACGGCCTTGGAAGAGAAGTGAAGCGTACTTTCATGGGCTTCAGCGCCCAAATTGATGGGCACTCAAGCCAATGAAAGCACAGGGACGGGCAGGCGTGACGCACGCCGTGACGTCACGCACGCCCGTCCATGTGCTTTCATTGGCTTGAGCTCCCGTCTGGGCGCTCAAGCCAATGAAAGCACAGGGACGGGCGTGCGTGACGCACGCCATGACATCACGCGCGCCCGTCCATGTGCGCCCAAATTGACGGGTGCTCAGCCAATGAAAGCACATAGATGGGCGTGCGTGACGCACGCCATGACGTCACGCGCGCCCATCCATGTGCGCCCAAATTGACAGGCGCTCAGCCAATGAAAGCACATAGACGGGCGTGCGTGACGCACGCCGTGACATCACGCGCACCCGTCCATGTGCGCCCAAATTGACGGGCGCTCAGGCCAATGAAAGTACGCTTCGCTTCGCTCCACTCGCGCAGTGACTGGAGAGGGCACAGAACAGTGGGCTCTCACCTGGCTTCAGAATTTGATGAGGGCCGAGCCAGGAGAACTGGACCTGCGTGGGGAGGAACGCTGCAAGCCGCTTTCACCGCCGGCTGCCCCCTCCAGAGGGCGGCAGAGAAGGGAAGGGGCTGAAAAGCACAGAACAGTGGGCTCTCACCTGACTTCACAATTTGATGAGGGCCGAGCCAGGAGAACCAGGACCTGCGCGGGGGGGACGACCGCTGCGAGCCGCTTTTGCCGCCGGCTGCCCCCTCCGGAGGGCGGCAGAGAAGGGAAGGAGCTGAAAAGCAACAAAAGGTAAGTTGGCACATGTCGAGCCGCTTCGGGAGGAGGGGATTTTCGGTTTCTAGGTTTTCATGGGTTAAAGTTGGGATCCACTTCCTGGTACCTGTCATTTGAAATGACAGGTACCAGCGCACCCAGGATACTTTATAGGCGCTGTATTAAGCGCCTATACAGTAAAATGGGTTGCGCGGGCCTAACGCTTCGCAGACGCGGCTTGCATTTACAAGCAATTTAAATAGAGTATCGAGCGGTATGTGATCAGAACAGTGCATGGGGCAAACGAGGGTGCGCCCGGCACTGCCGCACTCTTTCTAACGCGTCCTTTCTGTATCGAGCCGATTATGAGGAAGGAAGGCAATTCAGCAGGAAGTAAACTACTCATTTCCTGACGGTTGTCATGGGGGGCAATGGAAAAGAGCCTGCTGTGTGGCTTCACTGGAGAGGGAACTGGAAGTGGGGGCTTGACTTGGCCTGATAAAGGGTGGGGGGAGAAAATCAAAGGTTACATGACTTCAGCGGGGGAGGGTCAGGCCTAGGACACTGTCTCTCCAGCACAGTTAAGTGAATTCTCAAATGTTGCATGCTTAAAAATGAGCACTTGAGTGCATAAAATAGCACATACATGAATTCATGCTATTTACAAAACTGTAACTTGCACACATAAATTGGGGTCTGTGAGTAACTTTGCATATGTAGAAAAGTGGCATGTCGGAGCATTCTGGGTAGGGGCCAACATTTACACACATAAGTTGCTATTTTAAAACCTGCCAAAGTGTTGCACGTAGGTCTTTTACTTGTGTATATTTACTTGGTATACATGACTGTAAACATCTTAAAATTGAAAAAATGACCAGATGGGTGGTCTGAGTGAAATGAGGGGACTTCAGGCTGAAGAACCAGCCTGAAGTCCCCTCTGAGATGAACTGGTTAAACTGCTAGACTAATTGGTAAAACTACAACTTACGGGGGGGGGCGGGGGTAAAAGTGTCAAATTACACGTGATTGAAATCTTCACATGCATCCTTTTAAAATTGGAAGCACAAATATAAATTGTGCACAACTTATCCAGCTAATTTCCAATTTATTTGGCTGTGTAGCAACTTTTCTGCTACTTAGATGGACAAATTTGAACTTATTCAGATAAGCAGTGGCACTTATCTGGCTATTTTCCAGTTTATTCAGTGAAGTAGCAGCAGGCCTACATAGCTGGATAAATCTGAAAAGCGCTACTTGCCCATCTAAGTAGCGCCTTCTGGACTTATCCAGCTACCTGCTGCTACTTAGCCAGATAAGTCCAAACCTGCACAGCTCTTGGTTTTTACATATGCGAGCATTTGTGTGCGCATATGTACTCATATTTTATAACTTGTGCATATCCGTTCCACAGCAGCAACTTTTCGTGTGCCTGTGTACATGCATTAATAGGCACATGCAAGCAGTTTGGAAAGTTACCCTCCCTGCGTGCCAGTTTACCCTAATCATGTGCCTGCATCATGTTTACCAAAAGGTGGTAAATATCATAGTCATGGCTTATGAGCTCTTTACCATAGCATTTACATCTTCTGCATACACTACAGCGCTAATGTTAATGTGATAGCACTTTTTAGCCTGGCTGCTTTAGCAGGGGTTAGCATGTATGATAAGGCTTTTGGTATCAAGTGCTCTTTTTACTGTATGTTTAGCACAAGGGCCCCTATGGAACTAAAATCTAATATCTAAAAGATATAATGGTTAGAGTATCATTCTTTCCTCTTTACTGCTGTTCTCTAAAATAGAACCAATTCAACAATGCTATTTATTTTTATCCACTCCCTTTCTTAGACAAGGATCACTTGAAGCTATAAAATTCTATATTCCTCTAAAAATCAACTCGAAACGCTGTATTTTTATCTTTATGATTTAAGAAGTGTCTTAATTCATCACTAGGCTACAGTGACTCTAGTAGCCTAGCAACAGTAGTAAATCAAGAGAAGATGTTGGAATTTGGAAGCAAATTGAATTGGCTTTTTGGAGCGCATTCACATCCGTCTCCAAACATTCTCATTTTCTTCCTCCAGGGGTAGTTGCACTCTGCAATTTTCTTGTGAGCTCTTCACGGCTACACTTTCAACAACAAAGGTTAGGATACTTAGCAAAATGAGTCCCAACAAATTATTTATGGTGTGAGAAACAGATGCAGAGGGCAGAAAGACAGCAGCCCAACTTGCTAACCCTTTCTGCCATGGTTATATTTGCGCTGAAGTCATGTAACCTTTGATTTTCTCCCCCCACCCTTTATTGTTATCTATCTTTACTCAACACCGCAGTGATCCCCAAAATGTATGCACTTTGTAGCACTCTCAAACTCATGTCCATTATGAGCAGCAATCAAAACTGATCCTTAGCGTTTATGCTCTGGTATATTTTGCAGGAATTTATTGAAGCTTTATTTTTCAAAATCAATACAGGGAGGAATTAGTGAAAAACAAAATTTCAGCAAACGACAAAGTGGCTTTTTTGATTAGTTTATTATTATTATTATTGATTAGTCCAGATCAGCTGGTTTTGTGCATCTGCTTCATAGCGTCCTATTTTCCCAAGTTACTGGCTGCTGTGAGAGTGAGACAATATTTGAAAGAGAGAGCATTTTAGAGTGAAAGCCAGAAAAAAATAAGACCCTGTAAAAGGACAAAAGACCAAGAAAGGGGAGGCGGAACAAAAAAGCCTGTGACCAACCGATTAGAAAATTAAGATCAGACAGCAAAGGTAAAAAAAAAATAATCATTTTTTACATTTTAGTGAATGGCACTTGTTATCTTTGGGAATGTGCAAGAGTAGCACTTTCTCTGTGCTGATCTCGCAATGTACAAGATCAGCATGGAGGAACTGGAAGCCCTGCAAATTTTTAATATCATGGGGCCTGCACAGAGGATGCAGCAGAATGGGCTTCAGTGCCAGTAGCAGCAATCGGAACCTCCCCAGTACCCAAGCGGCAGCAGTGACAGTGGCAGCAGAGGAATGAGAGAGGCTCTGAGTTTGCTGGCAAAAGAAAGAGAGGGGGGTCTGCCTTCAGGGTATGAATGGGAGTCTGCCTGGGGGTGTTTGTGTGAATGAATGGGAGTCTGCCTGGGGGTGTGTCTATGTATTAGAATGAATGGGTGCCTGCCTGGGGGGGTTGTGAGAATGGGTGTGTGTATATGTGTGTGAGAGAGAGAGAGAGAGAGAGAAAGAAAGAAAGAGAATGGGAGTCTGCCATGGTTGTGTGTGTGAAAGAGAGAGAGAGGGAGAATGGGTGCTGCAGGTGGATTCCTACCTGCCAGCAGCTGAAATGAAGATGAGGGTCTGACACTGCTGGTAGATCCCAACCAAAGAAAGACCTTGAGACATCTGTGGGTTTGGCAGAGGGAGCATATGTGCGTATGAGCTTGTATGTGTGTGTATATATAAGAAAGAGAGGAGAGAAGTTTGTGCATCCCTCTCCCACTAATCCATGACAATCTCAGGGTGACTGGAAATCAAAGATCCCAGATATGGAAAGAGTGAATTTTTTTAAATTTTCTTCAGTTTTATTTTTCAGATGATATTTGATGTGTCTGCTGTTTTGAAATATTTTATTGGTGTTTGGGACATTTAAAAAAAACTTGTATATGAGATTTTATTTATTTGATCTTTTATTCATCAGCTTTTTTTGAAATATTATTAGTATGTTTTTAGTATTATGACTATGTATTTATTTTATTTCTTGATTTTATTGTTGATATTTGAGGAATGGTGATGGTTCTGTTTTTTCATTGTTGCACTGCATAGACTGACTTCTTTTGGTTTCTAGTTCAGTTTTTGTCTCCTCATTTGTATTTCTACTTTATGGTTGCTCTATTCTGTATTAGGTGAGGGTCTGTTTTTGTTCTGCATGTGTGACTGAGGTGAGGCACTCTTCTAATAGGAAGTGCATTAGTGTTTTAAGGTTTTCGGAGGGTCAAGTTCACACCCAACACACTTCACAATAGGCCTACATATGGGTTCCAAGTGTCTTTTTTATAGGGATTTTCTGGTTGGCTTCACAACAGTGCATGTAAATATAATGTAAGTGATATTTTTACTTCAGAATACCGTACTTTGATATTTTTCATGTAAAATATAAATGCATAACTCTTAACTGTATGTATGGAATGGGCAGGGGGCATTATGCAAGGCTATAAGGTTTGCCTAGGGCACTTAATAGCCATGCACCAGACATAGGTTTGGGGGGGGGGGGGGCGGCGGGAATGGGTGGTGTCAGTTTTTAAAGTTTGTATCACTGAAGGGAGCTGGGTGTTTTTTTTGGTGTGCCGGGGACAGAGAATGAATGAATGGCAGCGGGAGGGTGGGGAGCAGCACAGTAATTGTTCACACAGGGCAGTCATAAAGCTAACACCGGCCCTGCAAATGGGCCATATGGTCTTTTCCTGCCATCATGTTTCTATATTTCTATGTTAATATCTCAAACAAATGAAGGCACAGTACACTCATCACAGAAATACATCATAAGTACATCAAAAATAAATGTCAGAGAAAATGCATCGGAAAGGTACTTTAGGGTATGGCACTCTGAGGTAGAGCAATAAATAAAGCATATGGCTATAGTTTTAGTATGCTAGGACAATTGCTTATGAGTATCCAGCAGGCTCTTAAAAGGTACAATTTCCTACAGTATTTTAATAATTGGAAGCATGGCTTAAGAAGCAGGACAACTTAGGTTTGTAGTCCAAAAGATGCCTCAAGGAAGCCATGTTTTTAGTAGTTTTCTGAACGTTATTAGGATTAGGACTACACTGATGCTGCCCGGCAAAGTGTTCCAAAGATGTGGCCTGACCCAAAAAATGCTGTCTGGTGGTTATTAGTCGTAGTTCTTTAGGTATAAGCACTCATAGGAGTACTTGCGACTAAGAGCACAGAGTGGAAGGCCCATGTGAGATGAATCAACAACTAGGGTAAGGTGATATGCTGCAGTTTAAGATCTTGAAGGTGAGAACCAATATTTTGCATTGGGCCCTGTAAGAGTATTGAATGCAGAGATTGTAGAATTGGAGTGAGCTTCTCTAATTCAGCATTAGTCTAGCTGCAGCATTCTGCTCAAGTTGCAGGCACTGGTTCAATTTTTTGCAGTAATCCAGGCAGGAGATCCCAAAGACCTAGATGACTGTAGCAAATGCAGGATTATCGAAGAAGGGACACAGATGGCAAAGGTAAAAAAAAAAAAAGATTATTCATATACTGCCTGGGTTTGAGCTTCAATGGTGTGTTTGGAGTTCAGCATAGATCCCAGACTGTAGATTTGATAGTTAAAAGGAAAAGCTATCCCTCCATTTCTGCCTGTTTACCACAGGACTCTGATCCCTCAAGTCAATAAGTGAGGGTTGATTGGATTTAAAAGGCCACAGTTTTGCTTAAAAAATAACCAAAACACTATGCAGCTGAACCAAACATCTATCACAGCTGTCAAACTGCCTGCCATGAGCAAGCTAGGTAGTCTGAAATTCCCAAATCTGCTTGCTCACCATGGGGTAGATTTTAATAAAGTACGCCCGTGTGTACTTTTGTTCGCGCACCAGGCGCGAACACGAGTACGCCGGATTTTAATATATACGCACGTAGCCGCGCGTATCCTTTAAAATCCGGGGTCGGCCCGCGCAAGGCTGTGCAAAATCGGCAGCCTGCGCGCGCCAAGCCACGCAGCCTGCCTCTGTTCCCTCCGAGGCCGCTTCGAACTTTCCTTCCACCCCCCCCCCCCCCGCACCTTCCCCTCCCTTCCCCTACCTAACCCACCCCCCCAGCCCTATCTAACCCCCCCCTACCTTTGTTTGAAGAGTTACGCCTCCCCAAGGCAGGCATAACTCGCACATGCCGGCTGCACGATTCCCCGGCCCGGGAGCAGTTTCGGAGGCCTCGACCACGCCCCAAAAATGCCCCCAGGCTGGAACCACGCCCGCAGCCCCAGATGACGCGCCGCCGCAACACCCCCCCGCCCCCCCCCCCCAGGAAAGCCCCGGGACTTAGGCACAACCCAGGGCTTGCGCTCGCCGCCGAGCCTATTCAACATAGGCTCAGCATGCACAGGGGGAACTTGGGGCAGGTTTTCGGGGGGTACGCGCGTATCTTACGCGTGTACCCTTTGAAAATCTGCCCCCATATTAATAGATAGCTAAGCAGACCCCTTCAGGTGTGATTGCACCAACTCATACTTTGTGTCTTCCCAGAGTACCCCAAGGCTCCACCTTCTTGTTTCAAAGCTAGGGTGACCTTTATCTATATGGCTGCACTCAACTCAGACTTCATAACTTCCTAAGACATATTGGTTGATGTGCTAAGCTGCCTGCCTACTGGCTCAATGCATTACCACAAAGCTGAAAGGCCCGATGTGCAGCTCTAGCCCTATCCCTAATTCCAAGTCTCCAAAAGAGGAGCAAAGAGAACCAACAGTGGCATGGACCCTCCCCCCCCCCCCAAGGCTGCACCAGAGAGGCAAAGTGGCACACAGTATAACATGAACAGCTCAAAGCACAATGAAGGGCAAACAAAGCAGCCAAAAAGAGGCAACCCCCCACCCCAAGGCAGTGATAGTCAAAGCAACTGAAAGAATGGCATGAAGACCCCAAAACATCATGACAGACTCAAAGCAGGCACCCAGCTGCTTCTTACAATTGGCAGCTACTGAACATAGGCGCATATTCAGCGGGTGCTAGTTAGCCAGATAAGTTAGACTTATGTGGCTAAATAGCACTGAACACGCTTTGAATATTGACCTTTTACACACCAAAAATAGAACATATGGTGATGTAATGGATAGGAAGAATTCTGCACAGAAACAGAAGATGACAGTGCAACTAAGAGTACAGATCTATTACTACATCTCTCACTCACAGCCACCATGCACTCTTGCTCCCTCTCTACTTGCTTCCCCTCCCCCTTCCCTATTCCTTTCCCCCTCCTCTCTCTCCCTTCTTTTGCAACATGCCAAGATTGTTGTATGAGCAAAATACCCTCCTCTGGAGACCCTAATCCAGATACTTGGTATCTGGGCACTTCTACACTCTGCACCTCCAAAGCCTGCATCCTTGGGGGATGATCTCCTTGCGCTTTACCCCACATCTCCAAACAGATAGCAGAATGGTTGGGAGCTCCCAGAATCACCTCCCACCAGCCTTACTTGGCTTTCCCTGGCATTTCCACAGCTTGACACCACCAGTGCTTTCCTGCCCCTGGCTTGCACAGTCTTCCACCGTGGCTGAAAACTCCTTGTGGCTTTGCAATAGTCTCGCTCTCCCTGTCTGGCCCAAGTAGATCCACCTGCACAAACAGCACTAATGCCAGCAAGGCATAATATAGCCAAATCAGTGGCGGCCTTGAACCAACATGCCCCACCCTCACTGCTCTGATGTGCTGCCATTTTTACTTCAGACTTCAAGTATCTGATCTGGCAGAAGCAGCAAAATGCACTCCCACCAATACCAGCCTGCCCTTGCTGCTGTGGGCCAGATCAAAATCCTTCTGTTGCTGCTGCTGGGGGGCCAGATGAATATCAGTGAAAGGCTGCTTCCAGGCCCCAGGCTATAGTTTGAGGGCCCCTAATCTAACTCAACTTGAACCAAGCTTCTTTATTCACAGTGATCTCCTGACTCTCAGAAAAACACAATGCAGACTTAGCATATGGGAACTATAAGGAGGTAATTTTAAAAGAAGTGACATATCTAAATATAACATGCTACCGAAGCAATTTTAAAAAGCCATTTACATATGTAAAGTGCACTTACATTGGCAAATCCTATGGACAATTCAATGGCATATATTGTAGCAATTTTCAATATTGAAGAGCGTCAATATAGGAAGTAAATCAAATACTGGAAAAACTGAACCATCTTGACTAAAATGCCAAACTGATTCTCAGACTGACAAGCAAGCTGCTGTGTGTGTGCGCCTGTAATGAATCATTCCTACAGAGGGCTCATTCAGGTAAACCATGCACAGCCAGTTACAATATCTATAATATGGAAGCAGTTAGAGGTAACAAATAAACAAAATACTCTTGGCATTTCTTAAATATCTCTCAGTGTTCTATTAAATGCCATTTTTGTACTGAAAACTGTCCATTAGTTGAGATTTTTTTAAAAATGTTAACTGATCATCTATTTTTCTGCTCCCTAGCTTAACAGGTTTTCTTTGGAAATTGTATTTCAATGCCGTCAGTGGATGAAGAAGTGCTATAAATATTTTTCTGCTAATGTTCTAATTCTTTATTAATTCAAATTTATAGGCTTTCAGATAACACGTACTTCCCGCCTATGCATTATGATCCATCTGGCACCATAAAATACAATTTGGCTAGATGCTAGAACAGACAACCTCATGATTACTAATTCAGTGCAGAAACAAAACGACTTCTTTTCTCTGTCTTTAACATATTTACAGTTTTGCTTAGATAAGCCAACATGGGTGAGCAGTGCCTATTATAATCTGTTCATTTTCAATTGAGCACCATGTCATCTCTGAAGCAATCTACAGGGGAAATGGAATAGAAAAATACATTTTTATTTTTTAATTTTTTTTTTATTCACATATTGGTCAAAGGCAGGAAAAGATGCAGCAATTCTAGGCTTCCAGGATAGAAAGAGAAAAGATACTGTGCATTCAAGTCTACCTGCCAACAGGAAGAAGAATGAGATGGAAAGTAGTACTATCTATCTATTGGTCTCTGTAACCATTTCTAGTAACATAACAGAGTTCCAAACTATAATGCACATGCAATCCATATACTTACATATACATACACATATTACACACACGTATAATTAAAGCACAATTATCCAACATTCAATCAACTGGCATTTAGCAACGTGAGCATTTTTTTTTTTTTTTACTATTATGGGACTACACAGGGACAGGGAATTTTGTGGGATGGGGAGCACACATGTACGCATGTCTCCCATGTCTCTCAGTGGTAATTTTCTAACAAAAAAATTGTCCAGCAGCAGCCTCCACCTTCTACTTTATCCCAATGGACAAAAAGAAGCAAGTTCAAAAGAGTTCTGGTTTGCTGACCTGAAATAATCTGGTAAAAAAAATCAACACTGCACATGTTCCTTTACGGCTCCACAGCGTGACACTAAGAGTTTCACTTACTAAGGATTTTTCCCATAGACACAGAATGGGAGAAGAGCCTTAGTAAATCAGGCCCTAAACTGGATCAACAATTAAGCACTGACATAGAAAAAGACCATACAGCCTGTCTAGTCTGCCCATCCATACCAAATGTTTGGCTCTACAATCCTTACCTCACCTTCAGAGATTCCCTGTGCTCGCCCCATGCTTTCTTCAATTCAGATACTGGGAGGCTGTCTGATGCATCCTTCACTCTTTCTGTGAAGAAATATTACTTAGATTACTCCTGACACTACCCCCCTTTCACACCCATCTTATGGTCCCTCGTTTGAGAGATTATTTTTCATAGGACAGACCCACCTTTTGTGCATTGATGCCTTGGGGATATTTAAAAGTCTCTATCACATTTCCCCTATACTGTCTTGTTTAGATCTTCAAGTCTGTCCCCATGCACTTTATAATGAAGACCACTGACCATTCTAGTATCCACCCTCTGGATGCTCCATCCAGTTTATATCCTTTTGAAGGTGCGGTCTCCAGAATTTTACACAATATTCCAAATGAGGTGTCTCAAAGGACTTATACAGGGGCAATATCATCTCCTTTTTTTTTCTGCTGACCATTTCTCTCCCTGTGCACCCAAGTACCCTATGTTGATGGAGATATCCCTGGCTTATGCCATCATCTTATAGACAAACATACATCCACTAATGTGCTAATGTGCTTGAGCCCTGTTCTGGAGGGATTACCTCTAAGGGTAGAGAGTAATTTAGTCTGCATGCATGTCCTTTCAGAAGAGACTTCATACATCTTTCTAGCACTGGAATGTTATGTGTTAACTGAAAAGTGATGAGCAGTATTGGGCAATTTATTTTTGTTTTATCGCTATTTACTATTTTGATTAATGTTTTAAGATACTCTTGTATTATTGCAGCAATGTTATCTGAGTGGTGCAAAATCTATATTTTTGTCTCCTGTAATAAAAATATTAAAAAAAAAAAAAAAGGTGGTGAGATTTTGCAATTCCTTGTGAGTACTGAAATGCTTGTTCTTGCTATTTTCCTGTATACATTTTTCAGCTTCCATAGAAAAAATTGTAGCAGTGAGATGGGAGAAGATGTTGAAGGACCACATTATAAGCCTCATTTCCCATGCACACAGAATGGGGGGAAAGCCTTAGTAAATCAGGCCCTATGTTTCTTAATTCCTTTTACCCAGGTAGAAGAGGCCTCCCCAACTTGGCCACACAGGTATCGACAATAAGGGGGGGGGGGGGGGGGGGGGGGAGGCAGTGTGAGAATGTGGATGTAGGGCTAGGATGGGGGTGGGGTGGGGAGAAACAGTATGTGGGGTAACCCTTCCCTGATGTGGATGCTCCCATACCATTAACTGTTGGATTTCAAGAAATAAATATTGTATAAACTTTTAAAAATGTGGCTTTATGTTTTGTTTTGTCTTTTCATGAATAGTACTTGAGTGAAAAACTCTCAGGTAACCAACATATTCCATCAACTGACATGGACTGTTCCCCATGCCGGATAAAGGAGCTCTGAAAAAGAGAGTCCCCAGCTCCACAGACTAGGGAGGCTCGCATACAGTACAATATTCATTTTATTTCCCCAACCGTATCAGGGAATTTCCCCCCTGTTTAATGTCATTGCTGCTTTTTTTTTTTTTTTTGTTCATGAAAGTTACCAGACTGAGAGCATAAAAGAATAATTGTCTCTTTTATAGGTAAAGCCTGGTCAGCAGCAATGCCAGGTTCCCCACATTGCCTTGCTAATGTGCTTGAGCCCTGTTCTGGAGGGATTACCTCTAAGGGTGGAGAGTAGTTTAGACTGCATGCATGTCCTTTCAGAAGACAATTGTGCCAGTTAATGTCAAACTGTGCTGGTGGTTTGGTTTTACTGAAGTGAGGGAACTGGACTCAGACCACTAAACAAATACAAAGACTTCATTTCACATCAGTCACCTTTTTAATACACTACTGATCCAAATTGTATTTAAACTAATGACCTAAAAGTGAAAGATTCAGCAAATTCGTGCCATATTCATGGACTCATCCAGTTCCCCCTTTTGGGGACATTTGTTTTTTAATTATTGTACCCACAATTTTTATAGATTTTACTGTGTTTTTGGATCAGGAGCATTAAAACCTCATTTAGTAGAAAATACCTGGATTTGAGATATGATTTTATATTGTGATCAAGAACATTCTGTGATTGTGACCTATTTAAAATTCAAATGGAATGCATTTAGAAATCATTCATAAGAAAGTTACATGAGGATTTGTTTGTACATGGAATCAGGAAATCTTACAGTAGGGACAAGCCAAAGGGGTTCGATGATGGCAGTATGTAAGATTGAAAGATTTCATCTTTGGGTGCAAGTCACAGGACTTGGCAGCAACAGTGAAATGCTGCTAATGTACGTAATTTTTTTTTATGTCTGTTGTAAACCACTTTGGGTTCATATTTTTATGAAGAATGACAATATCTAAGAATAAATGTTATATTATTTTCCTATAGGAGTAACCCAGTAAGGTGCACCCTTAATGTGAACTTCCCTTTCATTTGAAGCTCTCTTACTCTTTTTTTTAATGCTACTTTTTATGAATAGATAAATGGGATTTATTTGATTTAGAAATCTGGGGTCTAAAATGGGATTTGACTCCTAGTCTCCAAAGGTGAATGCATACATATTTTCAGCATTACCTAGCCCCTTCTGCTTAATTTTCTTTAAGTGTGGCAAGTCACAGAGAGGCTCAGTTTTGTTGCCATGGTAGCAGGATGAGCAATTAAAACCCAAGACCATCTGATCTTCTTTCTTAACAAACTGGTCTTTATTATAAGGGCCTTGACTGGCCAGAAACTCTTTGAAAAGATACCTCCACTGTTTAGAGCACAAATAATTGGTTGACTGAGAAATGCATGGGTTTCTTGAAGCCAACAGGAATAAAAGCAGGTTTCCAAGGTGGCAATGTCTCCAAATAGATTAGTTTTGCTCATACAATGACAGAAATGAACTTCACTCGTATCCCAGGACATGTTGGATATGATCTCAATCCTTCAGATTTACTGCCAATGCTCTCCTTTGCCCTTGCATTGTGCCAACGAGGACCTCCTTCTGGAGCTCATAGGATATAATATAAATAGCCAACATATCGAGGTGCACCTGAAAGTTCTTTTTAATCAAGCCAGTGGTGCCCGATACAACTGGGTCAATCCCTTTCAGCCACATTTTCTTGGTTTTTGATTGCATCTTTTAATGCTTGAGGATCTTTTTTCTCTCCATACATTGTACAGAATAGTTGGTACTGACACTTCTATTAGCAATGATGCTCTTATGTAACTCTCCTTTACCATGATGTCTGGTTTTCTTGCATTGAGCTTTTATCAGTTGGAATGAGAGTGCCCCAGGTGATCACAGCTTCTTCGTTCTCTACAGTTCTTTCAGAATCATGATTCTAGTGTTTTTCTGGTACAGGGATGTTATAGTATTTACAGTTTCCAGTGGATGAGACATGCAACCTTATTGTACGCCTCCCTGCATATAAGACTTCTAACATGAGTACATCACACCCAGTGATGAAATGTGGAACTATTTCCATTTCTGTTCTAAATAATCTGTATTTATCTGTTTTACCAGTTTGTTTGTTTTTTAAATGCTGGCAGTAAAGCATTCTATCCAGAGTCTATTGTCCTACACTGCAATTAGCAATCTCTCATCCTGAGGTTTAAATTCACCTCTCTTCAGTCATTCCTATGTAGGACACAAATATTCTGTAGAGTCTACACAAGAAGAGAAGCGCTGCAACCTGATTATAAGTCTGCAGGCTTAAAGTCAACACACCATAAAAAATGTTTGCCCCTCACCCTGCAAGATATATAGGGACCTTTGTTTTCAGTTTTTAATTATTTTTCCTGGGAATTTATCAGTGTTTATTATAACCAAAAAAATGGCAGAAAATCTACGGAAAAAATTACTTCTTTTTTCCTACTGATTTTCTTCTGTTTTTGTTGGTTATAATAAACACTGATAAATTTTCAGGAAAAATTACAAAAACTGAAAAACGAAGGTCCATAAAGATACAGGTACCTTGGTGTTGGCTTATTTGGAATACTTTTTTATTTAGTTATTCTATTTTTTTTTATTGTTTGTATTGCTATTATCCATGCAGCAAATGTGGCCGTGAGGTTATTTCCTGTTTTCCCTGTAAATCACCATTTTAATTTCTTTGTGTTTCTGTTGCGCTGGACTGACTGCGGGCCTACCCTGTGGCCAGCTGAGCTTACCTGAGACCCAGGGCAGTGGGCAGAATGCTGACGCTGCAATGGTCTCCCAGCTTCAGATGCAGCAATGGGACCATGCTGTGCTGGCCATGCCATTCTGCTACATGAGCGTCCCAAGGCACGTAAGTCTCTCCTCAATTTAAAGGCCCCGTGGCGGGAAACTTCCCATGGCACCCTCTGATGACGTCACTATGGCCTTTCTATATAAGGTCCAACCAGACCTGCAGTGGATGCCTCAGCAACAGATCGATCTCCTAGGAGTAGCTGGTTGCCTGACTCTGTGTTCCTGACTCCTGGTCTTCGTCCTGTCTTCCCCTGGATTGCTTCTTTGGCCTTGACCTTAGACCACTCCTGGAACTCACTTGATTGTTGCCTGTCTCGACTCCTGGTACGTCTCCTGGACTTCGCTTGATCAGTGCCCATCTCGACTTCTGGCACGTCTTCTGGACTTCGCTGTTGGCTGCCTGCTCTGACAGTTGGAACGTCTTGACTCTGCTTCAGCCTGCTGTTCATCATAGGATTCCTCATCATCGGAGACCTGCGCCTAAGTCCAGCTGGTCCCGGCACCCATGAGCTCAACCTGCAAGGAATGAGAGCTGGTATTCGTGAAGTTCATGTTGGGTCTCTGCACCAGCCAATCCTGCCTACCAATGACGAGGACAGGTAGGCCCCTCCCTGCAGGTAGCATCAACCTCATCTTGGCCCAAGGGTCCACACCTGCAACAGTTTTTTGTCATAAGGGTTTTTGGATAAATATAATGTTGTAGCGTTATGCTCAGTGTGCTTTGTGGTACTATCACGTTAAAAACACAATTTAAAATTATTACCATCACTCAGCCCAGGATCAGGCCCAGGCCTCGGTGTCTAGGCCTGGGAGCCTCTTCTTGGACCTCTTCGTTCTTCAGTAATTGCAAGCCATTTAACGATGTCTGCTGGGTCCAGGCCTAGGACCCGGCCTCCAGGTCGGGTCTTGACATCGGGCTTGGGTCTGGGCTGAGGTCCCGGCATCAGGACCCAGCCTCCTGATCGGGTTTCAGTGTTGGGCCTGTGCGATGAAGAAGAACTTCTGTGACTTCGTGTCCATCTTGAACTGGCAAATACTCCTGTGTTAACATTACTTATATGCCCCTGAGGAAGCTTTTCCGTGAAACACTGGCCGTGTTGGGCTGTGTTTATATTTTGCACAGAGAGACTGCTACTTAACTCTTCTTCACATGGTCATTGGAGATGAATGTCTACTAAAGACTGATTTTGAAAGTTCATGACAGACTTTTAATTTAATAATAAAAAACAAAAAAATATTTTTTCAATTAATAAATATAATTTTACAGTGATGGTGAATGATTAGAAGACCGGTTGGGTTTTGGGTTACAATCACAATGTCTGGCTTGATGACACTGTCACTTAGGCTATAATTTAAATTTAATTCAGTTGCCCTAATTTTCTACAGTTTACCGATTGGGTTACTGTATTGACACTCCTTGTTTGCTAATTGAAAGCTCCCATTATTACTGCACTGCCAAGTTGGTTAGCTTCCCTGATCTCTCTTAGCATTTCATCATCTGTCAGAGCATTTTGGCCAGGTGGATGGTAGTATACTCCTATTACTGTACGCTCACCCAACACACATGGGATTTCTACCCATATAGATTCTACTGAGAATTTAGTCTCTTGTATGATCTTTATCCTTTTGGACTCTATACCCACCTGAACATAAAGTGCTACACCCCCACCAAGTCGATCTTCCCTATCATTGCAATATAATTTGTAGCCTGATATAGCACTGTCCCATTGGTTATCCTCCTTCCACCAGGTCTCTGAGATGCCAATTATGTCTATCTCATCATTCATTTCTATACATTCTAACTCTCCCATCCTACTTCTTAGACTTCTGGCCTTGGCATACAGACATTTCAAAGTGTGTTTTTGTTTATATTAACAACTTGCTTTTCATTTGATATCGATGATTTGGAATTCTTTAGCTCAGGTAATTCTTTACTTATAGTCACATGGACTACCTTTTGCTTTTATTGGAACCTCTCTTTTGGGATACCCTATCTCTCCTGTTTCATTAGTATCCTTCAAAGATACATCCCTCCGAAGCATTACTGCTGAGTGACTGTCAGCTTTCCCCCTTGTTCTAATTTAAAAGCTGCTCTATCTCCTTTTTGAAAGTTAGAGCCAGCAGCCTGGTTCCACTCTTGTTAAGGTGGAACTCGTCCTTTTGGAAAAGTCTCCTCCTTCCCCAAATGGTTGTCCAGTTCCTTACAAAACTAAATCCATCTTCCCTGTACCATTGTCTAATCCACCATTGAGACTCCGGAGCTCTGCCTGGCTCTGGGGCCCTAAACGTGGAACAGGGAGCATGTCAGAGAATGCTACAGTCTTGCCCTGCCGGAGGCCAGCATAAAACTAATGGAAAGGATGACTGCAGAAGAAGAGGAGGTGAGAGAGGAAGCAGTATGATGAAACCTACAGTTGTAAGCTGTTGGTCTCAGTTACATTCCCCAAGCAGCAGTGCCTATAAGTCATAAATGCTAGGGAGTGTAATAGAACAGTATCATCGAGATGTGTCATGGTAGGAACCGTGATCATTCCAAACACTCAAATGATTGAATAACATAACTTTTCTATGACATTTTAAACATAAAAAATGCTGGCAGATAAGGATCATAAGGCCCAATCTAATCTGCCCAATGAGCTTCCTTTTACAATTCCATAGATCACAGTTGATCTTGGACTTTCACATTTGAATACAGAAAGCTGTATGTGACTTTAAGTGAGCAAAATGTTACTGTCGCATGCATTAGTTCATACATATTTAGCCTAGTACCTGCATACCACATCCCATTAATATACAGTATTCTGATACAATACACTTTAAATACCTACAGTACCTGAATGTAATCCAAATAAAATCCAAATAAATAAATAAAATTATCCTTTCATGGATTAGAATGGCTTCTTTTCCAAAAGTCTGAAAAAAATTAAAGTCAACACAAAAGCTCCAAGGCATTGAGAATACAAATTTAATTCAATTTCTTTAGGAAGCCGATTCAGAAAGGGGCGTTCAGCCAGACGCACAGCTTTACATGCTCTGGAACAGGGTATTTCTGTGGGCAAGACTTATTGCCAATGTAGCAAGGAGTTTTGGGCAGGGAAAATGTGCACTCCAAAATGTGAGTGCTGCTTAGCGCCCTCGCATGGAAATCCCATGGAAATGAGGGCATTAAGCAGTACTCCTAGATGCAGAGAGGTGCACTGGGAAATAACCCAGGTTTTCCTAACACTGGAATCTTAACTCCTGGTTGGAGATGGAGTCAAGTTTACAAATGATGCTGTGCTAAAGCTTAAAACCCTTAGGAACATTTTAAAAAAGGAAAAAAAAAATAAAGAAGTCAGGATTTATCAGACTAACCACTGCCACTTAGCCAGATAAGTCAGTAATTATTCGGTTATCTAGCTGTAGGTTTCCCAGTCAGTACTTATCTGGCTAAGTGGTGGTGGCTGCCACTTAGCCAGATAAGTACTCTCTCCTCCTGTCTACATAATGGGTGCTCTTCTGTTTCAGCGATAATGCCCCCAGTCAATGTGTTTTGTTTTGTTTTTTAACCCTCAATGTATTTGCATAGCATTTGTTTACTGCATCCGGAGTTAAAAAAAAAATTGATCTGTGCATTAAAACTGTGTGCTAATATATTCTTAACCCATTGATAACTACATTAGCCTTAAATTGTATGAATAAGTTACTACAATAACTTGTTTGTATGCTTTGCATGGGCATGGGTGAATCAAATGGGACATCATGCTCTTATTTATTTCAATAGTTTGTTCCTGTTGTGCTGTTAGGGAACTAGATCCAACTACCAAAACAGACATGTAATCTATTTTTGAACTATCAAACATACAGAATATTCATCCCTGGGAAGGAGCTAAGATGGTGGCTTAACCAGAGCACTGTGCGCCTCGTTGGAAAGTTCTTCTAAGTTTATTACCTTCTGAAGTTCTAATGCCTCTGAAAAGGAAGGGGAGAGTAAAAGTCTATCCCTCGAGTTCTACTCTACCCCCGGGGCAGAAAACAATCTTCCAGTGCACCGGAGCGACATTGCATAGAGGGACAGGCGTACCAGCTGTCGAGGAGGGTGAAGAAGCCCCCCCCCCCCCCCCCGGACTTCGGAGGAGTTCTCTCCAATTCCTGTAGGTGAAAGACTGCCGCTGGAAACGCGGGGAGACATGTTGCCATGCTCCGCCCTGAGTCACGAAGTTAGACCTCAGGATTCGGAGGTCGAGGGACTAGCATCATGAGACTTACCCATGTTCAGTTTGTCGGAAGCCAGCGAGGAGGCTGGTGGAGACCCGGAACAACAGGAAGCAGATGGCCTGATTGTGGATAGAGAGAGGCCTGCTCTGCAACCTCAGGTGAGCCAAGATTTGCCAACTTTGGTTCAGGAACCAGCGGTTGTCACCCTGGACTCTTTATGGGATCTTACATCCTCTATGATAAAAATGTTTTCTGAATGTTCAAAGAAAATAAATGGGATAACTCAACAAATGGAAATTATCTCAAAGAAGAATGAAGAATCCCAACAAGGAACTTTGGGAAAGTTTAAGGCTATGGAAACAGAACTACACTATGTGAAGGAAATTCAATCGTTATTATTCAAGATTGTGGTGCCATGAAAAGAAAAGTGGAATATATTGAGAATGCGTTAAGATGTCTAAACTTGCGAGTCCAAGAGTGGTGGGAGAAATTCCACGAATTACCCTCAGAAGATATTTCTTTGAAATCCTTGATTTCACAAATGAATCTGCTCCCCCCCTGGATAAAGTATACTTTCTCCCTACTCACTCAAATTTGCAATCCCAACCTATTTCTGTTGATTTGGGAAATTTAACAGCGATGTTAGAATCCTCAGCTTATGAAATAGCCGAGAGAGCCACTTTATTGATATCCTTCTGCACTAAAAAAGACTTAAGCATGGTAATGAAAAGTTACTTAAAAAGTTACTTATGGTAGACCCATAAACATGGTCTACCATGTTTATGGGTCAAACAACTAGAATGTTCCCTGACCTGACTAAATCTACACAGGAAAGAAGGAAAGGCTTTTTGGCCTTATGGCAAGAGACTCTAGCTGTAGGCGCAACTTTCTTTCTAAGGTTTCCTTGCAAATTCATAGTCAAATATAATAGAGATAATTATGTCTTTTTTCAACCAGAACAGCTGAAGAGTTTTGTAGATTCAAAGAGAGTACTACTGTGAAGTAGCTAAACCCAGGTTAATTCAACCTATGTTAGAATATGCAAGCTAGTCGAAGCTATGTCATTTCTTAGTTGTTTATTACCTCTGATCTCCTCGTATATGTACCCTCCGCCCTATTTTTGTGGTCTAATGGGTAAATGTTGTATGATGTTTCTAAGAAAGATTGATATTTCCTAGAATATTCTTTGTTTAGATAAATACCATATTTCTGTAACAAAGTGGATGCTTTGTGTAGATTTGTAAAAATATATAAATTAAAAAAGAATATTCAACCCTGACAATGATGTCCAAACTTTTGAATTATCATAAAATCATAGAATCCATTCTACAATCAGAATAGATTGAACATGTATATCAAAATGTGACAGTCCTCACAGATTTCATGTGATACCAAGTGTTCCAAATAATTTATATTCCACTGGCTGCTCAGGCAAAACATAAGGAAATATTGTTTCACATTGAGGGTGAGGAATGAATGGCCTCGCCTGTCACCAGAGACTGAGACAAAAAGAGAGAGCAACGTTTAATTCAGGAAAACACAAGAGAAGCAAAGAGGATAAGTGGTGACCTGAAAGTAAAGCAAGGAGATCAAATACAGTCTGCAGAAATACAATGCTAGGCTCATCCAGACAGACTGGATGAGCCTAGCAGTCAGTATTTGCTGTCACATTCTGTTTTCCCATGCATTGTACTTTTGAGTTTCATGGCTGAGTGATCACAAATCTGCTATAGTAATCCACCTTTAAGCCTTCCAGGACATATGAATAGTTCCAGACCCATAGTCTGGAAGCTATTAATTTATGGCCCAGCATGCCATTAAAAACTAAAAAGTCAATGGAGTAGAGGAGCAGCCTAGTGGTTAGAGCACATGGCTGAGAACCAGGAGGGTTCAAATCCTACTGAGACTCCTGGTGACCATGGGCAAGTCACTTCGTCCTCCATTGCCTCAGGTGTTGCAGTCTGGGAAGCTGCGGACCAGGAGTGAACCCTTAGGCTGAACTACCCCAATGATAGGGCAGGTCGGGAGGCGGAGCCACAGGCAGAGGTCTTCACCCGGGAACCAGGAACCCCCCAAGGAGGAGCCCGTAGGGTCCTAGAACCTTGGGACTTAGGAGAACAGTGAGAGTCTCTATAGTAGAAGAAGGCCTGGGCAGAGAGTATGATAAGGTAGTCCAATAAGAATGCTGTAGTCCGTGGGCTGGTTGGGGCCGGCATATGCTGGAGCAGATAGTGAGCAGATACAGAGTCTTATAGCGTGCTGTAGACTGGAGCAAGCTAGGAGCAGGAACGGAGTCTGTAGCGTGCCATGAGATGAAGCAACCTGCAAGCAGGAACGGAGTCTGTAGCGTGCTGAGAACTGGAACAGACTGTGAGCAGGAACGGAGACGAACCCAGGTCAGGCTGGCAGCAGGCAGGAGTGGAATCAGGCACGGGCAATGGTCGGTGGCTGGCGGCAGGCAGAAGCAGAGTCAGGAACAGGCTGAGGTCAATGGCAGGCGGCAGGCAGAAGCAGAGTCAGGAACAGGCTGAGATCAATGGCAGGCGGCAGGCAGAAGCAGAGTCAGGAACAGGCTGAGGTCAAAGCAGGAATGTGGAACAAGTGAAGCGCAACTCAGAACTACTAACCAGTAGCGACCCTCGTTGCAAGGCAATGAGACGGTAACCGAACGCCGGTTAAATCAGGCTTGGGGCATGGCATCGTTAGCCCGGGCGGGGCCAGACTTCCGGCGGCTGTGCGTCCATAGTGCGCGTCCTCACGCGCGCGCGCGCGTGGTGGCAGGGAGATGAGTTGGTAATGGCGGACGCCCTGAAGGACCGACAGAGCCGCGGGAGCGGCGTTTCCACCACTGTAGGTAAGCGCAGTGCAGAGCGGATAGAGGGGAAGCAGTGGAGACCGCAACACTCAGGTACAAACTTAGGGGGGTCATTTACTATGATATGGTAAGGCTTTAGAGTGCGTGATATTTGAAATATCATACATTGTTATAATTTTTTTGCTAATGTACATGCAAAGAAGCAAATTCCATTCTAATTATGCAAATGAGGGTCCCCATCAGCTTCACACATTAAAATAACACATTTTTTCACTATATATCACAAAAAAAGAATAAAATGGCTATAGCTTTTGAATTGTAGCTATTTGGGTTTTGGACAAAATATCACGAAACCGGCCAGATTGGTGCTTAATGTTTCCTTACTCTTCCATACAAGCCTACAAAGCCCTGCATCTATAAAACAAACTCTCCTACCAGGCCATGCTTTTAAGAGCCATTGCACCAGGTCAGTTTACAGTGATTTTGGTACACTGGATGGTTTAGGTTGCTAATCAGCAGCACTAAGCGGGAAGGGAGGCAGAGAGATGCCACCTAAAGAAGTCCCAGCACTGGGGGCAGAGTAAAAACAGGTACAGGTGGGAGAAAAGAATCTACATCTAGGATCACCATGCAGTGAGTAAATATTTCATCCCCACACCACACTACTGGGTCTTTCAGAGGAAAAGCTGATCACAAGGTACCGCTTGAACTCAGAGGCCATTATGGTGTTATATGAAGAACTCAAAGCAGACCTTGATCCAGTCACTGAAAGGTCCCATGCTATACCACCAGGCCTTGTGAAACTGTTGAGCTCCCTCCATTTCAGGGCTTCTAGCTCTTTCCAAACAACAACTTTGTAGGGTGCATGTGCAAGCCTCTTTTTCCAGGTGCTTGCACCATCTACTGGGAACCATACACAACTGTGTTCATGCTTACATCGGATTCCTTGCTCAGAGGCAGGAATTACTGGCCCTGAAGAGGGGTTTCTATGGCAAGGTGCAGTTCCCCCCACGCCCTGGGAGAGATGGACTGCATCCTCTAGTCCTTATCCCACATTGAAAGAGGGAGGAATTCTACCACATTCGAAAGCTCTTCCACTCTCTCAATGTGCAAGTGGTGTGTGATGCATAAATGCACATCCTTAATGTCGTACCCAGGCAATGCCTGTATCCTGGGACAATGAGCATATTTTGTGCAGTTTGAAGGCAGGAGGGTATGGCCATGGCTGGCATGGTAATACCTTTGCTTCTATTCCCATTTCCTTTCAATGCCTTTCATGCATATGCCTGGAAGGTATATGTCTGCCTAGGAACTGTGCACCTCTCGGGCTTTGTATCTATACATATACAGCACAGTCAAACCTTGTCGCACTGCCTAGATGTGGTTAGTAGCAGAAGTCTCGGGAGGCCCTAGACTGAAGCCTCCCACCACTGATAACTTTTCACCCATTACCTACAATTATCCCTCTCAGGCTCATAGGAAAAAAATTAAGCCTTGGGTCAGAAAAACACAACAGCCAGAGTGCCATGTGCACTGTCAGTTCATAATAAGAACCTGGTAACCTTTACAGAGCAGGAGCAAACAAGGAATATGTAAATAGGCAGAACTGAAAATGCAGATTTGCTTCTTACACATGCATTGTATTGTATATGCATAATGTATATGCAGGCATTACTATGGCTGTACATGTACACAGTACACACACCACCTGCTCTGCCGAACACGATGCCACATGAAAAATTGTTATTTTCACCAACACTTACTAGCGTTTAAGGCTCAGTCAGCTAATTGCAGGGCATGTGACTGACCACAGTATATGTGCTTGTCTATGCCTCTTTGTCATTTCATATAAAGCATGTACTGTATGTACATGTGGTCAAGCTTATAGTAAGATGCAGAAGCTTCAGTTTGGAAAGTACACATTCGCTATTAGTCTTCACTACATGGGAGTTATCATAAAACTACTCAGTGCTGGATTGCATGTGAAAGGAGAAATAATGGAAGATTGTTTGCAGGCTCAGCATAAGGATGTCAGGACTATGTATATAGCACAAGTTGAATCTGGTAGAAAACTGGCTGGAGCAAGATGAACATGGATAGGTTTAGTCATAGTAACTATTATATTGCACACAGAATTCAACATAAGAACATGCCATACTGGGTCATACCAAGGGTCCATCAAGCCCAGCATCCTGTTTCCAACAGTGGCCAATCTGGACCATAGAACCTGGCAACTACCCAAAACCTAAGTCTATTCCATGCTACTGTTACTAGTAATAACAGTGGCTATTTTCTAAGTCAACTTAATTAATAGCAGGTAATGGACTTCTCCTCCAAGAACTTATCCAATCCTTTTTTAAACACAGCTATACTAACTGCACTAACCACATCCTCTGGCAACAAATTCCAGAGTTTAATTGTGCGTTGAGTGAAAAAGAACTTTCTCTGATTAGTTTTAAATGTGCCACATGCTAACTTCATGGAGTGCCCCCTAGTCTTTCTATTATCTGAAAGAGTAAATAACTGACTCACATTAACCTGTTCTAGACCTCTCATGATTTTAAACACCTCTATCATATCCCCCCCCCCCCCCTGCTGTCTCTTCTCCAAGCTGAAAAGTCCTAACCTCTAATCTTTTCTCATAGGGGAGCTGTTCCATTCCCTTCATCATTTTGGTCGCCCTTCTCTGTACCTTCTCCATCGCAACTATATCTTTTTTGAGATTTGGCGACCAGAATTGTACACAGTATTCAAGATGTGGTCTCACCATGGAGCGATACAGAGGCATTATGACATTTTCCATTTTATTCACCATTCCCTTTCTAATAATTCCCAACATTCTGTTTGCTTTTTTTGACTGTCGCAGCACACTGAACCGATGATTTCAATGTGTTATCCACTATGACGCCTAGATCTCTTTCTTGGATGGTAGATCCTAATATGGAACCTAACAATGTGTAACTATAACATCGGTTATTTTTCCCTACATGCATCACCTTGCACTTATCCACATTAAATTTCATCAGCCATTTGGATGCCCAATCTTCCAGTCTCACAAGGTCTTCCTGCAATTTATCACAATCTGCTTGTGATTTAACTACTCTGAACAATTTTGTATCATCTGCAAATTTGATTACCTCACTTCGTATTTCTTTCCAGATCATTTATAAATATATTGAAAAGTACGGGTCCCAATACAGATCACTGAGGCACTCCACTGGCCTCTCCCTTCCACTGAGAAAATTGTCCATTTAATCCTTTTCTTAGTTTCCTGTCTTTTAGCCAGGTTGTGATCCTCGAAAGGACATCGCCACCTATCCCATGACTTTTTACTTTTCCTAGAAGCCTCTCATAAGGAACTTTATCAAATGCCTTCTGAAAATCCAAATATACTAAATCTACCGGTTCGCCTTTATCTACATGTTTATTAACTCCTTCAAAAAAGTAAAGCAGATTTGTGAGGCAAGACTTGCCTTGGGTAAAGCCATGCTGACTTTGTTCCATTAAACCATGTCTTTCTATATGTTCTGTGATTTTGATATTTAGCACACTTTCCACTATTTTTCCTGGCACTGAAGTCAGGCTGTAGTTTCCCGGATCACCCCTGGAGCCATTTTTAAATATTGGGGTAACATTAGCCACCCTCCAGTCTTCAGGTACAATGGATGATTTTAATGATAGGTGACAAGTTTTTACTAATAGGTCTGAAATTTCATTTTTTAGTTCCTTCAGAACCCTGGGGTGTATACCATCCGGTCCAGGTGATTTACTACTCTTCAGTTTGTCAGTCAGGCCTACCATATCTTCTAGGTTCACCGTGATTTGGTTCAGTCCATCTGAATCATTACCCATGAAAACCTTCTCCATTACGGGTACCTCCCCAACATCCTCTTCAGTAAATACTGAAGCAATAAAATCATTTAATCTTTCCGCGATGGCCTTATCTTCACTAATTGCTCCTTTAACCCCTCGATCATCTAACGGTCCAACTGACTCCCTTACAGGCTTTCTGCTTTGCATATATTTTAAAAAGCTTTTACTGTGAGTTTTTGTCTCTACGGCCACTTCTTTTCAAATTCTCTCTTAGCCTGTCTTATCAATGTCTTACATTTAACTTGCCAACGTTTATGCATTATCCTATTTTCTTCTGTTGGATCCTTCTTCCAATTTTTGAATGAAGATCTTTTGGCTAAAATAGCTTCTTTCACCTCCCCTTTTAACCATGCTGGTGATCGTTTTGCCTTCATTCAACCTTTCTTAATGTGTGGAATACATCTGGACTGTGCTTCTAGGATGGTATTTTTTAACAGTGACCACATGCCTCTTGCACACTTTTTACTTTTGTAGCTGCTCCTTTCAGTTTTTTTCTATTTTTCTCATTTTATCAAAGTTTCCCTTTTGAAAGTTTAGCAAGAGAGCCATGGATTTGCTTACTGTCCCCCTTCCAGTCATTAATTCAAATTTGATCATATTATGATCACTATTGCCAAGTGGCCCCACCACCGTTACCTCTCTCACCAAATCCTGTGCTCCACTGAGAATTAGATCTAAAATTGCTCCCTCTCTTATTGGTTCCTGAACCAATTGCTCCATAAAGCTATCATTTATTCCATCCAGGAACTTGATCTCTCTAGCATATCCCAATGATATATTTACCCAGTCAATATTGGGGTAATTGAAATCTCCCATTATTACCGCACTACCAATTTGGTTAGCTTCCCTAATTTCTCTTAGCATTTCATTGTCCGTCTCACCATCTTGACCAGGTGGATGGTAGTATACTCCAATCACTATAGTCTTCCCCAACACACAAGGGATTTCTACCCATAAAGATTCGATTGTGCATTTAGTCTCATGCAGGATTTTTATCCTGTTGGACTCTATGCCATCACGGACATAAAGCACCACACCGCCTCCTGGGTGCTCATCTCTGTCATTGCGATATAATTTGTACCCCAGTATAGCACTGTCCCATTGGTTACCCTCCCTTCCACCATGTCTCTGAGATGCCAATTAAGTCTATGTCATCATTCACTGCTAGACATTCTAATTCTCCCATCTGACTTCTTAGACTTCTGGCATTAGCATACAAACATTTCAAAGTTTGCTTTTTGTTTGTATTTTCATTCTGCTTTTTAATTGATAGGGATAAGTTTGAATTTTTTAGCTCAGGTGAGTTTTTAGTTACAGTTACTTGGACTACTTTTCTTATTATTGGAACCTCACTGTCGGGATGCCCTAATTCTAATGCATAATTAGTATCCTTTGAAGATACCTCCCTCCAAACCATGCGCTGCTAAGCGACTGTCGGCTTTCCCCTTTGTTCTAGTTTAAAAGCTGCACATAGTGTTATAAAGCCAATTTCATGGATGCATGTCTGGGTGGGTGTTGCTATGTCTGCTAAAACATTGATGAGAGAGATGTTATATGTAGCCGACCTTCAATGGATGTGATGCTTTGCTTTCCTTTGGTATATGGGGTAGGGTGATGTCAATGGGCATTGTAACAATTAGGGTCAAGCAAAGCTAAAGGACTCGCTCTTACTGTATACATAATGGCATAGTGTAGCAAATGTCAATCCCTGACACTATGACCATCGCAACAGGTGAGAATCTCTGCTGTCAGTGTGACTCATGTTAACTCTCTATGGCACAGATGATGCTGGATATGGTTACCAGACTGGTTGTGAGGGGCAGATAATGAAAGATTGTTTGCAGGCTCAGCATATAAGGATATTAGGGCTATGTATGTAGCATAAGTAGAATTTAATAGGAAACTGGCTGGAGGCAGTTGCTCTTCCTACCCACACCATTAGAAAGAAGGTACAATGATGCAACAATATCCACTTGTTTGGTCGTTGAATGCAACTCTGGTGTGTTGAAAGATCATTTTCCCTAATTGGATAAAACAGGGGGTGCCCTATAGTATAACCCTCACACAGTTGCAGAGATAGTGCTGGCCTGCTGCATACTTCACAATATAGTTATCTTGTATGGTATCTCCGTTAGAGGAGGATTCTACATGTCATCTCACCTATATTCATGAAACCACATGGAGTAGGAGCCAGGTTTGTCACAGAGCCATCCAGCACTATTTTCCTGTATGTACAGGTATTAGCTTTCTTAAAACCTTGAAGTGATTACTGTAGAACAAGTCTTCCATTGCAGCTCACCATCTCAGTTCTTGGCTTGTTTTAGGTTTTTCAAGGTTCCCTGGCCTTCTGTGTATCTATGTGGGTACTGCCACAATGCACAAGGTAAACCTCAGGGATAGTTAAAGGGCAATGAGAAGAGGCAGACTTGGCAGAAATAACAGCCAAATATATGCTAGAGGGCACAAAGGCCTGGGACCCAAAAGCACGTCACTTTGTCTAGAAAGTCCAAATAAAATTGATGACTCACCTTCAACTTTAATACTGAAACTGCCACGTATACTCTTCATGGCAGTATCTCGCACATATGTCTCAGGATAAACAGCAGGAACACTTGTGGCCACAATGCCATTCACATGTGTGCCTTGCCATACAATGGCACAGCAATGAATCCTGCAAGAGTTCACAAGGGACAAGGTGTTTCTTGGTCAAAGCTGTTGATATCTTCCTGTCACTTTGCAAGCCTTGGGTTTCTGTTATGTGGGAGCTGGTACACTGGAATGTTTCTTCTCTTAGCTTTCTAGGCCATAATATCTAGCAATTTAGATCCTTTCTTAAAAGTGCCCACCCTCATTCCAGCCCTCACCCAGAAATTCCACTGTGGGAAAGCGAAATGGCATGGTGTACTGTATTGTTTCTTTCTAATCTGTTCTCCTGAAGTGGCTCAGCCTCTAGCTATAATGTCTTTTTGTTTCCTTCACATTTTTATTCTGATGCCTTGCAGAGCATCATCTCAGACAATGGGCTATGATTATAACCTTGACAGTCCTTCACATTAAATGATTATAGTCAGATATGTGCCACTTCAAAGTGGCACATCAAAGGGGCATGGGATAAACATTGTGGATCCATCAGGTCCAGAGGACACGTATAAAATAGCAGGTAGCAAAACACTGCACGGAGCGGCAGTAGCCACAGAGGCATTCACGGAGCGGGATGCCAGTGGCCAGTGGTAGGTGTTCCACCTTCATGGAGCAGAAGGATGGAGGGCTGTCATCTTCCAATTAAATTTAAAAAAAACCCAAAAAAACAGGGATGGGATCCATCAGGTCTAGAGGACGCATATAAAGAGCAGGTAGTAAAACACTGCACGGAGCAGCAGTAGCCACAGAGGCATTCACGGAGCGGGATGCCAGTGGCCAGTGGTAGGTGTCCACCTTCACGGAGCAGAAGGATGAAGGGCAGCCATCTCCCAATTAAAAAAAAAAAAAAAAGAAAAAAACAGGGATGGGTTCATGGGCTATAGGTATTACCAATTATTAGGCTTTTCAATATTTGATGATAGTTAATGTGACTTTCAAGGCATACTTCACTTTCAATGCATATCCAGCATAGCTCCCTGCTTCAACGACAGGGGAAAAGAAAAACTAATACTTCACACATATCCAGCATTGCCCTCTGCTTCATGGCAGAGAGCTATGCTGCCGCTTACCCAACTAATCAAACTTAATATTTCACTTGGAAGCAGCTCCATCACTGCTCTCTACATTAATAGTGGGGGTGAAAGGGAATTAGAACATAAGGTTACTAAGAGCCAAGAGAAACAGATAAGTATGAGAAAAAATAAGTGTGAAGCTTGCTGGGCAGACTGGATGGACTGACTGGTCTTCTTCTGCCGTCATTTCTATGTTTCTATATGTATGAATGCTTTTCAGTCCTAATTCTGTGCACACACATCCACACACAGATCTAGTAATGCCTTAGGTAGGTGGCAGACAGCATAAGTAGAGAAGCCAGTGACCACATGGCAAGTGTCAGGCATTGGTATGTTCATGTGAGCTATGCATTTCTGTTTTTTTGTTTTGGGTTTTTTTTTTTGGCTGAGTGAAATTTAAGCATTGGGGGTACATTGAAGAGGACAGGTGTGCAAAATGGCACAAACCCTCCTGCTGGGTATCCATCTAGAACTTGCACTCATATGCATGTACATTACAGCCAAATATTTGTATATTTATTTATTTATTTTTATTTAAGGTTTTTTTATACCGGCATTCATGAACTCGTTCACATCATGTCGGTTTACAGAAAACAGGGGTGCGGATAATACAACCAAAAAACATAAATAACGTGATGAAGAGAAGCAGTTACAATTAACAAGGGCTAATGAACTGGGAATGTAAGAAATAGAAAGAGATAGAGGAGAATAATTATGTACAAAAGTTCAATATAAATATTAGAATTAGAGATACATATGAAGGGGGAATGAGTGTCTGATGCCAAAATGACTAGACATATAATCTCTTGACCACAGTTCCTTGCTGTATATTGGAAGTGCTGTACACTGAGGGATGACATGCCCCTGCAAAATTGTGACCGGGTGTTTTCAGTTTCCACACGCCTATCTGTATTTTGGAAAGAGAGTGTTAGTTGCTGGTAGTTGCATGAAGGTGTGGGTTTCCTACAGCAAATGATCTTTCTCCCTCTATATCTTCTAAATATCTGGAGACCGATATTCAATGCTACTTATCCAGGTAAGTAGAGATGTATTCGGCTACATGGCGACTGCTGAATATCCAGCTGTGTTCAATGGATGCCACTTAGCTGAATAAGTCACTGATCCAGCTAAGTTGATAGCCAGACATCTAGTGGGTGGATCAGGATGGCTAAGTTAGCCAGAAAGCAGTGATATTCGTACTTATTCAATTAAGTTAACTGGATAAGTCAGACCTGCTTATAACTGGATATAATTTATATCTGGCTAAGTAGTATAAATTAGCCAGATAAGTTTAATCTGGCTAATTTACATAAATGTTTAGTTTTAAATATCCAGCTCATGGTGTTTTTCTCTCTGAACATGTTTCGGGCGAGCTATGGTCATTCATCTAGTGCACCACCCACTAAAGATGTCATTTTTCAGTCCAAGATATGCAGTCCCTCCCCCCCACCTCACACACAGACTTTTTCCGGATATACACACTCCCTGGGGATCCTCATGGCATTGCACTAGCTTCATATACAGCTGGTATTATAGGATGGAGCATACTATCTCTAATGGCAAAACCACCTTGGAGAAGATGGCCATGTTTGTTACTGCCAGCAATACAGCAGGTGTGGACAGACAGTGGAATGTCTGTTATGAGTTGCTTTCTTGAGTATTGGAGGTATCCCTCTCATTGTCTCCGAGGAGTTATCCCAGCTCCTCAAGATAGGCCCCACAATGTGCTGGCACACTAACCCGGGAGAAGGGTTTTCCCATCTGTATGCTCCCTCTTTCTGGAAGGCGTGCGTCTGTATTAGATATGAAAGTCTACCATTTCAGAAACGTTTTGTATTTTAACTGGTCTTGATGATAATCCCAGCATTTGGACCTGGGAAGAGGGGACCTGGCAAGGGAAGGAAAGGGTAGGAACAACCATGGCCCTCTCATATGCCATGGAGAGGCAGCTGTTCCATGCTACATGTAAGCCTGTTTTTTGGGTGCTATAATTTTAGGAGGAACGTGGTCACATGCATTTTAGCCCTGCAGTTCTCAGGGAATAGGTGTCCTAGCCTGATGGCCTGATATTAGTTTTGATGTAGGAGCTACTTTAGCTGGAAGGGCAAATTGGACATTTGAAATTTCTGGAAACCCCATCAAAGTCTTAAGCCTATAGTGGAATGGCTGATGAGTATTCACCTTGGACCTGCATCAGTGGACTTAGGTATTCTGTCAAGTTAGGAGTGGGAGAGCCAGAGACAAAGAGGAGAAACAGTGTCTACTAGTAAGCCCTCAAAACACTACCCATGAAGGGAAAACAGCTAAAATATCCTCCTGAGGGCCTTGCCAGAGATACAATGGTTACATCATGGGTAAAGTGGCTCTGCACTAGCCTAAGAGATGTACAAGAGTACTTATATTCTTTGTAATGCCCCACTCTTCATGTGCAGCAATATGATTTGCAAAGAGCTGGATACTTTACAGAGATTCCTGAGAGCACCCGGAGAAACAGGATTTCATCTTGAAATTAGGGCCCTTTAGGTATATCCTTCCATGCTTTTGGTGTGTTTAACCCTTGGGCCTAGGAGCCATTGTAAGTGTGTGCTGGGACTTTGCCCCAAAACAGAGTGTCACTCTAGTCAGCACTGTGAAATGCAGATAAAGGCCTAAAATCGATGCTTGGCTCTATCAACACTAGATCAGATCTTGGGGAGTACCTGCATCCCTCTTTCAGTGTAAGCATTGCCTCCCATGCATTTTGAGACCCCCTACTCCTATACTATTTGTCCACAGCTCTAGTCTTGAGTTAGGATATAGCAAAGAGGAGGGCTGGACCATTCACTGATCAGCACCCCCAGCAAGACTGCTGGATTTGTCAACTTTGCCTGTATAAAAGCTGACATAGCAGAAAAGCAGCATGGCATTTAGAGTTAGTTTTGTGGAAAGAGGAATGTGCAATGCTTGGAGTGGCCCTTCAACCTGATAATTGTCAGACAGGAAGAAGCATATTCCTGTCCAGCACCCAACCAGTCTAGAAGGGGTTGTCTCAGTAAAGTGACAAATTGTAGTAGACTTTTTTGTTTTCTGTACTTTGTGCCTGGCATCTTGAGGATTTTCTTCCCTGCCTGAAGGAGGCCAAGAAGAGCTGTGGTTCTCTGCCTGCAATACAAGGAAGGACAGCAGTATCTAGCCATCAGAGAAATTTGATGTTTCTGCAAAAGGTATTTTTCCCTTGTTGTTGGGAGGAAATTTTGGTTACCATTCAAGCTCAGGAAAAGGAGATGAAGAGAAGTGTATATGCTGTTTGTGGGACTATCTGCAAGGGAGGTCCTGGAAACACCAGAGGTGAGACAGGAACCCCATTACCCCCCACCCCCATCACTATCACCACCATCACCCCCAGGAGCCAGGCTTCCACCAACTGGAAGGATGAATTCTCCTACTGCCTGCCAGTCTGAAGAACACTCACGCAGAGGTACGGGACTTAAACTGTATGTACATCTGCTTTTGGTTGTTGAAGATTCCTGTGGCTGACTCTGAAGATTTGCCACTGTACAGTATAATTCTTTTGTAATTACCCACCTAAGAAGCAGAGACTGGGTATGAAAAATTTACAAACTCTAAGTACACCCATGGGAGAGAACGAGCGAGACATTCCCCCTGTAAGCACTGGGCCCTGGAGATTAAGCCTCTCCCCCAGGCCTGATGGGAGACAGTGTGAGGATTCAGCCCTGGGACTGAGAATGTCCCCACCAATATTTTGGACTACAACACCCCCAACGTGGGGCTACTTGCAAGTGGGCAAATCCAGTGCTGTAGTAGCTGAGTGCATGTTTGAGGGCTCAGAGAAGCCTGAAAAAGAAGAGGTTGGGTTGGACTGCAACAGAAAAGATGACAGTCTGTGACATGGAGAGCTTTACGTCAAGTGATAACAAATAAATGCACAAAAAGTGAGAAAACAAATAAAAACACAAATCCAGAGAATAAATATGTGACCGCTTTATGAGTTACACAGTTGTTACAATGAGTGCATCCTTGCCATTAAAGTTTACAATGGACAAAAGATATAAGTAGATATGCAAAGGTGGCAACACAGATTTTCTTTTTGATTGCAAGAGCACTGAGCATGGTCACAAAGGACTTATATAAATAGGCCTACAAGTCATTTTATCCTTATACAAACATGTGAACACAGCAAAAAGCATGTTTAGTGGAAATGGTTACCTGTTATAAAATGGTCTAAGAACCAAGAGCAGCAGATGCAAAAAGTACAATCATCAGCAGAGCTTATCCCAATACAGTCAATGTTGTGAAAGTCTAAGGCAAAGACATCACAATACATAGTCCATGTTGTGGAAGTCCAGTGGTGCAGGCAGCCATGAGGTTATGGTAATGGAGCTTTTTCAGTTTGAAAGGCTATATAGATTGAGGTACCCCCAACATTGGCCGGGGAATGGAGACAGGAGGCTGGAGACTGGACATTGGAGACGTGACACCGGAAATCAGAGACTGGACATCTGAGTGTTAATATTTTCGTCTGAACACTGGCAATCAGACACTTAAGAACATGCCATACTGGGTCAGACCAAGGGTCCATCAAGCCCAGCATCCTGTTTCCAACAGTGGCCAATCCAGGCCATAAGAACCTGGCAAGTACCCGAAAGCTAAGTCTACTCCATGTTACTGTTGCTAATAATAGCAGTGGCTATTTTCTAAGTCAACTTAATTCTCCTCCAAGAACTTATCCAATCCCTTTTTAACCCAGCTACACTAACTGCACTAACCACATCCCCTGGTAACAAATTCCAGAGTTTAATTGTGCGTTGAGTGAAAAAGAACTTTCTCCGATTAGTTTTAAATGTGCCACATGCTAACTTGATGGAGTGCCCCCTAGTCCTTCTATTATCCAAAAGAGTAAATAACCACTTCACATCTACCCATTCTAAACCTCTCATGATTTTAAACAACTCTATCATATCCCCCCTCAGCCATCTCTTCTTCAGCCTTTCCTCACAGGGAGCTGTTCCATCCTCTTTATCATTTTGGTCACCCTTCTCTGTCCTTCTCCCTCGCAACTATATCTTTTTTGAGATGCGGCGACCAGAATTGTACACAGTATTCAAGGTGCGGTCTCACCATGGAGCAATGCAGAGGCACTATGACATTTTCCGTTTTATTCACCATTCCCTTTCTAATAATTCCCAACATTATGATTGCTTTTTTTGACTGCCGCAGCACACTGAACCGATTTCAATGTGTTATCCACTATGACACCTAGATCTCTTTCTTGGCTGGTAGCACCTAATTTGGACCCTAACATTGTGTAACTATAGCATGGGTTCTTTTTCCCTATATATAATTTCTATATTTATAGAGTGTTCTATATGTGTTCCATGACTCAACCAGTATTTACTTTGTTAAAGTTTATTTTGCTAAATCTCGGTCATCTGCACCTTCAGTTCCCAAGTTCCATAACCCCTGTTTATTGTAACTTATCTCCTTCCTTAATGTTAATGTTATAATACCCCTGTTCCATGTAAATCAATATGATATGATATGTTTCATGAATATCGGTATAGAAAAGAGTTAAATAAATAAATAAATGCATCACCTTGCACTTATCCACATTAAATTTCATCTGCCATTTGGATGCTCAATTTTCCAGTCTCACGAGGTCTTCCTGCAATTTATCACAGTCCGCTTGCGATTTAACTACTCTGAATAATTTTGTATCATCTGCAAATTTGATTACCTCACTCGTCGTATTCCTTTCCAGATCATTTATAAATATTTTGAAAAGCACGAGTCCCAATACAGATCCCTGAGGCACTCCACTGCCCACTCCCTTCCACTGAGAAAATTGTCCATTTAATCCTACTCTCTTGACACTTCACACTTGTGCCTTGACATCAGAGACCTGAGACTGCAGACTCAAGTCTCAAATCGCAAGACCAGAGACGCAATGCAGGATCGATGGAAGCTTTGTACAGAACACTTCTACTACCATTAGCATCAGGGAGGATTGGCAGTACGTAGCAGCAGCTGTACACAGCACACACAGTGCCAGAGTCCTTCCAACACTACACAGTCAGGATCTCAGAAAGAGGACCCTTTGAAAAAAATGGCACAACCAGGGAGTAACTGTGTTGAAGGCTACACCCCACACCCTAATCTCAGAGATCAATGTAGTAACTTTGCTCGTGTTGGCCTTGCATCACCCTAGCACATGGAATATTCAGTCAGGGCAGGCCGCCTTGCATCGCCCTGGCACACAACACAAATGGTCATTTTGTCCTGTGTGGCCACCTCTTGCCTTCTTGGTGGGGGGCTCCTGTGACCCTCTTCTACGGCCCCAGCCACAAAACCTAGGGCTAGTTTGTGGTGTGCTTGTGGTAGAGGAGAACAGACTGGGTATTGGCTGCTAAAGGAGCTACATGGTCTGCAACAAAGTGATATTGAGATTATTCACCGCTGCAGTGAGGTTGTTAAAACCTTGGGAGAATGTGAGAGTTTGCTGCTGGATAGCCTTCATGTGTAGCCTCTGGGCCCTGTGGATCCTCAAGAGTTTATTTTGTATGTGGTGGAGGTCCTGGTGCTGTCTTGAACTCTGGTGCTGCAGCCATGTCTATAGGCTGCCCAGTTCCACCTGTGGTTGCTGGGGTGATAGATAAGCGGGTATTTCTTTCCTACCTTCTGCTTCAATGTCTGATGCAACACCTGCTACAAAGTGCTGGGTCTCCAATGAAACTTGTGGCAAGTCTGCATCTTCTAGTGGAGAAGGCTGCTGGCTGGCTGCTTGCTCAATGGGATGAGATTCCAAGAGAGGCCACTTACATTGATAAACCTGTTGAAATCAATGTCTCCTATGCCCTTCTCAAATAGATTTTTCTCTACATGTTCTCTCTCTTCATGCTCAGATACTTCCTCTCAGACTTTAAATGCTTATGCTTCCTGGATGCTGCTGCCTGTGAAAGGATTGAAATCCACGTCAGTTTCATTGCAAACCATTTCAAACTATTTGCATTTCATAAGATTTTTACATATAGAGCAAAATATGTAAACATTTTATAAAATACATCTTGCCTACAATTCCTACCTCTCAAGAGATGTCTGTAAAGCTTACCTGCTGGCTCCTATGCTATGTTGAGCTCCTTCAACCTGCTCTTGAAAGCATCAGGACCCAGGAGTTCCATGAGCCGCTGCTCCACTGAGGTAAGGGTAATTGTTCATGGGGCTCCTCCTTCTGTTTCCCTAGCATACTTCTTCCATTTGGAAACCTTGTCCTTCAGCTAGGCCTTCAGATCACAGAATCGAGTTGCAACCTGCTCACTGCCCTGCTTCACACCACTGTCTCTCGCAATGTTTTGGCCTATCCTCTCCCATATATGGTCCTTGGCTGGAAGTTGGCTAGTATGCCCTGGATGAGCCTCCCATTCTCTTCATATGAAAAATTGTGCTCCCAGAGGTGTTGCTTGCCTTCAGGTTGGGGGTCTGTAGCCTGGATTGCAACTTCTGGGGTTGTCAGATCCCTCCTTCCCTTTCCAATGCAAACTTTCACTCCCTCTCTTCCTCCTATAATTTCTCTGTCTACTGGCCCTCCCTCTCTCCCCTCACCGTAATCCCTGCCTGTTTTCCTCTGCCCTCCACACTATCCTGACTTCTCCCTTCCACCTCTGCCTCACACTATCTCTCCCCACCTCCCTGACTCTACTCCTAGGCTGCTCCTGTCTACTACCAGTCCTCCCATCTCTTCCCTATTCTTATTGCTCCATGCACACACCTGTCACTTGCCATCTTTATACCTTGCATGCACACAAACACACCTACCTTTCACCTCTAAACAAAAAAGATAGACCAACAAGACAAGATACAATAAACAAATACAACCAGCTTCTTTGACAAACAGAGACACCAGACAATGAAAAAGGTAAACACACAAGAAAGCAGATAAAAAGAAGATAATCCAATCAGGTAATCAAAATAAAGATCTTTTCTCTCTCTCTCCTCCCCAATGCCTGACAAACTCTTAAAGGAGCTTTTACAGTCAAAGAAAATAACACTCAAAGCAGTAAAATAGTACATGATATTTTACCGCTTTACGCATTATTTTTTATTTCATCACAAAGTGATTAAATACCACACACAGTGCTATTTTTATTATCCTAAATACCCAAGTGCAAAGTGATGCATATAGGGAAAAATAACCCTTGCTGTAGCTACACAATGCTAGGTTCTATCTTAGGAGCTCCCACCCAGGAAAGTGATCTAGGTGTCATAGTGGATAATACATTAAATCATCGGTCCAGTATGCTGTGGCAAACAAAATGTTAGGAATTATTTATTTATTTGAAACTTTTATATACCGGCATTAGTATGCAAACATCATACCGGAATTATTAGGAAGGGAATGGAAAATAAAACAGATGATGTCATAATGCTTCTGTATCGCTCCATGGTGAGACCGCACCTTGAATACTGTGTGCAATTCTGGTCACCGCATCTCAAAAAGGATATAGCTGCACTGGAGAAAGTGCAGAGAAGGGCAACCAAAATGATAAGGTGCATGGAACGGCTACCCTATGAGGAAAGGCTAAATAAGGTAGGGCTGTTCAGTTTGGAGAAGAGACAACTGAGTGGGGCTATGATAGAAGTCTACAAAATCATGAAAGGACTTGAACAAGTTAATGTATATTGGTTATTTACTCTCTCAGATAATAGAAGGACCATGGGACACTCCATGAAGTTAGCAAGTTAGCATTTAAAACAAATTGAAAAAATTCTTTTTCACTCAGCGCATAGTTAAACTCTGGAATTCATTGCCAGAGGATGTGGTTTCAGCAGTTAGTGTTACGGGGTTTAAAAACGGTTTGGATAAGTTCCTAGAAGTTAAATCCATGAACTGCTATTACAGTAATTAATAAGCAATAGTAGCATGTGATCTATCTAATGTTTGGGTACTTGCCAGGTACTTGTGACTTCGTTTGGCCACTGTTGGAAACAGGATACTGGGCTTGATGGACCCTTGGTCTGACCCCGTATGGCATTTCTTATGTTCTTATGTTATTTACCAGAAATAATGTGCAATATTTACTTTTTCTTCTTTTTTTTTTTTTTAACGCAGTTAAGTAAATGACACCCCTTAGACTATAAGCCCTAAGGGACAAGGAAATACCCATAATACCTGAATGTGAGCTACCAGTGAAAGGATGTGAACTAAATATAAGCACATAATTCACCAAGTGGCACAGATATCCAGGGAAAGTTACATGCATGACTTTTCATGGATTTTCAGCAGGATTTACATGCAGATAACAAACAGGATTTACATGCAGATAACAAATAGGAGCATGCTCAATATGTGCACTCACTGGCTAGTTTAGCCCCAACCTTGGAACACCTCTGCTGATGCCCCTTTCGTTATGAATACATTTTTCAACACTCAGTTTTTCTATGTATAACTCAACAAGTTATGCACACCAAGGCTTTCAATATCAACATCTAAATGTTATTTATTTCATTTTATTTATGTTACGCTCCGCGGCCACAGACGGCTGCGGCCACCATTGCTCACCTCCCTTTTCACAACTTTGGCTCCGTTGGGTGAACTCACAGCTTCAGCCAGCTGCCACTGGCCTTCTGGCCTCCGTTCCCGGGCCTATCCGAGCAGCGTGGAAGCTCCTGACCGCCATCTTACCCATGGGATTCCTTAGGTGCGTGCTTCCCGACCAGCTTTAACCACATCATGGCGGGAACCTCGGGGGCATCCCTACCAGTTGACATCACTCTGGCCTGCCCAGATAGCCGGCGACTTGGCAACGAGTTCACTTGCTGTTCTTCCAGCTTCTACTCAGCTTGTTCCGGTTTTGCTTCCGTGGTGTGAGATTACTAGGTACCCGCTCCTTGGGGGCCCCCCCTTGCTCTTGGCTATCCGCTCCTCAGAGGGCCTCTCACCTGGACTCAAGCCTGCCTTTCTCCTAAAGGCCTTCTATGGGACTTCTGCTTACTTCCTGTTGCTGTGAGTACCACTTCTGGATCACTGTTCTGGTTGCTACGTGGGAATCCTCGCCGGTGTACCCTGCTCTGTGGACCATTGCCGTGAGGACTCACTTCCGGGTTCCCCCCTGCTCTGCAGACCCATGCGGTGATATCATCTAAGGAACGCTAGCTGGTGTACCCCGCTCTACAGACCATTGCCGTGAGGACTCACTTCCGGGTTCCCCCCTGTTCAGCGGACCCGAGCCGTGTTATCATCTGAGGAACCCTCGCTGGTGTACCCTGCTCTGCGGATCACTTCCATGTTCTCCCACCAAGGAACTTCCCTGCATTTCTCCACTACTGATTCAGTGTGTTACAGTGACTGTATTTCCCGGCACCCCCGACCCTCGGGTAGTGCCGCTTCCTCCTTTGACTCTTGTCTCAAGCAAGTCTGACGTCAGCATTATGCTGCCATTCTGTGGCCCACCTCCAGGGGTCACCCTCTACGTCTCCACCTCTACATCTGCTGTATCCCCATCCCGCAGCCAAGGCTCCGCCTCCCGACGGTGAGCCCCAGTGGGGCTCCTCCCCCTGGGTGGTTCCACCTCTCACCTCGGCCAAAGGTCCACTCACTTACTTATTGTTACTTATCCTAACAATTTATTTGCATTTTTTTTTTTTAATTTACTTTTTATTAAATCTTTTCATTTTACAAAAGAAATACACAGCTCTGTATCATTGTCTTATATATAAGGAAATTACCTTACAAGTTAAAATTAAACTTCATTATACATACTGTGAATTCTAGAAAAACATTTCACTAGTAATTACAGAAACTGGAAGGTAGCTCCTGGGTGGTTCCACCTCTCACCTCGGCCAAAGGTCCACTCACTTACTTAATGTTACTTATCCTAACAATTTATTTGCATATTTTTATATTCTGCTGCCACCAATCAATTGTTCGGAGCAAATAATCTCCACATTCATAACACTAAAAGTTAAAACATACATTTAACCATGCAGGACTAAAACTCATAAAACAATACATTAAAATAAAACATTTAAAATAATAAGAGGTAGAAATTGGGCCGCTGTGCAGCTTGCGCTGATGAATATATCAGCTGTTTTAAAGTTAGCTGGATACGTTTATCTGGCTAACTTTAGGACAACCCTACATAGCTGAATACCGGTATCTTCAAAGATATCCGTTAGGTAGCGCTATTAGTTTCACCAAAAAAAAGATATCAAAGGGCACGTGGCCCGAATGTCAGCCCCTCTGCCACAAAACATGACCAATACCATACCCCCTGCAACCTTTCCCCCCTTAGATTAAAAATGTTCCAATCAGTACACCCCCTGGACTTTAACACTCCCCCCCCCCCGCAGTCAGAAAAAAAAACAATATCGCCCCCTCCCTCACCCCCAGACACCCCCATCCACACACCCCCCAATGGCCAAAACCCATCCCTACCGGGAGTGAGGTCTTCACTCATCCCCTCCCAGCAGCTCCAGTGCTGCTTTTGATAGGCAGTGCTGGAAACGTAAAATACTTTTTAAATCAATTTTGAATTTTCAGTCTGCTGACATGCATTTTTTTAGAATGCAATAAATAGGATATACCACAGTGAGATTCTGTACATCACTATGTAATCATTAATTTCTAAAGATTTAATATAGCCTCCAGCCCGTTCCAACAAAACACAGACAGAGCTCAGCTGCCAGCAGTAAAGAAACTAAAATTAGCAGAACCATAGGAAAAAAAAACAATTCAGATGAGGTTCCTCAGCAAAGACTAGCGAGACATTCGGGACAAAGATCTCCAAAAATAGACTAGAATTGTAACAAAAGCTGCAAAGGAATCAATTGAACAATGGACAAAAATGTGCAAACAATGAACTAAACCAGCACTGAGCTTTCCATAAACCTGCTCTGAATCTGAACACACACCCAACTACGCCATAGTCAATCCCATTACAGCAATGGTGCATATTTTTAATCAACTTAAACAGGAGGCGGCATCATTCCCAGTGCACTCCGTGTGTCTTCTGTGAATGTCTACAGGCCTTTAGGCATCATCCCAAATAACCTATGCTTATAAAAAACTAATGATGCAAATGAAGAGAGAGTTGAGAGCAACTAACTACAGACAAAAGAATAAAGGTGAAACCATTTGGGTTAAAAATTCTTAAATGTATAAAACAGATAACTAATGCAGGATAAATTAATTATGCACTTTGAGCAGGAAGTGCAAGCAAGAGTTAACACTGCACATGGTTTAGACTGTGTTGTATCTTGTGTGCAGTTCTGTAGGTGTGCCTCCAGGGGCCGTGCAAATTGGTTACATTTGAAAACAAATTTATGCTGCCTATTAGTGAAAAGGCATAGGGATGAAATGCCATTTATTTATAGAAGGAATACTAAAATGGAGAGCAGCTTAATTCATCCAGCTTGTATTTATAGGATCAGAGGAGATTTGTTTCCTTTGCTCTCTTACATAATGCCCCCCCCCCCCCCCCCAACACACATACACACACATCAGGAATGCAGCTCTCAGGAGTCAGATACAAATGGATCCACAGTAGAGGAGGTGGAGACAAAACCAGTAATAGAATTTAAACAAGCAAGAAAGGTCCAGTTCAGAGGGGCTGCACAGAGAGACACCAGTACTACAAGAAGAAGCAATGGCGTCCTTTCTGTGGCAACTTCTCAATGGCATGATGGTTCCTAGGGGTGTGCATTCGTTTTCGACGTATTGGCAATCCGCAACGTATATGTCCCTATTCGTTGTATTCGTGGGGTCACGAAACGTATGGCGAACCCCCACGAATACCACATATCTAACGAATAACCCCCCCAAGACTTACCAAAAGTCCCTGGTGGTCCAGCGGGGGTCCTGGAGCGATCTCCTGCACTCGGGCCGTTGGCGCCAATAGCCTTTGCCCTTACTATGTCACAGGGGTTTCCGGTGCCATTGGTCGGCCCCCGTCACACGGTAGGAGCACAAGATGGCGCCAGCCGTCCATTGCTCCTACCACATGACAGGGGCCGACCAATGGCACCGGTAGCCCCTGTGACACAGTGAGGGCATAGTCTATCAGCGCCATTTTGAATACCGGCAGCCGACAGCCCGAGTGCAGGAGATCGCGCCAGGACCACCAGGAACTTTTGGTAAGTCTTGGGGGGTCAGGAGGGTGGGGGGGTTGTAGTTAATTAAATTTAAAGGGTTGGGATGGGGGGTTTTTTGGGAAACGAATATATACATAACTAATGAACGGATCGGGGTCCCCCGAGAACGGATGCAACGGATTTGGCTCCCCATGAATACGAATACCAAATGGGACGAATCCGTCCCTACTGCACATCCCTAAAGGTTCCACACTAGCGGCAAATAAGAATCAGCGATTTCATCAGCTGCTGAATATGGGGGCACTGTGAGCTCCAATCAGTTTAACAACTAGACTAGTTGTGTTAGCTGGCTGCTACGCTTCTACTGCAGCAAGCACAGCGTAATGAAGATGATGGTATGCAATGCCCTGTGACCAGAGGCCCTAGTGGTTAGTATGGCAAAAGACCAGGAACCAGGGAAATCCCACTTCTCCCATGGACAGTCCTTGTGCCCTTGTGAGAGTCTTCTGTTGTCTCAAGTACTTACTTAGGGGCCGATGCAATACAGTGTGCTCAGCCGAGCGCACTGTCAATCTGCAGTCAGATGCGGGTAGAATAGGCGCTAATCAATCCCCTAATACAATAAGGAGACTGCCGTCCGCTGGTAAGGAAAACCAACACTGGGTCTATCAGCGTTGTTTTTCGTGACTCGGCTGTCCGCAGGTAAGGAAAACAGATGCCAATAAACTCAATAAACACGACCCCCTAATTTAAATATTGTATGGTGCCCTAAGAGAGCGGGCACTGACTGTTTAGCGCCTGCTTTCTATGCAAATTTATTGCATCAGCCCCTTAGACTGTAAGCCCTTTCAGCTAGGGACTTATCATCCCTGACTTCTTATCATCATTGTACAGCACTCATAGGTCCAGCAGCACTATAAAAAAAATAGTAAGGAAAAAAGTAGGGTTCATTTTTAGGGTTTTAACAAGCTGCTTGTGTCCTTCTGTCTATCGACAAAATAAGGCATGACATATGCAGACAGGTGTGGAACATACAATGTGCTTCTGTGCATAAAACCAGTGCTGACTGTTCTTTACGTTCACGCTCCAGGTGATAATAGAGGCGGTAGCATGCGCGGGTGATGCTCTAACTCCATACAACAAGCCCTTCACATGACTCTCCTCAACATTCTTAGCAATCCACTGCCAAATCCCACTCCAGTCAGTGACATCTGTCTTTCATACTCTCCCCCCACCACCACCATCATCAAACCACTCTTATTTATTTATTTATTTGTTGTTTTTGTTATACCGAGTTTCATGATAGGCATCACATCAACCCGGTTTACAAATAACAAGGAGTGTAAAGCATAACGTAACGTAAAAAAACAATATTTTCAATAAGAACCTTGAACTTTAAATACAGTGAATCATAAAAAGGGAGAGGGAAAGTTACAAAAAACAAGGAAAATAAACTTGGGATGGAAGGGGAGAAATTGAACAGCACAATATTTACATTTCAGCCTATTGATACATTAGAATAGCAAGTGAAAAAATAAGCCTATTCATACATTAGAATAGCAAGTGAAAAAATAAGACTCTTCCTCCCTCTGCAAAACAGGGCAGATAAGGTAAGTAGGAATGGAACATAGGAGGTGACTTATGCAAGCCACCATCCTTCCATATACTTGCCCCTGCCCCCACGAGTCTATATTTCCACAAGGTACCACCCTTCCAGTGCCACTCTTCTTTCACAACCAGACAGCCCCCACTCCATGACCATCTACATCTCTCCACAGTGAGCAAAAGAATCAGAAGAGCCACAATCAAACATTTTGCTCCTTACTGTACCATGGACTTTAGGCATGTGCAGCAGGAAAAACTTTTCATTTTAAAATTAATTTCACAGGGACACTAATTCATTTCTTTAGTTTCAACATGAAAAAGATGTTTTTTTCAGTTTGATTCATTTTCGTTTACCATTAAAATCAATGAAGGAAGCAATACAGGTAATTTTCAGCCTATATTAGTCTCTAGAATAGAAGTTTTCTAGTCAATTATCTTAAAACTTGGGGAAGAAATCAACACAAGGAGGAAAGAACTCCAAGGTACCTAGAAAGACTGAGGAGACTGGAAAGTGACACCAAAAGTGGCATGAATAGCCTACGATTCCGTAAAGGGGCAAAGGGACACCAGCACTGGTAGGATTTCACCAAGTCACTGTAAGAAGAGCAAAGAAGCAGAAAGCGGTTAATAAACATGTGGATAAGGTTGAACCAGTAGATGTAGTGTATTTGGATTTTCATTTAATCTTTCCGCGATGGCCTTATCTTCTCTAAGTGCCCCTTTAACCCCTCGATCATCTAACGGTCCAACTGACTCCCTCACAGGCTTTCTGCTTCGGATATATTTTAAAAAGTTTTTACTGTGAGTTTTTGCCTCAACGGCCAACTTCTTTTCAAATTCTCTCTTAGCCTGTCTTATCAATGTCTTACATTTAACTTGCCAATGTTTATGCTTTATCCTATTTTCTTCTGTTGGATTTTTCTTCCAATATTTGAATGAAGATCTTTTGGCTAAAATAGCTTCTTTCACCTCCCCTTTTAACCATGCCGGTAATCGTTTTGCCTTCTTTCCACCTTTCTTAATGTGTGGAATACATCTGGACTGTGCTTCTAGAATGGTATTTTTTAACAATGACCACGCCTCTTGGACATTTTTTACTTTTGTAGCTGCTCCTTTCAGTTTTTTTCTAACAATTTTTCTCATTTTATCAAAGTTTCCCTTTTGAAAGTTTAGCACGAGAGCCATGGATTTGCACACTGATCCTCTTCCAGTCATTAAATCAAATTTGATCATATTATGATCACTATTGCCAAGCGGCCCCACCACCGTTACCTCTCTCACCAAGTCCTGTGCTCCACTGAGAAGTAGATCTAAAATTGCTCCCTCTCTCGTCTGTTCCTGAATGAATTGCTCCATAAAGCTATCATTTATTCCATCCAGGAACGTTATCTCTCTAGCGTGTCCCGATGATACATTTACCCAGTCAATATTGGGGTAATTGAAGTCTACCAAGCAAAAGCATGAAGCAGAGATGTCTTGCACATCAATCAAATCAACGAACCCAGCGTGCAAGGAACAAGTGACAAAGTCCATCAAAGAATTTACAATAAATTTTTAATTGAACCAATATTTAAGCAATCATTCATGGCAACTCCATATATCTTAAAAAATGCAAGTATAAGAGTCCCCCGACACGGTCCGTGTTTCGCGGTGGCTGCATCGGGAGGGACCCACGGATTAATTTCATCTATGACATAAAAAACAATAGATGATGGACCTTATAGATATGGCTATTAAAAATTTAAGCAGATAACAAATAAACATACCTTATGTATTCATCATGGAGCGCGTCGGCTCGTACAACAAGTGAACTATTTAAAGAGGCAGTTTTGGCGCCAAAGACAGGAGATATCGCGATAGAGTCACAGAACAAAGCCACGCCCCCACTGTAGACAATTCAGCTGAACAAGCTGTCACCCTAAACCTTTGAAGGACAACATCCCCACGGGACAATTTTTAAGATTAAAACGCCTGTGCTCATCCCGTGCTGATTTTTTAGAACAAACAAATCTGATGTCTCAGCGGTTTTGGACAGGGGGTATCCCTCTCGAGTGGTGAAAAAGGCTTTCAAGAGAGCCTTGTACACCAATCGAGATTGGTTGTTCCTCCCCTCCGCAGATGATGATAATCAGTGCTTTAACTGTATTTTACCTTTTTCCATCGCGAGCAAAGCGATTGCAGCAATGATTCGTAGACATTGGGAGAATTTGTCTTTATCCTCGCTTTTTCAGGGACCACTGCGGTTTACATTCCGGAGAGGTAACAATCTCCGGGATCAGTTAGTACACGCTAGTTTCAATAGACAAGCATGGGAGAGCAGGGATGGTCAACATGGCCCTTGTGGGCATTGCTCAATATGTAGTCATACTGCTCAGTCAAATTCCTTTACTCATCCCGACACTGGGTTTCACTTTAAATTTCGAAATAGGTCAGACTGTACTACCAGGGGTGTAGTATATGTTATACAGTGCCCCTGTCCCTTACTGTACGTGGGGAAGACCTCGAGAATGGTGAAGACCCGAATCATAGAACACTGTTCAAATATCCGTCAACTGGGTTCAACATCATCATACCATTGCTGACTTACGATTTTCAATTTTGGAGGTCGTGGTACCCCCGATTCGGGGAGGGGATTATTCTGAAATCCTGGGTAGACGGGAACAAAAGTGGATTTTTAAATTGTCTTCTGTCCATCCGAAAGGTCTCAACAAAGATATTGAATGGTTTTTGTTCAGCTGAATTGTCTACAGTGGGGGCGTGGCTTTGTTCTGTGACTCTATCGCGATATCTCCTGTCTTTGGCGCCAAAACTGCCTCTTTAAATAGTTCACTTGTTGTACGAGCCGACGCGCTCCATGATGAATACATAAGGTATGTTTATTTGTTATCTGCTTAAATTTTTAATAGCCATATCTATAAGGTCCATCATCTATTGTTTTTTATGTCATAGATGAAATTAATCCGTGGGTCCCTCCCGATGCAGCCACCGCGAAACACGGACCGTGTCGGGGGACTCTTATACTTGCATTTTTGAAGATATATGGAGTTGCCATGAATGATTGCTTAAATATTGGTTCAATAAAAAATTTATTGTAAATTCTTTGATGGACTTTGTCACTTGTTCCTTGCACGCTGGGTAATTGAAGTCTCCCATTATTACTGCAATACCAATTTGGTTAGCTTCCTAATTTCTCTTAGCATTTCACTGTTCATCTCACCATCTTGACCAGGTGGACGGTAGTATAGTCCTATCACTATAGTCTTCCCCGACACACAAGGGATTTCTACCCATAAAGATTCAATTTTGTATTTAGTCTCATGCAGGATGTTTATCCTGTTGGACTCTATGCCATCCCAGACATAAAGCACCACACCTCCACCCGGGTGCTCCTCTCTGTCACTGCGCTATAATTTGTACCCCGGTAGTGCACTGTCCCATTGGTTATCCTCTTTCCACCATGTCTCTGAGATGCCAATTAAGTCTATGTTATCATTCACTGCTATACATGCTAATTCTCCCATCTTACTTCTTAGACTTCTGGCATTAGCATACAAACATTTCAAAGTTTGCTTTTTGTTTGTATTTTCATTCTGCTTTTTAATTGATAGGGATAAGTTAGAATATTTTAGCTCAGGTGAGTTTTTAGTTACAGGCACTTGGACTACTTTTCTTATTATTGGAACCTCACTGTCGGGATGCCCTAATTCTAATGCATCATTAGTATCCTTTGAAGATACCTCTCTCCGAACCATGCGCTGCTGAGCGACTGTCGGCTTTCCCCTTTGTTCTAGTTTAAAAGCTGCTCTATCTTCTTTTTAAAGGTTAGCGCCAGCAGTCTGGTTCCACCCTGGTTAAGGTGGAGCCCATCCCTTCGGAAGAGACTCCCCCTTACCCAAAAAGTTCCCCAGTTCCTAACAAAACTGAATCCCTCTTCCTTGCACCATCGTCTCATCCACACATTGAGACTCCGGAGCTCTGCCTGCCTCTGGTGACCTGCGCATGGAACAGGGAGCATTTCAGAGAATGCTACCCTAGAGGTTCTGGATTTAAGTTTTCTACCTAAGAGCCTAAATTTGGCTTCCAGAACCTCCCTCCCACATTTTCCTATGTCGTTGGTGCCCACATGTACCACGACAGCCGGCTCCTCCCCAGCACTGTCTAAAATCCTATCTAGGTGACTCGTGAGGTCTGTCATCTTCGCACCAAGTAGGATCCTCACACCCACCAGCCACCCAGCTATCTACATTCCTAATAATCGAATCACCAACTATGACGGCCGACCTAACCCTTCCCTCCTGGGCAGTAGGCCTTGGGGAGATATCCTCAGTGCGAAAGGACAATGCATCACCTGGAGAGCAGGTCCTTGCTACAGGATCCTTTCCTGCTGCACCCAGTTGATGCTCTCCCATCATGAGACCTTCTTCCTCCAAGGCAGCACCAGGGCTGCCAGTCTGAAGTTGGGACTATGTCCCTGAATGTCTCATCTATATACCTCTCTGTCTGCCTCAGCTCTTCCAGGTCTGCCACTCTAGCCTCCAGAGATCGGACTCGTTCTCTGAGAGTACAACTTCTCACCGGTGGGTAAAAAATCATACATGTGACACTCGATGCAAAAGACTGGGAAGCCCCCCTCTTGCTGCTGGACTGCTGCCTTCATGGCGTTCTTAGACACCTCTTTTCTGAATGATGAATAGGGGACTCTCAGTTCTACCCTTTTTGGAAGACTCTTTCAAGCCTGAATTTCTTTTATCTGAAGGAGATGAACTTTTGTATTTGAGCTTCATATCGCTATATGTGTGGGCCTGAGATGACATTTTCCCCAAAAAGGCCACAATTGCTATATCATGGTTAGGGATCAGGCCTCTCAAACAAAGGTTATGCTAGTCTAGACTTGCCATTTTATGGCAATATTTAGAGCAGTATTGAAAAGTGTTTTACTTATTTTGGATGAATTTTCAAACATTGTGAAGCTGAAAGAAAAATATCAATTTTTTTTAAACTAGAAAAAAAAAAAAGAGTAAAATAAAATGGAGATTTCTTCCAAAAATACCCAAATTAAGTTGCTGCAGTAACAAAGAGAGCAAATAATGACTCTTCACAAGACGGATTAAAAAAAAACTGATGCAGGCACACAATGGCAACAGCATGGGTACTTTCTGTGCATGCTCTAAAGGGCTTGCTTTTCTGAGCTATGATACAGCAAGATACAGCAATCCCTGATTCAGTGCCTTCATCTGATGTCACCCACTTGTGTGGCTGTATTATTCCTGCTTGTCCACACGGAAATACCTATTGTACTTATATGTAACTCACCTTGAATTACCAATCAAAGGCATGAGCTAAATAAATATTTTATAGAATGCTATTTTTTCAGATTTTCATTGTTAATTCATATTGCATCACTTATTAAAGCAGCAGTATTTACTTGCTCAAAATATAAACTTGCCCACTTCTTTGCACATTTCTGCTTTTAGATTTATTCCCATGTGCCTGTTCTTTTTTGTCCTAAAATATTTATTTACATAAAAGCTAACAAAAATTTATGATGACCATACATTGATTTCTAAAACTCTTCTTCCTAAAGTCCATACTCTCTGCATACATTACATAACAGTGTGATTTCTGCAAGGGGTTCTGATAAGTGTCAGTAAAGCAGGGCCCCAATTTATAGACATTCAACCAGGGAGGCAGACATATCAGGGGAGATGATTTTTCAAAATCTATAAAACATTAAGGGGCGGATTTTAAAAGCCCTGCGCGGTAAATCCTTCCGGATTTACGCGCGCAGGGCCCTCGCGCGCCGGTGCGCATAAGTCCCGGGGCTTTCAAAAAGGGGCGGGAGGGGGCGTGTCCGGGGCACTCCCGAAACGACACGGCGTTTCGGGGGCGGGCCCGGGGGCATGACGCCGGCCCGGGGGCGTGGTCGAGGCCTCCGGACCAGCCCCCGGGACCGGAACACGAGCTGGGCTGCCGGCCGGTGCGCGCAAAGGTAGGGGGGGGTTAGATAGGGCCGGGGGGGGGTGGGTTAGGGAAGGGAAGGGAGGGGAAGGTGGGGGGAGGGCAAAGGAAAGTTTCCTCCGAGGCCGCTCCGAAATCGGAGCAGCCTCGGAGGGAACAGCCAGCGCCGCTGGCCTCGGCGCGCGCAGGTTGTACAAATGTGCACCCCCTTGCGCGCACCGACCCCAGATTTTATAAGATATGCGCGTATCTTATAAAATCCAGCATACTTTTGTTTGCGCCTGGTGTGCGAACAAAAGTACGCGATCGCGTATTTTTTTAAGATCTACCCCTAATGTTGCATCTTGTTTATTTTATTTATTTATAATAATTTATATTCTGCCTGTTGCCAGGGCCTGTTCTAGGTGGGATCCAATAAAATAAAATACATAAACACAAAAATATAATACAGCATATAAAACATGTCATAAAACAAATCAAATAAAAATTCAAACAGCAAGGAAACATCATTTAACATTGTACTGAAACTATGTGAAAAATGCAAAATCACTCATAGTAATCACATCTTCCCAGAATGAAACGAAAGGAAACAGATCTTTTGTTTTGTTTCAACTCCCAACTGAAACCATACAACAGAATCATAAGGAAGAAGCCCAGCAATCAATTAGGATCTGCGGCGACATAACAGGTAAGGAAAACTGGTCAGGCTTGAGTTGATCAAATACTCCTTATCTATTGACAAGTACTATTATGTTATGAAATATTTTTTTCTAGTGTCTCATCTTCCTTCTCTTGAAAAAATGCTATTTTAGCACTAAAAGCCATGGGGATAATTGGAATTCTTCTCCCCTGTAGTAAGTTGATTATGTTTTTAATAACTTTAATGAACTAATTGCCTTTTAAATCTTTGGCTGTTATTTGCAGGGTTTCGTATTCTGCCTTTTCAAATATCATTACTTTCTCTGATTTTGTGGCTGATATTTATAATTTTGTGGCTTTTATAATTTTGAACAAAATAACTCCACGTTTCATTTAATAGCTGATTTCAATTTATTCTTCTAGGTTAAGGTCACAGGGCAATTTCTGTTATGATGACAATAGAAGTATCATCAGATATTTTTTACTCTTTTGCAATGCAGTTCACAAGCTGCACATAAAAATGTGATTATATAAGCAGCCCTCAATAAAAGTGAACGATTTATGAGTGTGCCCCAGCTGTGAGGACAGTCACAAATAGAGAAGGATAAAATTAAACTCATTTTGTTCATGAAGCTTTTTTAAGCCTAATGCTAGCAAACACAGGATATGCTGCATATCATTTTATAAATATATTTATACATACAAACACAAATATATGCATATGAAACAAGTCATGTGTTAAAAAAATACTCAAACTGGAAAGCTAATCTTTTTGGTTGCTGTACTGCAATATTTAGCAACACAGTTATTCATTTCTAATTCAAAATCAAGTCACAAATTGAAATACCATCACAAAATTATAATTAGAAAGTATTGATTTCATAGGCAGTATAACTAAGTTGATCCCTTAGTAAGGCTCAATGAGAACTGGTGCAGGAAATGATCTGCAGAGCATATAAACCAAAAAGAAGTCACATTTCTTTTGCCAACTCAGAAAGCAATTTGAGGAATTGAAAAAAGATAAAGTTGACATCTTTTTAGGAATGGTACAATTTGATCTATAACCTTGTTTCATAAGAGATGATTGGTTGTTCAACAACTTTTATAAAATTTGGGAGAGATATTTCTGAATCTACAGAAAAAAAGCCAATTTTACTAATGGTCATGGGGTATGAAGCATGAGAGTTTTTCAGTACAAAGGAAGTTCTAAAACAAGAGGTCATGATATGACACTCAAAGAGGGTAGACTCAGGAGTATTATTAGAAAATATTTCTTCTACAGAAAGGATTGTGGATATATGGAATGCCCTCCCAGGAGGATGTGGAAGAGGTAAAAATAGTAACAGAATTCAAAGCAGCATGGGATAAATATGGAGCATCCTTAGTTTCAAACAAGCGAAGGGGAAGAAATAAAGTTCGACAAACAAAATAATTACATAAGGTGACACCTTTTTTATTGGACTAAATTAATACATTTCTGATTAGTTTTTGGAAGTTAACATTCCATTTTTTGGGTAAAAACAAAACAAAAAAAAACCAGAACAAGTGAAAGGAAAGCTTGAAATCAATTGGGGTCTACATTATTGCAACAGGAAAAAAACAGAATAGACTATATAGGCCTCATGGTTCCTTTATGTCATCATATTTTATGTTTCCGTGTACTGTTTTGACTGTTGGTGCACAACCTTGAGGAGTTAAACATGATGACATTAGCACCTAGAAGTTAGAAATAAAGACTATAGGCAAGATGTACTTAAGAGTCTTTCACATAACGTGTTTATGGGAAAAATACCTGCCCCTAAATTTGTTAATAGTAGTAAAATGCACTATACAAATACATAGAAACATACAAATGATGCAGAAAAGAACCAAATGATCCACCCAGTCTGCCCAGCAAGCTTATGCCAGTATCTGCTACACTGTGCAGGTCACCCTCATGCTTATCAGTTTCAGAGACCATAAAAGTCAGGGCCCTCGGATGTTGTTTGAATCCAGTTTCCCTTAATCCTTGCCTTGGAAGCAGAGAGCAATGATGGAGCCACCTCAAAAATATCAGGCTTAGTGATTCAGGGAAATAAAAGCTGGATCAGCAAGTTACCCACATTTTTATTTGTTACCCAAACTGTAAAAGTTGGGACTCTCATTGGTTGCTGTCTGAATCCAATTCCCCTTTTCCCACTGCCGTTGAAGCAGAGAGCAATGATGGAGTTGTATTAAGAATAACAAGGCTTATTTGTTAAGGGCAGCAACTGCCACAAGTTATCCCCAGTTACCCCCATGCACTCTTTTCTTTATTTCCATCCTCTAGCCCTTAGGGATCCACAGTGTTTATCCCATGCCCCTTTGAATTCCTTCACTGTTTTCATCACCTCCTCCAGAATGGTATTCAAGGCATTCACCACCCTCTCCATGAAGAAATATTTCCTGGCATTGGTTCTGAATCGTCCTCCCTGGAGTTTTGTTTCATGACCTCTAGTTCTATTGATTTCTTTCCAATGGAAAAGGTTTGACGATTGTGCATTATTAAAACATTTCAGGTATCTGAAGGTCTGTATCATATCTCCCCTACACCTTTCTCTCTTCCAGGGTTTACATATTCAGATCCTTCAGTCTCTGCTCATAAGCCTTCCAATGCTGACCCCTCACCATTTTGGTCGCTCTTCTTTGGACCACCTCCATCCTGTCTTTATCCTTTTTGAAATATGGGCACCAGTAGTGAACACAGTACTCTAGGTGAGGCCTCACCACAGCGACCTGTACAAAGGCATGACTCTTCCTTTTTCTTACTGGTTATTCCTCTTTCTATGCAGCCCAACATTCTTCTGGCTTTAGCTATCACTTTGTCACATTGCTTTGCTGCCTTCAGATCATCAGACACTATCACACCAAGGTCCCCCTCCCAGTTTGTGTGCATTAGTCTTTCACCGACCATCACATACAGCTCTTTAGGATTGCCGCACCCCAGATGCAAGACTCTGCACTTCTTGGCACTGAATCCCAGCTGCCAAATCTTCAACAGCTCTTCAAGCCTTCTTAAATCCCTTTTCATTCTCTGTACTCCTTCAGGCGTGTACACTCTGTTGCAGATCTTAGTATCATCCGCAAACAGACAAACTTTACCTTCTATCCCTTCTTCACATCGCTCACAAAGATATGGAACAGAACCGGTCCCAAAATTGATCCCTGTGGCACTCCACTTAACACCTTTCTTTCTTTAGCATAGGTTCCACTTACCATTACATGCTGTCTCCTGTCAGTCAGCCAGTTTGCAATCCATGCTACTTTGACACCCACTCCCAAGCTTCTCATTTTGTTCATGAGTCTCTTATGTGGGACTGTATCAAAAGCTTTACCAAAATCCAAATAAGTCACATTGGGTCACGTATTATAAAATCCGATGGCCACGTGCACATGCGTGCCGGATTTTACAATCCACAAGCGCATCTGCGGGCTGCCTGCGACTTGCATGTGCACAGGGGGGAATTTTAGCAAAATACGTGTGGTGACTCAATTGGGCCTCCCCCAGTTCCCTCCCAATCCGCTCCAAATAAGGAGCAGACTGGAAAGGAACTTTCCTATCCATAACCTACCTTTCCTACCTCTTCCCCTCTCCTCCCTGATCCCTAACCCAACCCCTACCTATCACTCATTTTTTTATTTTAATTCTTACCGCTCCCCAGGAGCAGAAATAATCTCTAATGGCGCTGTCCTGGCCCAGCCCCTGCCCCGCCCAGACCACGCTCCCCGGCCCACTCCTTTTGCAGGGCCTGGCTCTTCGGTTTGTAATGGGGGTTACGCGCATGGATAGGCCAGTTCTAAAATGCACGCAAGGCCCACCCACACATGTAACCCCTGTTTTTCACACGCCTGGCCCTTTTAAATTCGGGCTGATTGAGTGTTCTTCCCTGATGCAATTCTTTAGTCATCCAATCAAAAAAATAAATCAGATTTGTCTGACAAGACCTTTCCATGGTGAATCCATGCTGCCTCAGGTCAAGCAACCCACCGCACTGTAAATAGTTCACTATCCTTTCCTTCAGCAGTCTCCATTCATTTTACCATCACCAAGGTGAGGCTAACCGGCCTGTAGTTTCCAGCCTTCTTTCTGCCCCCACTCTTGTGAAGTGGGACCACCACCGTTCTTCTCCAATTTGACTGCATACTGAACAATATGGAAAAGGGGATGGGAGAAGGGAGCTTTATAGTGTTAAAAAAAATGGATTGGGAAAATGTACTGTGCATAAGCATGTTGCGTATTCTCTAGGTGTTTTTCTATTCCTTGCTGTTTCAGTGTTTAGTTCTATATTTTTTAATAATGTCAATATATTATTGCTCAATAAAATTTGTTGAGCAATTAAAAATTATTATTAGATATGAGCCAATATTTAGGACAGGAAGATCATAATCCAATGGCACTACGCCAACCACTCCGGGTATTTTTAGCCTTTTCCACTCTTGGATTGCATTTCACAATTGAATCCTAGAATATGATAAGGACAAGAGATTTCTTCAATTACATTTTAGATTAAAAAATAAATCAGAGATCATAGTCCATGAAGACAAATACATACAAAAATGCCCTGACAGTGCAATCTCTCCAATCCTCATGATCCTAAAATTATCCCATCTGTAAATACAATGCCTCCCAAATAATGTGCTAGTGTAGGGAAACAGTCTTCATTTGTGTATTCCCATTTCTCAAAACCAGAAAATTCCACTTCGGGAGAGAATTTAGAGGGCACTATACCTTTTGCATTAAAAATCTTGACATTCGAGCAAATGTGCAATGTTTCTTCAACAATGCCTTAAAGTATTTGTTGACAACATTTAAAAAAAAAAAAAATCAAAGAACTCCCTAGTGCTCCTGGCACAGCCTGTGAAGCCTGCTGTCTTCAGGGAAACATCAGGACCTGTACCACATGAAATAAAAGCTGAGCATGGCAATGACATCCAGGTGGGACATGAAAGCAGCAGCACTCTCCAAACCTTGACAACAGAGATGTAAAGGATGAAACATGCACATATGCACCAAATTTAAGTGGACCCATGCATGGCCATGCATATCCCACTTCTACCATGTAAGTCAGGGGATTTTAAAAGGGGTGATTGCTCACACCATTCCCAGTTTGTCACCAGTTAATAGCTAGGTCCTCCAACCCCCTTGGTTTGAGAGCCTACTCTCCCCCAGTTACCCCAGACCGTTTAAACCTCTCTCCATAGCAGAACAAAAGTTACGTGGCAGGGAACCTCAGGGCGCTGGGACGTGTAAGTATTTATGTGTGCATCTCTTGGCCAGGTCCTGAAACGCCCACATCCTGCTCAGTTTTGGAAATTTTTTAGTTGTGTGCCATGGCATTTATGAGCACATGTAGGTGCTTTTAAAAATACATTAAGCACATGCTAGCCCAACTTATTCTCGCATCCCCCGACTGATGCACACACTGGGCTTTCAAAATGCACCTTATCATGAGAAAAGCCATGCTGAGTCAGAACAAGGTCCATTGAGCCAAGCATCCTGTCTCCAACAGTGACCGGCCCGGCAGATTCCATAAAGAATATCTATTGCTTGTTACTCACACCCAGGGAAAGCAATGACTTTCTCTAGTCTACCTGGTTAATAATGTTTATGGACTTTTTCTGCAGGAACTTATCCAAACTTCTTTTAAACCCCGCTATACTAAGCACCTTGATCACGTCCTCTTGCCACAGATTCCACAGTTTGTGTGCTGAATGAAAAAAGTATTTTCTATGACTTGTGTTAAATCTTCTGGTGCTTAGTTTCATGGAGTATCTCCTTACTTTAGTATTATTTGAAGGATAAATAACCATTCATTATTTACCCATTTCACCTCACTCATGATTTATAAACTTCGATCATGTCCCCTCAAAGTTTTCTCTTTTCCACGCTGAACAGCCCTGACCTGTTTAGCCATTCCATCTCCTTTATCATTTTTGCTGCTCTTCTCTGTACCTTTTTCTAGTTCCATTGTATCTTTTTTGAGATGAGGCAACCAGACCTGCACACAATACTCAAGGTTTGATTGCACCATGGCGTGACACAGTAGTATTATGATATT